>NC_142208.1:14252323-14878823 GCF_049639895.1 Pseudopodoces humilis
TGAATTTAGTTGCTGAATGTTCAAAGTGTGTGTCTGTTCACACAGAATTAGAGCCCTGCTCATGCAAAATATTTTGGAGATAATAAACCCACAAAAATTACTAGGCTGCCTCTCTAAATCTTCTCTTAAAAGACTGGTGAACAAGAATTGCTTCATGGTGGCAGAGAAACACAAGATGTGCATCACAGATCTACTCACAGAAATGGTGATCTCCACTTATTAAGATCTTAATTTCTCTCTAAGCTTAGACGCAAGCTTGTGTCTGCTCAGACCAACAATGGGAACGGCAAGAATGCAGCCAGATGCTCATCAAGAGCAGACCTCCTACATCCTCCACAAGGACAGAGAGATTATGGAGCAAATGCACCTCTCCATACGTACCCTTCCAGCTGGTGAGGAGAAGCAGAGGAGAAAATGGCACTGCAGACACTATCCTCTGCTCTCCTCTGCCCTTCCAACACACAAATGCACAGCAGCCTGTGTGCACACAGAGCCCAAGCAACTGGGGCTAAAAGGGTGCTTTGAGCCCTTCCCTCACAGAGTATCTGAGTAATTCCCTCAAGCTTTCTATGTGCTTAAAAGTAATAGAACCTGCCATGGATGCCATGGGGAGCATCAAGGGATAGAAGTCAGGCTTCTGCTATGAACTCAAGGAGCCTGTTGGTGCCCACTGACCACAAAGGGAACCCAGAGAAACTCTGTGACTTACAGAATACCAAGAGGATACTGAACACTAACCTCTCTGAGGTTACTACAACAAGAAAATATCAACACACACTCTCACCACATCATCTCCACAGGAGGATGTTGTTCTTAGATACCCTCAGCTGGTTAGTACTATAATTTTTTACTACTATGGTATGCAAGGTTAGCATTGCTACTTAACTAAAACTACTGAAGTAATTACCACTATTCCTTTGCAGAACAGTTGCTAGGCAGGAAAGACATCTCACAAAGTACAAAGAAACACTGGGAACAATAGACCGGGAGAATATTAAGACAGAAGACAGTATGGCAATTGTAAGAGATTAGGGGTAAAAAAAAATGCTATTCTACCAAATGGCTTCATTCTTATACCAACTTTAAAGGCAAAGGGAACTATTTTCAGAGAAGAAATCTACCACATAAACTTTGAATGCAGGTAATTCAGGAGAAAACGGATTTTAACTTCTGTTTCTCAACCACTGAAACCCAGCCTACTGTCATGAAGCACAACTGGGACTCCAAGACTACAGCTCATAAGCACCACCAAGCCTTTTAATGCCCTTGCATATACACACTCATGAAAGAGGGTACATTTTTATGCGTAACAGTTTCTATCACATAACTTGGAAATTAATTTTAGCAATTATTTTTCTATTAACTCTTTAAACATTAAACTGAAACTAAATTCAAAATGTAACCTCCTGCCTTAAACAAGCACAGCCTTTCAAAAGGATTTTTTTAATCTATTGAATGGTATTATGGGTCCCTCACTGAGCAAGCAGATATGCCTGCACTTTACACCTCTTCAGAGCAGACATCATAGGGGCTTCATGGGTACCATTACAACATGTGATGCCAAATTCACATTAGTATAAGGTGACATGTAATTCTTTGACTGTCAACATGGGAAAAAAAAAAGAGCTCAAAAATATCTTCAGTCATAAGTTTCACACATGTGTTGAAACAAATTAATTTGAACTCCTTTTATATAATTTCTCCTGAATTATGCAATCCACTCTGTATGAAATGCAGGGGAAGAAGAAATCTTGGTACAAAAAACCAAAGCAACAAGCAAACAAAAAAGGCATTTCAATGTACAGGCAGGAAAATTAGTTTTAACATCTGCAGTGCAAGACCTTGACTTCCTTACACTCACATGATTCATGCAGGTTCTTCACTCAGTGTTTCTATTGACATACCATTTCTAGCTTAATCGATAGAAAAATAGAAATTCATATTACTTCTGAAGGCTTTGAAAACACTACAATGTCTAACACCACATTTTGGTTTCTGAGCACATTTTTTGAAGGTATAATGAACTATTTCTTTCCAGAATGAAATTCTTCATGACAAGCAAAAGAAATCTTTGGCTCATTCCTGTATATCTGCTTTGATAAAAATTTCCAAAGGCAGAGACATTTTCTGACAATAAGCCAGAGCTCTTACTACCCTCCCCTTAAGAGTTTACATTCAGGAACACAATTTTTTTTGGTTAAGTTTTCCCTGGACAAGACAAAAAAAAAAAAAAGACTGTGGATAAAAACAGAAATCAAGGTAAAAAATTACTTAATCTACAAATCTAGAACAAGAAAAATCAGACTGTGCAATATTTTTATGCAGAAACTATTTCAAAATATGCTCCTACTCTGAGATGACACTGCACAGGAAGTAATGGAACTATTTCTCTCTTGCTCATCTTGTAAAATTTTGACATCACTTCCATCTGCTCTATGTTCAACCCTATAACCTCCCAAGCTCTGTATGCTGGTCACTCTCCTCTCCCTGTTGCTCCTTCCCCCTCACTGTAGTGGACAGTTCCCTCCTGGATATCCCAAAAGACAAAGATGCGCCTGATAAGTGGGGAGAGGTCAAACATGAGCACAGCTATTTATTACATATACTGCAAGCAGATGGAAGTAACTCATCCATCAAGGAACTCATCATCCTCATCACATTAACTTTTTATAAAAAGCCTACTGCTCCTTCTCTGATTCACACAGTTCAGCTTCCTCTCTTCTGTGTGCTTTTACAAAATGAACCCCCTCTAACCCCATCGCCACTTTCGCCTTAAATCATTGCTACCTATCACTCCATGGTTATTTTTAAACTTTACTTTTATCAATACTCATCCTGTAGCTCTGGGAGATATTAAAAGTGTACCAGGGCAAGGAAGGGCGTTTCTGACACTTGCTCCCTCATTCATCAGCCCCTCATAGGCCCGTTGGTGACAATGAAAAGATTTCACAATACTGTGCGGCAGAAACTCATTCTCCCACTCATCCATCATGCTCAACCTAGCAGCAGTTCTACTGACCTAATCTGTAATGCCTCAATGCTCACTGGAGATTTCTTAAAGGCACCCTTCATTGTTGTTAGTTACAAAGAATAAGCCTGTGCCATTAGATAAGGAGACTAAATGGTGCAAGAATTAATGCAATACTGTATCGTCACCAAGTTGCAGGTTCAAAGACTAAAGAGTTAGAGTCAGTGTAGAAGATGGCTTTTATCTGAATTTTGTTGCAGATCGTATGAAAAGGAGATGAAAGTAGTTTAAACTCACTTCCAGGTGTAGATGGCACAAGTGTGAGTCACCACCGCTAATTTATCGCTTTTTGACACTTACAGGCTAATAGGCCTCAGATACTCCACAATAAACCAAAAACCACATTAGAGCCCCCTTTTTAAGAAAATGACAGTCACAAGTAAGGAAGCCACAGCTGAAAATATTGGTGGAACATACTTTTTTTATAAATGGAAGAAGTAGCACCTGTGTGAGCAGCAGATATAAATAAGACACGATGAAAAATGTAGGACAGATTTTGTAAGTAGGGATGCAAGAGACAGCTAGATGTATGATTTTATCACATTGACATAGCCATAAAAGAATGACAACACAAAGAGTAACTGATGAACATAAATAAGTAAAGAGCAATCAATGATGAGTGAAACAGTCATTCCGTAAGAGTTCAAAATTTATTGTGCCATTTCCCTTAATGGACTTAACTATATTTTTTAATGGTGCAATGGATCAGTCATTCACAAACAAGCAAACCTAACTGTGCAAGGTCTTCTGCACATTAGAATGCTATTTGTCTAAGACATTGTTGGTATGAGATTTAGAAATAACTACCAAAAAAAATTAATTTATTATTTAACCACAGACATAAACACATAGACAAATACTAATCTGTTACTCTGCCAGCTTCTTCAGCTCCTTCCCTGCTGTCTGGGAGCCTCAAAGACAAAAACCTCTTTATAGACATCAGTCTGTGGTTTCCATTACATTCTGGGACCAAGGCTTCAGTCTTTGAAGAGGTCAAACCCCGAGTGTAAGAACAAAAGCCTGACCTACATATAAATATCAGCACAGTATCCAAAACTGACAATAAGTAGACATTTTAGCTGTGTAGCTGTGTTGTAAACACTAAAAAAAAACCAACAAAAAAAACCCCAACAAAACCTGGAGCACAAGAAACTTAAAGGCTTGTCGAAGATCCCATGACAGCCTGAAACAAGGGTGGAAATTGACCCTAGCATAAATTTTGGACCCGTTTACTTATGCAGAAGTCCACCTTTCTATCTCCATTTTTACAAGCTAAGTAGAAAATATCAGGGCTTCATAGAAGGAATGACAATCCTCAAATGCAAAGTACTGCATAAAAATGTCACACTTTATGCATGCAAAATGCTTACAATTAAATATCTATAGTAGGTAGAGGACAAAGAAATGGCTTTTCTCTGTTCTCTAAATACTAGTGAGAACACAGACAAACAGAATATATACTACAATATATTTTTTTAATAGAATGGGCTGTTCTGAGCAAAGTAAGCATTTTTGGGTACAAGAACAACAAGGAATCATGCTAAGATCTGCAGTTTTAGTAGACTGAAAGCCTGTGCAGCTTAGGTTAGCATACAATATTTATCTGTCTTGTTCAAAAACTGGAAAGAAACCACAAAAGCTGAATGCGTATAGCTCCATCTCCAACATTTTTTAGTGTTCAAGCAGTACTGAGATCACTTTTTCTCCACTTCCCTGAAACAGTAATAAGGCTTGCAAAGCACCGTGCACCTGCAATGTGCAAGGTCACTCATCAGAAAACATTCCACATCTTACAGGTCAAAAACGTTCAACAGGGCATACTGCACCCAGAAATATGCAGGAAGGAAAATCCTCTACAGAATATCAGTAGTGTAATTGTAGCACTAAATGCATATCTTGCACTACACAATCAGTTTTAGGAAGCTTCTTGGAAATTCCAAGGCTAGAGAGAAACATCCATTTCTTCCACAAAACTTCTAAAAGCATTCACAACCATTACACTTGCCATGTTCACATTTCCTTTTAGCCAATGAACTCCAAGGTCCAGCTGTCACCTTGGGTTATCTTCTATAAGCAAGACACCAGACTTTTCCATAGGTATGTGCATTTTGGCACTCATCAAAATTCCTTCGTTCTATTATGAGACTGTCTTACGCCATTCTTCTTCAAAGCATCACAAATTAAGAATTTACCCAGCATAAGACATTTGCAGAAATAAAGACTGCTACATATTTTTTTGGCAACAGTAAAGAAATTACACCTCTGGAGAAACAGAACTCTTTTCATAAATAACAGATTTATGGTGTGTTCTATTGAAAGCACTTCCCAGGAGAATGTTAGTCAGCACACTCTGCTATGTAATACCTTCAGCTGTATTAGCTTTTCCATAAGTAATATGGTATGCCTACCCACTTGGAGAGGAAAAATAAAAGAAGAAAAAAAGAAGTTGCAGGCTTTTGTACCAACATCCATCCAATATTTAAAAAAGAAAGCAGTGACTTAAGGGTTTGAGCTAACCAAGCTCTCTGCAGAATATGACCCTGAAAAAAATATTACTTGTAGATGGTGTATGTTAATCACTGATCCTTGGAAATCGCATCTGAATCACGTCTAATCAGTAATAACCAAACTGTCATACTTTGAGATGACTACATTTCCCAGAATAGCTGAGACTGTTCCAAGGATCAAGATTCATTGTCCCTGTCTTGAACAATTAAGGTCAGGATCCTCCAACATTCAGGTTAGAGCTGCTTCTCTGTGGCACAAAGCTTCCTTGCAACCTGCAAGCAGAATGAACAATTCTGAAGACACCCGTCCCCCCTCTTAGTACTTGGAGCTCAGTAGGAGACCAATCCATGGACAATTTTCCTGTCCTGACTTGATGAGCTTAAAATTTTATTAGAAGAAAGTAATATTACAGCTTAAATGAACTGATAGATGAGAGAAAGCCACTGCAACAAAGGCATACACACCGACCTATAATTTGGACATCACAAATCATAATTAAAATGTAAAAATCTCCAATATAATGAACAGATGGCTAATTTAACATCCTAATAAAACATGCAAGCTTTTTCTTAAATGATCTTTGATAAATAAGGTATATTGGCAATTGTATTTATAATACTTTAGGGGTTTTAAAATGTATTTACTGGGAGAAGGAGAGGCATGGACTGTCACAGGGAGGATGGTATGGTTTTCTATGGTGGGGGAAGATGGGAGACTTTTTATAACCTCAAAAGGCAAAACCATATTTCAGAAAATGATATTTAAAGCAATGATGTGATAAGGTGGAAATTCTCTGACCTAAGACAAGCTATTATTGCTAACTATTCCCTAAACCCCACTGCTGTGCTTTGGGCTTGTTTATTTATTTATTTATCAGTCTTCCACGTTCCTAAATCCAGCTGCAGAGCACCTGATCTCTGCTTTCTTCTTAATGGCTCGTTATGTTGAAGAATGATTGCTTAGAGAAATGGGTTTCAGTTTTGAACAGTCTATTTTACTAAAAACCAGTTGCAGCTCTAAATGTTATAGGCACATTTAAAATACTAGTATTTTCACAAACTAGCAAACAGCTCTAATACAAAAAGAGAAAGCTTTTTATTCAAATAAAATAAGCTGTAATAATGTGTATGTATGTATAAATGTATATTTATATAGTGCATTATATCCTAAAACACTTACAAATCTGCAAAGTAGCTGAGAGATGCAAAACTCCACATATTAAAACTACATGGTTTTTTTGCCAGGTAAATAAAATCCCTTCAGATAGAAAAGAAAGGGCATAGGCTTGGCAGAGAATAAAAAAAAAATATGGAAGTAAGTTTTGTGTTTAGACTGGCAAAATGAGTCTAAAACATCTTCAAGACTTTTAATACTGTATTTAATATTGATCAACAGAGAAAAGCAAGCAACAACCACATCTTTCTCATTTAGGAGCACATGATGATATGGACCATGAACGCATTTACAAATCTCCACAACTGAAATCACCACATTACTTAATGCTTCAGGATGTCATGATAATATTTTTGTCTTACACTATACAAATTTTGATCCTAAAATGTGGTTTCTAGTATTTCCTAAGTATAATCTGAGATTTCTTAGCACCTTTTGTCTGTAAAGTCAATACTCTTAAGTACCATGGACCAAATGCCAAGATACAAGAGAAAATAATTAAACTTTTTAGTTACTTTTTTTTTTAAAAAATATTTTCCTCAACACTTTTATAACAAAATCCATCATTTTCTGAACTTGCAGGACTGAAAATAAATCCCTTCCTTTACCTGAATCCTAATGTAGGAAGTACCACAGATTTACCACAGATTTATAATGGTGAAGAATGAAGAAACACATTGTTCATTTCTGCCAGCTGGTTTTACAAAACCAATGGAAAATGAGAGCAATTTGATACTTCTGTAGTACCACCAGCCACAAGGAAAGGAAAACTCCAGGAAGAATTGCAGAAATGCCCTGGGTCAGCAGGAACACTTCCCTCTGAATTGCATAATAAATTGGTTGGATTTGTGCAAATAACTGCCTGAGACAGCCCAGAAAATCTCACCTATGGTTCAAAGTACCATTATATTAAGAAGAAAGAAACAGGACACTGCAGAGAAGTTGGCACCATTTCATTAGAACTGCAGCACACCTGAAGCTGCACCAGTATCCAAGATTCAGTGTACAGATTCAAATTATGTGCAAGGAGATTTCTGCATAGTTTCATGTTGACAAAATGCAATATTTAGCCTTACACAAAGATAAGGTTCACAAAACACTAATAGTGTATTTTCTGATAGAGCCTACATATAAAACCTGAGATTAAAGTTCCTGAACATTAAAACAAACCGCTGAAATAAACACACCTGCTGCAGAAGTAATGCCAAATTTCAATCCAGACTGTCATCAATACAAAGTATGTAAGAGTGCTGTTGGAAAACAAGCAATACCATGTCCAGGTGCTCTACTGAATGTGTTTGCCAGCCAGGTATTTTCTGTGTTTTCTTTTTAATCTGACCTTAAAAAAGTCTGGAGAAAGCCATTTCAGAATTTTTCTTCAACATTTATCTCAAAAATGGGCCATTTGATTCGTGAACATCTCTAATGTATATCATCAGTGACTGAAGGAGTTTTTTTATATGATTTTTGACAATTTAACAAGTCCTCCTGACAAATTAAATGGTTGTGTTGACAACTTAACTGTACTGCCAATCAATATTTTCAATTACTTTCATTGTCATTCAGAAAAAATACAACACGAGGTCATACAGTGGTAAAACCAAGTAAAGAAAATAAAATGATGCAGAGTTGGGGGGGAGGGGGGCACTGGGAGGGGACTGAAACTTTGAGGAACAACATGTAATTTAACTATTCTTTGTTTTTCAGGGGAAAGGTTAGGCGTTTCAGACTAACTTCTCTAATTTTAGACCTTGGTGACATCTTGCTGAGAATACAACACTGTTTCTTTTCTTCCCATAAGCTATTTAAAAAGTCATTAAATTTGAGGTGCTACCACATGGCACATTCAGCGAAATCCTCTTTATTCAATCACTTCACACCATAGCCTCCATGTTCTTAACTACTAAACCAGCCCTATACAAGTTAGACACGGGGACATTTTGAGAGCTATGGGTCACCTACAGATTTTTTAAGTCAGAATCTTAGGACAGAGCTGACAAGCACATCTCTGTGATACAGAAAGCACTGTATTTTCAATCATTGGCACCACAGTGAGGAAACACTTCCCGCATGTTGGACTACAATGACAAACTCCTTCCTGTAGCTCTGTTGGGAAATTAATGCACAGTGGCAACTAATTTTTACACAAAAAGTTTACACAAAATCTGTAGCGGTCCACAGTTGGTATAAAAACATACATTAATTCAATAACCAAGAAATTTAAATTGCTTTGTGAATTTCCCTTTTCCTTAACAAAATAGGGAATCAAACTATTAAAAAATAATACTCAAAAAGGCAGTTTAATCCCAAATCTATTTCCTCCCAATACGTGAATATAGGATACAGGAATGAAAGCTAAGTGTCAGATTCTACCAGAATCTTAACATTTTCTAGCTCACCAGTTTAAGGTATGCAGAATGAGATTTGCTCACATGCAAGGGGAACCTGAGTTTTTTGAGCTGTTAATCCACAGCTGCTGCAGACTGGAAGAGAAGAAAATAGGCAGCCAAAGGAAAGGACACAGACTGGAACACAGCCCAAAGTGAGCAGAGAAGAACATGGATTTAAAAATATGTGCAGGGAAACCTACTCTTAGAGGCAAAACTAAAACATAAACAAAACAAACAAAAAAGAACAACAAAAAAGCAGCGTGTGAGGACATTTGTTGGAAACTGAAGTGATGAAGGCAGTATGTAGATAGACGTCTGGAAGTTGTTATGAAGAAAAGTGAGCGTGAAAAGTATGTATGAAGGTGAGTCTGGTTTTCAGTTAATCCAAGTATAAACCTTTTAAAGGTGAACACCCCAAAATCAATAGCCATTTTAGAAGCAAAGTACTGCATATATTACCTATATTGTAAGAGACCAGATAATCCTCTCTGCGTGAGCCTAATATTCTATTTTTGTCAGAATTCCCCTCTTGGAAAAAGAGCTATGATAAAGATATTTACTAACATCAGTCTAAGCCCTCCTTGTTTAAAGGATTCAAGAAGTCCAGGACTATTAAAAAATATTACCAAAAAGATGAGTAAGATGATATTGCTGGTCACTTCATTTATAGATCCTGCTTCTCCTCTTATTAAAAACCAATTTATTTTTCACTGTCATATGGGGGAGGAAGAATGGGAGAAGCTTTTCAGGCAATTCTGTATCTCACAGTCCAGACCTAAGAAATAAGTGGGCAGAGACAGGAAAGATGGTTTTATCCCTACAAGATGTCTGGAAAAACGCATACTGATATAGTGGTTTAATGTTGCAAAGAACTATAGTGTTTCTGGCAAAAGTCCAATCAAGTCTTTGCCCACAAAAAATTTTAAATTAAGAAAGTGATCACAGAATATTGCCACTGACCAATTTACAGTAATTCCTTTAAGTTCAATTCTAGTATTTTAAGTGAATTTTAATTTTTTTTTAAATTAACTAAGTATTTACTGCTTTATCTCAATTTTTTACTATTCCCTTTCAAATCTGAGACCAGTTTTAATATTTTCATCATTTACATTTAACAAGTTATATACACAGAACATGTGTGTTTCAGTTAATAAAGGCAAGCAATAGGCAACTCCTGCCCTTCTTTTAGCAACTGTTTTAAACAAAGAAAGATCACTGTGTTTAGAGAAAAAAATAAAATAAAATAAAAATAAGTTTAAACAACAAAAGAGATGTTATGTCATCAAGTCTTGGTCATTGCAAGATGTGTTGTTTCTATTCAGGTCACTAGGCTTCCAAAGCTACAACTACAAAGACACACTTTGGTGCAATAACAAAAGGAAAAGAAAAAAAAAAAGTCTTGTGAAGAAGCAGAATACAGAAGTTTATGTGAAAAGACTGACTTCTTGAGGCAGATTCCATTGCTTGTGTTGCTGCAAAACCAATGGATTCTGCACAGTTCTGTTAACCATCAGCAATTATCTTCCTGTCAAAGCTAAAGGTAACAAATTTCCCCATATCCAGCAAGGCTATATCATCAACCGGACACCAGCATCATTTGACGGAAACTAAATCACGACACCAGCCAAGAGCTCTGACAGACAAATGTGCTGCCTCCGAAAATCTAGGCCTATCACTCAGAGGAGTAAAAAAAGGTTCTCTCGGCTGGTCTTTCTGAAAAGAGATTAAATGTTGTAGATTCTGTAAGTACAGTACCAAGCAAATCCTAAATATGAGAATTATTAATGGACTTTACTACTGGTCTTTTTAATCTTTTGCCAACATATATTGATCTATTTTACCTTGGTCTGTCTTGTTTCCTGATGGACATAAAAGGCAGGAACTGTGTATTATCCTAGTCTTAATCAGAGACAGCAGCACAAGAACAATGTACCTCTACCTATCACTTGGATAACACTTTAGCACTAGCTGTTCTTTTATAATGAAGACTGTGTAATAAAAGATACCTCTAATGCGTCCTGTCCTTATGCTTAACAATAACATTCATTTCAAGATATGCTACATAATGGGAATACCAGTTCTTAACCTGCTCAGTAACAAAGTACTGCATTATCACAATGCAATTGCAGTTTGGCTGGAATTTCCTGATAATCTGTGGCTGGAACTCACATTCTTTTCCCCAAAGGGACATACACTACAGTAGATCAGCCTGCAACTGCAAAACTACAATTGGAGTGCGGCTATCTTTAACCTATACAATACCCAAGGTATAAAAAATGTGATGCTTTGTAAAGTGGTGCTACATATTGCTAAATACAAATCAAAGAAGTTTCATTGACAGGTCAGTGAGATATTTTTTATACAGGATCTGGTGTCACATTAAAGGTAATCACAGACACTATTATCTGGTTGAAATTCCAGTGGAAAGCCTGTGAGGGGGACTTGATGTCTGAGGGGATTGATAGCGCTGGAAAATGCCTTTCACCTCTCGGTCACTGGTTCAAACGTGGGCCAGGCTGCTTGTGACCTAAAGCTGTTATTGCTTGACAGCTGTTCAATGACCCATGTGAAACCAGCACCTTTTGGGGTGATGTCCTCTCCCCATGGGACAAACAGCTGCAGCAGATATCAACTGCAAGCATCTGAGGAGCTTCCAGCAGCTTGAGGAGCTGGATGGATGGACACTGACCCCAGAGACACGGACTCCAAGCAGGGGCTGCCATACATACACATCCTGGTTGGGAAAGACTCACACATCCTACATCTCATAAGACTGGACATTTCAGCTCAGTGAGGCAGCTTTCCAGAAAAGAAAATATTTCCCTAAAATAACTTAAACTAGAAAAACAAAACAAAACAAAAAAATCTAAAAACAAACAAACAAAACCAACGAAAAAAAATGTACAAACAAACCCCACAGAACACACTGAGAAATTTTCAAATTCAGTTTCAAATTCTAGATTGTTTTTACCATAAGTGTTGAAAATTCACACGCAGAAGAGGGTACCTTAAAAACAGAAGAGCAATTTAAAAGAGTACTTTCAGTTTCCTACCTTTTATTTTAAATTTAAAATTGGAAGATTCTCTATAAAGAGGAAGACAAGAGAGAACAGGAAGTGAGAAACAGTACAATACAAAGAGAAGCAAGACAGAACTTAAACTGCTTCATGCTGATAACTTTTATCCTAAATATAAGACAATAAAGTTTGGGATTTTTCCCCTTAGGAAGACTAGGATTCAATGGGAATCCTAAAAAAAATTTAAATATAATTCAATTATTTTTGTACGGAAACCAAAGTTTTATCCTGAAAACAACATTTGCTATTTTTTTCCTTTCCTTCCGGATGTCTCTCATAAAAAGAGGAAAAAAGTACTGTTTAATCTAAGATCAATCGAACACACAAAATATGGATATAGCAGCATGAAAGCTACCAAAACTCCAAGAGTCTGCTATTCTGTAAATTTAGAGCTCACAGGATGCCAAAAATACCACACACCTTCTGAAGCTTGGGATCCAAGAAAGGATCCTCTTAATTAAGCTTCATGTGGCTTTCAGATTAATTAGAACATGCAGCAAACGTGAGATCAGGTACCAGGCATTTACTAAAAGTTCTTAATCATTGGTAGTATAAGCTAGCTCTGTTTAACCCATATGCTGGATGGATGAACCCATCCTGCTGTACAATTTTAGAAACAGAAAAGCTAGCAGCTATTCATCTGGAGAAACTGGGTATTTAACAGCTAGATAATTCATTATTAAAGCATTTAAACCAAAGAAAGAGCTAACCTAGGCAAGTGACGAAAATTCTTAGCTTGACTCTACTTTTAACCTCAGTGTGATACCTAAACAGTCTACTCATTCATTCTACATCAAAGTGACACTCATGAAACACTACATTTTAATTAGGATGCTTTATAATATAGAACAAAAAGTATTGAAATGAAACACATAATTAAAACACATGTCATGATGAATCATTTTCATTTATATCACAATACACCAGTGCCATGAAACTGTTGCTTCAGGCTCTGAGTGCTACTGAGGACATATTTACCTACCAGCAGGAAATCTCATCCAAGAGTGTTTGAAATCCTGGTTGTCCATATTTGTCTATACTAATCCTATTAACTCACTTGCCACTGAGCTTGTTCTGGAAGGTCCCTAAGTTCAGTCTAAGACTACTGCCAGTACCTCTCCCCTCTTCTGCATATTGATTAGTGCACAGATGGGGGTGGGGTCAAGAAAAGAAAGAAAATAAAATGAAACTACCAAATATTGCAGCCTGTCACAGCATAGTAATTGAAATATGCTTTTTTCCTTTACAAATTAATATTTCTGTTACAAACCATTGAAGGAAGTTTATAACACCAATAACACCTGAGAAATCAGTCACTACTGTAGTTAATGACTGGCTTGGTAGATTGTTAACTGCCCTTAACTTCCCATGAGTGGTTAACTAACAAACCAGTCATTACCTACTTCATGGGGATTAGAGGTTAAACATAAACTTGATTACAAGCTATAAATGTGAGTAATTTGAAATGTTACTGGTTATTACAAAAATATATGGTAATAATTTCCTCTTTAATGAAAGGGAGCATGTTTTTAGTGGTCCCTAGTTTCTTGTTGAGGCTTAGGAAAAGAGATCAGTGTATGATTAACAGCTTCATTCTTATGATGGGTATCTGGAGCTAGGTGGCAAAAATGAATACTCATGAACTATCAGTGTCATGAAAATATAAAAACATCGTACTATCTGTAAATAAACATGGGGTTTGTAGTATGTATTCTTAATTTGCAAGTATTTTTGAAATTGACAATATTTGTGGCCAACAGATGCAGATTTTGCATACACACATATGGGGGAGAAGGGTAATCCTTTATTTGCATTGAGGAAAAAATCATAAATCTGAAGATTCATGATTCAAATATATGCAATCATTAGTCCAGAAGAATCTCACATGGCAAAATTATTAACAAGGTAATTAAATCAGGTAAATCTTAGACTGAAAGTTTACAGAGTTTGGGACTCATATCACAGAACCAGGTTCAGAAACAGCATAAAATTTCAAGAAGAAAAAAGTCTAGGTATCTAAATATCTCAATGTAAACACCTGACAGAATGCACCAGCTACTGACTGTGTCCTGTGGTGGCAGTGTAAGCTGAAGAAATTATATCGTACAGTGCCAGGCTGAGGCTTCCAGAGCCATCTGGATTTTCAGAAATTATCAGAATGCCTTAAATAATTTGAAAGTGCTAAAAGGAGCTAAATCAAATGTGGGGCAAGGAAATAATATATCACACTTACTCTATCTAGTAAACTCAACATGGGAAATAACCACAATCCATACTAATGAAAGAGTTTAAACAGCCACTAAAACTCCTGAACATGAGTGGGACAATGACTAGGGTAAGTAAACATAGAAAATTTTAAATCAAGAGAAATATTCACCATTCTCAGATTAAGGGAAGATGACAAAACACTTAACCTATCCCGAAAATTGAAGTGCTAATTGAGGAAAAAAAAAAAAAAGTTACTGTTTGCCATCACAATTGTTTGTGTTCTTTAGAATTTGATACAAAATTGAAGTTACTGAGGGAACTGCTGCTGGCATGTCGGGCTAGGAGGATCACAGGTTTTGTATGTCTAAACATAAGCAATTAAAAGTATTTTACAGTCACAGGGAGAATGATGGATCAAAGCTATACAGTTTAAAGACTAGCATTCATGAAGAAAAAGCATTGCTTCTTAAATAGAATAGGCTGTCTCCTGTAAAAAAGCAGCTTCCCTTAACCTGCAGCTTTGATGTGATAGCTCACTATCAGTTAGCTTCTAATCTGAGGGTCAATCACTCGTAGCTCAATTTGATCTATTGCAACCCACAAAATATTTTTAAAATATGGTGTTTTCTTTTTGGAAAACTATATTACTCAAGAATAATAGACAAATGCAGTTGAACACTAAAAGAAAGGAAATTAACACAATTTTGTTTCCTTCCTTATTAAGAGTCTGTTGCAACAAATGAGCAACTCTGATACTAAAAATGGACCATTACTGTAGTCACTATTTCTTCCCAAAGCTCCAGTTTGGTTAATACTATATTAAAATACATTTAATAATATTATAAGTGGTGCAGAATTCCTTCCAACAGGTGTGTGAACCCAAAGAAAAAACATGGTTTCAATAATACCCTGTGTAGTTTTATTGAACATAGACTGGAGCTTTCTGCACTTGCAATTAAAATGTTTCAACACAGAGAGGGTTCAGCTCTACGTGTACTACACTAATAAACCCTAAATAGTATTAAGTGTCACATATACAGGCCACCAACTTCACAGCTCCATTTCAGCAATAAAGCTCAGCATTTTTATGTTATGATTATTATACAATAAAGACAGGAATTTCTCATGATGCTACTTGTGCAGCTATGACACCATTTATACAGATTCTTAAACTTATCAAACAACTACTGTAAATCACTGGAAGTGCTGCTGGCTTCTGATCAGTTCAGAAAGAAGCACACCATGAAACAGTGGGTGCTGGTTCTCATCCTCTGCAGGAAAATGCTTCAAAAACACAAAGCCTTCAACAGCATCTTCCAAACTTGCAGGGAAACTTTTAGCAAGCTCATGCACGAACACTTACAGGACATTTCAAAACCAAATTTCAGGTGTTAGGAACACACACATCCAGCCAGCTCAGCCCTGGGTCACACCCACTCCTTAGCACAGACAAACACCCTTCAGTCTATACAGCTCCTCTTTAGTGGTTGCCAACAACAACCAGTCTATGTGTGCTATCTAACAACAAGAAAGAAAAAATCCCAGTTGTGAACCCTTCCTTGAGATTATTTCATTCCTTTCAGCTAGCACAGCACATGGGACTAGGTGGTTGTTCTGCCACTCTCTGAACTAGTTCAGTTGAGAATCTGTTGGCCTGGCAAATCAAGGCACATGAGGAGCTCTAAAAATTAGGTCTAAGAGACACAGAAGACATAATATAAGAAGGGATATAGATAAAATTTATAGGAATGGGGAAGAAGTCCCTTCCTCTGCATGGAAGGCCTTTACTGAAGATACCTGCTGCCAGAAGATCCATCACACCGCAGGGTGCTCCCCAAAAGACAGGCACAGGTAGTAAGCTAACAATGCCAACCATCAAGCAACAAACCAACAGCAATTATACACATTGATACACTACAGTTCTGCCTTCCTAGGCCTCCCTTTCCACACAGCACAGAGATTCCGTGAATTTACAATAAAGCTCCTACTGGCCCTAAAGCATCAATAACCACAGACACCACAGAAGACAGGAGCGTGTTCCAGTGGACAGAGCACAGGACTAGAAGGTGGCAGGAGGACAATCTCTTCCTCTACATCCCACTGACCTCTGTCTCTTGTTCTCTGCCCCCAGCACGCACATCCCTGCATCTCATCAGCACAGTGTCACAACGCCGGGCTGGAACACCCAGACTACTATTGGCACCCTCTCCCTCACACACTAAGAGAAGTCTTTCCTTCATATAGAATTTTGACAGCCACACTTTATATGGAAAAATAACCTCAAATGAGATAAGGCAAAAAGCAAGCATGGAAGCACAGGCATTTAACTACATACGAATTTTGAGTTATCAATTTTCCAGCACACTGTAATTTTGTAAATTATTTAATAATGATTGAGAGTTTTCTCTAGAAGAAAAATGTATCTAGAGTCAAAAATAAACCAGTTTCAGATACAGAATGTGAGATTTCACTAAAATAAGCCTTTAAAACTGTTGTGATATATGTTTTTTTCCTAATACTAAATGCAAATTAGAAACAAGAAAACTCAAGTTAAATATTTGGTAAATATTACCATGAATATTTTCAGGTGTCATTAGATAAGGATCAGTCCCTTTTTTGTTTTTTTTCTTTTTTTTTCTTTTTTTTGTGGGGGTGGGGAGAGACAGGGTTATATGGGAGGGAAAGGATTAAGTGCACACAATGTACTTGAAATATATCCACAGCATTTTAAAAGCTGAAAATAAAAGCTTTTAAGAGATACATTTTGGGGTCTGAAAGGAGAATTGATACAGAAAGCTAACCTGGCATGATTTTAGGGGATATATCTAAAAAGCCTAATCATTGATAATTCACAATTTGCGACCCTGGTGGGATTTCATGCAGAGCACTAGCCTCACTAAGGTAATTGGTGCTATTGAAACAACACTGGCTCAGCAGCATGCTGCTTTCTTTCTCGCCTCTGGGCACAGGAAGGATCAATATTTGTTAGGATTGCTTCTTGTTCCAACAATGTAAGATTTACAATACTTGCTAGGATTCTCACTTTGTCTTCACACAACTCATCAGTGGAACCCAATTACTAACCTCAGACAAACAACATTAACATGAGCCTCTATGCTTCTTTATTGCCCTTCATCCAAGTCTCATTTCAGGGTCTTCAGGCAGTGCCACTATAACAGATACTACACTTTAAAGTGTGCTCCAAGGAATAAATTTTCAGTCTTTCATTACTCGTACCTTGATTTACTTCATATCATCTTGCCGCTATAGACAAAGATAACACACTGTAAATTACAGCCATCCTGTCTTGTAGTTTCAGAGGTAGGGGGAAGGCAGGGAGTGATGCTTTTGCACTACAATTAGCACTGGGCACCACAGCTTCATTGCTATCATCACTAGTGACTGAAACTTGTTTGATCAAAGATGCGAAGCCATTATTTCATATAAACTCATTTCCTAAATTGCTTTATACTTATTTCATGCTCTGATAAATGAGAAACTCTATGGTAAGAGAAAAATACATATTTTTATATTGTTTATTGCATTAACTTAGGATACATAATCTCATTCAACTTTACTCATGGGGCTATTTCTGCAAATTTTTCAGTTCTGATGTCTTAATAACACAGTGGCCTCTGATAGTTTGCAGTTCATTATGTCCTACTTCAAGCTCAATACACAAAAGCAAACCCCCAATCTGGATAATTCTGTTCCAAATGTTTCATCTATTAGTGCATAGTCGGCAATAGAAGGCTTGGAAAACAGTCATTGGAAAAATTCCTTCAAGTTAGCTGTTGCAGTACCCCCTTATTTGTCCTACAATTTCCTCCATCCTCCATCCTATTCCAGTGGCTGATAACTAAGAACATTAGTTTTATGCGACTTGTCAAGCTCAAATGAAAAGAGAGCTAACTTTAATGACACTGCAATTAATCGCCCCAATAGACAGACAGCTAAAAGACAAGATATTGACTTCATTAAGGATAATGTATTATGTCATTAAGTTGGTAGGGTCACCTTGTGTATCATATATGCTTGCTAATATATTGGCATTTTCCTCAAATAAGATAAATTCAGATATGAGTGATAAAGCTGATTAGAAAATGTTTAATCTAAAGAGGCTAGTTTCCTTATATTCCACTTTGCAGCCCCAGGTATAAGTGGAATAGTAAAAACCCATTACAGATCTAGGTTTACCTCAAATAACAGGTCCTAGCAATTTACATTCCTGGGTTTGTTTTGGGGGTGAGGTTTTATGTGTGTGTTTTTTCCCTACCCTTGAGCTCAGGTATTATTTGTGCAGACTGCAATTCAGATTTGTTTTTAAATGTATAATTGCCTGCAGTACATTTAAGGTTAAAATGACCACTGCATACTAAATTAGTACTTGTGTGTGAGGGCTTAACCCTTTACAAGTCTGGAGTTAAAAATCAGTTTGAGAGATGTACTGCAATAATTAAATATTATAAAACTGATCATTTCTTGTGATTAAGAAACTATTCTTTTTAGCACCATATAAAGGCAGTTTTGTTGAGGGGAAACAATGTTGAGGTTTTTTTAAAGCCATATCATAGCATATTTGAAAATATACATCTGAAGGCAATTTGTGCCACTTAATACTACACAAATAAAATAGGTTTTGATATTCACTGCCTCCCTACTCATTTCCATAAGATGCGCTGGGTAGGAATATTTCTCTCACCAGTACTGTGTTCTCAGGTTTTCAAGTAAACAGAGAGCCGCTCATTTCATTACACTAGTGATTATCTGCATATTGCAATTTTGTAAATTACTTAATAACATAATTAAACCTAATGCACTAGTGGAAAACTGTTTTATACACATGGTCTGCTCATTCCACTAACTGCTTCAATAAACTGAAAAACAAAAATAAGCAGGGCACTGTTTATTTTAAAACCTCATCACTACAAGATTTTGCTATTCTGTTTAGATTTACATTTAGCAAAGACTTTTCAGATGCCAGACTTATTTATTCAGAGCTGACCTAACATTCCACCTAAATCTTTTATAATCTTATTTACTGTCGTACTTTAATGATTTTTTTTTTAAATAAGTTTTATAATATGCGTAAGACTGAGGTAAAGAAATCCACAGATTTGCTTTATTCACTGAGCAGCAAAGTGATATTTTAAAAAGAACATGATTTTTTGCCTGTTGCTATTAATTTATTTCAGCAGTCCCTCAAGGAAAAAAAAATACTCTGGAGGAGAACAGTCTGTTAATGATCAGTTTGACTCAACACTACTATAGGCAACACACATGACCACCTTGAAAAGAACACTAATTAGCATCGCCTACAATTCCTGTTTCCAAACCATACTTCTTAACCTGTACACCCAGTCTTTTCCAATATTTCCATTAAGGCTGTCAAAAGCAGAAGTTTGGGAACCTTTGCTTGTGACCTTGGCATTTCTTCTCAGGCTTAACGTATTGGCATTTTTTCCTCTGACTGCATCGCTTCTCATTTGTCATGATTATTGTTGAATTTTTCAACTGTCATTCCCGAACGTAAATCAATGGTTGTCGACTTCCCCTTTGTCATATCTGCACTGCCAACAGCCTTTCCCTTCTAAATGAGGCTTCCTCCCTTTCCATCCATTAAAAAAGGCCTGTCTTTTGGAGAAGTCAATCCTTTGTTAGGTCACTCCATTTATCATTCTTCCAATCAGTACCTGACATACTTATTCAGCCAGGTCTTCAACCACACAATCATTGTTCATTTTGGGAGAGGGGGGTGGAGAAGGAGAGAGAGGGTGAAGGGGGTATTTTATTTATGCATGGTGTTTTTTGCCATTTATCTTGACCAGTTTTATATTTTTCAATGTCCTTGTATCTTTAGGGGTCCTTACTTGCTTGAAGGAAACACCAAATTCAGTAGAATAAAACACCCACACCTACAGGGAGAAGGGGGGAGAAAATGCCAAGAAAACATGTTAACATTAGGTTATATTA
The DNA here is from genome assembly GCF_049639895.1 of Pseudopodoces humilis. Taxonomy (NCBI): domain Eukaryota; kingdom Metazoa; phylum Chordata; class Aves; order Passeriformes; family Paridae; genus Pseudopodoces; species Pseudopodoces humilis. The sequence goes on from NC_142208.1 coordinate 14,272,681, forward strand.
AGGGACCCTGGATGAGAAAGAATAATCTAACATACCAAATTCAGTTTTGTTACAAAGGGGGTCTAAAGAAAAAAAAAAAATATCTTCTATGTTAAAAAAAACCCAACCCACCTAGAGGAGCAGAAATAGTAATGGATTGTATGACCTTTTTGACAAGGTTTAAGACTTATAAAATTATATTATACAAAACCAGTATCTATGCAGAATATTGGTTCATAGTGAGTTACAGAAGCCTTCAGGACACGTTCAATACTGAAAAGGAAGTCAGTATCTGTTATTTATGCAGCTATAGTCATGTTTGGTTGAGTAAACTCCCAGGGTTTTGATTCCCTCTACTAATATTTCAAATAGACCTTCAAATGATATTATTAAGGTGCTTCTATCATTAGTGGGTATCAGGCAGAAATTCCTGAAGTTTGTAAGACCTACTGACAAAAGCAACTAGCTTTTCTTCCTTACTATCTTATTATTGTTTCCTGTCCCAGGCTAGACACAAGTCAGTATCTAATACCTAGTCAGCCTCCAGCTCTTTAAGGGGATGACAAGAGAGGAAATCTCTACATCAAATTTCTGATACCCTTCACTACAGTAAACTAGTCCAGAAATCCTACTTCAAAACTGCTTCAATTACTAAGCACTGCCCTGTGTGATGTGTACATCCATCCCTTTCCTACTAAGTAACACAAAGGGGAAGAATGCATTATTGTAATGTCAGGGCTATATTTCCCAGAAATTGAAATGGAAAGATGCAAGATTTTCCTTCTCAGCATGACAGAATGCTTTTATATCAATTTACATACCTAAATCTGACCAAAACCCTAACTAGATCAGCAAGAGAAACAGGCTAGAGAACCCCAGACTGCACATCCAACTGATACAGGTTCAAGAATTGTGCAGACCTCATTCCATTAGCATCCAATACATTTGTTAACCTGATCCTTTATACCAGCTAGAAATACACAATTTAGATAGATTTTCTCTCATACTTAATAAAACAAAGGAAATATTCAAATACATGAAAATTCTAATAGGTGAAAATCTAAATTTAGACAAACTAAACAGTAGCCATGCTGTTCTAAGAACTTCCTAAGAGAAGGAGGTCTGCTGAAAAACCTTCAAAATTCTTCTGTCTTCTAGATCACCATAAGTGGGACTGTTCTTGATAGTGCCTGGTTCCCTACCAAAACCCAGAAATCAAGTTAACATATCTGTTGCTGGAATATCACATGTTGCTGTTTTCTGCATGTTTTCTCTACAAAGACTGATATATTTAATCCCCACAATAATCACACACACACACACACATACACACACACATATATGAATATATATAACTGGACACCAAAAGTAAAATATATATAAACTTTGGAAGTGAGAGAAAAGAGGTCTTTGAGATGCATGATTTAAATTCCTTGATGTGCCACATATCTTAAATTGACCTGGAGTCATTCAAACAGAAATTTGATCTTCTACTTCCTATTTGCAAGCAATTACATACCCCACAGGGGATTACGGAAATAAATTTTTTAGAATTATTTTGATGAAATTCATATCAGGATCTTGGGTGGGCAGATCAGCAACAAAGCATAATGAAATGGAAGGTCAGGGCATTTTCAACACTAGAAAATTGATTCCTTACTTGTTAGGAGTCACCTGTTTCAAGGTGTTTTACTTTCTCAATGGAATTTATAAGGAAGAATTTTGCCTAGAAATAAGTAAAACTCTCACACAGGATAACAACAAATATGCAAAATGTCTATCAAAATTTGTACATGATTATTTCTCAGAGTCCAGTTTACCACCTATTTCTGCATTCAAGTCTTTTAGGTGAACACATATAAGTAGCTGAGTACTTCAGGATATGCTGCTTAATAATACTCTAACTCCATATGAAACCTGTATGAGACAAACCAGATTCCTTTTGGGTTTGAAGTATTTAATTACAAAAGATAATCCAGTCTTTGCTCCCCTTTCTTTTAGGACCTACATGTTCATATGTTTGACCTCGCTGCAGAGAGGCAGAAGTAATTCCCACACTACTGTATTTTAAAACTTTACAAGGAGAATCATCCAGTAAGAAAATCATTTGAGTTGGAGAAGACCTCTAAGGTCATTGTCAAATGGTTGGGCACTGGAACAAGCTCCCCAGGGAAGGGGCCATGGCACCAAGCCTGACAGAGTTCAAGTATTTGGACAATACTCTCAGGCATATGGTGGGATTTTGGGGGCTATCCTGTGCCAGGGCCAGGACTTGATGTTGCTTATTAGTCCTTTCCAACTCAGCATATTCCGTGATTCTGTGAACTTTCAAAGCCAATTTCCAAGCTACCAAACAGCCCTTTAAATGCTAACATTTAGATTTCTCATTAAATCCATTTTATTACACTGATAACTACTAGCATTATATATGGTGCTCCAAACTTGAGATGAAAACTAATTTGATTTATTATTCTTTTCATTCCCCTTACACCTTGCTTAGTAAGACATTTTATTCAGGTACTTCTAAGGTAACAAAGGCAAATGCTCTACTACTATATGTCATAGAAGCTTTATTTATTTAAGCTGTATATGGTAAAGGGTGATTTCCTAGTGGAAAGAATAAAATACAGAAGGTACTGTTTTAAATCATATCATGTAATCCCATTCTTGTCCAGGCAATGGATTTACAGATAACAGCAGCAATCTTCCTAAAGTGTAAAAAACCAGTGACCCTTCTGGAACCACAAAGTGACACAAAGAGGTATTATTTGCAAACCAAAATAGCTATTAATACACAAAAACACTATATTGCAAGCAACAGTACAGGTTTTTTGAATGTCTAAGGAGTAAGGAAAAACAAGCAGAGGTTATAGCTCTAGGTCTAACACCACAGGTTTGTGCCTAGCAAATAGAGCACTTTTTATTGCATTCATTCCCTGCTAGGTAAGACCTTCATAGACTAAAGAAGGGGAGAAATAAAGTATCTTATTTGGCAAGCAAAAGATTCTATTCAAACACTGAAGGAGTGTTGTGGGAGGTTTTTGTTTGGTTTGGGGTTTTGGTTTGGTTTTGTTTTTTCTCACTTTGTCCAAGTAGAGTTTTATCATTCATGCACTTGCTTAGAGCATATATATATATATATATCTATATCTATATATAGATATAGATGTACTCATATGTACTAGCAACAGACACCACAGGAAAACTGTCTGGATTAAAAAAAAATACAATCTGTAACATCATAAACCGTTCAGAAGCTCATAAAATATCTAGACATAAAAGGTGTGGATTACTGCAATTTCCTCATTTATTTAGTTTTATAATTTTACATTAGGTGCTAATGAGAGAAGGGAGGAGTGAACTTTCTCATTTGATTTTTTTTTCTTATTTGATATTTTGAAGTTGCACACATAAAGAAAGAAAATGTCCTTTCCTTTAGGTCCAGCACGGCGATTCCTTAAAAGCTGGGCCACCATTTATCCCCCAAAGCAAATACATTCACAGTTTAATACATAAAAGATAGTAATGAATTTGATTCTCAAATGCAAACAATGCTATCTTTAAATACAGCATTTTAAAATATGCTTAAAATCCCTAGCAACACTGTAGATTTTTCTGTTGTGCTAAATAAAATATTCTCAATTTTCTGCTGTTGTTTCAACAAAGGACTAGTAACATAATGCTTGTAACATTTTAACTGAGAGCCTTCTGTTTGAGGATGCAATAAATTTTCAGACACATGATATTCAACAAAAGAAGCAAGTATGCTATGGGAGTAACCAATTATATGGGGGTTTAATCTGTGTGTTATAATCACAACATAATTGTTTTCCATTAATTAAATATGTGTTTGTAGATAGAAAATGAATTCTCCCATTCAACACAACAGAAATAAAACATAAAAGATTATATGGACAGACATATTGAAAAGTCCATATTTGAACTAGACTGTTGTTATAAATGGCATTTGACCCAAAATCTAGAAGTGCTTTTGACCAAAAACTATGACTTTTGTTTTCTTTTCTGCTTCAGAAGAGAACTGCTAACTTGCATTTTATTTCCAAACAGCCTTAGTAGCCACCAGAACAAATTCTGTGAAGCTACACCCAGAAACTTGATTGGGTTTCTGTTTATAACTTCTGTCACAATTATAAACTGAGTCAAATCCTGAAAAGTATTGAAATCCACCTAACAATATTTCCTTGCAGCTTCCATTTCACTCAGTATGTTCCAACTTGTGTCCCAGAACTTCTTTAACATGCAATGTGCATTTTTTGAATGCTGGGTGCACGAGCTGTACCTTGCTTTTTACTTGCATTTTCCTACTGGACATTATTTCTTCAGTTACATTAAAGCAACCCACTGAAAATTATAGTATGGGCTGTGTTTCTAATGTCTTCCTCATACAGCAGCTATGAAGCACAATGCCTTTTCATGCATTATCCTATACCATATATATATATATACACATATATATATATGTAATTTACCTAAGGTTTTTAGAAGTTTTTATATTTTACTCTACTCTCCACTTTCCTTAAAAAATATTTGTAACAGATTATAACAGGAAAAGGTATTTCAAAATTACTCATTTTATTTCTAAAACCTGTATTGACAGTTATTCAGGTTTTTTTTTTTTTCCTATAACCTTTAAAATATAAAGAAAGTTCCCAGATTTGTGGAAAACCTTTAAAATCTATGACTGCTGCAATTTGTGTGGCACTGCATTAGTACCAGGTATAAATCATAATGATGTATAGCCAAATGAATCTCAACATTTAAAAAATTTCAAGGAAAAACTGTTTGGTTAGGTTGATAATCGGATTTATAAGCCAATAGCTTATAAATGGCCAAAAAGAGACCTCTGAGACAATTACTTTTGGTTAAAACACCAAGTTCTTCCAATGCTTACAGGGACAAAGCTGCTTCCGTAACAAAACCATTTCTGCCTCTCAGAGAAGCAATGGGCAAGTACAGTTACACAAGAGGGAAGTGAAGGGAAGGTCACAGGGCTATGTGGTACATTTAAAAATGCCAGAAATAGATGCTGATCATCTTGTGTTTCTTTTTCAAAAAAGCCTCTAATCAGCTCTAAATTTCTTAGACAGTTTGCTTTCTTGCTGCACCTAGAAATGTGTCATTTGTCTATTAAAAAACATAACAGCTCACCACCCCTCCTCACCGGCTTTCATTGGCCTCTCTTTTTTTCCCGTTTAATGTCTCTAACTTCATGCCATGTTCTTTTCCTCTTTCAGCACGGCTGAGCAAGGCTGACAGGCGGATTCCTTTGCTTTTCAGGGTATTAAAGCCACTTTCCCGCTCTGACAGCCTGTTCTACTCTGCCACCTTATAGCTCTGGCTTCACACTTCTCTGGGCAGCCACTGCTTCTTGACAGACCACTGTCACTTCCCATCATCCTCTCTGTATATCCTGTTCTCTCCCCCTCAGCACGCATCCCGACTTTCCAACCAATGCAATTATTTTTTTTGACAAGCCATCCATCAGCTTTAACTTTAAAAGCACTTTCCGCTGATATCCATTGTTAAATCCCTTGCTTTTTATGGAGCTTGCATGAGAGAATATGATATCAGACATTCAAACTACCAAACCATGTAAATTTACTTTGTTCTCAGCTATGTTTCCAATTTCACGTCCAATTTTTCGGTACATTATGCGTAGTTGTTGTGCTTAATATGATGTTGTCAAATCCCATTAAAGTTCACTGCATTGCACGGCTTTAAAAACAGGTTACAATTTGCATTCTATAAAGAAAGGAAGGAGTGCAGTCTGAAGTCAAGCTGAATCTTATTAAAATTATCTGTTCAATTGTTACATTTGTAGATGGAGTAATTTTGAGGCATTAGCTGAGACACATATGAAAATGTCAGTGTGCCAACTAATGACAATGAAAGCAAAAGGAATATATCTGTGAAACTCAATAAAGCTCCTTTGCTGGTGACATAAATTTGATGATAATCCGAGGAAATGAATAAGGGACCATCCAGTTTGAATAGGAATTACCTTTTCTATTAAATCACTTTGCTGTATTTCCACTTGGCCTACATCTTGGTCCTATGCCACAATGAGTCTCTCTCAGTGGACTTAAAAAAAAAATCCCCACAGGACTAACATTCTCTGGAGGAGTATCTTTCTTTAGTGTAAGCCTCATAACCAATTTCAGACAAACACACTTAAGAAACAAGGAAAGAATTAGTCTCCCCTCCCCTCTTTTCTGCATATAAGTGCAGATGAAATGATTTGCTAATGTACTGTGCACATTACACTGTAATGTACATGTAATATGCAGACATGTTCAGTGGCCAACACCACTGTCCTCTCCATGCAGGATCTGATGTACAAAAGCTTGCATTCTTACATAAGGGAAGATAAACCTATACAGACAGACACCGGTAAAAATCAAAAGTTCAAAAGTGCTAAAATGCTAGGAACAAAAGGATTCACGAGACAGTTGAAATTTTTAATGGCATATTTCAATATAGTATCTCATAGTCTTTAAATCCTACCCTTGGCAACTAGCAGCATGGCTTTTTCTTGGAGTGAGACATGAGACAGTGATACTGACTGTATCTTGCTTCTGCAAGAATCATTCAGTTACCACTGTGTCTTTTTTGTGATTCAATACAATTAAAACCTTCTGTAAGTATGCAAACTCAGTATGTAGCTTACATCCCTGAAGTTACACTTTGACTACAAAAAGAAAGAAACAAACCTGTTTGGCATATCTAAGCTCTCACCCTCAGGTAAAATCTTTTCAGATTCACCCTGCCATTTCTCAAAAGACATGTTAAGAGGTGAAGTTCAGACTTCTGGAATCTATTTAAAGCAAAGAGGCAAGGACAGCACTAAAAGAATTGAGCAACAGCTGCTCAGTCAATAGCCCCCACAGGGATGCCTTACAATGAAATACTATCTAAAGGGACCCCAACAAAAGTGAACAAAAAAGACTTGCTCATCTAGAAGTACTAATCTGATTAAGAATTACCATGATTTATCTTTGGTGAGATTTATCTTCTATCTATCATTTTTAGTTTATTTTGAACAGTTTTTCTGTGACTTTGCACAGAAGCAGGTGAAAGTTACTCTTTGCACCCATTCTCCTAATCATGTTTCTCCAAAGAGCAATTCATCCTATTTTGAACTTCATACAATTAATTTCCAGGTTCTCTGTTAAGATTATTAGAGGCCTTGAAAGCCTCTGAACCCCTTGTCCTTCTGTTACCCAGCTATAACCAAATACTACCTTACCTGCCAGCTGTGTGCTTTCTCAGTCCAGCCCACTGTATGTTAATGTCATCCATTTTGGATCTGGTTTTCAAGGAAAATATGACCCCTGAAGAGTATATAGGGTACTAATTATACACCCATGGAGCAAACTCTGCCCAAATCTCTCCACCCCTCTTTCCATTCAGTGAATTTTCCAAATTTTTTCAAGAACTCAGAGATAAACATACGTATTCAACAAAGGCAAGTGTAAGGTTCGGCACCCAGGGAGGAATCACCCTAGGTACCAGTACTGGTCAGGGGTTGACCTCCTAGAGAGCAGCTCTGAGAGGACCTGGGAATCTTGGTGGAAGACAAGCTGACTGTGAGCCAGCAGAGTGTCCTTGCTGCCAGAGGGACCTATGGGATCCTGGGGTGCATCACGAAGAGTGAGGCCAGCAGACAACAGAGGTGATCTTCCCCTCTACTTGAGAGGAGTGAGGCCACATCAGGAGTGCTGTGTTCAATTCTAGTCTCAACAGCTCAAGAAAGACAAGGAGCTACTGGAAAAGGGTTCAGCAGAGGCCAGAAAGATTATTTGGGGTCTGGAGCATCTCTCTGATGAGGAGAGACTGCAGGAGCTGGGCCTGTTTAGTCTGGAGAAGAGAAGATAAAGGGGATATCATCAATGCATACAAATATCTCAAAGGTGGGTGTCAGGGGCATGCTGCCAGACTCTATTCATGGTGCCCAAAAACAGGACAAGGAGAAATGGCTGTAAAATAAAACACAAGAAGTTCTACCTCAAGATGAGGAAGAGCTTCTTTATGTGGAGGTTGGAACAGGCTGCCCAGGGAGAGCATGGAGTCTCCAGAGGAGACTTTCTAAACACACCTGGATGGCTCCTGTGTCACCTGCTTTAGGGAGGGGAGTTGGACTGGATGATCTCCAGGAGTCCTTTCAAACCCTAATGATCCTGGGACTCCTTAATTTTACACAAAGTTTAAAAATAATGAAGATTACACCAATAAAATAGGGTGTCATCTAACAAAAATCAGCAAAAGTGCGAGTATGCTGAAGTACACAATAGTTACATTCATTCTGTGTGACATTCTTATTTTCATGCCATATTTAAGAAATTGAAGAATGTAGTTCTGGCCCAAGCATTAAAGATTCTATGCCTTCTTTAAACCTCTTTGGTGAACTACTGATGTTACCCTCTACAGTTTGCACCTCAGCAGAAAGAAATTTTTCTACTTTTTGTGTTCATTCAGTTGAATTATATATAGCCAGTTCTTTCAAACTTTCACTGTGACAACAGATATTACGTAGAAGAGTACATCTACCATTTAACAAGACAAATGGAAATATTTTTCAAGTTGTGGGGTAAGAAACAGGTACAGATATTAAAACTTCTGTGCATTAGTTCCACTGGGAAGCTTATTAAAGCTTGCTCCAGAGAACCTCACTATTTCTGAACCTTGTTTGTATCTGAACTTTCTGTACAAATTCAGACTTCCCAAGAGACAATTTCAGCACAGCAATATGTAAACCAGTATAATCCATGTGAATCTGTGAAGTCAATTTTCATGATAAAGGAAGAACAGAGTTTGAGAGTTTGCATGTGCTCTCTGTAGTTAAGGACAGTTTTAAAATATCTTCTCTGCTTTGGTGTTACATTTTTTGAGCATTACATCGGTTTTTTTTTTTAATTTTTCTTTTCCTACCAGAAAATGACCAAGGGAAACAACTGTACAATTTACTAATAAAGGAGAATGAAGAGGATCACTTGTCTTCCCATTTTATCCATCTTGCTAGTAAACTGCTTTCTAGTAAACTTGCCTCAAAAACATCGTAATTAAAAAAAGAAAAAAACCACAAACCCACAACAGCTTTTCCTCTTTGTATCTCATATTACTTTACATCAAGGCAGTCACAGACTTAAATATATATATATATATATATATACACATACAGTCACTACTTTTCACAGGGTCATTAGTTAATATTTCTGTAACAACATAAATCTCAGTGGTACCTCTAAATCCATCTCACACACTTCCAAGGAAAAGGATCCTCTTTAGGTATTAAACACATTTGCTAGCAATGTTTAGAACATTTTGCTATTTCCTCTGACAACTGCATAAAAACATTATGGTCTTCCAATGTTTAAAAATAAATTTATATTGATGCTACCCCCTCATCTGAAGGGTGGGGGATTTTTGTTTTGTTTGGGGTTGGGGTGGGTAGTGGGGTTGTTTCTCACAGTTCATGAAGATATCTTCAGTGTCCAAAGGGAAAGCAAACTTTTCAATAAACCATGTAACTCATCCTAGAGAATGTTAAATGTAAAGTAAAGCAAATGACCAAGGGAAAAAAAAATAAAGTTGACTTAGAGGAAAATGTCTCAGTTTTTTCATAGAGTTTGAATGTACGTATCAAGTATGATAACAGGTTTCATAAACATTCAGCCCTAGAAGTCGTCTTCTTTACACACCATTCCAACCTTCATAATTAAGACTTTGACACTTTACATATCCTGAAAGACTCAGAAATCACAGAATCAGAACAGTCCGGGTTGGAAGGCACCTTTAGGGATCATCTATTCCATACAATGCAAGAAGCAGGGACATCTCAACTAGATCAGGTCACCCACATCCCCATCCAATCTCACTTTGAATGTGCCCAGGGATGGGGCCTCTACCACCTCTTGAGAAAACTTGTTGCAGTGTACCACCTTCAGAGTAAAAAGCTCCTCCTAATATCTAATCTAAACCTATCCTCTTTTCAGTTAAAACCCTTGTTCTACAATGCCTTCATGAAAAGTTCCTCTCCAGCCTTCTCATAAACCCCCTCTAGGTACTGCAAGATGGTCTAAAAGGTCTCTGCAGAGCCTTCTCTTCTCCAGCCTGAGGAACACCAGCTCTCTTAGCCTGTCCTCATAGCAGAGCATCCCCAGTCCTCTGACCATATTTTCCCAAGAGCAGACAAAGCCTATTCTCTTCTCCCCTGAAAGTAAGAAAGGTTACAAACACACTATGGCTGGAGTAACCTAATTTTTAATAGCAGTTTAGATTCCTGTCTATTTTAAAAGGAGGACAGATTTCTGTAAAGTGAAGCAGCCTGAGAATGCATACAGAAATGCTAGCAAAAAGTGAAATGGGTATCTATCATGAAATAGACATGCATTTGCACTTCACATATGGTGATTTCAACCCATTTTCAGATTAAAGGCAATGAATAGCAGCCATCCCTTAGAATGCTAGAAAGAGCACTGCTCATAAGACTGAACCCTTTTCATCACTGGTGATGTTCCAATGGCAGAGTAAACAATAAACTGGAATTACAAAGACTGATGTCCTTTTAGTTCCTGACACATTCTGGAGATTAAATTCACACAGGTATCAGAAAGATGGTGACAATGAAAAGTTTACTTTCAACATGGTGATAAAGACTGATACTTTCATACTACCAGAACTTTCCCAAATTTCACAGTAGCCTATAACTGGGGGTTATAGTAGTGCTCTAAACAATACTTCTCCCTCCATTAAAAAAAAATAATCTACTTTTCTGCTCATACGGAAGCCATGCTCTACTTCAAACACTTTACATTTTCAAGAGCCCTGAATTAACTGATCAAGTGCAAATGAGACCTCCAGTTACCCCAACATTCTCATTGGAACTTGCCACAGTTTTCTAAATGTCTTACTTCAAAGTAACTGAATGACAATATTTGTTTCCTCTGTTAACCTTTCCTAGCTTCCAGGTAAAACGCATGTAGGGAAAGGAGAAGAAATGGGAATGCACACACACAGTAGTCTGATAAAATATTGCATTTTTATAGAATATATTTATTAAAAAAAAAAAAGATGTTGGCATTCTGCTGGCATTCTTTCATTGTATGATATGCATTGTTTGTAGAACATTAAAAAAAATATTACTGCAATTTTAAAATGCAAATAATACTCAGCATCCTGAAGTCTGTGATACCTCAAAGAACATTAAAGGAAGATTCTGTATAAATGTTGCTACCCCAATTGAATGGGAACTTTTTCAGATAGCAAATACACTGAAGCAGCACTATCAGTCATGAACCAAGCACTAGTTTGGTTTTGCCCTATTTCTTTTGATCTCACTTAACTTTTTTTTCATATTTTATTCATTCTTATTTTTTACCAAAAGGTGCAACTTCAGCTTACTATGTATGATGGTCTCTACTATCAACATGACAGTAGATTAAGCCTTAGATATAAAGCTATTTTCAACAATTTTACTTACTATAGAATCTATATGCTTACTGTATTTTTTTTTAACCATTCAACACAGACATCCAAATAGGATTAAATAATAATTTAGGATTCTGTTTCTCATCATCAAAAGGGTTTAAATGTCTTTTTCCCCACCTTCAAACAGTGACTGCATTTTTCCTTCCTCATTTATCCTATTTTCTAACTGTTAAAAAGAAATACAGACTTGTTCAGAGCTAGCAGTTTTGCTTAACTCACTTAAGAATAAAGATTCGAAGCTCTGAGCCTCTGCCCTTACCACTATCAATTCTAGTCCCACCTGAAATTTAAAATACTAAATTGATCGTGGTGAATTTCTAGGAGTCAGTCTTTCTGGCTGAATAGTTGTCTTCTTGATGGAGAATGGCAGTGGTCCCTGAGGAGAAGGGTAATAGTAGGATTTTGTCTTTTCCTTTAAGTCAGACTAACCACATACTGCTGCTGAGTCAGCCATACCTGCAAGCAGAAGGCAATCATAACCTCCTTGATCAAGTGTACCTTTCCCAGGAGCACAGCTGGACACAAAATAACAACTAATGTCACTGAAGTGATGTTCTGGGTTGAATATATTAGGAGACCAACCCGGTATTTTTCTAACAGCAGATTATATTTTAAGGTGAAAGAGCTGGAAAAGCTACTCTAGAAAAACAAACCAAAACAACCAATCAACCTAATCCAAGTGTACTTAAAATGTACTGCAATATTCTACCTCAAGTTACAGACAAGTTGTGAATACTAATAAATAAATTATTTTGATAGAGGTCTGCCATTTTTAATAGCAAGCAATAGAGAATGCATGATCCTGTGAGGAGTAAGGGATTTCTTGCATTGCATATATACAGGCACACGTTACATACACTAAAAAAAAATAAAAATCAGCCTATACTTTTTAAATACATGGTTCACTAGATTGGTTGTTATTTCTACACTGGCTGTAAACTTTGCAGTAAGCAAATATACCCATTTGGAGGCCAAGCCTCGGAATTACATTGCACCAGGACATGCTGGCTGTTGTTAGGTTTATCCAACTGCCATAGCAACTGCAGCCAGAATATAAAGAGCTTCTCAAAGAGGCAACTTTACATAAGGTCAAAACGTCCCCTGACAAAAATTTCATATAGCGCTCAATCTTAGACATACAGCCAAACCTTTGTTCTCTTCATAATCCTTAGGAAAAAAAAAAAAAAGCTAATGACAATCACAGGCAACATATTAAATGATAGTATTTTCAGCACAGCTGGGATTCCATCCTGTAAATAATTCTTAAACTATTACCCAACAATGTATTGCGATAAAGAGCTGACAAGGTCTTGCTCAATAAGCAGCATGGTTTTGCTACTAGGGAATAAAGATTTTCTTTCTAAAAAGATTTTTCTTTTCTAAATGCCTACAGTGACTTTTCAGGTGCTTCTATAAACACATCACTGTCACTTACAATCAGTAGATCCTTCCTTCTGTTAAAAGTTAAAATTAATAAAATCTTGAAAATCAAAATAGAAACAATTACCATAATCAGACTCTTCCATACTTTAAACACATTACTATTATACAGCACAAATGGGCTTATTCAGCAAAAGGAGAAGCTTTCAAAAATTATACCAGAACACTTCATAAAATATTGTGCACTTCTTGATTGGGAAATTCTATTTTTTCTAATCAAAATGTTATTAAGGAAAATTTTAAGTGCAACTCTATGAAAAATAACTAGGGAAAAAATGGTAGGTTCATTCAATAGGTCTTCTACCAGTACTTCCTTACATTTCTTTGTTCTTGGTCCCTCATGGGCATTTTTAATCTGAAAAATACCAAATTAAATGGTGGACAAATAAAGCATTAAAAAAATATCAAAAATTTACATCTTCTTCATCAAGAATACAACATTTAGAGGATCCATGTCTAACATTTCATAACAAAAGAGACTTTACAATCTTGTTTCATAGTGAAATAATGAAGGGAAAATATTTAGTATTTTAATCACATTCCTATGTTATATACATTTCATTTTAAATATTCACTTCTATAACTGAACAGGGGAAACTCCCAAAGTGCCCACCTAAAAAACAATGACCCTCAAACAGCTGCTTGCATTTAAATTTGCCCTCACAGTCTGAACATTAGAACCATATTCCATGAATGCTTTTAGCCAATTGATCCTTGAAACAATGTCCAAAAAACAATCAAAATAACTTGGGACGATTACAGAGAACAAATTACTTGCATTTTCAAAGCAGATGTTTGATACCTAGAAAGTGAAACAAAAAACCATGAAGCCAGGCACTTTGCAAGGTCAGAGAAGGAAGGTTAAGAAGTTTCTATTATGTCTGCCAAATTTTTATTGTCTCTAAAGTTTTTTGAAAGTATTCTAATAACTTGATTTGCAATTCTGTTCTATCACATCTACTTCTCACATTAAGCTCTTCTTCCGAGCCTACAGTAGCTACTATCCCATTGCCTACAGAAACAACACCTGGGTCTCAAACCCAAGAGCTGTACCTCCAAGAGAATTAACTATGATCAGCTACCTAGTCAAAAAGTCTTTATTAGCTCCACACTGGTATGCAAGAAAGGTAACACACAGGTATAAGAGTAACTACAGTGTGAACCAAACTCAGATAAGTGAAACTCTTCTGGCTGACAACACAACTTAGTCACTGTGTAGTGTCCTGGTTCAAGGTAATCTTTGCTTCTTGTTTCCAATCTAAATAGGTAAACTTCCATTTGATTTAATACTGTAATCTCCCTTTTCAGAGGAGTTTTAAACTGTTAGTTTAAACTTCAGAGCTAGCATTTCTCAAAAGTTTAGAGGATATAGGTGGGTGGGACAAGAATCTATTTATTCTGGCTGTTGCTCCTTCCTCGAAAGCTGTTTATCATCATACTGGTTTATCATTATTGGATGGTGTCATAGAACACTAAAAATGAGGAGCACATCACAAGAGCGAGTTCTGAAAGCAACATTAAAATAAAAAAAAGGTTTTTCTCAGTCCAACACTCTAATCCTGAGTCTTAATATTCAAGCACTTGGGCAAAAAATATGTACACCAGTCCAGCACCTCTTGTGCCCCTGAAGTCCATGAGCTTACTCCAGCAAATAAAACTGACTGAGGAACTCCAGAGGGAAGACTTCTTCAGATCTAAGAAACAGAATCTCAACAGGTCCATGATACTACTTGCTGCTAATGGGAAGTACAGAGACTAGACAGCACTCCAAGATACAGATACCTGTATATTCCTGTTGCAAACACTCAGAGAAACGATAACTCCTTTTGAGTGCCATAGCCCTCAGTACATTTGTTGCGTTTTATTTTTAGTAGAAACAAAAGAATTAGATTTCATGCCATCAATCCTTCAAAGCTATACTTGTCTTTTCATTAAACAGTAAATGCATTTACCTCAAATATTTTCAGATAAAAATCTCTAGTGATCCTGAAATGTTAAGCTGCTCAATCCCCCATAGCCCTGACAATTCTGCAAAATTACTTAATGCAAAGGCTAGAGGCCTCGAGAGCACAGCTGATTCCTCCCGAAGGATAACTCCCCTCCCCAGCTGGATGCAGTTCTCTCTGGGAACTACTTCATGACATCCATCTCTAAAATTATTCAGGTCAGTTCCACTTAGAAGAGAGTGTTAAGAACACCTGAAGAGCACAGACCTAACACCCCAGAAGGCTACACACATTGCTTTTTTATGCATTAATGTCTCACAACTTTTACAGTGTTCCCTTCCACATTCCAGAGATGTGAAAGCAGCTCAGCACTTCATATGCAGATTATATTACGTGCATCTGAAACAGGAGGTTTCTTCCTCCCCCTGTCCCACATTAAACTCTATTTGTTCTGTTCGTGCGGGAGAGGCCAGTTCTAGCTGTAGTTACACTCTAACATTACTGTAAAGCAATATCATGCTGCCATGCAATAGCTCTTTAATGTCAACCATAACCTTCGTAAATGGGTTTGTAACGAGAAACCCTTGTTTGTCATTCAGTAGGTATGATTGATGCTATGTGAGTGAAGTGTAGCCACAGTGACCATCTCAATAACATGAACAGCTGCCAAATATTCATTTAGCAGAATGAGTTTAAAAAACTTTGAGCAGATTGCTTTCACAAGGCTGCTTTCAACAAAAGGAAACATAATTAACGAGCTAATATCAGCATGTGTCTGGCTAAGCTAATGAATATCAAATTACACAGAATCCTGTATAAATCATCATTATCCTGAATTTTAATTGAACTTGCAATTAAACATGACAAATTTTATATACACTAAACCTTTAATTTATACTTTCAAATAAGAAATAATTTATCATTTTTAGTATTTCATAGTTAATTTCCCAATATGTACACTTCTAATTAACAAGGACAGACAGGCCTTAAAAAAAAAAAAAAAAAGGAAAGAAAAACACACCAAAACCTGCTGAATAGCTCCATTAGTTACATCAACTTTCAACAGATTAAATTCAGAAGCCAGAAACTTAGAACACTGCAGCAAACCACAGCTTCTGCAAATCACATTTAATTTCAAACTCATCCCTTTGAATACCATGTGCAGCTAGAAGAGAACTGAGCTGCAGCAATGTCTTAGGGGCAATTTGAAATCTGGGTTAGGTTTCTGCAAAAGAAGCAACAGTTTTGAAACTAATTCTTAGTCATAACTTCGTAATGCTCCATTTATACAGTTTCTTACTCTTATTGTCACTACAGTCTAGAGCTGTCACCATACAAAACAGTGCTTCTTGACAAAAGAATATCTTATTTATTATCTAGTTTATTATTAATTATAGTCCCTCATTTATGATCATTCCTTTTTACTTATTTCCAGTTTCTTCCAAGAACGTGAAGAAGATTCTTTTCCCCATCTCCTAATACTCATATGCTCCAGTTACTTTTTCTGTTTCATCAAAATATTACAGTTTCTATTCATTTCTATATAGAAAAATTTGACTTATTGAAAAAAAAATAAATGGGTCTTACAGCAGTAAATGTGAAGTTTAGAGACAGAAGCAGCTGCATTGCTGTAAGCAGGCACAAAGTTTTGTTAGCAGAGCTGGAAGAGTAAGAGGAAAAAAATAGCATGACAGCTATGCTGGAAAAATCTGTGGTATAGAGATTGTCACAATGGCATGAATGTGCATTTGGTCAAGGAGTTTCAACAACAGTAGTTGAAAATGTTCCTTCTTCTGGTATATCTTGCTCTCCCCCAGGAGTTTGCCAGCAGAATTATACTAGCACAGCTGGTAAGACAGTGCTCTAACACAGGCAAGCCCCCAGCTAGGAAAGGCCATGCACAACTAAATGGCACTCACACGGAAAATGTTGCCAAACCCCAACAGCAATTAACATTTATATGGCTGCAGTGAAGACTTGAACATTTTCAGACTTAAGTCTCATCGAAAGCTCAAGATAGGGCATACAACAGATTACAGAAAGTATTCTCAAATACTCAAGGTTTTTAAAACTTGCTTCCATTCAGGTCCCTAATACTATTCATACTTCAAAAGCTGATGGATCTTTCAAAATCCTTATTACAAAGAAGAGTCTTCTTCATGCAATTTGCTGAACCTTCAAGACAACTGTGAAGTCCCATTGCGCATTGTGAAGTCCCATTGCTCAGTCTTCACAGAAATGAAACAACTGGGGAAATAAAAGGATGAAGCTAAGAGAAACTGAAAGCTTCTCCCACTAGGAAGCAGCTTTAGGAATTCTATTAATTCCCACAGAAAATTAGGTCAACAGCTTCCATATTTACAGCACTCAGCATTTAAAGAGTGAAATGATTTAATGAGCATTAGAATTAGGGATACAACAGGCAATTTTTGTTACTACTGTTAATTATAATAAACATGTTTGGGTGCTTCTTGCAGTCTTTGAGGAAAAGCAAAAAGTCTTTGCTTTTCCTCAAACCACCTACATACTTCTATTATTTTATTTTTCTCCACTGCTCTGCCTGCTCTCCTAGGTATTTAGTGCCTGGCTATACTCATAATTTTTTGAGCACACTTAAGAATGAACATATCTGCCCATGCTGACTAAATGAGATCTGGATATCCTAGAAGAAGCTCAAATGTTTTCAGACCACTTGAAGGAAAGCCTCTGTCATGCAGCTCAGCAGGACTTCATTCCTATACATCCATCTCCCCAGAATGCTTTGAGAAATGCAAAGCAAAAAAAAAAAAAAGAAGAAATAGTAGGGACTGAGTGAGTGATTTCCAGAATTATTTCTCCATGTTGTTGGTACAGCTCCACAAGTTACTTAATCCCTAACAGAAAAATCAGAGACAAAGGGTGATTAATCAGAAGAATAGTATCCATCTCTGGTTAGAGCTTCCTAACTACTGAGATACTGCTGTGATTCTGCCACTGCCTAACTATATAATCTTCAATAACTACTCTGCTTCTTTGTCTCCCCATTTATTCTCTCAGAAAGAACTCTACTGATGCTTAACTTACCCAACAACCTTTTTTTTTTCCCTCCACTAATAAATCCTTCTACTGAATATTTGCAGATTTTTGCTCCCATATTTCCTGTTCAATCCACATGCAGAGCCCTCACCTTTCTGACACCACTCCTTCTGCAAACACACATTCTAGTCAGCAAAAATAACATTGCCTACCCATCACTGAGAACAAATAAATGAATTAATTCAGACATAATTCTCCTCTAGGTTTTCCTAGTGCAGTTTGCATTGTCTGTCTACTTAGATTACAAGCCCCTCAGAGCAAGGACGCATTGTCTTGTTTGACTTGTACAGCTCTGAGCACATGGTTTGCACATAAATAATATTAACACCAATATAATACTGGTTTGGCCAGTCTCAATACACATGAAAATGAGGCAGCAAGTGCTTCTATTTTTCTTTTCCACATAAGGCAATGTCATATTTCTTCTCATTTTTCAGGGACTTACAAACCTAATAGAACTGCACATACCAAGGCTCTGAATGTTTAATGCTTTTGCTGAAAAGCACTATGTGTTCATGCAGGAGAAGCAGCAGGACAAATATTTTCACACATTTTCAGATAGCTGAGTGAAACTGGCTCCACCAGAATTTACAGTTGAAGACTACCAGAATTTACAACTTGTGAAATTGTGGCTGTCTGTATTTTCTCATTACAGTGTGGTTGCTAGAGATAGAGAAGGTGGGGTTTTTTTTTCCCTTTTTTTTTTCTTTTTTTTTGCCATCTACTGTCGCACTACTTCCTAGTTAAACCTTGTCTCAAGTTATCAACACTCTCTGGAGAGATAAGCTTCTTCTCACTTACAACCTGTCACTAATAATCGAACTTTCAAGACTCCATCTCGAAAAGAGACTACCGGAGGCACACAGGTCACAGGAATTAACTGCCACCAGTCCTTGCAGAAAACTAAGCTCATCAATCTATAGCTTCTCGTCATAATTAGAATAACGGCTTTGAAAATTTGGGCTGATGTTGACTCGGTCTTATGCCACAAAGACCACTGATTAAAATCTTGGTGTGAAACTTAATGATAAGTGCTGGTGGCGTTGTCGTGGAGACAGGGACAAACAATTCCCTTGCCGTGACATTTTCAATGTCCTGCAGAAGAAAAACTGTCCTCTTTAGTGTGGCACTGTATGAAGCTTATTTATGGCTACAGGGCTTGCTGGATTGATGACTGTCGTAACACACTGTCAAATCCTTTACTGACACATCCATTTTTTGAGCCCCTAGTGTGGCAGAAATAAAACACAACAAAAATGTGAAAGTATTATTTATCAGTTTCTGTTTGAGTAAATAGTGGATGAAATAAATTTGGTATATGTTTGTACCCAGATGTGCACACAACTCCCTACATTTATTAAATGCACAAGAAACAAAAAGTATTTAATGTAGTTGAAGAATCTCTTACAGTTTTTGACCGCAGTTTTGCAATGGATTTTAACAGCCGAAACCCAAAAGGGCTAGTGTAGTTAAAGCTTTAAGAATACAGCTTTGATTGCACTGTGTTCATAGCAAAATACAGCATACTGCACACTTTGCATTAAAATTTAAGAACTCACATCACAAGTGTGATGTTTGTTCAGCCTGAGGTTGCCACAGGTCTACTGACAGTAGCATGCTCTAACATTAATGTCTGCAGCATTATGTTTATCACTTTGAAATTAGAAGGTGCTCCTTCTGTCTTCTCTTTCAGATAAAATTTGTTTCCTTCACTTTAAATATAATGAACATTATTTGTTAGCTTTAAGGCTTTTGTTAATTTCCTGAAGCTTTTACAATTCACTAATTAACCATTACAAGAACATCACTCTAGACTGCAACAAGTGTCAGATCATCATCAGAGAGGGCTCAAAATACATGTCTGAAACCTCTGCACTGGACATACTCAAAAGTTTCTGTACACAGATTTTTCATACCGATCACATTTTCAGGAATTCTGCCTGCTTTAGCTTCCAGGTTAAAAATCATTAAAAGAAGAATCCTCTGCTTCAAAACTCAGAAGCACTTCTGTCTATGGAGGAAAAAAACAGAAGTCCAAGATTTACTCACTCCGGGTTTGACAACAAGAAAATAAACCCTCTGTCATTTTCTCTCCCTTTGTCCAATGCTCTCTTCTTTAAAAATATTTATTGCATCTCTTCTAAGTAAAAAAAAAATCCTGGGGAGGGAGGTGTCAAATTAGCACACTGTTCTTTCAAAATACTTAAGTACAGTGAGTGAGCAAAAGGTCACTCTCTGTACTCAGTAATTGCAATCCCATCAACATTACCCACTAGCAGAACACACTGAGAAAGTTCTACACATAAAAGGAAAACAAAATCAAAATTTGGTGACTGAGCATGATTAGGACTTTGTATATATAATCTGAAAACCATGTGACAGCTACTTGAAAGTTTTCAACCCTCAGGTGATTACCTTACCTCCCCTCACTCAGTCCCAGTTCCATAGCATTCCCACCACACAACATGACTTTAACATATATATATACATACCTCTCAACCATGGAAATGCTCTTAGGATGTTTACAAGGAAGTGCCTTCAAATCTGGACCCAGACAAATCATTGCTTCCCTCAGCATTTTGGTCAATCGTAGTAATTGTTATTTATAGCCTTTGAATATTCTCTACTTGTATTATTTTGGATTACAGATTCAGATTTTGGGCTTTTAAAAGGTAAAGGATCTAAACTAAGAGGTACATCTCTAATCTAGTACTTGATAACTACAAGTATACACTATCAATGCTCCAAGTCCCATCAGTAATTTAAGAATGTAAATAAAATGTGTAAGTTTCTCAAGACATTTAGGGATTCCTAGCAAAATGCTATATAATTTACTTCACAAAATATTATGAAATAATTTTAGTCAAGAAAATTAGGAATTTATCTTCCAGAGCTACCAATAACAAAAGGGAAAATAAAGAGAGTGTCTTATTTTAATAAAATTAAATCCTTTTGATTTCTAAGGAAACTTTGCAAAGTTTCAGCTAATGCTAGAGCATTTTAGTACACAAGGCAGTTCAGAATTATTTTAATTTCTCAGTTGCAGTATTCAACCTTACAAGTCAATACACACCAAAATAAATCTGCCCCTAAACATCTTGAAGTTCCAAACATTCGAATCTAATTGATATAACAAGAAATTTTCATCAATTATTACTTTTTCAACTCTGTAAAATATATACAGATATTTCAGGTTAATGTATGTAGTAAGTGCTGCAGAGTTTCTTGTGAAGATTTGTGACAAAATATCAGTCTTTAATTTTCTTTGTTTTATTGGTTTGCAACTCAAACTTATAATATCAAAGTGTTTTTTAAAGAGGGGGAATTAAAGTGGTCTAAGATGGTTATAAAATACAATTTATGCCAGATGAAAAAGCTGAGTGTACCACATGATAACTCTGGGTGACTAAACAGATTGACAAATATATTTTAAAAAAAACCAAAAAAACAACAAAAAAAAAAAACATCTAGCAGTCAGTTCTAATTTTTTCATGGCCATCAGCTTTTCTTGTCCTATTAGTTACCATAATAGCAACATAGTGTTGAGCAAAATACCAGAAGCTTTCATTAGAACCATTAACATAATTTGATAACTGATGGTATTTGATTTCTGACTTTTGAACTTTGAGCTAAAGCTTGGTGTAAGATATAATCTCACTGATTGGATGTTTTTTAAAATACAATCACTTCAAGTTACATTTCTTTGTTAAATGTAATTAATGTTCACATTTGTCACAAATTATATTATTTAAGAAAGAGGCAATAACGATGAAAGATGTGACAATGTTCAACCCATGTCGTCTTCCCCCAAGTGATTAAGCCCTAATTTAAGGATTGCTCAAAATGAACTGGAGTCATGCACACAGTAATGAATATATACAAATAAGGACTTTTCAATAAAACATTGATGGTTTTGCTTAACTTAAAAGCAAATTAAAAGTTTAGTACTAAATCCATCTATGTCAGATGCTTTAGAGCCATATTCAGGATGTTCTAATTATAATACAGTATCCAGTTATACACTGTTTTCCTGATCTTTAAACACAGTGCAAGTAATAAGGAGAGCTTTTTTGGCTCCTGTCTCTGCTGGTGTAAGTAGGGATTTACAGACTGATGGAAGCCTCCCCTCTGCCCACAGTTCTTACAATCAAACTCTCTCTGCTCCCCCAGGTCACACCGGTGTTAGAGCCCGAGCTCACAAGCCTTGCCTCCCGGGATGGCTCCTCAGGCTGGTACCTGCCCTGTGCTACCAGAGCAGGTAAGATGACAAAGGCAGGCACATTTCTCTTGTAACCAGGCCCGTGAAGCTCATGCTTCTGTGCAGATCACCATGTGGATGTGTCCAGGTCAATTATTGCAAGCCACGTGCCTCCTAACTATGGCAAGCAAAAGACTGCAATATAAACACAAGCTTTAGAAAGCTATTTTTGTATTAAACAATGAGTGAGCAAGGTAGCAGGGGGAGGGACATTTCTATTTAACTTGGTCAGGTT
This sequence comes from Pseudopodoces humilis, assembly GCF_049639895.1. Classification (NCBI taxonomy): domain Eukaryota; kingdom Metazoa; phylum Chordata; class Aves; order Passeriformes; family Paridae; genus Pseudopodoces; species Pseudopodoces humilis. The sequence continues at coordinate 14,295,122 of NC_142208.1, forward strand.
AAGGACCTGAAACAGACTTTAATGTTCAAAATGTCCTATGTGCATACAGCAAACTAACTGTCCTGCAACAATAATTGCATATAAAGCATCATCTATGTCATATCAATGACCCTCTTTGCCAGGCACTGTGTACAATCACACAGATGCTTTGAATGGACAGTTATGGGATCTTTATTAGTAATATAAATCCTACATCACCACAGCTGCATTAAAAAATGCAGGGGAACACATGCTATCCTCTTACAAAGATTTCAGTTGGGTTCACTGGGGACCATAAAAACTAACGTTCACATTCAGACCCTTTGGTAAACCTCCAAATGCCAGAAATATTCAAAATTTTCAAAACTTCATAACATACTAATCTGAAAAGCTTTGGAGAAAGAGAAAGGGTGAAAAAGAATCAAGATGATGTGGTTCTTTTTTTTTATCAGAAATTCCATTTTCAGCTAGCCTTGAAAAATAATTTTGTGATATCAGTGCATCATTAGCATGCATAAAGCTTTCAAAAGTGAGAAGGGCTTATAAAATTTGTAAGTAATTTTATACCTAATATTCTTCCAAACAAACAGTGATTCAGTAGGCATAGAAAGTAGTGAAGTCAATACAAGAATACTTATTTTTTTAAAGAGGACTGGGTTTTTTTCTAATTTCCAAGATTAAACTAATGAAAATTACTAAATACTTTTACATTAAAAACATTTAAACAAAATGAAAGAGGCAAGAGAAATTCCACACCTCACCCACCTGTCTGGAGGTAAAATTAAACCAACCTTTTCAATATTTCTTAGAGTGGAATTTAAGGCTTGTGTGTTTCAACAGGAATATTCTCCATCATGAATTTGTACTTCTTAATCCTCTCTGAAAACACCTGATACAAGGGCAGGGCTCTTCTTTCCCTTAGATTTGAAACGTCTGCCATGACTTTAAGTGGCAGTCAGGCAAAGGACAGAGATTTAAGTTTTGGAGTCCACTCCAGTAAAACCTCTCACAGGAGTGTGTGGTCAGAGAAAAAATATGCTCAATAAATATTTTTCAAATTTCAAAAGGATTCCAGCACAGAGGGCTGAAGTCTAGTCACTGAAACATACTGCCTGTTGGCATCATGTCCTGTGAAGTGGGCAGTGACACAACTGCACGACTGTTCTTTGTCACCACAATTGTTGCCATAGCATCTCCTCTGCAATTGATGTAATCATGTATGCCACTATTAAAAAATAATTGCTCTTCCATGCATAAAACACATTCACTGCAAAGATAAAATATAGTTTGGATCCCACTTCATATTTTGCTTAAAAATGTTTTTTATCTTCCTGGCACGATGAACCTCTCTAAATCTCAGTGTAGTATTAATCATTATAAGAATTGCCTTACATTTACTGTAATACCAATTTGCTATGGGATGAATATATTTCAGTTTTTCTAATGCAAAACTTAAATTTCTAGAATTTATAAGACAACTGTCATAGAACTCAAACTTTGCAACAAACATGGCTTTGTCTTTCATTTTTTTCTCATAAAAACAGCTGAGGGGGAGGGGAAAGAAGCACTGAAATGTAGTTATGTCATAGAAGACTGCAGAAGGAAATACATAATGCAAAGCCAATCCATTTATCAGAAAGCACAATCCATGCCATATTGCCCTTGTCTGTGACTCAGAAACAAACAATAAGAATACCTGAGTATTAAGAAGCCCGACAGTTTAGTAAAATACACGCTATTAGAACATATGCTGATTAGAATATATGCTGATATCGTTTAATCGGGTAAACAAAAGATGTGCAAAGCGAAACAAGGAATGAATTCCCTGTTTCCCATGGGCAGACAGGTGTTCAGCCATCCCCTGGAGAGCAGGCTCCACCACATGTAACAGTGACTTGGGAGGACAAACACCATAACATCCACCCTTCCTTCTTCTTCCCAACACTTTATCTACAGAGCATGATGTCCCATGGTCTGGAATATCCCTTGGGTCACTTTGGATCACCTGTCCTGTCTGTCTCCTCCCAGCTTCCCATGTCTCCTCACCAGTGTGTCAGTGCAAAAAGCAGAAAGGCCTTGGCTCTGTGCAAGCCCTGCTCAGCAACAACAAAAACATCTCTCTGTTATCAACTCTGTGTTCAGCAAAAGTCAACAAATTCCAAGATCAACAAATTAAAAACACCGCCCCAGACCAGCCACTATGATGAAAATTAACTCTACTCCGGGTGAAACCAGCACCTTCATACATCCATGCACTCAAAGACAAGGAGTGTACACACCAAACATTTACAAACAGGAAAGCAGCCTAGATAGACATAGGTTTTGAATATTGCAAACCTCATACTGCACAGAAGTGCCTTTGGTTGTTCACAAAGTACCTTATATCCCCATACAGGCAACGTACACAACATTATCCAAAAAGACACAAGAACACTGCTTATAGAAGAAAAAAATGCCTCCAAGCTAAAAAGCTTACTCACAGTTTGTTCTAATATATCAGTTGGGAGGATATGCAAAAAGAGAAACGCATTGCTCCTGAATGCTAAACTGTGAAAAAAGACAGAGGATATACTCTGTTCCTAAGTGTTAGAAGGCATCATCATTATTCTACCATACCAAAGAAATAGAGGCTATTAAATGTAATGCATAAAATAACATTTAGCAAGAAAATCAGGATAATTACTTCACAAAAAGGACATTCAGTCAAGTTCTAAACCATTGCCCTGAATTGAGAATTACTTATGTCCAAGTTAAATCAAGTAAAACATCCTTAGCAGTCCCTTAAAGAACACTTGAAAATAACAGGAGGAACTACCTAATTCATCATGCTTTTTTTTTTTTTCCTTTTTTTTTGCTTTTTTTCTCCTGTTAAAAGAGGTGAATTGCAGGAGGCTTTGACATTAACTTTCTTGTTTGCAAATTCAGGCTGTTTCTTGCAGGAACACAGATAATCATAGTTTGGTTCCATACAAGCTGAAATAAGCATTCAGGTTAGTTGTGTGTAAATCAAATTAGAAACCAGTACAACTAAGGGTCAGGAACACACTCTGCTCGGAACTGTATAACCACCACAACAGAAAAACAAGGGACATTAAAAAATTTTGAGTCCAAAAGGTTACAGTAAGAAAAACCTAAAGTGAGATGTGTCCAACTATCAGAGTACAGGAAAGAATAACTGTCACTTGACATACAAACAACGCTACAACAAAAAAAAGTCAAGTAACATTCACAAAAAGGAAGTACAGCATTTTTAAGAAAAAATACAGACATATGCTGTCCTATTTGCTTGCTACATCACAAAGCTGGAGAGCACATCTTTAGATGCTGCTTTTTAGAAGCATGCTGAATCATTCTTCATCACTTCACAGACCCAACACTGATAATGTATTTCCTCATCATGAGTGGCAGAAATTATTCTGGACAGTAAGAAGCAAGTCTGACAGGTGTTCCTTACATAATCTGTGGCTCTAAGTAGAGCCACAACATAACATGAAGACTCTGGTGGGTACAGTTTTCTACATGTTACAATTCCAAGTGTCCCATTCCAACAAGATGATGGTATCCACAATGGCCAAGTAGCAAAGAGAAATAAAAGTAAATTGTAATAAAAGATTGTCACAGGATCAATGCCTCATACTTTAAAACTGAGCATTTTGGCTCTGCTTCAGCATTCATCAGCCAAAACCTATTATCCTATGACAATATTCAATTTCACTGATATCTATTCACTATAAAATATATATATTTACAGTATTTGGAAGGTGATTTTTAATGCTGTGAATGCCCTTTAAAAGGAGACTATTTTAACATTATAGATTCCAAATGACTAGTCAAGATATTCAATTCCCTGTTTAAATCTTTAAATATACTTAGGAATTCCTTATTTCAATGGTCTTTCTAATGCCTGTTCCTTTACTGTTTAAATATATATTACAATGTAAAAAGATAAAGGTCTTCATTAACACATTGCACTAGGGGAACTCACCTTTTTATGATATTAGTTTCAGTCATTAATCACAATGCTTTACCAGCAACCAAGGGAAGTGACAATAATATTTATGTAGATCACTATACTTGAACTTTTCAGGTTTAGAAGAAGTCTAAGAGAGTTTGGTATCCCAACATATTAAATTTGGAAATTGTACCTCTGACTGGCGTATCACATTCCACTCACAACCATAACACGTTCTGGGTCTCAACCTCAGCTGGTTACCTTATAAAAAGGCTTTTTCAAAAAAATTATCATCAACAGAAACCTTGTGGTGTTGAGAGATTTATGTTTTTTATCTTTAAGAATTCAGTAGGAAAAATACAGCTTTTTTGTTTGTTTTTAGGAAAAAAGAATCTTTATTTAGGCAGTATATTTAAGGAGAATTTTAAAAAGTGATAAAAGCAGTGAAGTCTAAAAACTGTACAGAGAAAATATCTCGTAGCATCTGAGACTGAGCACGATATTATCTGTGTCAGCATACTGATGACCCAGATGGTATTTGTATGTTTGAAGTATGACATCTATACTCCTCTGTCATCCAACACAAGTAATTAACAATAATCAAGTGGGTGTTAATTGGATATAATGGAACAATCTCCAGTCAGCCTGAGCCTACTATTTGCCTCTTACTAGTAATTATGAACACTAAGTACTCACGCTAATCTCCTTCTTCTCACTGAAGCCAAACAGAGGTGCAGTATTTACTCAGCTGATAGCTTGTTTTGTCTGCAATTTAATCTGTTTTAAGCCAAGAAACTCATAATTTGCAGAGCCGTCACCAGCTGCCAGGATCACACAAAAGAATTCAAGGCCCTAGATGACAGCAATTCAGTATATGTAATCCAGGGAAAAAAAGAACAATCATTAATTAAACTGACCTGTTACAACCACAGTAGCCACAACACCTGGACGTATAAACACTGAAAATTACCCATTTGTGTAACATCTGATGAGCTCACCACTCTGACCCATATTCATCATCCCGAAAATATGCTGTTAAAACACAAAACTTTCAAAGCTGCTGTTCTTTTGCTAGGCAAGACTGTGACAACCCTCTCACTGACAGGAAAGTGGTGAATGATCTCGGCCCCATCACTGCAGAATGTGCTGGGCTGTTTGATTACTACAACTGGAGCAAATTGAAAGTATCTTATCAAGAGTGACCATTAGAAACATATTACCAGCCATTAAGCAGACAGTTAGATGTTTTAAAATAGCTTTTACATAGCAGTGAAATCAAGACTAGTCAGCCTTATTTATGGGTCTATTAAAGGCAAAAAAGGAAGAAAAATAATAAAAACAATTCCTTTTTTTTTTTTTGCTGTTGAAAGTGGGATTTTTTCAGTGGTTTTCAAGACCATTATGCAACCAATGTAAGAATCAGAGAATTCAGTGTAACAGTTAAAGCACTCTCAAATGCTATTTGAATATTTGAAATGAAATTTACCTCTCTTGTAAAAGATAAGCCTTCCATCATCGTAAAAATTGGATTGATTTAACACATCAAAACATGTAAAAAGGCAGCACACCACATTAAGAAGATCAATACTAAGGACAACTTTTAGGAACTCATCCCAGGAAATTGTTTGTATCATTTAATCCAATCCAAACTTTGTTTGATTTAAAAGGGATTGAATTGGTTTGTGCTGAGACAGATTTTTCTTACGTTACATGTATATGTCATCACTATGTCAATACCTAAGACATGCATTGATTTACAGAAATGATACACTATTTGGAATACAATTACTGATTAATGCAGAAGGCCAGAAATGCAGGCCATTAAGTACCATTATATTATTGATTCCATGTTTAAATTTGGGAAAATCACTCTATACATGATGAGAATCTTGCAAATTTTCCCATGGCAATTCACATCTGCAGTTGGGGCTTCAACTTACACAGTTTAGACAGGAAATAGAATCATACAGAGAGTTAAAATCAAATACCAGAAAGCAAAAAGCAGAGCAAATCTCAATACACATACAGTACCTTAACACAAATAATATTCAAACATTGTAGTGACACCTCCCAATACTTTAATGAAGAAAAAAAAAAGTATCAACTAAAATGTTCAGAAATAAAATCATACTTTGCAGCTATCATATCTACCCTCCCCCCCATTACGGAGTTAGAGTGATCACAGAATCACTGAATGGATCAGGTTGGAAGAGACCACAGTGGATCATCTGGTCCAACCTCTGTACTCAAGCAAGGTCATCCTCGAGAATCATTTCCCCAGTGTTCTGTCTTAAAGTAATTTCTCTCAGAACTTACCCCCAAAACAACTTTATCAAATCCTTTTCATACTCTTCCCAAACACTATGTCTTTTTTTGAGTCCAACATTTTCCTAAGCCCTCTGCAAATTTATTTTAGGATTTTACCTCCATGGATTTCTCATCAACCTTCTATCAATATGAGATATGGCTATCTCATCAACCTTGACATCCAGAGAATGACCTCTTAGAGTCCCTCCAGTGAATTCATACTGCTCAAAGAGATGTGAGACCTCTGTGGACTGGACATACTATTTAGAGAAACTGCATTTTCACTCCTGTTCAGCAGAAGCCAAAAGTGCTTCCAGGACAAAGGACTCATTCCCAAGGACCAGATAAATATTACAGCTACTCTTTATCACACAGTCTTTAGAAAAAAGAATTAAGGAGAGTTGCCAAGACTGCATCAATATTACTAGACTGGAAGTGACCAGCATGATTCAAAACTCATGATTTACCTTTCTGGACTGCGTGCTAGCTGGTGGGGGTCTTCCTAAGACTACAGTGCACTTTTCATTTCTTTTCTAATCCTGCTACTGTTCTGAGAAGGAAGAGAGGCTGTGGAGACTAAACCCCCAGTTTGCTGTGCCACAACAGCAGTGGAAGAAAGGGAGTGAGAAAAAGTGAAAAGCAGTCACCTGAGAGGATGGGAAGGGCAAAAACTTGTAGTATTTCTACAATTTATTACAGTCTATTCTATGATGAGCATTTCTTGATTGTCAGGTTGGTTTCTAAAGAAAGAGCACAGGTGGAGAAATTTCAATTAAATGACAGTTTCATTTAGGATATACCCATCTGCAGCACCTTATTTTGATTAGTTCTAATGTGAACTAGCTTTACAATCATGCACTTTTCAGTTTGCCAGCTGTTCTGGATCCCACTCTGAAGTGCCTCATTCATCTTATACATGGTAGAGGGTATTCCCATTTGGCACCTACATTAGCATTTGGTACTGCACAACAGGCACTTAAAAAGAGATACTTCAGTCACAGTACTGCATCCATTACTGAATGGCTACTCCAACAGCTTACCTTTTATATTTTCTTTTTTTTTTTTGTCTATGCTACTGGTGTTTATTCAATGCATTTGCAAGCTGCAGCAATGAAGTATCTGAAATAAACTCTGCTCTAGCTTCTTCCTTCTCTCTAAAAATATGTCTACTAGGTAGATCACACACACACACAGAAATGATAAAAAAATCCCCACCAGTAAAGATTAGATGCCTTTCTAAATAGCATTTTGAATGAAGTCCAAGAGGACAGAAAATACTGCCCAACTGAAAAACCAATCTGAGTTCAGAATTTAAGACAGAAGTAACTCTCCATCAAGTGCATCAGCAGCAGAAAACAATTCTAAGCTCATCAATACACTGAACTGAAAAGCTTGTTAAAGTCTCAAAGCATCAATACCCATCAGAATATATCTATTAAATATCTTGTTGCCATCTATGTCACCCATGATTTAACTTCTGATACAACTGCTTTGACCAATGCATTAATTTGCAGTAACTTCAGGGTAAATATGAAATAGGGACTATGAGAAAATACAAGGAAAAGAATACTAAATGTTATTTGCTAATAATCAGAAATGCTCATCCCCCAAAAAACCCCACAGATGTTTTCCATGTGGCATGTTTTAGCCACATGCAAAAATTGCTTCTGCAATCTTTAAACAAATCACCCTTTGGTTCAGAATACAAAGCTACTGAGATTACTTAGAGCACCTGGGTAACTCTTAATGTACACTATCATAGCATTGAAGTAAAAACTTAAATGGACACAGCTTAAGTACAGAAATGATCCATATAGATGAATGACTGTCCCTTCACCTTGTGAAAACCAAAATCCCAATGTTATTGCTATCCCACTTTAAAGAAAACTGTCAGGACTCTCACTGGCACTGTGAAAAGCAACATGAATGGCAGAAATTTTGATTAATGTCACTGCCTGCCTGTCAAGTGAAACAAGCAGGGCCAACCTAATCATGTTAGATTAGCGGATACAGAGATGATACAATATTTTTGTGTTATAGATATGCATGAAGAGTGTGCATGCACAGAATCACAGGAATATAAACATATCTTTCAAATAATGCTACGTATCAGAGAAAGTGTATTATTATCAAACTCTGAAACAAAGCCTGGGGGATTGGGGTGGGCATTTTTCCCCTTTTACTTCTGTAATTATGTGCAAGTAATGTTCATGGATTTTCAAGACTTTGCAATAGACCTTCTACATATTTTCTGGAGTCCTAATCCATTAGTTTTCTTTTTATATTGTTATACTGAACTAAACAATTAGCTTTATAAATCTAGAGTGAAATTGATTCAGCTACCTTTTCTAGAACACAGACGAATCTTCAGATTTAAATATACAGCCAGGTAATCTTCTGATACTAAGCTCAAAAAATTCTAAAAAGTGAGACCATCTGAAGACAACAGACCTTGTGTAAGAAGGTCACAGAAAAAAAGTGATTTTATCATGCAAAACAAAAACAAGTCTAGCTCAGACATGAGAGTGGAATATGACTGCAGCTGTCTGATCATTTATCATTGAAATACTTGCTCATTTGATAACCTGTAGACTGATAAGTAGAGTAACCAATAAGAAGCAGGTGCAGATAGTCCAAGCCCTCAGATTAATTTAGAAAAAGGTATCCTAAGAACAGTTGACAACCAAGATACTTAAATATCAGCTGTGAAAAAATTCATAAACGGGAAAAAAAACCCAAAACCACAAAACTAATCCCCCTCACAGCTCCCCACAAAGACCTGTACTTATCTGAGCAGAAAAAAAACAACCCCAAACTTGTCAAAAGCAGCCAGAACTATATTTCAGCTGAAAAGAGGTAAGTCTCTGAGTTTAAAATCAAAAAATACAATACCCTTTGGTCACATGGCTACAGACTTCACAGCAACAAATACGCAGAAACAATTTAAACTGCGTGAAAAACAAATGCTTTATCCTATCTACTTCAAGGTATAAACTTTTTTATAAATCTGGCCCTTAATCAATATTAAATCTAAATGTCTATTTTGTATTTACTGTACAAAATCTGTTCCATAGGACTGAGAAATAATATAATCTCTGGGATTAAGATAATGTTAAATAAGATAAATTGCAAGAAATAGACTTCCTTTCTTTGTACACAAAACAGAAATAGGCCTGATGCTGGTTTTTCTTAATTTTGAGCCTGGTGCTGAAAGGTACTCAAGTATTTTTCTCTTCCACTGAGAGTTAAATGTACCAACATCTTTAACAGGACTAAGCCTCAGGTTTCTGTGTTTTACCCAAACTTTATCAAACTTAGAACAAGGGAAGAACACAATTTGGGAATGAGAGTCTAGTTCCTCGACATAGATTGCGTGCCCCCCTCAACTAGCACTTCATCTTGAGCCTTGAAACCGGACAGAAATAGTCTCAAGGCACACCCTGAATAAACTGCGACAACATGTCTTATCCAATGACTACCCACTTGTTGGACAGCAAAACCAGTGCTTCAAGTGTAATCTAAATAAATATAATCCCTATCCAGCCATATAGAAGTAGCTATTTGCATATAATGCAAGTGAGCCTTGGGAAGGACCGCAAGACATCACAGAGAGCATCTCCTGAAACAAATTTGCTTTTATGCACATAAGAAATACTAACATATTGTACTTAAAAACACAGCCCAGACAACACAAACCTGGCAAAACAATGGCCATTTCAACATGATCTCCTTGAGACCCTAACGTAAAGCAGCAGGTTTCCTATTTGCGCATTCCATGAAGAAACTGCAGGTTCTGCATGACCCCTATTTTTCCAGTCTCAGATGTGAATTTTGCTAGCTTTGGAAATGTTTTAGGACTTACACAGAAATTTATAAAATGTCAGCTTGAAAATTTTAATTGACTTATTAGCAATATCTCTTCTTTGAATGACCTTTTAGTCCTCTTTATAACATATCACCTACTTTTACTACCTTCTGGCTGACAGCTTTTAATATATTCCTTCCTAGTGGATGATATCATCTGTCCTTGGATGGAATTAACTAAAGCACTACACATTTAAAAGCTGACATTAATCCATATCCACAGATTTTTAACAGCTGCTGGGATAAATATTGTGTTTCCATGCATTAGGTTTTATATAACAATGACTAGTAGAAATAAATTGAGATTAAATATACACTGGCAACATCAAAGCCAAGGAGAAAAAACACTCAGCTGATAAATGCAGTGTTTTAGTGGCTGCATATATCAATGACTAAAAATACTTACTGTAATTAGCAATAATAATTCAGTTATAGTGCAAACATAAGGTATATTTGTTACTATGGCATTGCTGTATCTCTCGGTAATCACATTTTAAAAAAACTTCAATGATGAGAGCACTGGTTCAAGACTCAGGGGATACTTTTTATCTGTTTCAAAAAATACAGTAATTATTACCTGTCACATTCCTTTTTCAAATTGTGTATTTAGTTTTGCACCCATAAAAAGAGATGAGTAATCAACAGCCTTAAATAGAGCAGGGATGAACACTCCAAGAGGTGCACAGGGAAGGAAGCACTACAATACAACTACAATACAACTTATTGCAGGAGGCACCTGAACACAACTCTCTGTGAAATTCACCATTTGTCAAAGTGAAAAACATAGAATTCAACAGACACCCCTCCCCTTTCCTTTTGTCTATGGAAAGAAAATATTCATCAGTAAATTAATGAGAAACATCTGCTATGAACTTGAACATGACCTGTAAGAGAATTCTTGAAAGTGAACAATTACTTTCACCAGAAGCTGTTTAGTAGCCTCCAGAATTGTTAATTACTAGTCTAGAGTCAGTAATAAAAGTAATCAAGGGTATTTTAGGTCTCTGCAAATATTTTTAAAAGTAACAATATTAATCTTCCTCAATACATGTCCAAAGCATTTTGTAGAAGTTGTTTGGTATTCTTTCCATTCTGTTGCTCTTCCATGATGCATGAACTTCTTTGACACTCCTTAAGAAGTCTGTGGGATTTTTTGTTTTTTGTTTTTTTAACTAAAGACCATTAAAACCTCAACCCTCCACCCTTTAACAAGAGGACTTCATTGCTCTTTGTAGGGCTTGCTTTCAGGCAAAATATTCCACACGAATAACCAGAATCTCACTGCTCTAAAATGTACAGAAAGAATATATATTTATTAATACTTAACTCACAGAGGAGTTTTCAGTTGAGATGCTAAGAAGTTCTTACTACATTTTTCACACACAACTGCTAACTACAACATCACAAAGTAGTAAAATAAAACTGAAAGAAATGGATTGATATTCCAATTAATTTACAGCTCCTAATTTATGGTACAGCTAACTTGGCTTAAAATACAGTAAGTTTTGTAACAACTGAATGAACTTCTTTAGCTATGCTTAATATTTTGAGGGTGATTTTATACATCTATGTTATTCAATATGGTTAATTTCGATGTTTCAGTTTATATCTTTCATACAACATTTGTGCACCCAAGAGTGAAAGTTCCTAGGGCACAGTTTTAGGACAGTAAGTGATACTGTCCTTTTGTATGGATACAAGTATTGAAGAGGCACACAATAACACCATTTAGAATCTGATTCCAGAACAACAGATCAAGCCCAAATTGGGGGCTGATTATGAGTTTCACTCCCCTTTAATCTTTTTACCCATTCAACATATTATATAGGGAATAGGACTAACCCACATACGTACCCACACAGAATAAAACAGCATTTTGTATAGCCCAGCAGAGTATTAGAGCTGTAACTTACATAATTGTGCTGACACCTACCCATCCTACATCAAATCTCCTAAGCCTCATACAATAAACTGGAACCAACCTTCAGCTCTCCTTCTGAAGAGAGGCAAAAGGAAAAAAGGAATTCACCATCTTTGATAGCTCCTCACTAAGAAACTGGGACTCAAAATATATAGCTTACAGTCTCTAAAAGTATAGGACAAAAGTATTGTTTTCCAGGTTTTCTTGCAACTAAACAGATAACCCAGGCTGCTTTATTATACATTTGTGATTCAAAATAACAGAACTACCAAAGCCATTTCTAAAAAGATCTAAAATATTTTGCTTTAGAATTGAGAACCTGGCGGACAATTTCCACCAGAAAGCATATCACCAAGATATTCCTAGAGTTCTGAATCCAAACAATTCCTCATATTTATATGAAAAAAAAATGTGTAACACAGGCAGAGACAATAATGCAACAAGAAATTTCTGAGGGCACAGACACATCTTTTTTAACACATCATATTTGCAAACCTAATTCGGGCATTCAAGATACTTAAAGAAACCTTTATCACATATTTGTATTTCAACCTGAGATACAGTTACCTATTACACTGAAAATTAAATCTTAAATCTCAGAGATATTCCTTCTATAGCACACTCCCTGCACAGGATTTATTACCTTTGTGGAAAGATCCCAGAATTTGATTCTCAACTGGAAACGCCAGCTCATAACAGATCCACATTTTTTTGCATCAAGCAACCTGTGTTTTCAGGTTGGGCATCTCAGAGGCTTCTTTGTGGAGATTAAGAGCCTTTAACAAGCCAATAACATATGATGTAAATATTTCCACATACCCTGAAGCTGATGCAAAGCAGGAAATACTAAGACAGGCTCAGAAAAAGATATTCAGGCCAGCTTGCCTTAGTTTCACTCATAGCAGCCCACCTGTACAATATAAGATCTTCAGAGCCCCTTTCACAAGCACTATAAAAGTCTGCCAGAAAAAGCCACTTCCAGACCGAAAAGTACTGTAAATAAGGTTATTACACCTCTGCTCTTTTCAGGGCTGAACATGCCTTCATGGGAGAACTGACAGGTGGTACCTAATGTACGGATGCAAATAGACCACTGAGCAGTTGAAAACCACTATGAAGAACTCAGTTCCACCTCAAGAGGTTTTACTCTTCATGGTAAGAAACCAGCACCTGGACTACAATCACAGCTCAGATGGAGGATGAGGAGAGGCTGGGGAATGGAAGAAGTCATGAAAAGGAGGGGGAGAGTAAGAGAGAACACAGCAGTTTGGTACCAGCTAATGATAAATCAGACTTGTTAATTACATTTAACATAGACTCTATTTCCTATTCTTCTCTTTTTTAATTTTAAAACTTTCTATTCATAGATGTCAGGCTCCCATAAATTAAAATTGGAGCTGAAATAAACCACAAATTGAATTATTTCCACTGAATTATTTGTTTTTCTCTTCAAGGAAGGACCAGGCTACAAATTAGAAGACTTGAGATATTTTTCAATTGGCTGAGATTTGTTCACATTTTACATAACTCCTTACTCAAAAATCTCCACATGTAGTAAAAAATCCCTGTGCTAGATATTCCTGGTTTATTATGCATACATGTATTTGTGTATATGGAGTATCACCTCCCTCCCTTTCACCTGAGAGCTGTAAAAGTTGCATGTTTGGGTAAAACCAAATAGTGAAGGGGTTTATCTAATACCAGATTATGGACACCCTGAATTAATGGAGCAGAAAATCACTTTGTATATATTATATTGTTCTTAAATGGCTTTCCTGTTTTAAAGTGAAAAAATATATATACATATAGATATTAATATATAATATGGAAAAGGTAATATATTTATATGGTTTTAAACAAAGCTTTGGATTGAATTCAATATGTTACAATAGAAATTTCTTTGTTTCACAGGAAGACTTAAAATGTTATACTATTGCCAAACCTTGGGGTTTGTTGTCTGGAAGAGGTAACAGCTTTCTTATGACAAAGACTTGAAAGATATATTCCTTTAATTTTTTTTCTCCCCTACTTCACGTTCACATGTGTTGAAACTCATTGCTTCTGGAAATGAAGATGCTCTGGTGTCAGCTGTAAAATCTGTATCTCACTTCCTCAGACAAGTGGATATTTATTGACAGGGTGTGAGAGAGGAAGAGAGGAGTGACTGCCTGTCCTGGAGCCAGTAACCTTGGTGAAGATGCAATGTCACAAACACCAAGCCATCATTCTCATAGATGTACAGCATATTATTTAAAGGGAAACAAATATCGGCCACTGAATGTCACTGCAAGGACACATCTTCTGCCTCTTAACTAAACTTATCAGTGCAGTGGTTTAATATGGTACCTTTTTCATCCTCCCCTCAAATTCATCTTACAGAGCAGCTCTTGACACTACCAGAGAGCAGTCAAGACTAAGATTTAGTGACGTCTGCTTCAAACAGATCTAGATTTATTGACATTTGTTGCCTGCTTCTTCTCTCAGTAACTGCACACAGGATTAATTTTAACCATTTCTTAAACTCTGGGGAACTGCAAACTTACAGTAAAAACAAAATCAGATACCCAAATCAGCGCTATGTTTTGGATTTCCACTTTTAATTAGAGGACCAGAATTTGAATTGTATGACCTTTAACATGAGTGGACAGTTTTGCTGGAATTTGGATGAAAAAGGCACACACCAATCCCTTTTCAAAAGGAACTCTTTTTCAGTAGGAGAGGAGGATTTATACCTCAGTGGCTTACAGAAACATGTGATTAACAGCTGTACATGAAAATACTGCAGGAGGAAAAAAGCCTCATCTTTTAATAACTGCTTCAGTAGTGAAATATTGCTTGAATAATTCAGCCTTTATTTATTACTATGACCTGTACCTTGTAATAACTTCTAAACCCCCAAATTAATACACTTTCTCTACAAAAATTCTATTTTAGTGGCTGAAAAGCAGAAATCTCTTTCCACAAGGATCCATAATTATCTTGGTGTTAATTCTTATAAATTATATGAACTGATTGAATTAATGTTTGTCAAATTTAAAAGTGACACTCAGAACTCAACTACGCAATGATATAAATGCTTGAGCTCATATACAGTATAGACACAGATATCTCTTCCCAATACAGAAAAAAACCCAAAACATTTACATCTATATTTGAAAAGGATGGATAGATGAATACACTCTCCTGACTTTCCTAATGTTAGGTAGAAGTATAAATTTGCAGTGTTCTGTAAAAGATTAACTAAATGAAAAAGAACTGCTGGATATAAATTTAGAAGTCCAAAAACACCCAAGAGGCATAACTATAATTATTGCTGAAGGAAGCTGGTTTAGACCAAAAATACATTTCCATTAACAATCAAAATTAGTTTTGATTGCCTTTTTCTCAAGTTTTCAGTGAATAACCTTTGATGATAGCACATGCTAATGATTCATTAGAAAAAACCTAATTTGTATTTCGGAAGTATGAGCATTAAAAAAAGAGTCAGAAATCATACCAATGAAAATCAAATGCCAGAAGATGCAGAGGCCTGTTTGGAGAATAAAAGACTTACCATCAGAGTATATCCTGCACTTGTGCATACAATTTTACAGAAGAATGATATTAAGATGCATTTATCAAAGTAATTTATGCCTTGCTTTACAAGATAAAGATTCCTCCAAATTGTATTGTCTACTCAATGCTATCCGAAGTATATTGGTGGGAGAAGCACCACTGAGTACAGAAAGGCTGTAAAAGCTTTTGCAGACCACACAACAGATATACATCAGCTCAAAAGTTGGACAACAAAACACAGGGTTTTTACAGAACTTCTACATGGCAGGAAAACACACTTTAGTTTATGGGAAAAGGCTGCAATGCATCCTTATAACAATATAAATCTTCAGAACCCTTGTGATGATATCTAATTTACGTGGCTGTCACTGGAAAATGTGGTATAGTGAATTATACACAATACTAAGCTTAATTATGAACAGTAACCTAGAGATCTTGATTAGAAATCATTTGCTCACCACATTCAGAGTCTGTAAAAACAATGATGAATTTATATAGCACACAGCAATTCCAAATAAATTATTCCTAGAAAATCAAAAGGAAGGTATAGATTATATAAGAAATTATTTCTTAAGATCGCTGCCAAATTTTAACTACACTATCAAATACAGAGTCAAAGGACAAGAGCTGAAGCCTGCTTTATGCAAAAATAGCTCCCTAACGTTCACATCAATTCTTTCCATCTTCAAAAGTAGGAGTTTACAAACTGTGGGCTAGGTCCCAGCAGGTGATGCAGAGCTGGATGTATTTCACTGGCAAAGCCCTGGCAGAAGTTCTCAGGTGCGTTGCCAATGCCACCACTACCATGACACCTTCTCACTCTACTCCAGCTACTCAAATACAGGTTTCCAGAAGGATGGTACCACTGTGGGGCAGGGGGGGCTTTCCCAGCACTCTTGAGAAACTCTCAGAAGGGCAGATAGGTGTTCAGTACCCTTCTAGCTTGCATGTGTCTAAGGCATCTCACAAAGGGGAGCCCAGTTACAGCTGTGTTTGGCAAAGCTCAGGGTTTCTGTCCCCCCTGCTACAAAAGGGACAACCAGCACGACTAGGCTGTGCCATAAAACTAAATCAAGGAAGGTTTGATGTGGTCAGATGATCCTTAAATGAAGGAGGGTCTCTGATAAATAATAATTTCTAATATTAGCATTTCTTCATCTTGAGTGTAAAGGTAAATAAAATGTTAAATTATAAAGATCACTTGCATCATTTTACATACGGCAAAAAATTCAACATCAGTATTGAGAAGCATTCTCCATTTTACCCTAGACAAGTCCAGTCCCTAACTTCTTCAGCAAAACCCTCCTTCAGCTGAAGAGATCTCCTGAACTATACTTTTTTATTTCAAAGACTTTATATGTAGAAAAAGATTACATAAATCATTATTACAACAGTAAACATGTAAATTCTGATCAATAAGTACTTTCCTCCCCCTCCCCCCAACACTAACAGCTGCAATAAAGCTTTAAATGTAAAGCTGAGCACAACCAGCCATAAAAGTATGTAAAATAAATGAGGATAACATAATGAGCAAATCCAACATTCATCTCATAAATATAACATAACGACCACAACTAAAATGTCAGAGAATCTAATAAATCAATATGGTAGGACAGAGCTATCTTTACGCTTAGCATACATAAAAATATATTTACATGCAGGCATTTTTTTATTTGGGTTTTTCTTTATCAAGGATCAAACAAGAAATATTATAAGAAACTTAACTCCTTATTCACTTCATTATTAAAATTTTGATGTTATTTTTATTTTGGTTTTCTTTACAACTATAGACAGCAGATAACAATTTTTCCACACAAAAATAACAATTCAAATTACATTATTAATTAGCATATGAAGTTAAATGAAAGTATGTGTTCAGCCCCTTGAATGGACGATTCAGAAATCGTTTGAAAGAATCTCTGCAAGAGCAGGTGGAGAATTTTGTATAAATTCAAAAATTTTTAGAAAACCAGATGTTTTGAAAATCAATTTATCACAGCACACATTTCCTCAAGATCATCTGAGAATTTACATCAGGTATTTAACTACAGGTTACATAGTTGTTGCAATACTAAATCTATTTTATCTGTTATTTTGAAAACCGCCATGCACAACAGCTACAATAACAAACAAAGCATTGTGCAGACTCATCATAAGCCAGATTTATTTTAACCCTATTGCTGATTCAGTTTGAAATTCAACAAGTTTTGAGTATTGTTGTATTGAGTATTTAAGCATTTTAAGGACATAAACCACTTAGAGCCCAAAAGATACAGCCCGATTTACAAGCTATTACAGCACATACTAGTCAAAACCTGCTCTGTTTCTCTGAACTGGACTTTTGCTCAATCTTTTACATTCTCCTACCATGTTGTTCAACCAAGTGACACCCGTGGCACCTCAGTGGAAACACATCCCAGTAATGCAGCTGAGAGGCACAGGATGGCATTAGAAGAGCTGGGACAGGGGTACAGCAGGACAACATTTCCCTTGGTTTGCCTCATTTAGGGAACTCAGCATGGGAGTAAAAGTGTTTCATTCAGCTTCAGCACCACTCTCAAAATGGTCAGTTCTGTTGTTCATCAAGGTTATGTCCTATTTATAGAGCTGCAACACTGTTCTTACTAGAAGGGCTGTGCAATCAAATACACACCATGATACCATAGCCAATGGCTACTGACCAAGCATTCAAACACATCATTCCAGGCAATAAACAAAAATTTCTATGTGCTCTGACAACCAGGTATCTCAAACAGCTGAGTAGGGAAGACCATGCTTCCATATTATAGTGACTTTTAAAAGTGTCTAAGTAGACATTTAATCTAAACTAGTCATTAATTATTACAGCCAGAATTAAACACTAAGTTAAGCAACTGCTTGACCTTTGCATTAGACCCTTATGGCTCCTCTAGCATTGCTTGAGATCTTTCTCAAGTATTCTGTGGTTCAGTGACACTTACTATTGCAATGTAAAGAGGATTAGCACTGTCAGTCATTTGTGTCCCAGACTAGTTAGTAAAACTATTATCAGATATTATCCCAGTCTGGACACTGTGAAAGTGTCTTTTCAATATAACTACAAAACACTTCCCACCAGATTCTGCTTTACTTATTGGACAGTGCCTTGGGGGAAGCCTTACAGTGAACCTAACTCCTACAGTCAGGAAATTACTTACTTGCTTAAACTTACTCCTATAATGAAGGAAAAAAAAAAAAAAATTCTTTTCCTCTCTCATCCACGGCTTACTTTTGTCAACCTGAAGAGCTGTGTAAGTCTTGCCACCTTCTAGACTTCTCTTCATGCTGCCTTTCCCTTACAAAGACCACAATGGAACTACTTAAACGTTTATCAAATTTGCCTTGCAACAAAAATCACTACAGAGGTCAAGTAACTGTTCTTGAAGCTAGCAAGAGAATCAAATTTATCATCTTGTATCAAAGCATAAGACACTAATATTCTAAGGATTGTCTCTTTCCTAAGGAAAAAAGACAAAGTTGGAGGCTGTTCAGTAGCACCCTATCTCAGCTAACATATAGGACTTGCCAAGTGGATCAATGCAATTAAAATGAGATACCTCCTAAAGCAGAATGGCTGCTAATAGGTTTTTTCCAGTAAAAACACAGCATTGCTTCTTTTGATTGTTAACTTGTATACAAATCTGTAAAATATGAGCACAAATTCATCTAAACTACATCTGACTAAAGGGAAATCTTCATAGCAGGCCACTGCACTCAGATACGACAAGACAGTCAAAAATAAGGAATCCTGACACTAGACCACTTCAGGGCAGATGTGAAAGAGGTATTGATGATGAAGTTTTGAAACTGACATTTGCAACCAGTTACTGGACTGCTCCCTACACTCACCCATTGCTAATTATTACTGACATATGGATCAAACACCTTTATCCAAGCAAATCTAATGCAACTCAGGTTTATTTTTAAAATAAGTAACTAATTACCATAGTAATTGCTCTTATACAGTTGTTCGCATTTTCTCAACAAAGAAGTGCCTTTTGCTCTAGCAGTCTGTGGCCATCACTGAATTATGAATAATCATAATAGAAACATATTGGACAACAGAGCTGAAAGCTCACATCTCAAAGATAGCTTTTCTGGCTAGGATAGTTCACAGACAAATTCATAAATTACCTGAATTTTGACTGATCCAGATTCTAAAAGTATTATTTCATTTACAATGTGTAATGTACTTAAGTGAAGACTGCATACAATACTACTCAAAAAGCATTACTTTGTGACAGAATAACTTTATTTCTTTAGACTTCACCCAATTTATTTTGTTTTAGCTGAGAACAGTGAAAACTTCCTAGTTTGTGTGAGACCAAACTCCTGTGAATAAAAACCTGGTGATTGCATGCAGATTGTCCTTCACAATGTTAACTCAAAGATAGGGATTTATGCCCTTTAGATCTTCCACAATTCACATGGCTCAAAACTTAAACTATTATTTTATTTGTACCAATAGTTTAATGGTACTGCTGTTTCCAACACTGTGCCTGCACACTTTAATCTCTGTTTGGTTTGGAGGTGGAGATTCTATAAAAAGGGCACTCATGGACAGAGTGGGCACACAGAAGTTTTCAGTTGATCCATGGTATTCAAGTGTAAAAACTGCACAAATTAAAAGGCATCAAAGATTAAAGCCCTACCATATCACAAACAAACCTTTACAGGTATTTCAATGTTAAATAGAATAAAAATTTTCAAATTCCCACCACGGTCACATCTATTAGCCAGCAGGAATGGGAGCTCTACACTCATTTGGGCAGTTTCAGAATGTAATAAATTCCTGGAATGAATTAATGAGGTTAAATGAGGAAAATTTTAGCATTTTAAGTTGCACTGATAAACCAAAAGTGTGTAGTAATGCCTATGAAAAGAGAAATAATGTTCAAATATAATATGAGAAAGTTTGATTTTCAGAAGTAAGGAGATGGGCATATTCAGAGATGCAAATTCCAGTTTCATTGCCCTACATTTTTGTGCTTTTCCAAAACAGCTAAAAACATACAAGAACCTATCTAGTTCCCAGGTCTATTTATAGATGGAAGATCCACCACACTGAACTGCAAATGAAAATAACTATTGAAACTGCCATTGTTTCTTAAAAAGAAAAGCCCCAGATTACACCATATAGGTACATATTTTACAAAAATAGGTAAAAAGTATATAGGTAAAAAATTATGTCAGAAGAGAGGAGTGCAGGAGAGAACACTGCAGTTAAAATTATTTTCATATTCCACAAGATCCAAGGCAATTGTGGCAAACTGGGAAAATAATTGAGTCTGGTTTCTATCCAGTTTTTCCTCAGAAGAAAACCAAACATATTTAAGCAGAGTTGCATAAGTAACCATAGCATATGTTTTATGATGCCTCAGTACAAAATAACATGAAGTCATATTTTTTGTGCAGAGAGGTAAAAGTCCCACACAATACATATTTATATGTCTTGCTTTCTCCATAATTGGTTGTCTAGTGCACAGATCAAGTATTGACATAAAATCAGATAAGCATACATGAAGCAAAAGCCTGGTACTGAATCTAACATTTTATACATTATAGTTTTTTATATATTATTTATATATATTTTCTTAAACATGTACACACTCTCTGTTTTTTTCTGTTGTATACACTTTTATCCTTTTTTTAACCATTTCCTTTCAGCATTTCTCACCTGCATATTACAATGTGTTTCTCATATAATCTCAACATCTATAAGCAGTTTAGATCATAGGAGAAATGAAAAGCTGAAACTATATTCCAGCACCCACAAGAGTAATTTCATTGTTCTGCATTTTCCAAGGAATGTCCTAAGACCATCTCCTCTCTGATTCAAAGCACATCTACTTCTACTTCATTAAATTACTGGTGATATGAACAAAGACACATTTGGGCATAATCAAATGATACACACACGGAGGTTCCAGCACAACAAAGACAAATTAAGATATTGTGCAAGGAGTGTTCAATAACTTCAGAGATAGCATGATGGGTTTTTAAAGCCTTGTATGTTTTCATATCTTATTATCCATAAATGTATAGATAGATCTAAACTACAACAGAAATACATACATACTTTCTCCAGGAAGCGTTTGCATGTCATTCCAAATTTTTGCAATATGTTTTTCAGAGAAATGCATAGCACAATTTTAAACTGAACTTGTCTGCATGTCCATTTCTTTCTTGCTCCACACTTTTTCATTGACAATTTTCTTACTGCCATGTAATTATATCTAGCTAATAAATGAGAATCCCCTCAAGTTCAAATTGACTGGAGGAACCCTGACCAACAAGAACAGTAAGTTCAGGTTCAGACTAACCAAAGCATAAGGCACAGCTATTATTCTGACCAAATAATTTTCTTACAGAAATATCTGTTGCTTTCATTAATCTACACTTTTGGGTGCACTCTCTGCTTTTCAGCAGTCATCCTACAAAAGGTGGGTTACTTAAGAAACAATTAGGTGCGTATACAAAACAATTTGCAGGCAGTCTTACTCTTTCAGCTTTCTAAGTGAAGTGCCTTTCAAGGCTGATTTATAACACTGTCGTCTTCAGAAGGCAAAATAATTAATAGGAGCACGGACTTCTAATTTCAGTGACTTCCAGAGAAAGTGGATTTCATTTGATTTATGATGGCCGGTGACTTTGCATTTTATCAGTTCATTCACTCATTATTTATGCTGATGACCAATTTCAATGGGTCGCTATCATCTAACTCGCTACTAATCAAAGAGAATTAGGGTTCACTGCATTATTTAGAAGCCACTAATTTATCTTCAGAACAAGTATCAAGAATAGTTTGGGGCCTTAAACACTAAGAAGAGGCACAGCTGGCAAAGTCACAGCATTTGCATGGTATTACAAATGAATGTCATAGGGGCTACTTGCAAGAACTACTACTTTTTACACAAGTTTTAAAACAGGCAGACTGTATAGCCAGAAGACAAATATGAAACATTTAAACAATAAAATGAAACACTTCCCTTCTGACCTCCTACGTCAAAATATTTAAAATATGTGTTTTCTGTTCCCTTTGCAAGCAATTCAAAGATGCTTTATTTAAAAAATTCTCTCTCCTTCTCTCTGTTAACTAAATGGAAATCTTTGCACCAAAACAATCCTAGCTGGTATATTTCTCATTTTAAAACCTTTAGAATATATTTCTAGACACAAGAAAATAGATCAAACTGAAACTTAAACATACAAAAATTGAGTTTTATCAGCAAGCAATGATACCAAATCATAATCAACCATCTGAGGAAAAAACTCCCCCATAAGTAGTGGGGGGGAGGGGGGGGTGCAGAATAGTTGCCTGTTCTGCTCTTGGTGAGAAGAGCACAAAAACCTCATTTCAGTATTTGCATTTTGCCACAAATTCATCCTCTGTTTTCTGCAGGGTTTTTGTACAGCCCACCTCATGCAAACCACTCAGAACACGGTTGCATCTCTGGGACCAGGTGCACAACCTTTCTAAAACACAGGGGAAGCACGTGGCCAATAAGTTGTTACCGTGTGCCATGTAACACTTTTGGACCTTCTCCTAACAGAGAAAAAGCCTTTACTTAATGCAAGTTTCAAATGCTAAGGAGTGGGAAATAGAGGAAATAAAACATTGAGTCTAGAGAGGTATAGAAAAACAGTGATTTACTGGGGCCTCCACACACACTTGCAGCAGTCTTCCTGAAAATACCAACCACTCCTCCTTAAGCAAATCAGAGGTTTAAATGTGGGAAATAAAAGACTTCCAAGGCTTCTCTATAATCCAAACACCCTTAGGGCAAGAAGGAAAAACTGTCACCTTTCAAGCCAGAGAAGTGGACCAGCGTCAGTGTTTTGCACCTCTCTGGCTCTCTCCTTGCAAGCAGGTAGGGTGTCAAAAGATAGGAAGCAATGAGAAATTTCTCCAGGAGAAATTCATTTTCCCCACTCTGTTTATCAAGGGATGTGGAACAGCCCTGAGCAGCTGCCATCCCCATGTGCTCACCGGCACTGAGAACCAGGCCCCTGGTCTTGGCTGGCCCCGGCTGCCCCGAGAGACAAAATGCACACGGGGTCGGTGGTGGTGGTAACAGAAAGAAACCTTCCACCCAAGCCCACAGCCCCTCATGCTCCTGGTGTCTCTTCCCAAGTGAGTTTAACTGGGGCTCTGGAGGGGTCTGCCATGTCTTCCAAATGAAAGGGGCATTTAGGGTGAAAAATAAAACACTGCCATGTTCCTAGGGGAAAAATAAAACCAAAAATAAAACCAAAAAAAGCCAAACACACACACACACACAAAAACCCACTCCAAAATACAAACAAATTAATAGTATGATATTTCAGAATATGTGCTTTTCACCCTTCATAGAATAATAAAATATCCTAAGTTGGAAGGGACCTACATGGATCATCAATATCCACATACAGACTCTCCCCTCCTAAAAGACTGTCATTTACAGAAGAAAGATGTTTAGCAGTAATTTCTCTAAATTCCTTATTTAACTTTTAATTTTCTTTTTTATTTTTTTTTTAAACAAGCCCTTCATTCTATGCTGTTGAAATTGGGGATTTTACCTCAAGCATGCACATATGCCCCGCTGCCTGCAAAGGGTGATTCCCATATGCTTTTGCTCATAGTCTGAGGGCAAGCCACTGGGACATGAAAATCAGAATGCAATAATCAGTTAATATCAATATAATAATCAGAATAATCATACTAACACATGACACTGAGATAGGACTCTAGAAAGAAAGAATTAGGAAATAATTATATAAGGCTACCAGCTTTATTGGACGAACCTGGTATTTCTGTTGCCAAACAATAATTACCAACTGATTGAAATGACTAAGTAGCCATTCAGATTAGTGTTCATCAGAGTTTTGTTCACATAAACACAACACGCTCATCATACTAATGATCTGAAATAAAACCCATGACTTGGCATAGTTTTCTGCACCATAACACAATTTACATTTCATTGCTAGCAAAATCAAGCTGAAACACTGCAAACCAGTTTGCCTTTACACTGGTTTGAATTTTCTTTGCTGTCAATGAGCATTTTAAAGGATTTTTCTCAAACAAGAACTTACACCTAACTTACCACAATTAAGTCACTTATGTTAGTTAAAATTGACTGCACATCTAAATCTTCTATTTGAATCTCCTCAATATATCGGTATGGCTATAATCTCTTTTTTCTACTAACAAATGTATTTTTATAAAAAAGGAAGTATATCAATGAAATCTGGGGTTTTTTATATAATGGAAATACAAATAAAAATAAAAGTCTTCAGTCTAACAACAGTGCACCAAGTCCTTAAACATAATACATACATGAAATTGTGTAATATGGAAAACATTTTTGTGTACACAGCTCTCCTTGCAGGAGTCAAAGTGAAGTTGTTTTCTGGTTTTGGATTCTTTTGTTGTGGTCAATTGTTTATTTTAAAATTTTCCACTTGCGGACAAAATTCATAAATGGTGTATAACTTAGAAAACTGCTTATACACTTCAGAAATCCATTTCTATAGCCAGCCCTGGGCCAACATTCAGAGTGCATGAAAAAACCCTTAATCTCTAGAAGCTAACATAGAAGATACGAGTAGGAATGTGAAAATGAAAGGACAGTGAAAGATCAGGATCTCTGTAGCATTTGCATCACGTGCTTATTACATAAAAGAATTTTAATTAATCTTCTCCAAGTACTGAGAAAGTGAAGTCTCCTGAATTTCTCATTCATACAGACAATATAATATGGTAATTTATAATTTATGAAAATCCTGAGGGAAACCTCAGGAAAGAACACCTATATATCTATAATCACATGAACCTAGAAAAACCAACTACACACTAGCTTTCCAAAGACCAAATTCCTTAATGAACAGAGAAAAACAACACAAGACAAAGGTATAAGAAACATCTTAGGTAGTGAGTAAAATAAAGAATTTATTTTTTTTGTCTGAAAAAAGTCACGAGACCTACATGACTATGTCCACTAGGGCCAAGAACTGAACTACATATCATTGAAAAATGTTCCAAAGATTAGTTTACATTAGCTGGGACAGCAAAATCCATGAACATTTGCAAAGCCCTTAGTCAAGTGCAAAAGATATTTATTGGTCAGGAAATTTTGTACATATTTTCTTTATGTCTCCAACACCATTTCTTTATGATGCACAAGATGCACCACAAACCATAACTGGATTAATCTCAGAACAAGAAACAAATTTTAAACTAGCTAAAAAAATCCTAGTTCTTTTAGAAAGGGATATGCTTCAAGACTGAAATTCATGTCTTAGCTTTGCACATTAGTACCAGACTCTGAAGAGGTCTCTCTTACATGTACATATCTCAAGTCACTGCTTGTGATAAATCCTAAAACTCCCAAACAGAAAACTAAAGCACAAAAACAGCCCCCAAAAATACCTCAACCAACCAAACCCCCAAAACCTTAAACACAAAAAAAAAAGCACAAAATAACAACATCACCCCCCCAAAAAAAACCAAACAAGAAAACCAAAACAAAAACACAAAAACAAGCACACCAAATAAACACCCAAACATTTTTAAAGAAATGGGTTCAATGGGGAAGAATGTGTCCTCAAACAAAATTTAAATAGTGCTTCTCAAAAGATATTGCCATTTTTCACCTGATTTGGCACATTCTTAGAATCAATTTTAAAATGGCTGCCTGATTTAGATATTTTTTAGAAACAATTTTTAGTAATTATACATTTAACGATGCTACGAATTGACATCAAAAACTCACTTTCTATACTTTTCCCTCTAAACAGAGATGTTTTGCACTCCCAAAAACTGAATGAATACATTTTTAGACTCTGATATGACCCCTTCAAGCAAGCAGCTGTAAAACTTCCATTGTTCATGAAATCCTGCATATGTACATCCCCAAGTCCCCCTCTTCCATTCAATATATATGAAAATGCAATTTACTGTACGTCAAATGAAAAATGCAGTTTTCAAATGCATGACAACAGGTGCTAGTTAAATGATCAGACACTATTTGTTACCTAGTCTCTTACTCTCATTTGCAGCATGATAAATTGCATTTTAGCAGAGCACTGCGATCTAAGGGGTCTTGACATGCTTTTATTGATTTGCATAGGTTATATGCATGTATTCCTGTTTGTAGGCAAATAGTGCCACGAGTAAATTCAAGTCACCGTGCCTCTGTTTCGAGAAAATTGCAGTCATCACAGGGGAGCCAAGATGGAGTGAGGTTGGGTAAAAGAGACGCATGCAGCCCATTGGAATCTCAGAACCTCTATTAAGATTTATAGGCTGCAGGATTCTTTTGGGCTTCAACATTATTCTTAGTAAACCCTTTCTGTCTTCTGCTGTTTATAAAAACTGGCAGCTTTAGCAAAGACAGAAGCTTACGTTGTAGGTAGCACAATTTAACATAATAGTGATAGCCTGTCCTCTAAATATCCTGATACTGATTTTGAAAGAGAAACAGTGCATACCTCGATTCCCTTTACCGTCATTTGAAAGGTTTTCTTATTACTAAGCAGTAATCTTCCCACCTGCATTTCCATAACACTTTGTGGTCCCCATTAGTTGAGACTACTTAATGTGTCTGTCTTCTTTTACCTCTTCTCAAGTCAGGCAGTATCATTATTTTCCTCTTAACAAGAAGAAAAGTATCCTGCATGGAAAGTTCAAATACCTTCCCTATGGGGTAAAAATAACAGCTCTAGAATTAGGAATTGAAACTTCCATGCTGGTGTTTTCTTCAGGGTGGGAACGATGTGATTAGTTTGGTATCAGCACATGCACACATGCCAGCACTCAGCCCATCAGCTGAAAAGAGAGCTGCTGCAACATCCACAATACCCCCACACAGGACGATTATCTCTACCCATGCACACACAACGTTTTGTATCACAAATGTTGGAGCTGGCATGACACGCTGAGACTGGTGTCAACCTATACAGGCTGCTGATCCAATCATTTCCTTGTAAATTTGCACATTACTGATAAAGGTTCAGGTTACTGGGGGAACTGTTAATCTATCAGGAAAAGGATTTAGACTTGACAGGCATACTTACACCTCAGAGTATTCAAGGAGCTCTTATTTATATGTTATTTCAGTACTTAAAATTTATTGAAGAACTGTTTCAGTGTGGTACTTTAGTGTTAATTTTGATGGAATTCAAGAATTATATTCTTCTCGCTGCAGCACAAAACCTAAAGTCAATAAAAATTAAATCTAATTGTAAATTTAAGCACTGAAAGGAACACACAACAAATATTACGAAAATCATGGGATAAAATTAAGGCAACATGGAATGCAGCATGTCAGAAAACATCCTAATTGGACCTGAATACTTCCATTCTTGAGTTACTAATAAATTCTAACTAGAACTTCTGCAAGTGGGCCCCAAATAAAATCTAAAATAATTTCCCACATTATCAATTTTATTTGCCAACAAGTTTTTCACTTCATGTAGATTCTATTGTGTGTCTCTCAACAAAGAATGGACTACAGACTGTTTACAGTGACTGTAAAATCTAATGTATAAGCACATCAAGATGAATTCCGAAAACATTTTTGCTTACTGTCCACCCAGCATATGTTTCCAAACAGTTTAGCAGATGAAAATGATGTACTGACTGAGGAGAGGCACAGTGAGGAAAGAGCTATATCTAATTTACACTTAAACTGAGAACTCATTATTGAATATGATGTTTTTTAAGATTAAATCGACTTGGAAAAGCCATGATGAATAAGGGAACATTGCTAAATATTCTTTTAAATTGACAAAGAAATCCGTCCCCTTTCGATTTAGACAAATGACTACCCCATAAATCTATAACTTCTATGTTATATGCTGAAGTAGTATTTATGTAGTTCTGTCTAGGAGATTCACAGGCTGACTACCTTCAGCTGCTCATTTGTGTTTCCGCACTAAGCCTTCAATTGGGACAACTCTTTGTTGAGTTGCATGACAAGCAGCAATACAGAAATGAGATGACCAGGTATTCTCTTTTTCTTAAACCATTTTTGACATAGATCAGTTTCTGAACTGGTCCACCATTCAGCCCCTACTATAATAAGAATGAAACAACTGAAGGACAATGAAATTCTAGAAGAAAGTGTTAAGGACCCATGAAAGGCAGCACTGCTCACCAGTTTACTGCTTCCTAACTTAAATTTTCAGTGACAAAACACACAGAGAAATACTTAATGCTTAAAAAGATTACAAGTGCAGCTGTGGAACAGGAGAAAAACAATGACCAAAGGAAGATGGGAGAGTAAAAGTAAATAATGCAAAACCATAATGATAGGCCCCTGTCAAATTATGTATGCACTGCGTATCAGAAGAATTTCAAAATGAAATTTGAAGAGGTAAAATGAGGTGGATTGTTAAATGCTTTTAGGAAAGTAAGTGGCAGCACAGTGGAAAGAATACATTCCAACTTTAAAACAGTTTGTATAAAATATGTTTATATGCTTAGTACTAAATTTATTAGGACATACGTTCATATGTAAAGGCACGGGAATCTCTATGCAGAGCTGGACCCGACAACTGGACACTCATCCATAAATGACAATATAAATTTTCTTTACATAAGTTTTGAGTATTAGGCAAATTAACAGGATTTTTGTTCTGTTATTTTTCAAATCATTTATGTAACTAAGCCACTGCCAATCAGTTCCTTCAAGTAATTTAGTTTGAGAGAGAGAAAGAGAAAGAGCAACAATAGCTACCAAATGAATTCTTGTCTTTTGACTTTCACTTTCAGCACCCTTCTTTACTTACATCTCCAGAAATAGAATCTGGAATAAAAAATAATCTTGCATATTACCACTCTGTCAGTGAAAACAAATTCTAATTTCAGAATATCAGTATTGCCTCTACTTAGCCTGCTGGGTTCAATCGTTAGCCCCACATTCACATTCATGGGCAGCCTACAAGAGCAGGCCTATGTTCTCCACTTGCCAAAGGTTCTGCCTATTAAAGCAAATTTTTAGAAAAAAGCCATAATTCAAAAGCCTTGATTTTTCATTCAGGTCATTGACACAGGCTGGTACTCAAAGAGAATATCCATCAGTCCCCAAGCCTACAACCATTCCTTGTCCCAAATGTAAAAGACTAGTTTGTCTGTCCTTCCCATCCAGGAGACTAAAAATAAACTACCAGAAGTGGCCACATCCACAGTGCTTTACCACAGGGAAAGTCTCCTTTTAGGCAAGCAATTAAGCACATCTAGAACAGCCCAGCAACTTGTCTAGGCAGTAACAGTTACATAAAATGGAAGCACAGAAACGTATGATATTAGCAAGTATACCAGCTGGTTTCTCCTTAATTACAATAGTTCTCATGTTAAAAAGAATCTATGGTTGCTTTTTCGACAACTAGGCAAAGAAAAGAAAAATCAAATTCTGTATACCTTGTTAAGACAAAGTTTGCAGAAAAAAAAAATGTGGGGGAATAAAAAAAGAGAAGAAAGTGGGTTTAGAAGCTTTTACATTGCAAAGTTCAAAAGTCTGCAGAACATAGAAGGGCTCTTGTGATTTCTTGCTAAAGACCTTGCCTCTGGTACAAATCACCTGTTTGTATGAACCTCAGAAAAGATATGAAAGGTTACTCAGTTCTCCCTAATGAGAGGAGAAACATTTAACATTTTTGGCAAAATATTCCATAATGTTTCTACACAACATTTTCACTAACACTTCAAAAAATATAACAAAATATAACAAGCAAAAGGTAAATAATATTACAAAACATAAAGATGAACAAATTAGAATAAGTGGCACTATGAAGTGATTGGTTTTCTCCTCCTCTTCTGCTTTGTGGAGAAGCAAACTAGGATTGCTTGACAAACTATTAATTTGCTGGTGTGAAATACATGAAAGAGGATAATTTCCCTCTGGGAAATGTGTCTGTACAAGGAATACAGGCCTTAACACAGAGAAATATATTAGTGACCACTGTATCACCTTTCACATTTATGGTATTTCAAAATCAGATTTTCCCTATTTTTCTTCTTTTTCCTCCCCTTGTTTCAAGGTCACCTTCCTGCAACTTTAACTGAAGCTGCAGTGATGTAAAAAATTTTCTGTACTTAGAAAAATTCCTGCATATGAATATTTGGAGCATACTTGTTGTGCAAGGCTAAGGACACACAGGAAAATTCCCAGAAACCTCGCAAAAATATCAGGAGCAGAATGCCTCGCTCATGAAAATATGTGGGAAAACCTTTAAGCACCATTTTGTTTTCAAGAGCATGCCTTGCTGTAAAAGACTGTACTGATTTCTATGAAAACAACTAATAATTAACATGAACTAGCACATTAAATTAAAAAAAAACAAACCTTTGATAAACTAAGTGTAAGCATTATATAGTTGTAGATGTCCACCTAAAAAAGCAGCTCTCTATCATGAAAAGAGGACTGTTAGGTACTTGTAAAAGTATACTTGATATTCTAGAGTTCATCATCACTGAAGAAAGTATAAAAAAAAAGATCAAAATAACTTTAAACTCGTGGTAAAGATGAAATGCACTCCTCCAAACCTTTAGGACATCAGGAATTAAAATTTTATGCAGAGATAAAGATTACAATTAACATTCAAGACTGAAAATTAAAGAAATTCCTGGAAAGGTGACAATATATAAAGGCATTTTCTCACATAAACAGACAAGCAAAAAATCAGCATTAAATTAAATCTTCAAAAAGGTAATTCCACGGATCAAATGGCTTTTCAGGGCATTCTTTGCTCATTGAGACCTTTATATTTAAAAGGTTATCATATAAAGGTACACTGAGAGGAAAGAAAGTAGCCGTGTCAAACCATACGTGCAAGCTCCCAAAGATGACATGCCATCACCATGTGTAAACAGGAAATCTATCTGCATATTTTAGTAGCCCTCTAGCTAAACCCCACTCCCTCTGGAAAAAGTGTGTTCAGCAGTATTAGAGCACACACACTTTGTTTGTGCTTATTAAATAAAAAGAAAGGATCACCTTCAACCATATTAATGATGGACTGGTGGATGAAGGATGTCTGTGAAAATTCACAACATCTGTTTGCTCCACTCTCTTCTCAGTGTGCTGCACCTATTCCTCATGCTTAATGATGCTCATCCACTCTGCAAGTTTTACGAACAAATGTGTGTTTAGCCACATTCATCATTCTGAATGAGCGTTCTTGATGAAGCATCCACTGGCCTGTTTCGCTCTTTCTGCTACACTTTAACAAATGACAACTGCTCTACGTATTTTTCATTTGTTAAAAATAAAAAGCTAAGTGAAGAATAGGCCCAGCAAATTTTTTCTTTTACTCCTCTGTTAACTTTACTGGAAAATGGAATACAATGTGCATTTAAACTGCATCCAAGTTCACATGCACAAATCTAAATGGTGCATACAGATGGATAGCATTTTAAAAGTACTACACAGCAGAATACAGTGTAGCATAACAGACGAGCATTCTATCCCACACCAACAGGGGTAGTTCCATCTTTTTATGAAGGTGATGTATTTCTCACTCTGAACAGCTTGGGGACTGATTCTGTGATGTTCACAATGCCTTAGCACAAGACACTTGGCATCTTTTGGTGCCAGGCCAGCAGTAGATCGCAGTGGACATCCGCCTTCCATTTTCCAGCTTTCCTCCTTTAAAGCAAGCAAATTTTTAAAGACATGTTTCCCAGAAAACGTGCTTGCTGTAAATGTCACCCTAGAAATCAATTATGAATAGCAATGCATGTCAAATCTATGATGTTTTTTCTAATCCAATATTTCCAATATTTCTTCTTTTTCCAAGAAAAAGAAAAAAAAATAACCACCCTAAAGAATACTAGTGAGTAATCAGAGCAAAAGAATCTAATACAAAAAAAAAAAAGTGCTCAGAAAATTTTAAATGTGGAACATCCCTGGAAATCATCTTCCAGAATTTAGAACAACTCACAATTCTTATTTCCACTAGTATGCAGAAAAATTAAAATGTCCATCCCAAAATCCACTTTCTGAAGCATGTCTTTAGGAGGTTACTGATGGAGTATATAGTGGAAGCTTCTCAGGATCATCTTCTGGTAGTATTTTCTGTGTTTGCAGAAATTATACAGATTAAATGAGGGGCTGTTTTCTGCAGCTTAATGCTATTTCTTGGCTTATGGACTGAGCCTTTGAGAGCCCCTTTGGGTCTGTACATGTTGTGTGCACTCATCTGTATTCTGTATTTGTAACATCCAGGAGGCATTGGATGAAGCAAGTTACATTCTGAAACATCAATGACCTTTGCTATGAACAATATTGTAATTGTTTATTGTAAAACAGGCATCTAAGACACAGTTCTATAAATAATATTGTGGTTCTGGTTTTCACACTACCTTTTTAATAACTAGGTCGGGGGGGAAAGTGGATCTTGTAAAAGTGGATCCTAAAAAAGTCTCCAAAAGTTTGCCTTATGAGAAGTTCTACAACAATTTGTGTTGAATAACAAACTTTGTGATAGTTCTCAATGAAAAAATTATGGACCAAAAGAAAAGAAGGAGAACATATTGAATATTGCAAAATTTTCAATTTTGAAAAAAACCTTTATTAATAATAAAAAAAATAAATTCCACCCTAATCCAAAAATCATTAT
Source organism: Pseudopodoces humilis (assembly GCF_049639895.1). Taxonomy (NCBI): domain Eukaryota; kingdom Metazoa; phylum Chordata; class Aves; order Passeriformes; family Paridae; genus Pseudopodoces; species Pseudopodoces humilis. Next base: position 14,328,322 of record NC_142208.1, read on the forward strand.
ATCCAGGCCAAGAAAAGGCATGACAATTCAATAAGAAGTTATAACTCAGGGATCAAAGAAGTACAACTTCTGAGATACTGAAGCTATTTAAAAAATTGTGTAGTGCCTATGATTTTTTTTAAGAAAACCAACAGATACAATTACCCAAATAATTACTTACTAAATCAGACAAAAATCCTCCATTAAAATATCTCTCTTAAATATATTATATTGGCATATACTAATAAAGTCACTGAAATTAGCATTTCTTCTAAAAAATATAGTCTTAAATCTATATGCCAAATTTTATCAATTCCTTAAACTTAGAGAATGGCTAAGACTCAACTAGGCAATGAGAGGAACAAATCATCAGAATTCAGACTTCCACTCCAACTTGGAAATGACAGCATAGCATTTTGGTGATACACAAACTATAAAAGTAAATAACACACTAACGGTGTGGTTGGGCAGTGAAATGCTACTTTATTCTGTACATGAGACTTCATATAACTTAGAAGGCATCAAAACATTATTAAAATAAAAAAAAGTAATTGAAACCTCTAATAATTATATTCTGTTTTACTAATACTTTAAAGTAAAAACTAGTATCAGCTCACTTCCACCTCATCTGAAGTCATTAAGTCAGAGATATTAACCAGTAAACTTGCCACAAAGCATAATTTGTATCAATCCATGTTCCATAACAAAAATGTGTGATATTATGGAATACACATGAAGACATACCCAAATTCAATAGAAGTTGTTAAAAATTAGCAAGCAATGTTGTACCCTTCACAAATTAGTACAATGTGAAAAGAAGATCATGAAGTTCAAAAAACAATTTCCTTGGCAAAATGTAGCAAGAACTTCTTGAGATCTCTCAACACAGATTAAAAAACACAGGCATAGGAAAACTATAAAGTAAGTTAAATGCAATACATAAAAACAGAATCACTAAAATTTATAAGAAATTGCAACCAAGTCTATTCAGGTTCCTCTGAGGTTCAAGTACTCAAGGAATCCATTACTAGGCTTAATAGGAAATTGTCCATGACAAATTTATAAACTATATAGAAAACATTCCTCTTCAAATAAGTACAATGAACAGTGCAACAGTACTGGTAACAGTGGTGTATTTTTGTTATAAAAAGGAATTTGTAATTATAAAAAAATATACAAATTATAACTCCATAAAAAGAGTGCCTCTGATCATCATGTTTCAGAAATCAGGGCCCACAGAGGATGTTGTTTAATATAAAAAATTAATTCCCATTTTTTTTTTGTTAAAAATGCTTTTTCTCTACTATAAAACAGATCTGTATCTGAAAATAGAAAAAAGGATTTATGCAAAAATATCCTCAAGGGCATCATTACAGAAATACAAAAAGTAATTTTCTACTAGAATTGTAAAATGCATTTGCAGTAGATGTTTAAAAATACGAAATACATAAAACATACAAATGAATTAGATTCAATACAACTGCAATAATTTAAATGGTATCTTTATTTAAGTGACAAAGTTCCTGGGAGAAGGGGGAACACACCTTTAGGTAATTTAAAATTAGAGCAATATTAAAATGGATAAATGTCTTTTGTAGGATGTAGGTACACAACCATCATTTACTCTCATGAGTTACGTACGCAGAGAGCGCTGATAGTTTATTAGACTTCCTGAAATAAATCCACAGACAGAATGACTCACTTGACAGAAAAAAGAATCAGGGGGAGCAAAAGAGCAGCGCTGAAAGCACCAAGTGCAATTCCATAGCTGGGGAAACAAGCGACCCCGAAAGCCCGGCTGGCCCCGCTCTCTGGCCCGTGCAGAGCGGCAGCGAGTGCTGGGAGCGCTCATCGCCCACAACCAAACTGGAACATCCAACTCTGCAGGTGCCCCCAGCCAGCCCACAGATGTCACTGAGCCCTCCCATGAGCGGCAGGGGAGGTGACAAACTCGGAGGGCAAGTGCAGTCCCAGACAAACCCTGACTCAAACCAAACAATAGGTCTCAAGAAACACATTGCTGTACTTTTGAGAAAATCGGAGCACAAATAACCCATAGATTACTGCAAATTACTCTGACAAAAATAAGTCCAAGCATATCTGACAGTAAAATTACACTCTCCTCAACAACAGTATCCCTTAGGTAATCCCCCTTCTCTCCCCATCCCGAATGTTAAATTGTCTCTTAGCTTTACAACAAATCAAGGCTAAAAGCTGCATGCTGGCAGCACTTCTTTTCATCTTACATAAATTTTATTTCTTCTCAATAGCATCAAATGTGGTATACTTTATGAAAATTATGAAAAGCATCACAAAGAAACAAAATGTAAATGATACAACAATTCAAAGCACATGAAGAACACTGTTTCTGCTATCTACAAGAACATTAAATCATTTCTTCCTCTACTGCAGTTTGAGATCATGCTTTTCCATGGTATCAACAATGATAAAACAGGTATGGGATTTGTACTTCATTTTTCTCCTCATGGAAGTAAAAGGGTTAGTGTATTCTACACCCCTATTAATATGATGATATCAGCTGAAGACAATGCAAAGTAATTCATAAAATACTAAAGACAGCACCTAGGACAAGATCTAAATTCTTAAAAACAGTTCTTGTCCTAAGTCTAACTTTCCTATGGATTGAGTCAGAGGTTCTATACAAGTATTGTCTCTTTTTACCTTTTTTTCCATCTTATATATTATCTTATCCAGCAAGGAAGGCAGCTCATTGTTTTAATTTGTCTGCATAATCAAGCTGACACATAATCATCTTACACGGAGAAAACACAGAAATATGAATGGGGACAGGAGGCTGTAAGGCAGGAGGTAAGGAACTGCTGACAGGTTATCTGAGAATTCTTTAATATACACTTCAAAAAGCAGTTTATATATCCAAAAAACTTATTGCTGATACAATTCTATATCTTAAAACAGATCCTTTAAGCCTTTCTCCTCCTTATAGCCAGATATCATTTCAATCCAAATGTTGTTTTTCATACTTTTGTGTTATCCTTTAAAAATATTCCTCCCTTATATTCACAACTGTGTCTTCCCCATTTCCTCCACAGACCCTCAAACACTCTAGAGCTCCCTTTTCAGAAGTGTCATAAACAAAGCAATACTGGATACGGTAACAGAGGAAAAAAAATATCAAGTACAATTCGCTGTATAAGGTTCCCAAAATGTCACTGTACACTACAGAGTCTATCTAAATGTATGTCCCTGACCAATCACTTCCCCCCACAGCTCCTTCTTAAGACTCTTACCTCTGTCCAGAGACTGACTGTGCTAGGGACACAGTTTAGAAGCCCTCTCTCTGACGTGTTAACTGAACTTTCACCAATCTTCTGGTCTTTTCCCGGGTTCATTTTAGTCTCTACCAATCTCTTTGTGTCACTTCCCTACCTCCACAAGTGACCAGGATTCCTCCAGTTTTGTATCTTTTAAACAGTGTGCTGCTTCCTTCCACACCAAGGTGTACAGGTAGCTTTGTCAAAGGTGCCCAGACATATTGAAGAACCTGGACCAATTCCATTTATTTACAACTATGAAAAAAGCAATAAAAAAAACAAATAAATCTTTGGTATTGGGATTTCATACTGGGAAATTTCATAGCAGGAGAATATATAGCAAATAGTTTTGGATAGTTCAGACAATATAGAAGGGAACAAAGACTGCAGAAAGTCTGAGGTTCTGAGATCAAGTGTTGTGTCCTAGTGACAACAGACAAACCTGGCTTTATGGAAGGTTTGTCCATCCAGTATTGAGTGTTTCTCTCCTTAAGCTCATGAGTTCCCTGCTGACCCAAAGAAATGTTGAAACTACAAATGACTTCTATTAAGAAATTTAGGGAGTGCCAAGTTAAGACTTTGCTGTGCAACTTTCATGTAGTCTCCTACTGTACATGCAAAATACTGCAATAACATAATCATGTCATTCTGACATTCCCCAGTTCTCAAAAAATCATCTGCCAAGTAAGAATATGGGATGAGAGGACACACATGTAGATGAAGAACCAGAATACCAGAGAAGAAGGGGAACCGGTGATGAGGACACAAGAAACAGCCAGTATGGGGTAAAGATCCGGGGGACAATTGACCCTGGGACCTGTCAGGCTCCAACACAAGTACAAGGAAAGCTGGATATGTAAGTGAAACAGTGAAAGAGATCTCACAGCTGACAACCAAAATGTCCGGGCAGTGATAAAAACCTGAGGAGAAGACTAAGAATATGAAGAGAAGACTTGGATATCAACTTTTCCTCCATAAAAATTAGGACAAAATGCAGGGAACGTGACCACATTTTTCAGATGTACTGTCTATCAGATTTCCCAACCAGAGCTAAAAAAATCACAGAGGTCTGACTGCTGAGTCAGAAGACCTCACAACATATGGTCCAGGAAATAAAAATAACAAAATGAAGGCCAAAACTGATGAGCAGTATGATGTTACCTTGATCAGTACCGCTGCCCATGAATCATCTAATATCCAGAACCAAGTGAAAAAGGGGTCAACCTGCTCCATCCAGCTTAACAACCAAGTAAAAGACAGACAACAGGAAGTTTCTAAGGGGAAGATAAACCCAAGAGTACTAGTCTCTACTTGGGTTAGTTGAAGATAACAGTGCAGTTAATTCTCCCCATTTTCTTGTTGATATACAGCCATAGAACAACGTCCATCAAAATAATCCCATTGAACTAACAACTTAAGTTCTGCTTTTCCACAACTCCAGGCTTGCCTTGCCTAGGCTCAACATTTGGCAGGATTGCCCTAGCAGCGTTCAGGACCTGACAAGAGAAGAAAAAAAATATAGAATAATGTCATCTTGAATCACAATCTGTTCATACAAATATATTTTTAACAATATATTTGAAAATACTTTCATTGATTGCCATGCCACATTCTTAGATGAGAAATGTAGTAACTTTTCATGTGTTCTATGGAAAGAAACCAACCATTCTTAAAATGTTCAACAAAATTTCCAATGTGATTAATTTAAGTTAATCTTAAAATATATTTAGATCCAAATTTCACACTTTCAAGTTATGCAACACTTTACAGATTTGAGAAGCACCAGAGAATACCCCCTTATAAAAATTACACCAGACATCCCTCCAGCAGAGACTCAAAAGAATCCTCACAACACTGATGTCTTCAAAAAATAGATCTCCAAAAACATTGTGTTTGATAGTAGCATTCAGAGGAATTTCATTCTGATCCAGTTATATTATACAAGCCTGTTTTTAAAAAAAATGTCACCACATGAATCTAGACTGACACACATAAATATTTTACACTGACTAATAAAAGGTTGACATAAAAAGAATAAATATTGTGTGTGCTAGAACCAGCCTCCACTTTAGACACAACCGAGTTCACATCTCCTAAATAGGACATGTCAGCACTGTGTAATCTTGATGAATTCAGACAGACCACACACCTGTAATTGACTTAACTGAGCAAGAAACATAACTGGTGCTCAGAACTTCAGCCAGAAATGCTGTTATTTAGCAACAAGAAAATTACACTCAAAGAATGAAGTTTAGCACAGACCTTTTGCCATGTTGGTCCATCTCTTTATTCTTTTGAAGTGCTAAAGTATAAATATATTTGAGAAAACCACTTGAATACCTAAATTTAATTTCTTCTACAATAATTTTATACTTTCAAATCCTTTTTTATTTTATTAGTACAGGATAGAGAGCAAATGATTTTCATTACTGCAATAAATGAATTGGCAAGAATTTACAATTTTTAGTGCTGCTGCTGCATTGTGTGAAGAGTTATATTGTACAGCTTTCCTCTAGAATAATTTCTAGGGTATGAAACCTAAACCTTGGCAATGCTGCATCCATCGTCTGAGTATATATGGCACAGGTACAACACATTCTCTTAAGATGGATTTAGCACAAAAGGCTTTTCTTCATAATAAAAATATGTCAAATCATCAGTGTCTCATACTTTGCCTCCCAAGTACACATGCACTTTAGACACTGTGTTTACTTTTTTCCCTTTCACAAATTGTAATTCATCCACTCCATATAGCAAGGAAAGCATTATATGTCCAGCTGCCCTTCACGTCCTCCATTTCCATTGGGACGTTTGCTGAGAGAGAATTTGAGGACTTTCAGCTTTTAGAGAGCACCTGAGCAGAACCATGGGCAGCTTTCAGCAAATCCATAAATCTCAGAGACACCTCCACAAAAGTGCAGAATCTGTTCTCTGCACACTCGTTATGTTATCTGATTTCCATAAGCATTAGCTCACTTTCTCAAGAACCACACAGAGCAGATACACATTTATTTCTTTTTGAGAAACTTCAGACAAAAAGCAGAAACCCTTATTAAATATAAGGCTTGGTCTACTCCTGGCTACTGAGATGTAACACAAGTCTGATCTGTACCTGCAATTGTTCAAAAACATTATTTTATCATAACAAAGCTATTTCCTGGTCAATGTAAGTCAATACACTTTGAAAAAAACAGAAACTGGAAAAGACATTCATTATGGAGTGAGAACACTCATAGCAAAACTAGTCAAGAATATAATTACATAAATACAACTATTTAAGAAATGTATTTTACTATTATCTAAATAAATTTTGTGCAGCAAAAATTTAGAGCACTAAACAAATAAGTGTGAAGGTGTTCCCATCTCAGTTTGCAACAGACTCAAAATCTGCTTAAATGTGTTTCAGTAATTTATTTCAAATAAACCAAACTATTTATTCTAGTTAAACTTCTCAGAGAAGAAAAATTACCTCATCTCATTTGCTCACAGCATCACATGTAGCCTTCAATCTTACACATCATATTGAGTTTAGAAAACTAAATTACAGAACCAAGAAGTAAGGAGGACACACAGCTATCACCCGCTCCAAAGAGCTGTTATATAGCTGTATTAATATTGGTAAAGTACTTTGGATTCACATACTAAAGCAGCCATACACACAAGGAATATTGCCACTAGGGAATGTTACAAACACAAAGTTCTTTCTTGAGGCCCAGCTCTGGCTTTAACATCTGCTCTTGGCTCTCACTCAGTCAACCCCAACACTTGAGAAGCTCCTTGGAGCTCCTTGAGCTAAAGTAAGATAGAGAAAAGGGCATAGAAGGAGAACAGAACATGAGGTTGAAATCAACAGAAAAAAATTGGGAAAGGGTGAGATTGCTCTTGGAACTTCTGGCAAGAGACTAAAAAAGGAAAAGTACTGGCATGAGAAGAACATGAGGCACAAACAACTCAGCTCTTGGTATGAGGTAAAAACAAGATCCAGAGAACACCCAGAGTGCTAAGAAAGAGGAATAAAGTCAGAAAGATCTCCTGGCACAGGAAAAGATGGTTCAACGGGTTTAAAAAATTAACAAACTGTCAGGTGTGGACAGAAATATGCATAGAGCTGCCTGTATAATGAGCTTGGCCTACTGTGAAACCACCACAGCCCTAAGCATATGCATACTCAACAGACAAATCATCCCCAGAGTAATATCTCAGTGTTTTGGTTTTTTTAAAACCTGTCAAAAATTACATTACATATCCTTTTGCAGTATTTTCTTTTACAATATAATCACATGAACACAAAGAGCCCCTGGTTAGCAACCTGTTCAGTAGTGAAACAGAGCATAAGACACTAGCAACAGTTTTCTTTTTGAGTTCCAAGTTGCAAATTATCCCTGTTACAGCAGGGAAAATCTCCCCAGACTCTTGTAGCTTCTTCCTATATGAGAAAAACCAACCATGACTGTATAGATGTCATGCTTCTGAAGATTCCAGGTCATCTTTAATTCTGGAAAAATCCATTAGCATTTATTTTTATTTGCTTTTTAACTTCTGAGTATGATTTGTGAAGTATCAGAAAGAACATCAAGCCCTCAGAACCAAAATTAGGATCTCAAAACCCTAGGAGCAAAGCACACAAACAGTGGGAGAAAAAGGGAGCAAATTTCTAATGCAAAGATCTGGATTCCAACTGATAGCCCTGATTCTATAAGCACACCCATGGGTTCAGACTTCTTCTTTCTTTCACAAGGAAACAACAACAGGATCAAAGTCAAAGACTACTAAAGACAGAAGCTCTTTCTTTGTATTCATATTCAAAACAAAACAGACAACATCAGAGAAGATAAAAGGAAAACATCCCAAATAAACAAGGCAGGGCTGGGTTACTCCTTCAAACTCCTGTGGGTTAAGACATGTAACTTGCCAAAGAACATTTTGCAACACAAACAGATGTGTTTCTCTTAATTCCCAAATAGTGATCAAGACAATTCAAACCCTGTGAGTACAATTACCCACAGCATCAGTAAAGGCTAGGATGGAATCTCCTCAACCTAAACCTGCTAAAATACACAGACAAGAGAGAACACCATATCACAAAAATATCCAACTTGTTTTGCATGACTACACCACAATTTTTGTAACAATTCCACTCTGCTCTAACTTTATATCATGTTCTTCACCCTGGGAGACTGTGTCTTATTTGCATTACAAACTCTTAGCAAGTCACTGTGGCTCAGAAAGGGTCTTGCCACTACAGGCATGCAGCAGTCCCTGCTCAAACACCGCTAAGCTGCCTTTCCTGGGGCAAAGATTACAGGCAACAGCTGCTCCTCCCTGAACTCTGTCAGCTGCAGCTGGGCATCCCAACAGAGCATGCAGGAGAGTCCCCTCATGCTCCAACACAAACCAGGCAGCCTAAGTCGCCCCAGTACAAACAAGACACATTGAATTGACAGGGTATAGAGCCCCAGCTTTTCCCAGGCCAGCCAAAACCAGCTCTGACAGGAGGGTAGTATGAAGCCAATGATCTTTTTAATAGACACTGTTTCATTACGTATTTCTGCTACCAAAAAAACAAACAGAAAATCAAGGCACCATTAAGAGAAAAGTTAACCTGACAGCGCCATATGGTTTTATGACAGACTTGCAGTCCAAGCTGGGTTTATACTACTCATTTGTTTTTGTTAAATATCATATATGAGAAAAGTAAGTTAAAGAAGAAGAGATATTCCTTACTTCTCCCAATGTAGAATGCAATTTGTACAACGCTTTTTTTAAGATCTGGAAGAAAAAGCTAGCTTTGAGTACATCAACCATCTAATATCCTCTGCTCAAAGGTGACTTGTCAGAGACCAGCCAACAAAGCTAAAGGTAAAAAACTGCTCCCTTCAGGATGCATCCTGTTGTTAAAATGTCATTGTTTGCATAATAAAGTACTTCATGTCTTTAACCTTTGGTGTAAATATTGTAAATGATATTTCTTTTTCTGATAATTAAACTTAGCGTGCAAAAGAGTGACAACTAGTTATAAAATCTCATTTGCACTTACCATCCATACTGCTTTTAGAATGAATGATAAGGCTTTTAACTATCTTCAGCTGAGAAATACTGTTTATAATAGAAAACAGGTTTGTACCTGGACACTTTAATGAATCATTAAAATCACTGTTTGTTAACAGACTACTCATAGAAATAATCCCACTGAAGTCTAGGAGATCTGCCCTAAGAATTATACAGCAATGTCAGTATGGGCTGCATAATTAGAGTCTCTATGATCCTTCCTAATTACCTAGGGAATAAAAGGATAGCATTTCCCCTTCAGGATCTCCAGTTATTTCTTCAACCATTAAACAAGTTAGGTCCAGGTCTGCTTGCAGGCATTGCCTGTACTAAGCTTGCTTATGATCTGTAGTCAATCACCTACAGATTTGTCATTATGTAGCTATAATTTATCCTCTGGCACTTCCTTAACATTCTACCTTTGTCTGGGCACCACCACATTGGGAGGACTGTGACTCTTTACCCTCAGACATATGCCTAGCTGGTACAATTGCCATTTAGAAGAGCAATTACCCAATATTTATTTTCAGGCTACTCTTCATAATTATATTTCAAACAAGGCTTTCCCCATACATGTCATACAGCATGTAATATACCTGTTATATGATCTGCAGTACTCTTTACATGCAACTTTTAGATAATTATGAAAGGCTTGCTGTAATTGAAAAGGGAAAACAAGAATCACTGACTTCAGACAAGCACATGAAATGCACTGCCATACAATGACTTTTCTCAGAACTCTATTAGAAAGTGCCATGACAAAATTTCATTTTGTAATGTCCCATTTTTAAGCATCATCTCATACAAATCTTTAAATGTGCTAATTGGAAATCCCCACTATGTACAGAGAATTGCCTTCAAAATGCCAACAGTTCCTCTTTCATCAGAGTACTCAATAGCAGGAGAAAAGTACTTTCCAAAATTCAAAGCATTTTGATCTGGTTCTGTCAAAACGTTATGTGTTCTCAGTTGGTAATCTCTCTTTAGTCAAAATGTGACTATTCTTGTTTAGGATGGTTTTCTAAATATCATCTTCAAAAGTCAGGAACAGAGAAATAGTGAAAAAAAATAAATTATTATTGTTACTTTACCATCCTGCCTACCAGGAACCTTAGTGTGAACCTGTAAATACATTTCAATCTAAATTTAGAACATTTTAAGAACATTTTAAAAACATCTCTTTGTGCCAAAGAGACAGCATACAGCTTAGTTTCATTAAATACATATGCATTGAACACTAGGATTTTTTAGATGGGAGGAAAGGGTATCAGTAGTTAGCAATTAGCTATTAATTAGTGGGCAAAAAAAGAGCTGCTGCTTACCAGCTTTTCTTTTTAAAAAAATATTAGTGTCTCCTAGACTTTTTCCACAGTAGATAGCTATGTCATACAAAGAATATTTTGGACTCAGTTCTCTATCAGCAGTCAGAGAATGATATTGTAAGGGTTTTATGGAGGTCACCACATACAAATCTCATACATACAAATCTCATATGAAGTGGGGGCAAACCCAATTTTAAATAAATTATTTATTATTTAATAAAACCCTCCACCAGTGCCTACACAATTACTTTAAAAGATTAGTTAATCTGTGGAATTGTTCAGCCATTAGGTGTTCTGTTGGTGGCTTCTATTCCCATTTCTGCTTGGTACAGTATCAGTGCCTATGAGTAAAAGCATGCAACCTGGCATCTCCTCCTCTTTTCCAACTGCTATTACAGACACCGAGACTCATTTCTGCAGTGAAAGCATCAGACATCTGTAGAAGCAGTAGGCAGCAAAGTGATAGAGCCAGGAGTGTGCAAGTTGCCAGATGCATATGGACAACAAGTTGTCTGCAGCCTGAAGTGTGAGAATCAGCAGTATTTAATCAAGGAAATATTAGAAGAAAGACTTAAAGCTGAAGTAGCTAACAGTTTTGCTCAGAACAAAACAGCAGATTGCTGACACGACAGGGTCTCTCGTGAGCATGCCGAATTGCAGCAAATGGAGCAGAAGACTGGCTAGTGGGTTGTTACATCCCAGATTCCATCTAAGAGGTGCTATACTGTACACCTAAATATGCCAGGATGCTTGCCCTGATGACAAGCCAAATCCACCACTGAGTTACTGCTGCTAGACTAGGCCAGATATTACACAAAGAAAGTTTCTAAAACCCTGGCCAACCCACTGGTCTTCCCCACTCTCAGTAGCACACGAGCCTTAACAGAGTTGTAGTAAAATCATATATGGCAGTAGATATCCCAGCTGTAGCCGTAACAATTATGAATCCAGACAACATGAAAGCTGTGACTCTGACTTTACTGACCTTAGATAATGCTGAGGAAATCAAACATTTACAGTCATTTTGAGGCACTGCCAACATCAAATTTATTTCTCTCACCTTTGCCAAAGCAGTAACTCTCAGCAAGACAAAGACTGGGTTTGTGTGTGCTTAAATCCTTCATTCCCCTGCACCTCAAAGTGGGTGCCATATGGGGCAAGAATTATTCTTTCTTTCCACAGATGCACAACTAGGACCTACCACCTCAAATTTACATAAATGTATATATTTTCATTACTGTAAATAATACAAGGTTCCCATATGGACCAAGTAAATCTGGTAAGAAAATGATCCAGTCATAAATATAAACTTCTGTACACAAAGTGATTCCAGAGGTCTTTCACAAGGCGTACTCTAAACATCACAGTTCCCAAGAGTCCCCAGTATCTATAGTACAAGCAGTCCTTTGCTAATATTATGCGAGTAAAGATGAAACTGAATGACCAACACGCTGTTGGACAACTTAAATGGCTGGAGAAATGATAGACTCAGGATTAGATTTCACGATACCATTTCTCACTTTCCCACTTCCCAATTATTCAGTGTCTTGCCACAGGTCAGTCTTTTCTTTTGCAGCAATTGATGCTTTTTTTCTTTTTTTTTTTTTTTTTTCAAAATCATGATCTAAAACTGGTTCAGTAAATATTGAGAGAGGATAAACTACAAATCAAAACAGCATAACTGCAACAAGGACTGGTGATGAGATTTGACACCTTAATCCAGCTTCATCACTGGTAAATCATGACTTTGGTACACAAGTACTAAGGTTAACCATGAAGTGAATATCATAACTGAAACCACTACTGCTTAGTTCAAAAGAATTCAACTGAGCCAATCCTCATCACCAAAACTACAAAAGGTCTTCCTCACAAACAGATACTGCCAGTGCAAAATTTGCTCCGTATGCTGAACAGCAGAGCAGCTGGAAACAAAAAACCTCCACAAAAAAAGACAAAAAACCTCCACACAAACAAACTGGGTCTGGAAATTTACGTAGTTTTTGTGTTTGGAAGCTAGTTGGAAATGCACAATTCTCCATTTCTCTGCTGGCTACCTGCTCACAAGGACAGTGAGAGGCACCTCACAGACATAAGGAAAACACAAGGCACTCCTATGTAGTTACTGTGGTGCTGATAGATTAAATTTCCATGTTATGATTTACCATCTTCCTCAAGAATGGAAAAATCGGTCATTTCACAAACAATATTTGTATCACTGACAGAATACACTTGATGGTTCATATGACATGATCGAAGCAAAACTAATTAAGATAATTATTAATTTATAAGCTTCATTCCTTCTGTCCAACACTTTCAGAGTTCATTTTCTCCACAGGACATCAAGTGAGGCCACACTGTCACTACTGCTCTACTCAGATGGACTTTTAAAGTGGCAAAAATGCTAGTAAAAGTGGCTGTAAGTTTCAAGTATGGAGGTCACACTTTGTCTGCTGTGCAAAACAAGAACAGAGTAAGATTTTGCTTGAGATAATATCTCCTGACATTTATCTCCCTTACTGTTTCCTATTTTAATGGTGAACTTCAAATATTATCATAAAACTTGTTAAAATGAATACAGCTACTAATCCTGTAGTAAAAAATTACCACAAAACACATTTCCTATCCATTAATAGTCTTCCTTTAACTTAAGAGCAAATGAAAAGTGATGTTCTGTGCTACATTTATTTTATCAATCCAGGTGTCTTCAGCAATATTAACAGGGTCTGATACTATTCATGAAGTTTTTTTAAAACACTTTATGAAAAGACCTGTAGCTGGTCTAAGTAGAGACTAAAAAAAAAAAGGCAGGGAGAGTCAGGGTCTTAAAGCCAGGACTAACTTTTTGGGCAGAATTGTGATTATAATGTGAACAGCCCCAAGTAGTACTATCTTATCCTCCTTTTAGAATCTGCTGATTTCAAGTGAAATCACTTGTAAAATTAGGTACTAGCAAATATTGAAGTATTACAATTCAATCCTAATAATACTGCATTTTGGAATATTTCAAGAGGGAAAGACATCTCCAAAAACAGCAGATTAACTGACTCTTAAAAAAAAAATTGCAAATTCTCATTAATTCATCAGCACACAAAGACAACTAAGTCCCTTTATTTAATACATTGGAGAATTTTATATTTTTAGTTTCCTGTATGATTCCCTTGTGCTGAAAACACAACCTTGAGATTGCTACAATTTTAAAGATCTGAATGCTTTTTAAATATAGAAAAATTAGGGTTTTCCTCTTTATAAAAGAACATGCCTTCATCAAATGAATAATTTAAAACCCTCAAGTCATCATATATTCCATTAATCTTTCTGTTCAATACACATATTAGCAATGAGACATTGTTGTGAAATCTTCAGTAGAGGTTTAATTCAAACAAACAAACATGTTTTTATGCTTATTTTTATGAAATGTTGCCTAGATGAAATAGATCAGTCTTTAAAATTAAACAGCGGGTTGTAAAAACTGCATTTACCATATTGTGAACCTGTTTGGAATCATCACAAATACAGGTATATTAGATTTTTCAAGTACAGCAGATCAAAGTGCATTACATTAGTTCAAAGACACTGCATTATTCCTCTTCCCATCCACAGTATACTATGTGAATTCTTGTCATTATATCAATTTAATCCACTGCCATTTTTTAGGCTACTGTTTGTCTAACCGAATGAAGAACAGAGTAGTTGGCATTTAATGTGACTGCATCACTTTTTCCAACCCGCCTACTTTAAAGAAGAAGTTTGTTGAGTGCACACAATTCACTTTACAGATCATTTGAAATGCATAAACAATTCCAAATGCAGAAATAACAAAAACAATAATTTGTCATTTTGAAATGCTGAAACGCTTGGAGGAAGATTTGAATATAGTACACTCTTTTGTTTGTAAGCATGGTGATTTGCCAAGCTACACCTCACACTGCACTAACCCTAGGGCATTCCAGTCACAAACACACTTTGATCTGCTGTGCTTTTGGATTCTCTCTCAGAGGGCTCTACCTTTCTTGACAATCCCAGAGGGAAAATGCAGCCTTGCATTCTTTCCCTTCTACCACTCCAAAACGAACACTCCATATGCTTGCTGCTAGTTCAGCCTTGCACTGTTTTTCCACAAGCTTGTTTGTGTAATAACGACAGCTGCAGGATTCTTCAGCTTGAAGTTGTGAATTGAATATATATAAAAAAAAATAAAATAAAAACCACACACATTACAAGAGAAATGAGAACTACAGAAACAGTATTACTTCTACATAGTATTAATGCATACGGTGAAAACAAGAATGGAGCCACAATTTTGTATTGGTCTGTCTGGGTATCTTATTTTAAAGGGGACAAAATATAGTTAATATTTACTTTATGATACAAACAGTCAAGAGACAAACATCAATAGGTAAGAAAGAAGGTAAAAGTCAGTGGATAGTGACTGTCAATCAGATCTGTGTTTCAACTCATCTGTACCCAGATCTGCTGAGACAGAACAGATATTGCAAAGGTTTCAAAAGTGATATGAATCTATTCCAGAATATATCTAATATCTGTATTCCTTAACAAAAATGATAGTTGTAGCAATGTAAGGTGGTTTTAGTGAAAATACCTACTTTAATCTTGTTAAAAATACACTGACAACATAAGGAATCAAGCAGCAGCTTGATCTGGCACTATGTAATTCAGTACGAGTTCACATGTTTGAGAGAAAAAGGAAAGCAAAAGCAACAGCCCTTAGGTCTTTTGTCCATACTTCTCTTCATACTGGGTAATTGAATGTCTTTATCGTTGTATTTTTAATAACTTTAGACATTTCCAGTACTCTGTTGACATATTTCATTCAATTCTATTACCATGATAAAAGTAATGAAAGTGAAAACTGAGAGCATTTAAAAGCATACATTGAACCAACACTATTTCAACTTCCTCACCCCCACACCACTCCCCCTTACCTATTCACCTGTTCCTTGGCTATGGGCAGTAAGTGTACTACTGGGAAGGAGGGGAAAGCCAGCCCAGGAACTCGTACCTGGATGGTTCCAGAGATGTCTTGTGATTGATTTCTTGCTGCCTTCAATTTCCTTCTTCCACAATGAATACTAGTGGAGAGTATAACAGTGATGAGGAAAGAAACACCAAGTATGCTGGTTTTCATATTTACTGGAAAAGCCCTGAATAAGATGCTTCAGTCTCTCAAAAATATTCCAAATGTATCACACTTGTATGTATCTTGTGATACTCAAAAGTATCACATGAAATTGGTTAGTAATGACTGAAAAAGTACAAACAACTCTCTTCTGGGGAGAGTCTGGCTATTTGGCTATTGATATATGAGATTTCTTCCTACTTCCACTAACCAACAACAAATAAAACATGGGACACATAAAAAGCTCTGCTATAGGTGCTTCATAAATTTCCTACATCTGCCAATACACCCTAATAAAACCTCCAACAAACCAAACCAAAAAAACCCCACAACTAGATATAACTAAATTCTAAGGCAGCTCATAATGTTGAGCCATATTATTTGATGCCATTTATGTAAAAAACAATCTATATTCTTAAGATTTCAATGTATTGACACACTGAACACATATTTGAATATACATGTCTAGATTTCAAGCAAACCTGAACATAGGCAAAGAGATTCCCACTCCATATACGGCTGTTTCACATTCTGTCTCTGAAGATCTAACACTTGAGAGCAAACCAAAACATTAAATCACATTAAATAAAAACAGTATTTGTGCACATTCATGACCAACAACTGGATGCACATAAAATGATAACAACTTCACTTTCCAAAACCCAAGAGCAGCCACTTTGCTTCCTGACTCAGCGTGCAAACCACATAATTAGATTCTTTATTTAAAAGTAATCATGTAAAATGTACCAGCACTCCCATCTATAACAGCATTAGCTGCATAACTTTACTAACATAGACATAAATTAATACGCTTATTTTTTAATACTATCTAATGGAAGAGATGGAAAGCAGAAAAAAAAAAACAAACAACCTCTCCAACAAAAATCGAACGCTTGAAAATTGAAAAACGCAAGATGCCAAAAGAGATTCTTCAATGTCTCAGCCATTTACTGAAGAGATCTTTTCTCATTTGCTGATGACTTTGGCAGAGCTGATTTTGTCACCAGTCACTCTGTACTTTGTTTAATTATGTAGTACACCAACAGAAATGTTCTTTCTGATTGCATAAATCACAGTGCTTTGACACCAACCTCAATAGGGGCTGCTAGAACAATACAGTGAGCGCTATTGACTCCATCTCTCAAGTCCACAAGGTGTATCATTTAGCCAAGAGTGATAATTAGACACAGAATATACTGAAAACTGTCAATAGGCATGTCAATAGGAGGACTCTTAGCATCTAGCATCCAGTGAATCAATGGTGTTTTTTCAGCTATAAAATCAAGAAAATGATAGCTTTCAAATGAATGGCGGAAAGGAAACACGAGGCTCCTCAGGGAGGAATAAAACAGCTCAATTTTCCTTCAGTGAGTGGCTCTCCAACTGCCTCACTCAATGGAAAAGGTCACAGAACATTACAGCAAAATATCTCTGAAACAAGATGTACAACAATGCTGGGACATGACATGAAGTACAAGCACACTACAAAGGCCCGTATATCTCTGACCTGACAGAATTAAAGCATGGGTCAGCAGATGCCAGACAAGACAGGAATTGAAAGACAATGATTGATCTGTGTAGAAGAAAATATGACTGCCTGTCCATATCAAATATGTATGTATGCATGAACAGGATTATATGTACAGTATGCCTCCTCCCCTCACAACAGTTTTTAAAGCCAGAGCCTTGTTTTCTTTTTTAAAATTATTTTATGTATATAATTTTCAGCTGAAGTCCAAGGAAGATATAAAGCTGAACCTTTTAATACATAACTTTTTGTTGACATATTCCTACCAAAAAAATGTACCAGACTAAAAATGATCCTGGAATACCACTTGCATATATCTTTCTAAGATATATGTACACTTCTGAATACTGGAAGAGTAGTGACAAGAAGCCATTTTCATTCGCTCTGAACTCTTTCAACTAAACATTTTAGTTGGCATGGAGAGACAAAGGACTCCCAGAGCAAAGCCTGCTCTAAGAATCAGCACATCTTTTACAAGGCCTGGTTTATAACTGCAGCTGTGAAGTAAGCACAGCCCCTGTACCATGGTTAGTTGAAGTGGTTAGAAATGAAACCACAAACAAGAACTACAGTGCTGGCAGGACAGAAGGGGGGCATCAGAAAAAAACCAAGCAGGTGAAGAATTTCAAAACAGACACAAATGGGTTTTTTTCTTCTCTTCCTTTGTACCCTAAAGGAAAATGTCTTTTAAAAGGTGGTTGCTTAGTAGTTGTGAAGACAAAACTTTATATGATACCCATCTTAGGACATTCAGTGCATTTTTTACCCCAGGGAATGTTTCTATGAAAGTATAAATGTCCCCTGAAAAGCAAATGCTAAGTGGTCCTGTGGCATTCCACACTTCTCATTGCTTCACTAATTGCCAGATCGGTTTCTTCAGTAATTGACAGCTATACAAAGTTATTCTAAATTGTGAGAGTCAAGCTCAATTCTGTTCCCAGATCAGCTGAAGTACAAAACCAGTCATAATTTAGGTTAGAATCTAGCCCATGCTCTTCTGTGCTTCTGAGCTCCACATAACTGGGACTTGGGAGCAACCACATTATCTCCCCACTGAAGCCAGAAGAGGGCATGTTCATGACTCAAAGAGGGAACAGATCTGTTGAATAAGAAAGTGCCATTTTTACACTCACCTTTCCATAAGTGCTTTTTGTTATCAGTGTGTTTCCTTCTGTATCTGAACCAGAAATACACAAAATATAAAGCCATGATATGAATCTTAAGACTTGTTGACAGAACCAAAATAAAGCAGGTATTCTTCTGCCTTTCTTGAGTTGGAAGATCTTTCACTGAATAAAATATAAACCTGTTTTTTTCCCTCCTCCCCCTAACAAATTTCTGTGTGAGAAACTGGAGTTCAACATGAAATGAAGTGTCTCATCATGGAGGTGCTAGTAGGGAAGAGAATGCCACCAACAGTAGGAATAGCACTTCACAGTCAGGGAAAAAAAATAGTTAGAATTGCTCTTTTACATGATCAGTATTCAAGAAATCCTGTCACAGACAAAATATGACCACCTCTCATCTGCTGAAAACACAATTTTAAGTGTTAACCCTTTGAATGTCTTATATTACCTCATCCTAGCAAGTTTACTTGCACTACTAAGCCTTCCTTATTACATTAGGCTAGCCAGACAACCACCCTGAATCAAGGAAGGGAATCAAGGAATCAAGGAGGGGGCCTTATGCTTCAAATAGAATGTAATCTCAGGGAAATATCTGTTATGAAGTTCAAAAATATAAGATTTCTCCTTAATGTGGATGATTTATAAACTTTTCCCTCACACACTTTTATAAGCCTTGACCAAGACATTGACAATGGCTAAGTCATTTCTGCAACACGCAGCTACACACCTTACAAAAATGCAGCTAAGGAATCCGCTGGTTTTTTAGGCATTTTCACAGCGCCTTCTAAAACTGGTAACAGACTAGAAGGACAAAATAGCTGACAATTTCAGCTATTCTAACAATATGAGTAATCTTGTTCAAATCTTTGTGCAAGTGTTCCAAGAAAAGAGAGAAAATTCAAGCCCAAACCAAGCAAACATAAAAAAAATATATCACAACTTCACCATGTAGCAAGAATGATTTATGCTTTTTAAATACTCTCCCAGAACAGTGCATATCATGTAGTTCATTTTCATGGATTTTGAAATCACTGATAATTTTTTTCTCTCTAAATGGTTACATCTACAACTCTTCAAGCAGTGCTTTTATAATTATGAACGCAGATGTGTTTTTAAAAAAACACATTGAACTGCCAAGGTTGTGGAAAAGCAGTAACCAATGCTTAATACACTAGACAATGAACAAGGGTGTAGATCAAAGAATTTCAAAGAGCACCTGCTACAGAAGCTTGACTGTCAGGAAGGCACTAAAAGCTATGAGAATTTAGGGAATAGTTACAGGGGTACAATATTTCTGTTAGGAAATCTGCTTATGAATTTCCTCCACCTTTCCCCCAACCTTTATTTTCAGTCTAACCCTTCACTTCATCTTCTTTGCAATTTTTTGCAGAACATTAATTGGAGAAGATTCAGCATTTTACCCACAACTCAGAAAACAATACAATCTCTTCCTCCCTGCCCTCCAAAAATAAAAATGAATCAAATAAAACCAGCTTTGTAACTTGGGATCTATTACATAGAGGTAGCATTTTCTTCTCAAAATAACCTTCAGATAGAAATTTCTCCAATTTTTAAGATTAACTAGAGTCCAGTGACAGGTCTTGGTACAAGCTTGTGAATCCAGTGCCATTAATGCTCCTGTTACTTTTTGTTTCTCATACATTTTTATGTCAGTAGAAATCAAAATTAAAGACATAGTATAAACAAGCAGATAACTCAGCATTTTAACCATCTTGAAATCAAGTAAAATAAATATTCCTTAGCTTTGTTTAATTTCTCGGGTGTTCATAATTTTGTCTAAAACCTAAAGTCATGTCTACACAAAACAGAAATCTGCCTGTTCCTATGGTCTCCTCTGCTTCTCTGTGAGAGATCTGCTGAAAGACACTTTATCAATGCAAAGGCATGTTTCATGACAGCTACCAAAAAAAGGAACAGCAGTTTCAAAAATCAAAGAATGTTCCTTTGGGAAAGCATTATTTGCATGTTCATAATGAATACTTAACTACACATCTGTGCAACCCTTTAGGTTTTTGTGGTAGGAAATAATCTTTTAAGAGGACTTTGCCAACTTCCAGCAAATACTTACTCAACCTTTTCTAGGCTGAATAACAAGCTTATCAGTAGGTTTTCAACATGATTTAAAATAGTTTATAAGAAGCCATGTGATGAATTACTGACTGAACTTACCAGAGCATTAGGCCAAAACTCCCTTAAAATCAGGGGATCACTAGTGAACAGAAATTTGATAAGGTGTTATAGATTATTGCTTATAATTCATCTGTTAAAAAAAATACGCATTCAAAGTCAGCATTGCGTGTGCTATGATACTTAAACAACAGGTTGGCTTCTAAAAATATCCAATAATTATACGCTCAATTTATAAAGGAAAAACTGTTTTGAGATCATGACATGCACACACAGAAAGATGTTCCAACAGCATACTTACAATTACTTTCTTAAAAATACATCCAGAGAAGCTATGGTGTAAGCAAATTCCCACTATTTAATTTGTTACAACTCAGGGATCAATTAATTGAATATTGCTTCAAAATACTAAAATATTGCTTTAATGTGAACCATCCTATACAATATATACCATACCCAAGTTTTTCCTTACAGTACAGGTGCCTACACTGGTGTGCAGTTATGGTTTAAATCACTAAGAAATGGGAATGTAAAGGTTCTAAAAAATAATTGCACCGTGCTACACAAAGTTATCAGCATTTAAAGTTAGCAGCTGTTTTTCTTGCTAAATGTGTAAAACACAATGCTGTGAAGACAAGTTTCTTTTTTAAAAACCAAGCCATGGCAATACAAGTGTTTATATGAAGACAGTATGAAAGATACTAATAATGAAACTGAAAACCTTTATGCGGCACTGCTGTTTCACATCCACCAAAAGCAGTCTGTGCATTTGCACTAGATGTGAAGTATCTCTTAGGTAGTGCACTAACTTCAAAGACTCTACTACAGACGGATTTCACCAGAGGAGGAGCTCAATGAGCGTTTTTATATTAGGGAAACTTCCCTGTCTGACCCTTGAGGAGGCAGGGACAGCTCCAGTGAGCTGATGGGTCCCTGCCTGACTCTCTACACGTCCCACATACAATCAGACCAGGTTTCCCACCAGTTCAACCCCAGGTTTCCCTTTGCAGAATCTCAGAACTCTCATTCCATAAATCCTTGGTCCCCTGGCTGGGACACAGCTCCCTGAGCCCTTCATTATGCAAAGTGTTGGCAGCTCACGACCTCTTGATTGGGCTCCCACCCAGAGCTCCCACTGCAGCTGCACCCTGAGCTACTGCACTGAATTTATTTCTCAAAACCCACACCTCCATTCTCCCTGGATACTTATTCCTGCATCCTGGCCAAGGTGCTGTGCAATGCTCTGCTCCTAAATACCCTCACCATCTCCAGTCATTTTGAATTTTTTTTCCCTTGAGTTCTTTGGTTCTAAGAGAGAGGATATTCAGCAATTTCACTGTTTTAAGTGGTTAATGAAATCCAATAGCTAATGGCAATATATCCACAAGGAATAACAGTAAACTTGATATAGAGGTAGGGAATACTGCATAAATTCCACAGCAACACTGAACAAAAGGTTGAAGAGAGTAACAGAATTAAGAAATTATATTTACCACCACCTTTATTTCTCAAGTAAGTCAAAGAAAGACTTGCAGGACCGAGACTGGGAAAAAAGGAGCTGTGGACAAACTGTGATTAATAACAAGAAGCCCTAAATTTTACCTTTTGTCATAGAGCTCATTGATTTTAGATGAAGGCATACAATCAAAGGTTCAACAAATAACTGATAAGAGAGAGGTGATAGGACTAAAAGCTTGAGCAACACTTAGCAGAATACTGCCAAGCTATTAATTAAAGGGACAAACAACTGATAGAGTATAAATAAAGGCTATGGAACTTAAGGACTTTGGCAATCTAATAAATAGCAAACTATTGCATTGTTTGCTGGAGATAAAAAAGAAAACTCAGATAAAGTTTGGTGTATCAGGAGTCTGTCCATTGTGGGCTTGCAAACAAAGATAAATCACAGAACAACAAGATTGTTCCTGTCATTTGGGTCAGCAGTTTATTCAACAGCAAGATCTGCAACTGAAGTGGATGCTTCTGACTTGTAACACCACACACAGTAAGCAGACAGAAAACTTATGGATATTATCAAGAAAATCAAGCTTTTGTCACATGTGCCAAGAGACTTAAAAAATTAAATTAGAAACAACATGAAAAAAATAAGTTTCAACAGTCATTTTGCAACTACTTATTCAGTACTCTTTAGTGACAATCACTCTGAACTGTATCTTAATACATCAGTTCTGGGGGAAAACAAAACAACACACCAACAAAACTATAAATAAAGCAACATCACAGAATCAATTCTCTTCAGCCAAGTTCAAACTGGCAAATCCTGTATTTGCTCACTCCTACCTACTCCAACACATCCAAACTCCATTCCGACCTAGAGAGATGTATATTTAGGTATCCAAGAATGCTAGCTGGGAATTACCTCCAAAAAATATAAAAGCTGCAACTTAAATAGGTCCTTTTACACAATTTGATATACTAGGTAGAATGGAAGTGCATGAAGACAGATAAAGTACATTTTCAAACACTCTGACACTTAATCGATAACATTATGCTTTCAAATGGGTAGGGGAGGGGAGGAGGGGAAGGACAGAACCCTCTTTTGTGCTTATTGTATTTCTCAGTCCTGCTGGCTCAGGTCCTGTATAAAGGTGTTGGAGGAGGGTGGCAGCAGCAATTCACATAATATCAATAAATCTTTATACAAAAACAGATTAAAAAGCTGAAAAATCATCCATTAGCCTCATGAATGCAGATTTCTCTGCATTTTGCGGAGCGTCTATGTATACCTTGAATAAGTCTTCGCACACAGGGATGTCATCCAACTGATCATTTTGGGCCTTCGGGGACAGGGCGGAGGCGGGGAGGTGTGCATGTGAGTGTTAACTTCACAGGTTTCTGAACACCCACTCCAAAAATAAAAACTAATCTGAAGACAGGGGAAAAGAGCGAATAAGTGATGGTTTGAACGGTGTCTAAAGTAACCAGCATTTCCTAGCCTCAAACAGAACAAGTTCTTACTAACCCAAACTGGTATTTAGGAAGAGATTTCTGAAGCACATAGAATAGCTAGGTATGATTTGCATCTTTTGAAGTCCCCTCACTCCACAGCTTTAGAGCTTTAGTTGAAATTAGAGCTAGCAACAGGCACTGAACTTCTACTACTATTAATAGGAGCAGCCCACGCTGGGCCACATCACAATAGTCAGTAGTGTATGTCCCAGACACTCCTAAAAACAAAAGGAAACCAAAAACATTGCTACATCAAAAGCAGTGAAATTAAGGCAGAGAAGCTGACAGAGAATGCACTTTATTGTGACAATAAAGCCCTCAATGTATAAGATTCTCCAATATTTGGGAAATTGCATCTATTGTTGTTTTTGAAGCAGGTAACATAATTAAGATCTCAAACTTACACTTCTAAACCACACTGCTGATTTTTGCCTTTCAAATCAAAAACTTCTGCAAATTTAACTAAATGATACAGCTTTCTCCTAATTCCTTTACTAACAGTATTTCTCTTGCAGCTCATAAAATCTGTTACATGTTCAACTTTTGAATTTAATTTGCATGGTAATTGCAATAACAATAATACTTCATCATTAGGATAATATAGGCTAAGATCCTATGTAATTTTCACTTTTTAATGGAAACTCTGAGACTAAGAACACAGCTAAAATATTATATATTAATGTCAATATAGCTAATACCCCCCAAAATCCCACCAATTTACTTTTCACTGACAATGTTAAAAGAAAATGATTTATGCAGATCAATCACCTAGCTCATCAAGTCATTCACTGACAGCCAGCCTTCATCATTGCTATTTAAAAGGCACTGCTGACAGAAAAGACCGACTCTTTGATTAAGGGCTCTGTCTGGCTAACCTTTTATTTGAAGAATGATTGCTGCTGAGTGACAAATACTTTCCCATTCATTTCAAGGAAAAGATATTGACATTCAAATTCTTGATGTCTACACTGAACAGATGCCACTGTTGGCAAGTGGTTTGATAGCAACAGCAGGTACACTACTACTCTGGGGGGTGAAAAACAGCACCACTGGCTCAAGTTAAAGGCTCTCAACAAGTGAAAGCTACAGAACTCTCAGCCAAATCCTCTCTCTTCAACAGTTATCATCAAAGAACATCTGTTTGTTGTTTCTCTCTAGTCCTCTTCTTGAAAGTGTCCTAGCCTCACCTTGACCCCACTTTCAATTGTATTGGATGTTATTACTAAAAATAAAGAGAACTCAGCAGCAAAGTGACCCTTTGGTTGAGAAGGGCGTCCTCCCTTACACAACATCCCCAAACACCAGTCAGGGAAATCCCAAAGCAAGGGCTGCAGCTTCCGCACTAATGTGATTTCTGTTGACAGTAATGTGAAATGGAAGTTGCATTTGCAGTATCACATACAAAATCAAAGCCAATATGTTTGTTACTTTAAGCTGATCCCTCTGTCACTTTCTACTTTATTACTTTATAAAAAATAAAAAAGGAGTGAGAGAGGGAAAGAGGAGATGAAAGCTGGCCAAAAGCAGCTGCCTGATAATGGGCGGTAAGTAGTGAATGTTCAGATCCTGTTTTGAACAGAATTTACAACCACAAGTACTCTAAAAAAATACTCATTAATTTATTTTTCCAAATAAAAAATAAAAATCATGGTAAGATATGTATACCAGGTCACAGCTTTCAATGCTAAATGTTTTCAAAAATAATCTATCATACGATGAAGCATTTATTTCCTTATGCATGTTTCACAGATCCTAATCAGATTCAGTGCATAGATGCATATCACTTACAAAAAAATATTTTTGATGCTACTTGATGAGAGCTCCCCAGTTTCTCTACTACAAGCAGTAATGCATACAGGGACATTACAATAAAACTCAGCTAATGAATAATATGAACAACTCTCTATGCCAGAGCAGCATTCCTCCCCAATTTCTTTTTGCCTAGGGTGTGGCCTTGGGAATTAATATTCTGCTGCATAATGTACCTTAATTTTCCTGATACTGAAACTCAATTTACTCTTCTGGAGTATCACAGAACTTCTGCTTAACATTGTATTAGGCAGCCATATTAATCCATTCAAAAAAAGATTCTCCACAGCAATAAACTCTGTAGTTTTCCAACAAGATAGCCCTGCCATATACCTTCACAGAAACACACCATTCAGATAGCGAGGCTGGAGAGCATACAGAGCCAACATTACTCTTGAAGAAAAGCATGGCTAGGGGTAGCAATCTTTGCTTTTCCTACTGTACAAATAATTTGCTTCCCAGCTTCTTCCCATTTCTGAAACCCAGAGCACAAGATCAGTGGCACAGAAACAGAAGCTATCACTACCAGGAGAAAAACGAGGAAGCTTTGCAAATCCAGAGTGCCAACAGCATCACGGGATAAAAAGACAAACTCATTTGACTCTGAATGCAAAAGAAAGGAAAGAAACAGCAGAAGGAAGGACAGAAATGCACTCCCTCCTAATGTCTGTCAAAGGTGTAGGTGGGTATATATTTATGGCATATCTGTAATACCATCAAGACTGTAACTGTCATCTAATATTTCATTTTAGTTGCTTACTAAGTCAGCAAATTTCATCGTTATGGAAAAGATTCTGTGGTTGTGGAAAAGAACAAAACCAGCACACTTGTTAATTTCTAAATGGACTGTTAGCTGCTTTTTGATTTTTAAATAGTTTGTTCTAACTATTAGGAACAACCTAACATCAAAAGCAAACCACCTATACAGGAAAAAATCTAGCATTAACAACTCATGAGGGTTTGGTTGATGATCTGATTCACTCTGCCTTCCTATCCCATACAAGAAAAAACTGTGGTGTAAGAATAGCTTTACTGGGTCAGAGTAAAAGTCTCTGTAGTCCAGCACCTGTTGTCCAAAAATAGCCAAAAGGGTATGTCCTGGAATGAATATAGGAACAAGCTAAATCAGTTTGGAGCTAATTGTCCATAACAAAAAACAAACAAACAAAAAACCCCAAACAAACAAAACAAAACCAGGCCTTGTACTGTAGTTTCTTCAATTTCATGTGCACTTACTCATAAAAAAATTATGGTTTTGTTCATGTATCTAATAATGGTAAATAAACACAGATTTACAGTCTTGAACTTTATTTAATAAACTACTTGATCAGATGCTTTCTCTGGCATTCTTCCATTTTAAATAAAGATTAATCTGTGATAGAACTCTAAGGCTGCCACTGTAATCAAAAGAAAAAATGCTTTCAGGTTTTCATAGGCTTCTTCACATGCTCTAGTAGTATCTTTTTTTTTCTTAAGCATATTTGAATGAACTGTTTGAATATGTTTACTCTTTCATCTCTGCAGCTTTGAAAACTTCATACTTCGTATCTGATCTACAACAAAGCAATAAGGACCGCAGAGGTTGACAGCATGGACATAATTAAATACTACCATCAATGAGCTGCCATGTTGAACAATACTGATTTATAATGCACTTCAAGATCAACCATTTACATTTAAAACTATTTCCCTGAGAGGTCTAAAAAAAGAGCAGCTTAGATTTTTTTTTCATAAGAGATCTACAGAGAAAGAAATCAATTTCTATATAACTCATTACTGAGTCCTGCTCTTTACTAGAAGATTTGGTTTACATACTGAATACACATGGAAAAATGTAAGCAATACTTTGTAGATGTCACCTCTAAAAAAAGATCAAGAGAAGAAAATCAAATCTACAGTCATTGCATTTACATAATCAGTGAAGTGTCATCACACTTCCCTTTTCCAAGATGTACCATACCAAGCAACACTGTAAGGGATTGAAAGACAGAAAATTAACATGGAAATGAACTAGCAACAAACAGCAATTCATAAAGGAATTCTCAGTATCATAAAAATACACTAACTATCCTAAACTTTGGAGAAAATATTTTGACACAAAAGCTTGCAATGTGTATTCAAAAATAGCATTAACCTCTTTCATATTTGTAAGAAAGTTAGGCCAAAATAGAAATATATATAACATGTAAGTATAGAGAAGAGAGATTTTTAACAAAGCAGAATTACAGCTATCACAGCAGTTTGTGGATAAATTATTAGGTTTATTACTCCTAAAGTACTTTGACTAGAAGTGTTCCAGCTGTTACATCTGATCACCAGCACACTGCCAATTTTCTCTGCCAGACAGTCCTTTTACACATTGGGGAACTTGTTGCAATTAAGGGATTTTCTCATTTCTTTATAATTCTGTGACTTACAAGGGCGTCTTAAAAATTCAATTGCATCAACCATATTCAGTTCCTTTTTTTCAAATTTGCTGTCTATGAAATGGAATGAAACCACCAAATCTATTACCAGTGAGAAACCTAGGTTAACATTGTTCTAGTGATGCTTGCTGCATTAGTATGTTGCTGCTGGTACATCTGACAGCC
This sequence comes from Pseudopodoces humilis, assembly GCF_049639895.1. Classification (NCBI taxonomy): domain Eukaryota; kingdom Metazoa; phylum Chordata; class Aves; order Passeriformes; family Paridae; genus Pseudopodoces; species Pseudopodoces humilis. Next base: position 14,356,274 of record NC_142208.1, read on the forward strand.
AATAGCAACAATAAACCTTACAGCATATTTGTGGAAAATCTTTTTAATGAGATGCTTTATGCTACAGTAATCCCTCATGACCTTCAGAAACATATTTAAAATTGCAGGCTCTTTTACCAAAAAAAAATATGCTATGGGTTTTTTTTTTCCCTCAAAACTGTTCAATTTCTAAGAAAAAATAAAAATCTAAGGCCAGAAAACAGTACATCTTGACTAGTGAAGAAGCACTAATCTGGCAGTAGTCTAAAAGTTCCCATCAGTAAGATAAACCTACTCAATTGCAAAACTGTGTCTTCACTACCTTTACTTATTCCACTCTAGAATATCTCAAAATATAGTACTTATTTCAAAAGGAATGGGAAAATTTCATCTACTTCTAGAAGATGCAACAACACTACAGCTAGTAGAGTGTATGCAATAGTAGAGTAGCACACATGGGGGATGAAATGGGAGACTCAGGAAATTAAAACTGACTGTATGGAAAGTGCTTAAGTAGGTATGATTTATGTATTTGCTCAGGGTATTTAATCAAAACACCCATGGGTTTTTGATAGCTTTTTTTGAAGAGTGACATATTCTAAAAGTGATTACTCAGAACATGGCTTAAAAGACAGCACATAAAAAAAAAAAGCTGTCCTCCAAAGCCCACCAAAACAGCCTTCTAAGAGAAGAGGTCACCCACCTAATCACTAGGGGAACATCCTTCAGAAAGCACTGGCTTTCCCTAAGGGTTTCCCTGCTATACCACACAAGGTGGTCTAGCAGATAAATTCAGAGCTCAGCCTAGAGCAACTCTGAGCTCCCTTCCCATGTAGAAAATCAGGGACCATTCCTCAAACAAGAGGTGATTTGGCATGAAGTCACACAAATGCCATTTCACAGACTTCTCCTACTGATTAGATATGCAGCCTTCACAAGAGTGTGCATATTCCGCAGTTTTAGGAATAACCCTGGACAATTTGGAAAATACCCCATACATGTACCCACAAATGGGCTGAATCAATTCAGGTCCAGAACTAGCTTCTTCTCTCCACATTCACTCATCTCCCTAATTCCCTGATATAAAAATGGCACCTACACTGCAGCCCTTCTGCACCTCTTCACCATCACAAGAGCGATCATCTGACCACAAATCGCCTGCCCCAGTATGCACACAACCACTGCTATTCCACACTGCACATACATAAACCCATAAATAAGGTGAGCCCAGTCAAAGAAAAATCTCCCTCCTTAAGTTCATCAAACTAAAAAGGATTCTTTAATTTGTCTTAGCCACTAGTGAGTTATGATGATGAGTAATCAAAATATACTGTATTGCAATGCATTCTTTCATCAACCTTCTAAAAGCTAAACAAAACTCAGCTAAAATTGATTAAATAATTATTTTCTAATCTCTTTCATTGCACCTTTAAGAAAAAAACATACACCTGTCTGGGATTCCAGGAAAGCAGCTATTCCACATATAAAAATTGTGATGAGACCTACACGCTCTGTTCAGAAGCCTCAGCTTTAAAAACAAAATTCTAAATTTGAGATATTATTGAACCTTGATCCACAAGTAAGGAATTAAAGCAGATAGTATTTCAAATACATCCACACCCTCAAATGGCCATAGAACAGGAATATAGGATAGTGAGACACCTACCCAAGGAATGCATCCACAATCTGAGTAGAACTCTTCCTGGGACTTAGTTTTTCTCCAGCAAGAAGGCCTCAGAAAATCTAGCATGAGATGGTTTTTAAACAGCTGCTTTCCCATTATGATATACCAGTAACTCAAAACAGTGAACTAAAATAATAGCTACATCATGAAGGGTCAGCAAATTCTTATAGCTTTGGTCTCAGAAGAGACTTCCTTTAACTAAAGTAAAAAAAAATAACTGTAATTGGTAGTGGTAGGCAACTCAAGAGTCCATAGAAAGAAGCCAATGCTGAATTAACCTGATGAAGTGTTTAATATAGTTGGCTGAAGCATGTTTCAAAGACCATAAGGATGATATCAGAGTCTTGTAGCTGTTAAAAAATATCACTGGCCAATTCAGAACCTGAAGTTGGTGAATCATTTATGCTCGAGTCTCTGGAGATATTATTGACTATTAAGAATCAGAGCTCCCTATTCCATAGATTTCAGGGCACATACAGCTGAAGTGCTTTGGAAAAGAGTCATGGAAATGTTAGTCAATTGGAGAGCAACAAGGAGAATCTCAAGTACATGATTGTCAGTCCAATACCATTAACTATGAAAGTGCCTTGGCTCTCTGTATTTCTGTACTGCAAGTTTATTCACATGCAGTTCTTGCTCTGAGCTGTTCAGATACAGATGCTGTAAATTATTTTCCCTTCTTTTACACATATCTTACACCAAATCTCCAAGATATCATAGAGTTGCAATAGACATTTAATTTTTGACTTCTGGCAGAACAATGAGAGAGGAAAGATGAAAAAAAAGCAGTAAAGTGTTTCTATTAAAAGAAGGTGGAAATAGATGTGTTTACTTATTCTCAAGTACAGTGACAAAACAAAAGGGATAACAAGAAAGATGGACGGAGCTGGATAGAGACTAGACCCACCTCCTTTCCCACAATGCCATAAAGAGGAAATAGTCCCTCACTTCACCACCCAAATGAAGTGACATGATTTAAGAAAGGACAGAGGGTTTTTCTTTATTCTGAAAAAGAGAGGAAGAAAACCCAAAACACAGAAGAGCTTTTTGTCAGAATTGACGACTATGTCTATCATGACTGTGGGACCAGACTAGGACAAAAAACTGACTCAAGAAGCTCTAGGGAAACCATTAATAAAATTCCAGTTCTCCAGAAGTCACTGTTCTAAGTCTAAATTAGCACTTATGAGATTGAAGCTCAATAATGTGTGTTTGACTATATCATTTTTTCTAGAAAACACACCTCCAACATCACTAATTAGAGAGCAATCATGTTTTACAGTACTGTACAAAGTTGGTCTGCTTGTTTCTATTAACATCTGCCTCTGAGGAGTTAACTATTGACCCAGAGCATCAAGAACAGCTGCAGTTCTGGGAAGGCTGTGTTCAAACTGCAGGAGAGCAGGAAGGGTTGGCAGTGGTCCCAGAGGTCAGTTGCTAGACCAGAGAAAGCACTGCAAAAGGCATTGCAGGGCTTCAAATTCAGCTCGGCTCCTGCCCACTGGCTGCAGGGCAGGCAGACAGGAAGGCTATGGGCACCCCAAGGAGCACCCAGAGCAGTGGGAAAGGCAGGGGTGAGCTCCACCACAGCAAACAGCTTCTGCAGGGGCCCACAGCACCCTCCATGGGAAGTGGATAAATTGATGAAACAGTGAAAGTTACTTCAAATTGAAATGTGAGCTACGTGAATAATGACAAGAACACTAACAGTTACTCAGAAATGACAAACTCATCAGAAATGGGGGGAAAAAACAACACAGGAGCATAAGAAAAGTCATTAGGAAAAAGTGAAATATTCCAAAAATTACTGCTTAATTGAAAGCTGAATGCAAATGAATATCTGCATTTTAAAATCTGCATACACAAAGTGTTGGCTTGTCAGCTCAATCCCATTCCCACTTTGCTCCTCTGCAAAAATAGTCCAGCTGATTGAGTCAGACCAGTGTAATGCACAGGATCTGTACTCAGGAAGGAGTTTGCCATCAGTTTTAAAAGGATTATATTTTTAGCTATCAAGTCCTGATAACAAATGGTTCTGATGGCCAAGTATTAAATCACATTGGCATCCTTTGTCGTGAAATAACAAAAATAAAATAAAGTTTTCCACCCATACTGGTTTTCTCATTTTCTTTTTTAGAATATATTAATTATTAAAAAAACACCACACATCAATACTCAGTCTTATGCGAAAGCATTAGATGACTTTCCAACTTTCACAGTATAAAAACTCTTTTCCTCCTATTAGCTATAACTACTTTTGGATATATTTTTGTACACTGGGAAATCCCCATAATGTATGGTTCTGTGAAATAGGTTGCCTCAAAGTCTGAAGCTAAAGCAGTGCATCAGCCCATAGCAGATCGTTGGCTTGTTACTATTTTGGTTGACATTAGTAATGCTAACAACTAAAAACATTTAAACACACAGGTAGCATTCTTTTATTTAAAAATTACTTGTCATAGAAAAAAAAAAAAATACAACTACTACAGCATAAAGAAAAAGCTGACTATGCAATCAAAAGCCCAAAGGACCCAATTTCTTCTTAAAGTACCTGATGGACATCGTGACAGTCTGATTACCTTCTACCACCAATTTTTGGAACATGTGAAAAATACTGTATGCTTCTGGCTGGTATGTGGTCCAAGATGACTCATAAATCTTCCTTTATCTCCTTCGTGGTGTTAGCAGAAAAGGATGAGTTGCTTTTTTCCATCTCATTCACATGTCTTTCTGTCTGTTACCCGTGCCCTTGAGCAAAGATTACTGATGCCCTGCCTTTGATATATGACACATCACATACAGCAGCTTTTCATCAAGTGAATTAACCTGAAAAAATGCAAACCTACCTGCCAGTTGCTTCCCAACTTTCCACTATTCCTTTGTGTACCTTCTCCCTAACATGCCACACAAGGCATGAAAGAACAAGGTTACCAGTCAGAGCAAATTAAATTGTCATTCAGTGGACACTGACGTAATTTATCGAAATATACTAACTTAATATTTACCTTCATAACTGATTCAAATTGTAAAATATAATTTTCATCATATTCATAGTCTGAAAAATGTATCTATTTAAAAACCAGAGGATGAACTATCTGCTCAGATAAACCTAAATTATTGCTCTGAGTCATAGGTAATAACTGCAATTCATGTAATGCCTTACTGATACAACTCCACAAACAATTCTGCCATGCTAATCCATACAGTAAGATTAGTCAGTATGTTGCATATGCTGTTTTGTTCTTACAAATTAAAATAAGCTTATTACATAGAAAAAACATTAATCTCTTAAAATATTAACTCTTTTCAATGGCTGAGCTGTTCACAATAAGTATTTTTATTTAATGAAATAAAAAAATGTATTTTACTTTTTCCTTAGGAGGGTTCTTTTAAGAAATGCATCGGTGGGGTGCTCTCTTTTCTGCACATGCCTTCAATCTTACATTTTGAAGATATCATTAAGATAAATACTGTGCTGCTAATTAGCAAGATTCATACACTAACATCTCTAAGACTTTATTTATACTAGGGATTTTTTTTTTTTTTCTACTGTAGATTACATTGTAAGTATAAATTTCTAAGTGGTTACTCACAGGATCTCAAAGAAATTTAACTGCAGGAGTACAGGAGTTCCTAGATATCCCACTGTTTTTAAAGACAGGATAGTGACCTCCCAATATAACAATGCACTTGAAAAGATACGTGCTGCACTTCTTATAAAACTCTTTTATCAAAATTGTATTATATCTTCTAATGAAGGCGGTGAGTGAAAAATATAAACATTGATATCTATTTTCCAATGAATTGGCTTAAGAGTAACATGTTAAAATAGGATTAATGGCACAAAGCATGTACTATATAAAAATAGCCTGTAGAAAAAAGCATTAAGCAATTACTACTCTAGCACTGAAGGCTCCAATATTATAGGGTAATATTTCCTTAATGTTAGACTTCATTAACCCTAAGATAATCTCTCATAAATTTTGCTGATTTTTAAGGAGAAAATATAAATTATGTTTATTAAACTACTGAATATGTTTATGAAAACAAGACATAATCTAGTGCTATAAACTTCTTGTCTTTATCTGAATAATCAGGAAGCTCATAAATAAAATATCATATAACAAAGTGAGTGTTAAAATTCATTACCGTAATAGCTATGCTCATGATCTATTTCATTAACACTCCTCCTTTCTTTGAATAAATGGGTTCTTGGGTCTACCAGAGCAAGGCCATTTACAAGACAAAATACTAAGCTGCTTTTTCTCATTTTCCCTTATCTGTTCTATTCCCAACTTTCTAAATTAATTCTTCCTTTAAATCTTATTGTTCCTTCCAGTGTAACTCACAGCACATTAGAGAAACTTGGAAGAAATATAAGCAAAGAAATGGGTCTGTGGAGTATAAGTTAATTAGGAATCTAAGTGACTGGTGATGAGACTTGATGGCATTTGGCTTTGGAATTAATTTAAGAAGCTTAAGTTCATTTAAAAATAAAATATAAATATATCGGAAGTTCAAAAGAAGTCATATTAAAAAACGCCAAGCTAACGTTTCAGCCCCAACACCAGCTAAAGTTAACAATCTATAATGGCACACCAATTTTATCTCAAATATTTCTTCAAATCAGCATGAATCAAAAGAGCCAGTAGCTGTTAGAGAGGCAGTAATTCAGAGGCATAAAACTAAATATCAGCAACTGCAGAAGTCACCGTCTGCAATCAAGTATGTGACTATGGGATCCAGCTTAACGTGCTACCCTTCAACAGCTCAGAGCAGAACCTGCTTTCCAGCCCTCACAGCAACAGACATCTTTATATCCATCAACCTCAACTTTGTTACTTTAATCCATTTCTGCTCATTTCCTATGTAATATATAGGACACAATCTGGATAAAGCCTCTACCATAACACTGGGGTTGCAAGAACAGGTCTTTGGGAAAGATGCAAGAGAGTAGCTATGCACCATGGTGCTGGGAGGTTTCCACATGCTGCACAATCAGGAGGGGGCTGGACACAGGCAGACAGCAGGACTGATGGGTCTAGATTGCCAGATACATCCCCTTCTGTAAAAATGGGGCAGCAGTCTTAAAATGTCATCCTCAGGGGAATGTGTCATTTCATAGAATGACAGAATTCCAGGGCTTTAAAAAGATGCAAAATCTGTACTTCTCCTCATTCAAGAGCCGCTGCCTGAGGCAAAAAAAAGGAAAGAAAAGAGTATCAGACTCCACTAGAACAAAAAACTAAAAAAATGTAAAATAAAATGTATTGCTACACTAAGCAGCTAACAAAGATGGAAGGTATACACCTAAGAAGGACATTGCTTTATTACAAAATAGTTTTGTTTTCCACTCAGAAAAGACACTGAGAGCCCTCCTGGTGCAACCACAATAAACTGCAAAGGGGTAGAGTCTCACATCTTACATAGGAACACAAGTATGGGTAATCACAGCACCACAATCCATGAAGAAAAGCAGCAGCATCTATGAGGAAAAGCTAAAAAGTACTGGCATTAGCCCAGTGAGTACTTAAGTTGCACTGCTCACTCCCTTCCCAGAACTTTGAAGAGGGGGTACAGTAACTTACACATGCCTTCTTGGCCTATTAATTCATACAGATTTCCCATACACTTTCAATAGGTTAATTTGCCACCAGAGGACACTGGTTTATCAAAGGAAATTACATACAAATAAATGCAAAGTGTATTTTATACTTTTTATCAGGCCAGCTGATAAAACTGCAGAAAATAAAAAAGCAAGCTTTGCAGGCTCTCCTAACATTGTTTTTCAACTTCATCAACTAGATAAACAATATATAGCACATTTTAATAGTTTTTATGCTAATATTTAACCTCAACAATCTACAATTGATTATCATTATAAAAATCTTAATGCAGAGCAGCAGGTTGCCATAGCAGGCCATAACATACAACACAAGAGCCTGTCTGGAGAATTCTTTGATCATATTGTTTTCCCTATCACCTTCATCAACCCTGTCTGAGCAGTCTTGTAAAGCACATGCTTTTCCCTGAATCCCATATCAGATCTACCTGCATTCAAAACCAATGTGCATGGCAGGGGGTTGCATTCTTTTATCGAACACAAGTGCTAGGGCAGAGATTAAAAATATGCAAACACAGTTTAAGTATCAGCAATGGTTTCGATGACTAGCCAGGGACATATTTTGATAATGTCCAATTTCACAAAGAGACAAAAAACTAAATCCCCCTGAACGCTTTAAGAGTTATATTTCAATTAGTGTAAAGCAACATTTCCAATTACGGGAACTACTGAAACCCAGGATTACAAGGCAAGATGCAAAATCACCAGTATAATTTGTTTTATTAGTGTAAAAAGATAAAATACTGGATATATTAGATAAAGCATTAATAAATTATTAGAAACTGTTAAAAGATATTATAGATAAGCAGTATGTGCATTATTGATCACGTAATTTACTGGACTGTACAACCAGTTGGTATAATGGATCATTATCCATTCAATTTCTAATGCTCTGAACAAGGGACCTTTCCTAACATAGATGGTAACACATTTTCTTTGTTTTTAATATTGACATTAAAGAGCTGAAAAGCAGCAACAATGTTTTCAGGAAATACCAATGTTTCTCTTATTGATGTACATGATGGTTTTTCCTGCTGGTTTGGTTTGTTCTTTTGGAGGGATTTTTTGCCAACTGCATCTCCAGGAACCTCCAGGAACAGCCTTCAGTCCGTGGAACAGCTCAGAGCTGAGCAAACCTGAATGCAAACCCAGCATGGACAGAGCTAGTCTGCAAGCTTTGAAATAGGAGGAAGCTGATCACTGTTCTGAGATCTCACCCAGGACCAGGGCATTCAATTGTTCCTTTACTGAGAACCACTCAGGAACAGCCAGCACCGCTTGCAACTCAAGGAGCAATGACTTCAATAACACATCTTTGCATGAAAATAATATTCATCACAGGTGTAGATGGGCTTGCATTTAAGTTGGTCAAGAGTTCTACAGGGAAAGGAAAGAAGAGAACGGAGCTGTCAGTGTCAGATCGTAGCTGATAAATGAGTTAACCTACAAGACTTGGCTGTATATCTCATTGGACACACAAAGCAAACAGAAAAGAAAAAACATCAAAGGGAATGCTTGCATTAAAAATATTACTCTAAAAATATTTCTGATCGCTTATGATGTGTAATAAGTCATCTGTCTGTCTTAATAACGAGAAGTCATTATTTACAAGTGAACTAATACCAGTAGCGGTGACAAGCAAAACCAAAAAAGCCCATAAAAATATAAAATAGCTGTTCTATGCAGTTAGGTTAAAAGAGAACATGTTCAATGTTTTAGATGAAAAAGCACTTAGGCTTACTATCTGTTCAAAGACAAGCTCCATTACATGTTTAGAGATGAAACAAACAGCAAGAACTTTTCCTCATACCAAACTTTAACAGGAAAAATAGAAAACATGCCATAAAGCATGAAGTCATAGGAACTTGTTTAATGCTTTGGACTGATACCTGTGGGTATTATAATTAATGTGGCCTTTCAGATAAATGTACTGATGTTCCAATAATACATCATCCTTGGATACTGTAACTTAAAGTCTCATCTCCTAAATATATAAGGGACCCCAATTCAGGTTTCCTGTATCAATTATCCATGTCAGCTGTTTGCTCAAGTAATTCAATCTTCATGCAGGTGAGGCAGTGAAGTGTCATGGAACCAAGAAGGAGGACACCACTAAACTGCTTTGCTATATTATTTTTCCATGTCAATCACACACAGGTTTTATCACTATTAGAACAATCCCTACAAAAATAAGGCATCAAACATACACCGTATCTCTAGACAATACTACTAAAACTACACTTGCAATGTCATAAACAACACAGGATTTATTTATTAATATTTTTAGAGTACTGGTCTCAGAACCAAAAAAAATTTAAAAAAATCTTCATTTAATTAAGGTATTTAAAACCTTATTTGTGGTTCATGTTTTAACTTTTCTGAAATAAACTTAGATACCAGTGATTATCATGTCCAATAACTCCTCGAACCTATTAGGATATAGAGTGTTTTTCAAATTATGAAATGTATCTAAATGAATCAACACTGAGATTAGAGAGCTTTTTCCTTGAAAAACAAGGTATGACAAAATGCAAAGTAGTTTTATAAAAATGTTGTTTCAACTTTCAAATCGGTGACTAATGAGAGAATCCTCAACTGCCTCTATTAACTTGCAGTTAAAGTAAGAAAAATAATCACAAATCAACCATGATTTATTTTCAGTTAATTTTACTTGACACGTGTTTGAGCCTACTCAAAAGTTATTTATTTCCATACAAGATTACAAATTTAAATACACTTTTTCTGATAAAATTCATGCTTTGTATTTTTAGGAATATTGCAATACTCTAATTTTCAAAATGAGCAAGGTCAGATTCCTCCTAGACAAAGAAAAGCTTAAAAGAAGCTCATGAGAGTGAAGCTGGTCTGATAAAAGTAAAAAATAATATCCAAAGCATATATTTAATCAAGCCACTGAACCTAAATTTATATATTAGATCTTAAAAATTATTACCTCTGAAAAAATAAGCAAATGGGTGTATTATCTGGCGAAAAATCCTACTGAACAGTTACAGAACATACTAGTTGATCTCACATGTGAAAAATTTTTCTAAGATGATTCCAAAAGTTGTTACCAAAGAGGGAATGTATATTTTTCCAGGAATTCTGAAGGTTGTTAAGCTTTGGAGAAAAAACAGAGGAGTTTCCTTTAAGCATTCAAAATTGACCCAAGTTATACAACTAAATCCAGCTTACAAAACCAGAAAACTTACTTTAATTAACTAAAATTTTCATCCTAACAGTGATTTTAGCCTCTTAATTGAATTATTTTTTTTCTGAGGTCATTTTATTTCTAATAAATGAAAGACATGAAAAACTAAATTGCATAATAAAGCATGAAGGGCATACAGTTATGAGCTACTGTGCCCCTGAGAGAGGCATATAGTATTTTATGTTCAATGCAAAAATTAAGAGCAACAGGAAAAAAAAAAAGATAATATTCTTCAAACAATTAATAACCACATTTCAGAAGTGAATTTTAAAAATACTATTTGCCAAGAAATGAGAAAAGCTGTAAATGAGTAGCACTTGCAAGTAGTAGCACAACCATCTTTTCCTTAGTGATTTATAGAATAATTAAACTTATTGGAAAAATTATGTCATTTAGGCCCTACAAGATTTGACAATTGCATAACTAAAATAACCAGTTGATTCTGGCAGCTATGAGTACCCCAAATGATTTTACTGCCAACATTGTTTAACAACTCACTAAAAGTTAACAAAAGTAACCTTTACCTTTAACTAAAAAAAAACCCAAAACTTTAGAAATTTCATGGAAAACATATAAACCAACCATTTTTCACTTGCGTTGAAGTGTAAAAGAAACTATTTCCTTATGAAACTAAATTCCATCTAATTTCATGAACACTTATTTATGTTAGACATAACAGGGCCAGGAGTTGGATCCCATCATCCTCGTGTGTCCCTCCAACTCAGCATATCCTATAATTCTGTGGGATCACAGAATCACTGCAGCAAGCGTGAGCTGAGAACACAAACCTGTTTGTCACTTGCATTAGATCTGAGTTGAACTCCAAAGCTGAAAGGAGCTCACACAGTGAGGATATTTTCCCCCCACAAACATGAGACATGCCTGCAGTTCCCTTTGGAGCATCATTTAGGGCACGCTGAATAGGACAAGCAAGGCAAGGAACAGGCAGCACAAGGCTCACAGCACTGACACAGAGCACTGATTTGTCCCATCTCCAAATGCCAACAAAAATATGCTGTTTATCAGTTCCCACCAAGTGTTGGTGTTTCTGTGATGCTGGGTTTTGTTCCTCACTTTTTCTCTGCATAGACACCCCCATGATATGTGCATCTGCAGATGACAGTTTAAGGAATGTAAGAACCTTTCCTGATGGGATGAATAGATTTAACAGAAGCAAAAACATTACTGCAAGTAAGATTCTTCATTTTTATACACTACTGTGTATTTTTTACGATTCGTGTCTAAGATCCTGTTAAATATTTAAACAACAATACAATATCAGTAAGTAAAGTCTTTAAATCAGGCATCCACTACACTGTATAGTGGGAACAGATGTGTTCTTATTAAGGCTATATTGTAACTCAACAATAATTTGTCATATTTGACATATTGTTAGATTATGTGCACCTGCCAGAACTGTAGTAGCAATTAAAAATGATATATACACCACTTTTACTTTAAATACCTAAACAACTTATGTAGACGTGAATACGATGTATAGAAAAATTGTAATTTCCTAAATGTCATCACCAAACAACACCTAATGTCTCACAATTTCTTTTTATGTATATTTTATTATAGCGCCCAACTGTTTCAACACTCTAGTGGCTGGACTTTAATGTGGTTCAAGCAGCCCCAAGTAACATCACCAAATGTTTAACATCTGTGAAAATTGGACCAACAAATGCTCATATTTTCAGGAGGTCATGCTGGCCAGCTTTCATTAACAATTACTTTAAACTTCAGTTTTCTTTATAGCTTTTTAATTCAGGAAGGACAAGTAAAGTTCACCTTAGTTAAACTGTTAAGTTTATTTCAAACTCATATATTATTCATCTTTAGAATATTTATAAACTTTTAGAACTTTATTTTCCTTCCCCCAAAATTTGGATCTCATTTAGTTCACCCATTACTTTAACACAGGGAAACAAAACTTCTGATCAGGTCTTAAAAATTAAGCACATTTTCAGAACAGGGTCAGAATCTCCCAGCTCTTACTTCCTTTTAACTTTGTTTTCCTTCTTTCCCTCAACCCATCTACAAATTTCACATATATTTAAATGTGAATTTATAATTTTATAATTTATTTATAATTTAATTGCAGAATTCCTTATTGCTGTGGATATATGCTAATTCTATAATCATGAACTATTGTAGCTTGAAAACTCCATTCAGAGTTTTGAAGATTTTTCTGCCACCTTCATACCTTTAGCATATGACAAAGCTTTAAATTTGCCATAGGGTTCTAAACAAAGATTTTCACTATGGGGTTGGACACCTCAGTGGGAACCTGGAGAGCAGAATCCCATAGGACTCCAGGATGTAGGAATTTTCTAGAGATTGAATTTTGGTGCAGGTCCAGCGCTGTAAGGTGTATGACCACCTAATCCTTAAATGAACATAATACATTCTTAAATGTGCATAGCTCATGGGAAAAAGAAAAGAAAGGATCTTTTGAGTATTAGCATAAATACAGGAGAGCATGGTTAAAAGGCAAAGATACAGAATCTCTTTTGAAGATCAAAAAACCTCAGTAATTTGAAAATAGATGAGACACCGCTGATATTCTCAGCATTGCCCACATTATCCATACAAAATTAATTAATTATCAATTAACCCTACAAAAATCAAAATCTTTTTTTCCTCATCACATAAACTCCACATTTCTTGCTGTAGCCTTTTTGAAGGAAATAAAGGAAACAACCTGTAGGAGACCTGCTCTTGATTTTTTTACAAGTTTTACTCATATTGTCATCTCTTATTCCTTTCTCCAGCAGGAATCTTTGGTTTTCACTGTACCATTATAAGTCTCCACATTCCACTAAGTGCCATTTTAATAGCATGTTGCTATACACTTCTAATTTCAGAGGACCAGAGAGGAAGCTTTGATAAGGATAGGTGGGAACTATTCTCTCTTTCCCAAGCCTACAAGTTGTACTGAGATCCCACTCTGTACATTCTGCAGCACTACAGCCACACTCCCTGACCCAGTAATAGCTTTGATCTTTAAGGAGAATTCAGAGCACACTGCTCCCAACCCATCAAGTGATGCCAGGGAGCCTCAGCCTCTTTCTCTAACAGTTAATTACAATAACAGGCCGTTGTGAGACTCAGCTTTGCTCCAGGACCTCGGAGCCCCACATCCAAACTGGGAGCAACACTTAACACACCATTTGTTATAGTGGCTTCTTTAGTGTCTCTCCCTTCTGTTATTTATAAAGAGTCCTGGTGCACAATCAGGAAAGGAAGGTGAATACAAAACTCATTCTAAAGAGGATGAAGGTATTTCATTTTATTTTAGAAATGTTTGCATTATGTACAAGTTTACACGGAGAGCTTTATAGACTGAAATGATTTACCATTAGGGTGCATATTGATTATAATCTCCAGTTATTTAAAAGGAGACCTGTTTACCCCACAGCACTTAATAAACTGTGACATGTTTCAGCTTAACAGTGACACAGGTAAACAAAAGTTACTGATCTACCCAGCAAGTTATAAAACTTGTAACACGCTGTAAACAGCTCTGTCATTTTATTTAGCATATTGCATTGCATGAGCTGCTTTATTTACCTAGTGGTAAATCTTTATGTATCAAAAAATGCTACAGAAGGCACAACAAATAAATTACAAACAGACACTAACATCTGACTACTTAATCAAACAAATAGGACATATAACAAAGAAAAAAGCTATAAATATTGACAACAAGCTGCTTCAGTCACAAAAACATTCAATACTTCAGTTCTCAAGTGTGAGTTTTATATCAGTCCCCTGGAAACAGTTTGTATCCTCCAATAAATTTTTACAGTTGATTCACCTGCCTGATACCCTTCAGCCATTTCCTTCAGAAGCTGTCAAACCCGCCAACAATAATATATGGCCCGACCAACAAGAACAGCTGTAGCCATTCTCTCTGCTGGTTCCTGCACCCTGTTCTGCATAAAATAATACATCAAGATTAATTGATTTCCCATCAGTCTCACAGAACAGAAAATTAATTTTCATGTAGCTATTTTCCCCAGCATATGAATTTTGAACATGGCAAGTAATTTAAGTTTTTAATTATTCATAAGTAGGAGAAGAAGAAAAAAAAATAAAAAAATCACAACACAAGATAAAGTGAGCCCCTGAAAGCCCCAAGGCCATGGCCTGGACCTTGATTTGTGCTGAGACAACAATAGCATTCACTAATGCCTATATAAATAATATATGTATTAACATACATCTTTGTACAACACCAATTTCTCTCACTCTGACCCAAGACTACCAGGTCACACAGCAGCAGTTTGTCACAGACTGTGCATGTGACACGCAACAAGGCAAACACGTAAGGCGTCAGCCACGCCGGATTGACCCCGACCGCCTCGAGAGCGTGAGCACACCTATAACATAATGGGAAGGTAATGGTCAGCGTCTGAGGGGAGTAAAACTTGCTAATCAGCAGGGTGTCATATCTCAGCAAACCTTCTCTTTGCAGGTGACACTGACTTGTGCAAGGAAAAACGCTAATGGAAAATTAAACAGAATAATCTGTCTCGCTCAAGTTAAATCTTTTCCAGATGACTGCTAAAGCCTTAAAGAAAAACACAGGTCACTCCAAAGATAGTAAGATGACTTAAAGATAGCACATTTAAGAAAATCTTATTAGCTAAAGTTCAAATTTCTATAAACAGACATTGTCAAAAGTTGAAGAACAGAATTTGTAACCATGAACAGAGGCCAGAACTGTACAGGTAAATATCCATAATTTAAGTAGTCATTACAATAATTTGTGATGAACTTAAAAAAACACTCATTAATTATTTAATGCAATGAATGATCAATAAGTCTCAGATTGGATTTTTTATTTTAAGGCGGGGAAAAAGCACACAACTAAACTTTCACTGTGCAATGCTCACACATAGCTTGGGGTTAAGGGAAAATTGCAACATGAAAATGTATTCATAAATTACAAAGGAGTGTGCAAATGCCAAAGGCATGTCACTGAAAATACTAAACCACAGGTTTGCTTTTCAGTGTTCTTTCCATCCTTGAAAAGTTCTGGGAAACTTCATTTTATTCATTAAACCTTCTTTAAAAACCCCAAACTTGGACAAGGTGTGCCACAAAGTTACTCCAGAGGAAAGATGCTCACCACTGTCAGTGGCACTAGATAAATTCACAAGGGTGAAAGTCTCAGAGAGATCAGTAAAACAACAAGAGTAGGCTGTGACTATTTTTGGGTATATATTTTGGTGAAATGTTGAACAATGAACACTAGGAAGTGTAACAAGTTCCACAAACGTGGCAAAAATGCTCAATACAGCTAGAGCCCCTGTACTGGTTAACAACCTGCTCATGGTATGGCTGAGCTCTGGGTCACACCAGCAGCTCTGCATTTAAGATTCTTCCAGTATTTTGATGCTAAAACCACTGTCAGTGTTTTTCCAAAGCCCACTTATTTTCCCATTCAGGAATGGCTGAAAAACGACTAAAACTCAGCATATCTACTTTAGTCCTTTAAAAGCAAGTTTTGAACAAGAATCTTAAGTTCTGTATTCATTATCACAAAAGAGGTTTTCAAAACAGGAACCTGAGCTCAGTTTCTTCTCAACATATCCACAGTAAACCTGTGGTTTAGATGGAAAATAGACTTTTGTCTTTAAGCAGTGATACAGGTTAAAGGCCTTTATCTTCTGTACATTTACCCTTGCAAATATATGAATATCTAGTAACAACAAAATTATCAGCAAACAGGATCAAAATGTGTATGCCATGCACTTTCCCTGGCAATTGAATTTGTTAGCATCCTGACACATTACTGTTTCCAACAAAATACCCACTGACAATAAAATAAAAATTACATTTACCTCCAAAATGTAAAGAAAGTTTACATTGCAAAGAACTAAATTATTCAGAACTGCAGCTCATCTTTACTGTCACATTTGAAAATAGTTACATACAGCTTTAAAGTCCTGTTTATGAAAAAATAAAAAAAATTATTGGATTTTAAGGGGAGAGGCTTAAAAAGAGTAACTTTTGATGGATTTGAGTTTTGTTATTTCTTTTTCAAATTGCAAAATTATTAAAAGAAATAGGACATTATACTTGGTAATACCAGCCATTCTACAAATCTATCTTCCCAGTTTTTCATGTCAAATTTATGTGCAGTTGTCCAATATTTACTTTTTTTTCTACCCTTTCATTAAAAAAACAACCTTATTGAGAACATAATGACATCATAATGTTCAGCGTTAAAATACATTTACAGTCCTGTAAATGAAATATATAAAGCAGGGGAAGGGGAAAAAAATCCAACTAAAAACCCAAACACAAACAAAAACCCCCACAACTTCACAAAGTTGGTACTGCTGCTACAGACACTGTTCCTGGCATAGCTTAAAGGTCTTTGTTTCTGTAAATTCAATTGGTGTTCCTATTTCTAAGTCTAGCAAGAGATTCTAATTATTGTTAGAAGCCTAATTAGCATTTAGTATTACATTACAACAACTGCAGCAAAATTGTACCCGTTCTCCAATAAACAGTATTCACAGTGTGCAATCAAGCTGCTGTACGATGCAATGAGAATTAATAGCACTGCACGACAATGGTAAATCCTACAACTCCCGCTGTGTGTGTTTAATAATTTTTCACTCCTTCCAGATTGTTCCCATCAAGCGCAATTCCCAAGATCCTAATCAGCTTTCCTCCCCATCAATACTACATAGAGATCTGAGCACTGAAAATTATCTGCAATTTCAAAAAGTGCTTTGTTGCATTATTAGGCCACTGACCTAAGAGGTAATGGGTAAATAGTTTCTGAAAAATGTCCAAAGCACAACATAAATTAAAGATTATAGTCTTGCCTGCTGTTCTTACCAGAGCTGTAGCTGCAAACTCTAACAGTTTTTACATAAAATCCTTAACTACAGTGTTATTTTTTACACAAAAATTAGTACAAGGATGACAAGGTTTATATTGAAATAAGTCCCTTTGCCATATTTTACATAAATAATACAAAGTTGGAGAACCACAAGCACCTTGTAAATGCATTGCACACGTATACACACAGAGAGCAATCAGAGAACAACTACCATAGTTTTGTCTGCGTTCATACAGGCAGAATAGGCGCGTTACTTCTGGAAAGAGGTGCACACACAAAGCGGTACATCTAGAAATTGCATCAGCCTTCTTTGGTCTTCGTTTTTAGCCAAAGCAAGAAACATAAATCCTTGTCAGAATACCATGATGTGATGGTCAGATAAATCCAAAGTTCAACAGGTTTCCTTAGAGCATATCCATCTCAAATGTTTCTCTGACAATTAAGATTAACTTAATAGAAAAACAGAGGCATTAGAGGGGCAACTGACTTCTAGAGGGAAAACACAAAATGCCCCACTGATACATTAGCAAGGTCCATCCTCCAAATTCCCAGATAAAGGGACTCCCTTCCTGCACAGAACTGTAGCGGTGTCAGTGGTGGGGCGCTAAGGGAGCCAGACACCTCACTCGCCGGTCCAGGCACCGGTAACTGCGCACCAACAGACATCTGAATATTGTGAAAGGAGTTGTAAGTTTGGCAAAGCGCTCCCTCTGGCTTTGTCACAGTAATTTGTTTCAGTTAATGGAGTTTCAGCCTTTCCCCATAATCACTATCCCTTATTATGGAAATCTTATCTGTATAATAAACTCATCTTCTCACAAGGGAGTTCTCCCTTCCTTTCACAGTTTGTCAGTGCCAGTACCATTTAAGTTTTACCTTGTAGTCAGAAAGTAATTTTATTTTACCTAGTTATCACAAGATATAAAATGCTGTGGTATTAATTACCAATTACCACTACCTCTGACAAAATCTGGCATTATTATTTGTCTTCAAACAAAAGGGGGATTTCTTTATTAACTTTACATCCCTCCCCCCCCCACAAAAAATTGCAAAATTATTCTGCAGTAATTTGCATCTGTTTCTGATGAACTGATTGTGGATCACACTTTGAAAAACACCACATTATGACTTATCTGGACACAGCTGCAAACATGAGGCAGAAAAGGGATGGAAGAGTTTGAGAAATAGGGCATGAGGAAAAAGGTAAGCACGAGCTCAGCTCTGGTCTGAGATGCTGATAGTTTTTAAAGGAAAAAAGCATACGAAGTCAAATTTATGCCAGTTGAATGGGAGATACACAAAGCACAACAAGGAATTCCATGTTTTTTGGGTAGGGACAGCTAACTATGAACTGCAACAAAGAGCTAGCACCAAGCCCTTTTTCCCAGTTGGCAGTGTTAATAAACACATAATCTGTGAACTGTGAAGGCAGCTTCTCCTTCTCAATGGACCTGCTTGAAAAAAGTGGACTTTTCAGTCCAGCCAATAAAGCATAGTTTTCCTGAACATTCCTGAAACAGCCTACTTTGCTAAAATTAATTACATGTATCTGCAGAATAGAACATCCTGCTTCCATAATGTAAGCTGAAGGCACAAGAACAGCTTGATCTTAAAGAAGGTGGGGAAAAAGGAGGTTCCAAATATTAATTTCTCATGAGGCACGTGATACTTGGTGGCCTTCACTTTGTTTGTCACTGAAAATGTCACACTGTTAAGTGAAACTACTGCAAATAAAATGCTGAGATGGGTTTATCTAATGTAACACAACAGTTGTCTTCACTACACAGCTTGCTCTTCAAGTCTTCCTCTCTCGTTTTCCTCCTTCAGGAAGCCCATAAATCATACAAATTTACATCTCACAAAACCAAAAACAACATAACTAATTTTAGTATTAGCTGGGGTTACAAGAGCTACGAGAGATGCAGATCATCTCTCAGACAGATGAGACCACTGGCACAATTTTTATTCCGCAATGACACTTTTCTCCACGGGAGCCATAACCCACAGTTGTGTTGGTGACTTTGAACTCACTTCTTGGCTGTCAATTTGTGTGACTGTTGATGAGTTTGTGAGGCAGCTTTGTCCATTACATATGAGTTTCTTTTCACTGAATGTTCAGAATTTGCCCATCATTCAGAATTA
Organism: Pseudopodoces humilis; assembly: GCF_049639895.1. Lineage (NCBI taxonomy): Eukaryota > Metazoa > Chordata > Aves > Passeriformes > Paridae > Pseudopodoces > Pseudopodoces humilis. Next base: position 14,375,778 of record NC_142208.1, read on the forward strand.
ACTCTTTTCTGCATATTCTCTTCCTTCTTTTTTGGCCTTTAAGTTGGCATATCATCCCCCAAGTTTAAAGCTTTGATATAAAAGCAGGGGTGCCTGATTAATTTTATTTAAAAATATGAACCCAATAGACATAATCCAGAATCCCTGGCTCTGAACTGGGTTAGCATATGTTATATTTGATTTGTATTTCTATCAGTATCAACCCAAGCATCCTTATACACACCAGCTATGAACATGATTTATAGCAAGTCATTCAAGGGAAAGCATATAGCTTCCCTTCACAATTTGACGTTATCAAGATTACTTCAGAAGCTGGCAGCAGCTACCACAAGCAACAAGCTGTCACTGTAAATAAATCACTCCCTCAGAAATAAAAGTTAAAAATATAGATTAGCATGAACAGAGGTCAGTATTTTAGGCTTAGTTTTTGTTTCACCTCTCAGCCAAGCCACAAATCAACCCTGTATCTGACCAAAAAGGAAAGCCAAAAATTAGCACAAAACTTTCATTTGTGTTTAAGACAGAAATCAAAATGAGAAATAAAATTAACTCAAATGAGAAATAAAAAACAAAACAACAACAACAACAAAAAGACACCATGCCTTTGGGTAGGCCAGTTTATCAAATTAATCACGTGGATTTAGTCTTGGCTAAAAAGTGCAAGCCAACAACTTGAATAAATGTTCAAGCTTTATGGCTTACCTTACCAGTTTTCAAATATTCTAAATAGAATCGCTAAAAACACTTGATATGTGTTTTGGGAATGACTGGCCTCACATTCCCAATATCCCTACTCAAACAGCATTCTTGTTCCCAAGGCTACTGCATCCGGCTCACGTAAATCTACAAGGAGGTACTTGGAAAGGCCATCAACAGAAGTACCAATGTACTCTGTGGTAAGAATGTTAGCTTGTAATGTGAAAATAGAGTAGATTGAAAATTAGTACAGAAACACAACTTGGCCTACCCACCCTCAACAATACCAAAACAAAACAAAACAAAACAAGAGGTCTTAATTAAGCTGCTTTACTTTTCTTTCTTAATGAACAATGTTTAATATATTAAAAAATTCAAATTACCTCCCTTAATATTCTGTCTCAATTATTTAAGTCTAAAATTTAAACAACTCCTTTGTTACTCAATCCTTTAAGCAAAACAAGTCAGGTAGAGGAAGCTACATGGAAGGAAAACTTGCTAGCAAGTCAAAACAGCTTTTGATAGGTATTACACAATGACAAAAAGCATTTTCTTGGGATTGGCTCCCAACTGGAATGCTTTTATCACTGCTTAAGATATACTAGTTTCTTCTTGGCCAAAAATGCACCTAAAAATTCTACTGGAGAACATCATTAATTTCAGAACTGTAGTTGAGAGTACTTGCTGATTAAATTATCCCAAAACACTGGAGTCTTAACAGGAGTCTCAGAGGTCTTTTCACACCTTTATCCTGTAAGGTATTGTTCAGTAACCATATAGTTGTGGTCATCTTCCACTATGAGGAATCCTACAGCTGTCGAGATGTCCTCTCTCTTGCTTCTCAGCCATTTTATGTCTGACCAACCCACTTACTCTGCTTTTTACATTTTGGCACATGAAAAGTCATACATTTCATTGTTAGAGCACTCTAAGCATAGAGTATGCCAAACATTAGGACACTAAGCATATTTTCTCTCCACAGAAAAAACAAGTCTGAAATTCCAGAAAACAAATTTGTTCATTAAAATATTCACAATGTTTTTGATAATGTGACACCATCAGCTAGAAAATGTGAGAGTTTTGAAAAAAATCTCATTAAATTATACTGCTTTACACTACTCATCCAAGTATCTTTTTCAAAGCCAATACAGTATAAACATGAAAGAAACTAACTGTGAAAAGTATATCTCCTACAGTTTACCACTCTTTGATATGTAAATAATTCACTGCATTCCTTTTTAATATTTTCCATCTACTGTTACGCTGATAAAGCATTTTTTGCTATAAAAGAATATACTACATTTATTAGCACACATATGTACAGCTGTATGCAAAAAACACTGTGTTTGAACAGAGCTGAAAAGAAGGAAAGATTAATTTTTCATGCTTTCAAATGCAATAAGCACAAAAGCTTTAAGATATGTTCAAGTTTACCCTGTGTGTGTGATGTGTTTATTTACAGGTAATACATGAGCAAACATGCAGATCTGAAAAGCAGAAAACAATCAAGGTGAAAAAAGCTATAATTAATGATCAACAGTAACTGAAGCCTTCTGGATATTCACATCTATGGGAGATGAATCCCCAGGGCCTGTACACAGGACTAAAGGTGGACAATTGCATTTGGATGCTCTCAACTTCAACTGGGGGCTCTGTTCTTAAGTAAACAAATCATCTCAATTCTCCCCAGCTCTGATAAGAGGAACATCAGAACCACGATAGCTACATGAATACTAGCAGTGATGTCTGCACTACTACCCAAGGGCCCAAACCAAATTAAGCAAATTGATTCATTATGCATTCTAGTCTATGACTTTTACTGTGAACTTTAAAAGGTAAAAGTTGTCAATTGGCACACAAGGGAGTACATGTACCTGCGTGGAGACAAGTAGCAGGGGAAAAAGCAGGAGCAAAGCAGAAAACAATTAGTCTTCAAATACTTTGCTACAAAATTTTTTAAAGCCAGAGTGAATCTGTGTTTCATGATCAAGGGAAAAAAAAAATTGTGTCAGTACAGGCAAGAGACATTTCATAAGGCTCTAGTGAATAACTGCAAAGCATGCAGCAGCCAGAAGGTGAATGCTCTGTTCTCCTTATACACAATTAGTACATCTGCTTTTTGAGTCAACAACTTCACTGCAAATGCTATGGTATGTTTGGCAAAGGAAGATTAAATTATTTGATTTTCTACTCTACTTCTGAAATCTTGCAGTCACCCCTCCTCCCCCTTTTTAAACCTGTTATCCCCACCACATGCCACCTCCCCCCTCAGCAGGGGCCTTGGTCATGAGAAATTACTGTGCTACCTCGTGCCCATAAGAAATTGTAGGGCCTGGTGTTCGAGTTATCCAGGCATAACAAGTTATTTCCCAGCATGCTCACTGATTAGGTACCTTCCATAACCATAAAGTCAACAATAATCTACCTACATGCCCTTTCTGCAGGTGGCTGACCTATAAATGTTAAGTAAGTCAGTGGCAGTTCAGTCTAAATTACTTGCAAAGCATTATGCGTAAACATTAATGCTGCAGCATGTCCTTAACTATACAACTGGGACTCTATAGTCTGCAAAATAATGTTATGTGATATTTTTTCCTATGTAAAAGCCTTTTCCCATTATAAAATTATGCAATGCCCCTCTTAACCTGATGTTCCACTCTTTCCTTCAAGACTATTCCATAAAAATAAAAGCAACTTCCTTTAGTTCGGGGCCAATTCTTCCTCCTTTAACAGAGTGTCTTTTCTAACATCTAAGGATCCAACATAATGACACAGATTTCTATCACACCACACTTTTCTGTGAAAAACTTTCTAATAGAACATATCTTTAAAATTCACCTGACTTCTACTGCCTGAAGAAAAGGTTTAGAGCTTAGTACTTAAAAAAATATCCAAAACCTCACATACCATGGGAACCACAACTATCAAATAAAACGTTATAACATGTACCATAAAAGCAGTGTAGGAGTAACAGTGGCTGCTATGTTCGAGTGGCAGTACTGAAGAGCACAGAGCCTGTGATTTCATGCAGTGCCCTGTGACTGGAATGATAACAATCCACATTCCCTGTGCAGTCACTCAAACACTTCCCTTTGGGTATTGTGGCGCTGAATGCTCTTTGCTATTAACTACAAGCAAGAGGAAAAGAGTATGTCACCTTCTTGGAAACTCCAAAAAGCACAATTGTCTGACACTGTTCCAAAATCAAAATCAAAGACTTGTCAATTTTTTCAGTTGCCTTCCTGAATTAATTCCTTCACAGAAAATGCTAAGGAGAGCAGCACCCAGCAGATTTAGTAAGCAATATGGGACACGTGATTTTGTCAGCATTGAGTTCAATAGCTAAACTCGTCCAGTAGCTTGATTATGACCAGTCCTAAAACTCAAGTCTGCAATTATAAATGCTGTCAAATTAGTTCCCAGAATTATCTCCAGGTGGTGGAGGCAGACATATGGTTGTATTTTACTATGAGGATAACAAAGGGCAAAAATCAGTTTTTAGACTTGAGTAAATATTTCTCCAGGACAATTGTGCAGACGGTTGGTATTTTACAATAAAATTAACTTCAGTGATAAGAAGTACCAACACAACTCTTCTATCTCCTCACAGTTTAAACATCACTTAGATACTCTTCTGCATAAAAAGGTTTTTTTCCCATCTTCATTTTGCCACCAAAATTAAAAAGCCAGCAAACAAATGATGAAAACAAACGAGCTCCTTTCACCTATAAAATGATTAAAATATTTGGAACACCTCAAGGACATCGCAATAGCTACTTTTAAGAGGAGATACCAAGAGAGAGCAACACCACAGAGTTTAACCAAAAGCACAGTCATATCAGCTTCTCCACACAGTTTTTAAGATAGCTCTGCTGAGCCTATTCCTTAAATTATACTTGAGGGAAATGGACAAAAATGACTGCATTAATTCATACTGGTCTTTGAGAGTGACTGGTGGCCATTTTGCTCACCACTAAAGGAGGTAAACAGGTCAGTGTTCCACCACCTCACCCTGCAGACTCATCAATACACCTGCACAGCTCATGTCTGGGAGTCCTTCCTATTGCAAGACATGGATGACAAATTCTAAGCGACTAAAAATCTATCTAATATATAAACAGTGAGGCATATACATTTCCCATCATTTCTACCTTGAAAGAGATAATCCACTTTTGCAGTGGTATAAAATCCTGACGAGGACCACATGAGGACTGAACTCCACTCTTGTAGCACAGTAGCACTCAACCTGAAATCAGCTTCAATGAGAAGTTCGGAAATACAATGACTCAAAAGGAAGCAAAACTTCCAAACAAAAGATACCCTTCTACAGCTGCTCAGAAATTCAGGATGCCAGAGATGGATGATGTGCATATAAGATAGTCAAGGCCGTGCCATTTTCTCACAGCCGCAGCTCCCATTTGATCAAGAAAGAAAAAGCACACACACTCCAAGTCTCTCTAAACTACAACATGGCAGCATTTCCAAGTTGTTCACTACTGTTTACAGCAAAAATATGCCATATTTTTTACCTTCATTTGGATTCCATGTTATTCTTTTAAAAGAAGGTACGACATAGCTGTTCAAATGTAAAAGACATACAAATATTTCTGGAAAAGTACCCTTCAAAAAATTAATCTATACTGTAATGTCCCTTGTAGGTTTAAAAACCAGCACAAAATAGCAAAACATACACTATTATTACCCAGTACACATTCATTGTATGCCAGAGCTCAAAAACAGTTAAGAAAATGGAAAAGTTGCTTTTTTTCCCTCTACACAAATTTGTTAATGGGGAACATAATGGTAAGCCATGTTTGCTGGCATTCTGTGAAACATCTACAAATTGCCTCTGCAAAGCATTATAGGTTGTCAGACTAATGCAGTTGAAGATAATTTGGCCTTTCAGTGAATTGAACCTCACAGCACGATTATACTCCAGCACCAAGTAGAGTGTCACAATTATTCTTTCATGCTGAATTACCATATAATGTCATAAGCCTACCTGTCATAAGTCCTGCAGCCGAGCTTGAATTTTTTCTAAATCTATGGTTCATGGGGAAAAAAATGAATTTTTTGCTTCTAATGGAAATCTGATTGTTTTTATCAACAATAAATTTCATAGCAAATCAAAGGATATGCTTGGACAAACAATCTGATACTCAAGGTTAAAAAACACACAAATAATAAATTGCTGGTGTGTCATGTTCAATTTTTACTACTGCATTACACTGCAATAACCATAACAGGATCTAAATTGTTGTCAGAACATTAAACAAACCCCTTTACTTCACAAAGGCATCCTGCCTGAGTAATTCCCACAACGGAAACAACTATCACGTTTTCCACTGTCCCACCACCATACCATACATCAATGCAGTTTATGCATTTGGACAATTTTTTGAATAAATTACTTCCATCCTGGCTGATGTTGCCACTTCGGTAAGAGACAGATCAGTTTTAATTGTCTTTTTGTCTATACTGAGCCACTGTTTCTCTGGCTCCTTCCTGCCCTTACATCCTGAGCACCAAAATAAACTATGACCATATCAAATTGCTTAATTCTAAGCAAATCAGTGCACTTGAAAGAAAGAAATCCATGAGCTCACTTGTCATTTCCACTGTTATTAGTCTTCTTCCTTGCATTCACCTAAACAAAGTTGGGGAAGTGGGGGTGGGGGATGTGTGTGCTTTTAAAGTAACAAACTAGCTGTGACCCAGCCTGAACAAAACATTATGTAAATTCAACCCATTGCATTGGTTGGATCAGTACCATAAAAAACACTAATCCCATTCCTGGCAAATAAGCATCAAACTAAAGAATTACCAGAAAAATGAGGTTGAAAAGGCTTCTCTCAATACTCAAAATAAATGCATTTCTTTAGTCAGTCTTATCTTGCATGAAGATACAGTGCACACACACCTACAAGGAGCTAACTCGGTACTGTGTGAAATGAGATGCTGGGATCTGAGCAGATCAACACTGAAAAACTGTATTCAGCTCATTAAGTGCTTATTTATAAATACTAATCTTACCTGCAACTGAAAACAGCTCATCACCTGATGGGTAGTCATTAATGTTAGACTACATAAACTCAGCATACTTATGATAATTAATACATTTGTAGTTAAAGAACTGTACACTGAGTTTTACTTTCATTACTTAAGAACAAGCAAATAAACAGTGTTAATGTTTGGAATAGAAAGGCCGTAATTCCTTGTCTCAACGCATAGCTAGAGCAGAAGTAGAGGCAAGGGCAATCTTCCTGCCTTTGCACAGAAATGCTCACACTCACTAGTTTTTGGGTTACCCACCTGCCCAAGCTCAGCCCAGCGCACAGCTGAAGGACGAGCAGCAACAATCGGCACAAACAAGCTGTGTCTGCACTATACAGAGCTAATGACTTAACATCACAGTTTAGGCTGCCTTTAACAGCAAACCAAACTGACAGAAACGTAAGTTAGATCAGTTAGGTCCAGCTCCATTTTCTAACTAACTAAGCCCCCCTGTGATTGCCAACATTTGTACCAGTGACTGGGTGCTGGTGTCCTCCAGATGCAGAGCCAGATCACTAATGTATTACTGGCCAGAGCAGAAAAAAATCACCTTTCTATTGGATAACAGTTCAAAGATACAAATATGTCTTAGCTCCAATTCTCACATTTTAAAAATTAAAATAATGAAGCTAACCCCCATCTCCCTCACCTTATGGAGTGAAAATGTAATGTATGCCCAAAATGTCAATACCAGACTTATTTTTCCTTGTTAACTAAACCTTTACCAGTTGGTACTATTTATTTATAACCTCTGAAGCAATAATAAACACAGAACTATGATTTACTTCAAGCCTTTCTATTATTAAAACACTTTGTCTTATTGTTTTATTGATTTACAATCTGTCCTACTTACATTTTTAGCATCTGAAAACAATCAAGGCACAAAGCTGCAAAATGTTTAGACATTAATTGTTAAGAGACAGCATTTTATTCCAGGCTAGGGGTTTGAGTCCTCGACTGCTAAGCATTCTGGTACGGAAATGATTTATGGCCTTGTAGCAATAACGATGCGGCAGAGCCATTAACATATTGGCAGACCCTAGGATGGATTATCGACATTGATTATTTCATGGACCACTGATATCCATTTGTTAAGAGAAGCTCGAAGATGGCCTCTCTCTGACTGAAATCTTTTACGAGCAGACAGCATTTTAAGTATTAGGAACCTGGGATTTGGGCAATTTTTTTCTTCCTGCTCCCCTCTGCCCTCCCCCCAGTCTGCCTCTGTCTCCTCTTAGACTCTAACAAAAAGTGTCAAAAATTAAAGTTCATTCTTCACTATGGTCTTAATTTCTCAACTCATCATAACCATGTCTTCTTTAAAAATTAATGATTGCCAGCATTTAGCCACTGGTTGTTGCTATGAAGATCTATGCAAAAAGCAAGGATCCCTATAGAGTGCATGATATATGGAATTCTCTTTATTACTACAATAAAACTTACTGACATTTCAATACTTCTGCAAATAGCATTATAGTATCAATCTTCTGAATTAGGTTGAAAATTAAGTTGTAAATTAAAAGAAAGTGTACTTTGGAATACAACATGATATGTCACCTAGAAAAAGACCTTTGTGCATAACAGAGCTGAGCAGAAAAACTGAAAGATAAGCCCAGGTGCCTCTAAAGTGCCTATTTCATCATAAAGGATCTAGGTTATATTTTACAAGAAGAATACAGTCTGAAAGCCCTTATATTTCACCTCAGGAGAACAGATTCTGAATCTCTTTAAACAAAAAAAGATGAATTTGACTGCATCAGCTCATTAGCAGAGATGCCAAAAAAGCCTTCACAAGGGACAGGTGGGATTTTAGGTGGAAGAGGGCTGGGAGGGTGGGGAGAAAGATGGAAAGATGAGAAGGAAAATAAAAAGGCTTTATTTCTAGTATAGGTCCTCAGTGAAAATACCCTGCATTCTTCAAATATACTTCTGCCTACTTGAGTTACCAGAAAATAACAAATTATATCCACTACTACACTTGAGTTGTGCCAAAAGAGTAAAAAGTGTTATATTTCAATCAAAGTGTAATTTATAAATAACATCACTTATGGACTTGCTTGAGACTTCTAATAATGCAGGTTAATGGCTGAAAAATGAATTTCTGTGCCCCCCAAGACAGATCTTTCAATATTTTCTAAAACAGGAGCTGCTAATGAGGTGATACATCAGGCTGAAATTCAAGCTAATATAAAAAATGTATTCATGTTCACTGTGCATAAACAGAAACTAAAAAAAGTTGTTTTGCAAAAGGAAAAAGCACATACATTAATACCCAACAAGGAAGATGTTATACAGAGGAACAGCTACCAGCATAAAAGAAACCTTAGCTCTCCAGATCATTCCTATGTATTCAGCAACATTAATGGTAGAGAGCTCCATTACCAACCCCTCCATTTTTAGGAAATTCAAGAGATAAAGTGTTTCCTGGATATAACCACATCTCTTTCACAGTAATCAAGCTAACAAGAGTGCATGATTTCTTTTTTAAAGTTACACGATTTTGGTACAAAGACATCAGGAAGCTGAAATATTCCCATTCACTAAATGGATTCAAGTCACTGTATGTTATAAAATCAAGTCAATTATCATTTACAGCTTATAACGCCCTTCATAAAATGGCCATCTCCTTTATGGTTTGTCACAGTGCTTTTGTACAAAGGGTTAGGGTTTACACCTAAGAGTAAAACAAGATTATGTTTGGGTTTGCATCACCATCTCTAAAAGCTACCTAAAATTCATGGAAGGAAAGGTCCTTTTAGCCTCACCACACCTGAAAGTCCAAAACACACCTTACATTGTCAGAAGCACTTTTGATGGTTCAATGTGCAAGCAGCTCCTTCTAGGGGATAACACACACCTGAATGTCACTGGCACCTTCCCCAGTGCTACCACCAGGTGAGGAGGAGCACTCTTGTGCAGCCTGGTGAATATGCCAGTACTTGTAACTGCACAGAATCCAGGAGAGAGACAGGTTCGGAGGATGAACTTGCTCTAAACTGGCATTCATTTTTAAATGGGAGATAATTTCTAACTTTCAGTAATAAAATTCACGTAGACACTGAAATGCCTGGAAAGAAAAATAATCCCCCCCACACACACACTCACAGAACACTCGGAGTAACAGGTACGTTTGTTATCAAATGCTTGTGAATCAAAGCCCTCCTACCACATCTCCAGAAGGAAGCAACTGAGACTCCTGAGATCCTTCAGGAATCCCAGCCCCAAGCTGGCAGAGTCAGGCAGAGGAAAGCACTTTTAAGCAAGAATTCACCTCAGGGGTCTCCAATACCTGCTCCAGGACCGTGGAAGATGAGTGTGGTGGCCCCTCACCTGGAGCAGCCGTGAACACCACCTACAGTTGTGTGCTCGAGAGAGAATCCTTAGGGCAGAGTCAGAGCTGACAGTCCTCACACAAAAAGGAACTGCCCCAGCACCAGCTAAGCAAAGTGATCTTGTCACTTTAATACAAAAAGGTAAAAAAGTAACTAAGTCCAAAGGCAAACCTGAAAGAAAAAAACATTAAGTTTTCAAATTTTATATGAAACCAAAATTTGACGAGAAGTCATCTACATATACAAAAACTTATCACATGGCTTTACACAAGGAAAAATTCCTATCTCACAATATTGTTTAGTCATGGTATCAGTTTGAAACTGGTGCAATATTCAGTGCAGTAACAGAGACTGTACAGCATTCATCATCATAGACAAGCTTTGTAAGCCCTCTTTGAAGGTTTACAATTCCTGCATGGACAAGATGACTCCCAAATTTAAATTCATCTTTGTTCTAGTGTAGAAAAAGTTAAATAATGACCACTCACACAGCTGGATTTTAAACACATTACCCAGAAAAAAAACAACATGAAAAGAACAAATTAAAAATGTATTCTAGCAAGTCAAATACTTGCATGGCTTATATGCATACCTCAAATGAGATTTCTTTAATTGTAATGGACTTCTATTTTTACAGTATTTGACATGGCCAAATAAGATCTCAATGATGAGTCACTGAATCTACAGTTATAACTGCAGATTTACAGTGCCAGGTTGAAATCAGTGTCACATTCACATCCCTAAATGAGATGCAATGACTACTACTACTGTTTAGCAACAGATCTATACAAATTTAAATGGACCGTGATTTTCCTATAGACAATCCTCAGACATGCTGCACTTCCCATTGTCCTCATCACCTAAAACCACTAACCCACAACTAGTATTAAAACAGAGCCTCTTTTCTGTTAGTTAACTTCTAAATGACTAATACACACAGAAAAGAAACACCTTTGAGAGAAACAGGCGAGGAAGAAAGAAGAAAAGTGACTCAGAGTCATGTTTGTGAGATTTTCACAGCTAATCACACACAAGACTGATTCACTGCTCACCTCGCTCTGTTCACTCATTTTTCATATCATACTTTTCACTGCCCCATCAGCCTGCTCCACCAAGGTCAAATGAAGGAAATGATAGCACACATACCACACTAAGATTTATTATAAACACTTCTGCTTTCTTCATATGTGGAGGAAATATGTTACTGACATTACTGTTTATAAAAATTAAGGTAAGCAGTAGAGGCCATCAGACTGGCTAAATAATAAATGTAAAAATTTCAATAAAAAGGGAGTAGCTTGTGTCTACTCATTTGCAGTCCCCAAAGATTTTTTGGTTTTTTTAAATCAACAAGGTGACAAAAATTTCAAACATGTAACATGAAAATTATCAGTGCTACACAAGTCAAGTACTAGCATGCCTCTATTTTCCCCTTCCTTTCTTATACTTTAACTGAAATTTCAAACCTGGGGCATAAATGCCACTTCAGCCACAGTAACAAAGCAAAGTCTCTGTGAATTCATATATGCAACATTTATGAATGAGTGCATACCCAGAAACTCAGGCCTGAAAGTAACCCATTAACTACAAGAGATGATTTGCAGCATGTTAACAAAGCCAAGTGACTTGGCCATGTGTAAATTCCTCCTTAGAAAGAAGAGTGGTATTTCATTATTGTAAATCAGGAACTAACAAAGTGAAGAATTAATGAGTTACCTCCAAAATAGCTACAGATTTGTCAAAAAGGCAGTCAGACACCAAGAGTCTTTCACTTTCCATTCAAAAGCCTATTTTGAAGATGCCCAAATCACCTGTGCACTTTACTGCCTGGCATGAAAATTCTATGAGGCAGTATGGAAGAGAATAAATAAAGCTGTCTTTTCACATCGCCTGTGAATGACCACAGCACATCACTACACCAATTTTCCAGGACTATAATGATTTTGCTAAAGAAAAGCTTATTAAGATGTACTTAAGATCTTTCTATAATATGAACAAAGCATTTCAGTACTTATTCTCAAGCTGTCAAATTATCTATTTTTATAAAAGAAATGGACATTTTTCTTGGTATCTCTTTAGTTAATTAGTTTAGCAGTTAATGCTAAATGACTACAAAAAAAAAGGTGACTGAAGATTTAAGTGAATGCATGGCTAACGAAACTATGTAGTACTTCTCACCAGTAGTTCTGACCAAAAAAAAAATCATATCCCTGTATTTGCAGAGATACAGAAGTACAGAAAAATAAAGCAAAATGTGCAAGATGCCAAAAATTTGCTGCAAACATCAGATGTGATATGTGCATCCCTGTTCATCATAGAAATTACTGACTCTTCAATCTACATTAAAGAGCCATCATAAAAAATTCATCTCAGTGAAATGACTCAAGTAGACCCTCAAAAACACAGATACACTGAGAAGGACAGATCTCTAATCACACTTGCCTATGTAAATAAATGCACTTTTTATTTACACACTTATCAGAAATGTAAACTAGGAAATTAATTACTGTTCTCATATATAGACCCCAGGGACTACTCCTGACAAGGCATAAGTGGCTTATATCAGGGCTGAATATAGCTGTATGTACAGTAATATTTGACACAACACTCCCAAAAGAACTTAGAGCAGCAAAAATTCCACTGTTCTAGTTTATAGCTAAAAATATTTCTATAAATAAATACATCACATAGCTAAAGCAGTCATGTGGCATGGAACTACATCAGCTTCATTTTCACTTTTATTCTCAATTTAAAAAAATTAGGCAAATGGGAGATTACAAGTAGAGAAATTACAGATCAGCAGTTTTGGTTTTTCTCCCATAGAACTCCATTTCACACCAAAACAAGATTAAATCCCCATTCCTAGGGTAACTTTCCGCAGCACTGCCTCTTTGCAAGAAGAGAGGATGCAGCAAGTCGCCTCCTGATGTTAGCAAAATTACTTTTAAAAACAAAGGAAATGCAAAATATGTAATCTAAATCAAAATCTCTTATGCCCTAAGAAACCAGGTACTACTTACTCTAAAAACAGCACTCATATTTGTCACATTTCATGATCATACTACTCCTAACCAAAAAGCTCTAAAAGACAGATTATTCCTTTCCTTCAAGACAGGAAGTATCTTGTAAGTATCAAGTAAGCATACACTGCATGAGGGCCACATAACATCATCTTCCACCAGAGTTATTCCACCTGTCTCCAGCCCTCAAGGAGACAGCACAGAGTAGGGCAATAGGTGATAGAAACAGCTCACACCAGCAATTCCCATACCTTCCAAAGACACTCTGAATTTATTCAGTGTCCACATTCTGAAATCCATGTACATGAACAGGCTTCAAAAACAGATTAGCAAATACATTGTACAGCGTGAACAACATCAGTTTTTCCCACAATTTCTATGCGTATTTCCAAGCCCAAAATAATTCCCTGGAAATGCGTAGACACTCTGTTAATCAAGACAAGTTCACCAGTTTAAAGAAGCCTATGTGCTTCATGGACACTCTGGAAAGCTCATCAGTAAAAACACTACACTATAATTATCTTCATAGCAATTTATTCATTGCCATGCATAAGACTAAATCGCCTTTCTTAAAATTCAATTAAACACATTATATTACTATGTAAATAGCTGTTTCCCACCTACTGCTGAAGCCAACAACTGAGGAACAGTTTCTCTTTACTCTGATGACTTGCATTTTTCTCCAGGTGAAAGCACATCAGGGCCCTACACAGAAATGTCTTGTTAGCTCAGTGCATTCTAGTTTTTCATAATCTGCTGAGTAGAAGGAGAAGTAACAGCCTGGGCCAAACCATGTTCTTCAAAGTGTCTGTGTGAATCCAAGGGATTCCAACACAACCACCCCATGCTGCCAGAAGATATTTTGCCCAGAATACAGTATATAAAGCTTCATTTCTATTTGCATTCTGCACTGAAATGATATTTGGTTGCTAAAACTAAACCAGTGGATGAAATTAAGACCTACTGATTTGCACCAGTAGGGTAATTCCTACTTTTCTGTCTCTATATAAGCAGATAAATAAAAAAAAAAAAAATCTTGTGATCCTCTCAGGTAAATAAAATCTGGTAGTAGTCGAAAACTACAGGTCTGTTTCTCTTAAAAAACAGACAATAATATTGTGGTACCAAGGAGCTACATCAGTGGGAAACCATCTGATTTCTCTTCAGTAAAATAAAATGCACATAATGGGCTTATTATTACCATGCATCTGAATGCAGTATCCAAATGCCTGCCTGCAGCAGGAGCACAGTTTGTAAGAGAAAAGAATATTTTTATTCATGATAGCAAAAGCAACAGTAACTGATTAAAGTAAATTTAGTGGAAACATTAAAATAACAGCTGTGGAAAGAGAATTTATTTTTTTTCTAGCATACTGCGTGAACTTATTGAAAATAATCAAGTATTCAGTTTGAATTAACTGAGTGTGAGTGAATCTTGAGAAAAGGAGATAGAGATGGCAATAAAAGGCACTAACAGGAATTTGTTAGCTCCTTCTCTGCTTGGTTTCTTCATACATTTTAAGAAAATCTGCAAAGATGCAAAGAATCCTCCTGTGTTCGGTTAGCAGTAAGTAAATTGCTGTGGGCTCTGAGTGCTGGAATACTTTAGCAGGCAATTCCTCTCTGTCTTTCATTCTGTTTGTCTGTGTTAAATTCCCCCTCTGCCCTCATCCATTCTCACATCCAGTTCCCAGCTTTGTCCATCCATCAATCCACACACTTTGTCAGTGCTGACTTCATCCTGGCTCTCACAATCACATCCAAGCAGGGCTGCTGCCACGAGGGAGCTTTTCGCCTCCCATCTGCGTCTCCCTGATCTGCTGACTGAGGCCCTGCCGCTTGTCGTTTTCTATTGCACAGGCAAGCAAAACCACTAATACTGAACCTGATTTCTATCGTGCAGCTTTTCACCTTTCCTATCGGGAGGAACAGAGAAAGAGACAGACAGACAGAGAAGGGGAGAGAGAGAGATGTTTGCTGAATTTTCTAAAACAATTCGTCCGCTAGTCAGGTTGAGGCTCAATTCATCTTCAGCTCTACAAAACATCAATAGAAATCACAAGGAGAAAATGTATCACTAATTAAGGGTTGATAAGCTCTACGTCAAGAGCAGTTTAGGAGAAAAAAAAAAAACCTCACCAGCATATAGAGATTCTTTACCAGCTGAAATCCATGCAGCAGCTTCATGGCAACTTTAAGTTAAAAGCTCATATAATTTTCTTGCATAAAATATGCTGTCTTAGAAGCAACATTCTGGGAAAATAACACACCAAAACCAGATGTGGCTTCATTCAAAAGGTAATTTACAAAGATTTAAATTTCAACTGGAAAAACATAAAAGATGACTAAAGAAACAAATTGTTACCTAGCAATGAAATTATATTAAATCACTGTGTTTTTCCTGTTCCTTTTCCTCAGTTCAGCAGTGCAATATTCTAAGCACAAAATAACTACTATTAATATTTTTTTCTTTTAATTAAAAGCTAGGTACTTGCAAAAACATGGTGCTGCTTCTTAAAAAAAAAAAAAAAAAGTGATATAATCACCTCAGCATTAGCTACAAATGACAAAAGTTCTTCAAACATTCCATTTGTGCACTGAAAAGTAGAAGCAGGATGGAGGGTGTATGTTATCACTAAATCAGCAGTTACCTGAGCAAAAGCATTTTATGAAATGCAAATTAACTCATTCTCATCATTATCATATACTTGACTCTACCTGTAAAAACAAAATGGAACAAGAATGTTTCTGACAGGTCATTTCAGAAGCAGAAATCACTTGCATGAAATCACTCACTAAAGAACTAAAACCTTCCCATGAACAACTTCTATGTTCTGGTATAAATTTTTTTGCCTAATTGTGCTTCAGTTTACAAACTGCTCACTCACAACAACTTTGTGAACAACTACTTAGCTCAACACTAAAAGAATATTTTGATACGTTTGGATGAAAGATCTCATCAGCAAAAACACAGGATTGTTCTATGAGCTGTACAAAGCACTTCAAATATTCTGGGACTTGCTGGGCAACAAAAGGCTCTGCTTTCAGTCCTGGTTATACTATTAACTATCCCCTCACTGCTGAGTTCAGTAAATCCTGCCGATTCCTCACTCCTCAAAGACCTAGAAGGAAGAAAAAAATAAATCTAATGATCAAGCCCAGGCTTTTTTCTCTCATCACACCCCTTCCCTCAGGGATCAAACTGTTCTTTTCTCAAAGATATACTGACACACCCAAGAATCACATTCTGTCTATGTGTATACATTCAATTACAATATCACAGATATGTTTTACGTTAAGTTTATTAGTTATTTTTAGCTAAAATGTGAACATTAAGCCAATAAAAGAAAACACACAAAAGAAGAAAAAAGAGACTTGAGGATGATCTGAGCTAACAAAAATAAAGACTTTCCCTCAACACACATGTATATGTGACCTGGGCCTTGCTGCTGTACAACCTGCATTTCATTGCACTTACAAGGGGAGACAGAACCCCAGAACACCCCAGTTTTATTCCCTGAACCACTGGTCTCACAAATGTTTCAGGTATGATACAGTAGAACTGAAAAGCAGCAGAAGAAAGTCTTCTTTGCTGTGCTACTATACACATCAGACATCTCTAATTAGACAGCAACAAAATTTTATTAATAGGCTGGACATTATGGAATGAGCTTGTTATAAATGGGCCCTGTCAAAGCCTTATTCAGCTACCAAATGAGTATTCTCAGTTCACTGCTCGCATCTGAAGCATCACCGCTGGTGCCGGATAACAAATGATTGCTATTAACCGTATTGTTAGTAATGATGGCTGAAAACAAACAAAAACCCATAAATAACAGTCTACAGAAAAATTAACCCATAAACTTGATAGATATCCAGCTGAGAAATAATAAATGACACTTTGGATCCTGCTGGGAGAAGCTAGTGGTTTTTGTTTTCTTCTCTGTCATTAACACATTTTCTGTGCTAAAAATTAGATTCTGATATATAATTATCAACGCTTCCAGATATTAATTCTGCTATCACTCCCTCTGCTTCTCTGCTGGTTGGGTGTAATGTTATTCACAGATTACTCTGAGAAAACACATCAAACACTTAACAGAGTAGGTCAAAGTGACAAGCAGCTTTTGCTGACAACACCAACCTGCACAGCCTTTTTTACCCCGGACACAAAACAAATTTCTCATATTAATTAACTCTGGTTTCTTTGTAGCTAGAACAAATCTTTGCTATGTAACATGAGCTATGTGTATTCCCAGCTGTCCTAATGTAGGCTGCACCAAGGAGGAAGAACTGACAATTATTATCTTGCTTCTATAGAGTGAAATCCACATTTGTTAACATCCTAGAGAAATATGCCTATTTTCACAGCCAATTAAAACAAGTTTCTTTTTACCAGATATAGTTTCAGTGGCAAAGCCATGCTTTCTCCTGTTGGGGGGGAAAAAAAAACAAAAACAAAAAACTGACTATGAAAAACACTCAGATGTTTTTACTGAAGATGGAAGAGCAGCCCTACTTTATTCAGTAGAAGACAATTTAGGAATGATTATTCACCTGCGTCTTGAGCACAAGAACTTTGCACACAAACACAGCAATGAACAAGTCTTTATCAGACCTTAATACATCTTGATGAGAAAACACAGGGTAATATCACAGAATAATTATGCCTCACTACCTTGGAAATGTTTGCATGCATACACGAGTAACTTGAAGGAACGTTACTGATCATGGTCAGTCACTTGCAGCATCTGAAGCCCCAGCCAGCAGCAGACCCCTCCTCTGCTGCACACTGTGCACAGAACAGGTTACATGGCCCCTTCCTCCCCCTCATGCCCTTCCTAAAGGCTTTACTGTCCACTGCTGCACCCATGGAGTGAGAGGCTGCTTACACAACCAAAGTTATATATGCATGTTACATTAGCAGGAACTACATTTTCTGGTTCATGCTCTGCACAGTTTGCAATAATTTTTTTAATTCTACTCATAAGCCTTTTTTATAACGCATTTTTAACTATTTTGACATATATTCGTATTTGACTCGCTGTATTTATAGTGACATTTAAGTTCACTCATTCGAGCAATGACTTTCAGTTCCTTAGAGCTCGATGAATAATATGCTTCAGAGTATTAAAGAAAAAAAAAACCCTTAGGTAAACAAAATTAGAGGACATAAACAGATGTGGATCACTGTAAAGTATGAAGAATGCATAGTACGAACCACACAAATTTCTGGACGTTATTTCCTCCCCTTTCCCCACCTACAATAAAGTATAGGAGAAAAATCAGAGCAATGTTTCTGCCAACAAGTTAGAAATTCCCTTAATTGCAATTATTCAAGGGAAATGGCTTTCTCTCTAGTCACATGTTCTTTCCCAATTAAACAGCTTTCCATTACATTTGTAATAGCATCTAAGGAAAAATATTTTGGAAAAGTATTTAAATAAATTAAAAATGAATGTTGGAGGGAGTATTTCCTGCTCTGCATGCCTAGTTTTTAATTTCCACATTGTGTCCCCATGGCCATGTTTTGCTGATGACAGAGTCTGACTGCAAATCCCATACCTGCTATACACTACGTTTTCTCAGTATCTGGCACTGTGATATTAAATAACTATAAAACTAGAAAGCCAAAATAACTAAATCACCTGGCAGCCAATTTCTGAGAGTTAAACCACAAACCCGGAAAATGGTGGAGTGTGTTGAAATAATGTAAAGGAAACCCATAAATTCAAACTTTATGTTCTGTAAAGAACAAATATGAAAAAGGCATCAAAATAATGAAAGATTGTTTATGTATTCTGGCATGAAATGGGAATGTGTTATGAGAGAGAGCGCAATGGCAGAGACAGATCGACAGAGCTGACAGTGTGGTATTCATCCTGCATGGTACAGCAGACGTCCTGCTAGTGGCAGTCGACAGCGCAATAAATCAAGGGCTCTCGATGCTGTACCTACAGCTTATTACATCCAAGATGACAAATAAATAATAATCCCTGTCACAGCGGCCCTTTGCTCAAGGATTGAGCCTGAAACCTTTTGCTCATCACTCCTGGTCTTAAGTGAAAATACTAGAACAAGGGAATTGAAGGCCACGGTTTACTGAGCTCATGAAACACAAAGCAAGCTGGCCACAGGAACTAAAACCAAGCAGGAAAGGTCAAGTAGCAAGAAAGGATAAATATTTAAATAATCCCAGAAAAAGGATGGCAACATTTCACAGCTGTGTAACTGTAAGAGATTTGTAAAAACCCCAAGCCTCTCAAGCCAAGGCCCCAAACAGTTGAGACTGGTAGCATTAAGTGCCAGAGCTTCTGTTTTCCATTACACATTGGGGCACATCCCCATGTGTTTGTCTGCTCCCTCCATTATCCTGAAGTAGAATAGCTGTACAATCAAAGTGGGTGTCAGGCATCAAAACCACTGCCCTGTCCTCTCCACACCATCCCCTAAAGGCAAACACCCAATCTTGAAAAAAAAACCCCCAGTTCTCCCTTTTTAATATTTTTTTCACCATATTTAGCTTCTTAGAATGCTTTCAACATTCAGGGTATCTTTGAGTCATCAATTCAGAAGAGAGTCTAAAAAAAAAAAAAGTCAGTGTCAACTAATACTGCAGAGGTCTCATTTACCTTGCTGCCCCACCAATTATAAGCGCAGATGCATACAAAGTCTCTTGAGTCCATCATCAAATGTGGCACAGATTTTCTTCTTCAAGGTAAACATGGATTTTCTGTAGAGTCTTGTAGAATGTGGAAGTTAGGATAAACATATTTATTTCTGAAATTCTCATAAAACCAGAATATACTTCATCCATTTCATTACTCTTTTCTTTATTGTTTAAACTTGCAGTTGTATTTTCAAACAATACAGACAGCACTGAATTAATCCAACACCAGTTCTCAGGCTACCTGTTGCCACCTGTAAATGTTTTTGTCTCTTAAGGTAAATCCCTTGCTCACTCTTTATTCCATTTTTAAAGTAACATCCCTCAACAAAATCTGGTTGATATGGCAAGTAGTACTCTACAAGGTATATTAGAGCAGTACATCATCAAAAATGCATCAAAAAATACGAACTTACATTGACTATCAGGTGCTGAGTGAGGCACCCTCCTTGATGATGATGACCAGGAGCTACTTTGTACCTTTTCTCTGATCACTGCCAACTTTTTTGTACTTTTTCAGATACATTCCTACTTAATAGGGTAGCCAAGGATACTGAACAATAAATAGTTTGTCTATATCGTATTTATGCACTGCCCATCCAATGGTTATTGCCTTCCTTGGAACACAAACTTTAGGCTTTTCTTTTGCCTTCCTTTCTTTCTAACTTTAACAATTATATTTGTTTACTAGCTCTTTCTAAACACTGTATATACAATATTAAGTTTTACACCTTTAAAATACATTTTTTAAAACGCTATGCCAAGACAATCCTTGCTGTACCTATCTATCGGTTCAAAAATGCCTCATAACACTCATACAAAATACCTGTTTGGCTTAGTGTCCATGTTACCTAAATATACTGAGGTTAAGAAAGAATGATCATGAGCAAGATAAATAAACCAGGCCTGAACATCAGTATATTCCATAATGACATCTGTAAGTCTATGGCACCTCAATAGGTTCTGAAGTAAAGGGACCAATGAAGAGGTCAACTGAGAAACCTCTCAGCTACACAGAATCTAACTGCAAAGCACCTGAAATCCCAAACGTTCATGGCTTGAATAACTTGATTCTAGAGTCTTAATGAACACTTGAGAGACAAGGCCTCTTATAAGAGATAATATCTGTTCTTAGATCAATCCATCCCATGGAGAAAAGGGTTAATTTTTGGGGATCACAAGTCCTTCTTCTATGATCAAACACTTTCTTCCAAGCAATATATTTCAGTGAGAAAAGGTCTGCATTCAAAATTGTGCTCATTATTGGCCTGCTTAAGTCTTCCAGATCTTTGACATTTTTTAGAAGGCCTTTCCTTCCATTTTTTTTTTTTTTAAATAAACCATAACATACAAAAATACAACCAACATAATGGGTAGCAGATAAAGCAAATTACTTTGGCCAGTACATAACTCCTACACACAGAGCAGCAGATGAAATCTTGATCTCCCAAATGCAATAAACCTTATTAACACCTGTGAAACAGGAAGTTACCTTCCTTGTTGCCAACCTGCAGCTGCGATACAAAATTACAAATAACCTCTTAAGCACAGCTCCAGTCACCTGGGTCAGTGTTTTACAGCATAGCAGCAGGCAGCTGAAGTAAAACTCTGCTGGGCTTAACACTGCAAGCCCAAGCTGCATTATTGCAATGGTTTAATTATGGTTTAAATACAGTTCAAGACTAGGTCAAAAGTTCCCAATATCCCCAGGAGGACAAAGCACTGCCCTTGCAACAAAAGAAGCCCCTTCCCGCTTGATGATTCTAAATTTGTTGTGTTACCGATTGGAAAATGTTTAATTCATACTTTAAATACTGTAGCTCTCAAGAATTAAACATTGTGTCACAATTTTGATACATACTAATTTATAATCTATACACAAACTGCATACATGTGTATGAGTAAAAATACTTGCTTAGAAGGATTTGTATTTCCTCTGCAGCACACTGAGGCAGGGACGTATACTTCCTGGTGATGGAAAGTGATGATTGTCGTCAGACAAAGCTTAAGACAACGCTATGGAAGTTGGAGAGCCTCAGGATCATTCAACAAAAAAAATAAAACACTTTGCATATTTCACAGACGGGTACACATAAGTGACGACTTATTTTAGGATATACTTTATACTTAATTACTTCTGTGAGTACACGGGGATATTTTGTCATAAAGTCACTGAGTCCGCTGTATTTGTAAAGAAACAGTATTCTGAAAAGTGAACCCCACTGCTAATGTTTTTATTTGAATAAATTATTATCCAACACAGCAACCATCAACATTTTACAGAATGAGAACACAGATTTCTTTAATTTTTCCAGCCCTAATGCCAGTCACTATTGGGAGCATTTAGTTATAAATTGTCTTTCAATAAAAGTAAAAGCTCCCAAAACAACAAAATGAAAAGACACAGCAGCTTAAATCAAGGAAGTCAATTTCCACATGCTGATCCTAAATATTTCATAGCCCTATTTTATTCTGACATTTGTAGATGACTAAAGTGTTACAAAGGAAATAAAATGCTGATTAAAGAGTTCACTGTCATAAAGGTTACTGAATTGTAAATGGCCCTTTCCATCTTCCTGTTAATAGGTACCCAGCTGTAAACATCATGAAGGATGTGACGGGAGGCCTGTGCTGCTCCTTTAGGAGTCGTATATACATTAATCACTGAATCACCAAGCCATGCTTAATTGCAAGTTGTATATCACACAAATCCATGGTAAGTAGAAGGAAACTCATTATTGCTGCTTCATAACTACTGGGTACTTCTCATTTTAACCTTCTCACACCTGGGACACTGTTGTTTTACAATGTGAATGCAGAAAAGGCATTAAGTCACTAATTATAGTAACACTGTATGTTACCCTGCTGTTTGAACATTTTTCAAAATAAAACAAAGTACTATCAACAACAGAGAAAAATGGCATTTTTTTAAACTGGTTAAGTGAATTCTACAGTTTTTTTTTCATAGGTTATAACACATGGAAATCCATTATTCCTTGATAGCTTAAAGAACTGGCTAAATGACAAAGAAAAAAACCCAACACTGTATTTTGTTTTGACAAAATTATTGATTTAAATCCCATCCAATAGCACAATACTATTTAAAGGTCACCTAAAGAAAAATGAGTTTACACTCCAACAGAGCAAGCTTATCTGCCATGAAAGTGTAATGATGTGTTTATAGTCTCACCAGTGTGTATATATTTTTCAGAAAGATAAGAGATTTTGTGCAGGTGAAGTCTGACAAAAAAAAAAAGGAAAAAATTTTGAAATATTTATGTAGTTGTTAAACCACCAGTATTCATTTCAATAATCATTTTGATATGTTCCCCCCTCCATATGTTTTTACAAACTACTGAGCACCATAGCAGTGGTAATTCTTTTATGCCACTCATCAGATGTTTTATCAGAACTCTGAAAATTTGCGAAGTTTACTGCACAGCTTATGTATCTAGACACTAACAAGTGTCTTAAGAGATATAAAACATGTTTCAATTTGAACATTCTTGTGTTTTAATGCAAACTGGTTTGAAATTTTGTTTCACACTGAAACACCATATGTCCTGGCATACTGCTCAGCTACAAGTATGTTTATTAAAGAAAATCATCCAAAACTACTCCACTGCAAAGATAAACTCTATGCAACTGGTACCTGTTCCTAATGTCATACTACTTTATGTTCCATTTACAATTCCAAGACTGAATGGAATCAGTGTTTTCTCACAGCCAGGATGCGTTAACATGTTCTTCACATCAGTTCTGCCCTAGGACATCCATTATCTGCCATGCCAGCCCTCTTGCCACTGCCCTCCACCCTGCAAGAGGCCAAACAGACTCTTCCATTCTATCCTCACTGTGCTCACATGATCCCTTTTCAAATATATTTGAAGGACCTGCAAACTAACTAATTACATCCCTTCCCTCTTCCTAATGGGATGGATTTTGAATCCCTCTGCTCATTTACACCAGCTGGTGTTGATAGGCTTCTTGCTCCTCATGGATTTAGTTGTCAAGAATACACTGCAGCAAACTCACTTCACAAGAGACACCCATCTTTAAAATACCTGAGCACTTTCCTTCATCTCACACCCCCCCTCAAAAAAAGCAACCTTTGAAAGCAGAAATTTTTTTCTATCTTCTTTAGCAATTCCATATTCACAGATTGAGTATTCATTCTCAGTTTTCCTGTTGTCTTCAGTTGTTGACATTTGCAAAAAAAAAAAAAAAAAGGAAATCACACTAACATCGGAAAGAGACTCAATATCTTTGATTAAAAATGCAGTAAAATGTTTTTAACATGTGCCAATGGAAATTGTATTTTGGAAAGTAACATTTATTCTTAGATTATGGATGCCTATGTTAGGATAGTCCTTTTTAAAAATTTAGCTATAAGCATTCTGAAAAAACAATGTAGAAAAGGTTTTTTCTTTCATTGTTTCTGATGGTAGGAATCCCAATTGTCTTTACTTTTGGAAATTGTATGTTCAACAATGTCCAGTCCTTGATGATGACAAGCAGAGCCTCACATGTTCCTATGTCCAGTCCATACATCCTTTAGCAAGGGGGAAGATAAAAAGACAAAATATGCTCTGGAGAAAGAAAAGCCTCAACACACAGATTGAGTTCCCAAAACACTCTCTCGTACTTAACAAATAAGCAGAGATATACATGAACTGAAGATATTTATAAATTAGATTTAGGTCTCCATACTTTGGAACTGTGCAGAGAAGTTCAGATATAAAACCAGACACTGCAACAATAAGTGATACTCCAGTGACTGATACCTAATCCAACATCACCACCTCTGAACTATATCTCTACTTTGTCTTTTATTTCAATACCTCAGTTTGTTCAGTATATGGGGGGGGGGGGGGGGTGTGGTGAAAAAAAAAACAGTGCAATTTCCATTAACTGGTAGGTTGTCTGAAAGCTTAATCTATCATTCACTTGAAAAATTTCAGAGAAGAAGTGCTTCATTAAATCTGAAGAGCAATTCTTCTATGCATGTCTCTTGCATTTTGTCCCATCTTTATGCACTCCATAACCTTCATACAAAATTATATTAACTTTAGGTATACAATCCTTTGTGCTGAGCCTACCATTGAGATATTGTCAGTCAGGATAAACAAACAAACAAACATAGCCTGTGATTTACTAGTAGCTTTAGACAACATTTGCTGGTTTAAAAAAGAGAAAAAAAAGGCTGATATAAGAAGAGAAAGTGACATCCAAAAATAATTTCAGAAGAGCTTTTGGTGTAGTTTTTTTTGTTTGATTAGTTTGTAGTTTTGGGTAGGATTGTACTGTTTGGATTGGATTTTTCAGGGTGTCTTAAAGAATTTTTCAATAGGGAATTATTTTAATGGAAAACATTATGTTTTGCACGCTATGTAGCTGAACACCTATGCACCAGATGACATCCATAGCACATTGTGCTGACTTCCTCTCAGAGCACACAAGGATATTTTTTGCTGTATATCAAAGGCCAGTCTCCCTTGTTTAATTAGCTGTTCATGTGCGAAAAGACCAAGTACACAAAAACTGAGACTCTAATTGCTGTTATTCTGAGACATCTAAAAGTCTTCTCTTGAATTTGCTGTCACATTACCTAGAAAATTGTAATAAGTTTTTTAATTAAAAACAAAAAAATTGGTTTTTGTGATACAATAGACAGAGCATCTGCTTACTTTATAGAAATTATATATTTATAAAAATATATTGTTTATACAGTAGTGCAATTGCATAGAAAATTATTGAAATTTTACACTCAATGGTACATTTCATTTGCTCTTTTATCCTGCAAGTGACTACAAACTTTATTAAAACATGATGGGTATGTGAGCTTCATAACTCAGTAAAATTTCTTTAAGGCTGTGGCAAATCTTAAAAAGAAAATAACTGCCAAACATAAGACATTATTCAACACCGACACAATTAAAGCCTGTATCAATTTATATTTAAATAATCTTGAAAGTTTAAGTTGAAAGTTTTTGAAAACATGTACAAAACATTAGATTTCCCCACATTTTCATTTTTTAGGATTTTCCCCCTGTTACTCCAAGGCCAAAGCAGATGGGAGTGGGGCAGCAGAGGGACTGTGACCCCACAGATTACACAGTCCAATCCTGCAGTTTCCTGGGGGCTGTCTTCTGCAGGATATTGCAAATTCTCTTCCTGCAGCTGTGCCAGGGTCTGCAGTGTTTGCTCACAACAAGCTTGGGCATCACACAGAATTATCCTGAGGGTTGCACAGTTCAACACTTTTTTTTTATAAGGACATTATATAGTTTTACAAGCAAATGGAATTACTGAACATGTTCAGATAAACTGCAGAAGGGAGCCTGCTATTCTCAAGCACAATGGCTTGATGTAGATAAACCTCAAAATAGTCCTTTGTTTGGGATAATAGATCATTCAAAAAGATGACAGGAAAGTACAGAAACTAAGAGTGAAATACATTCTCCTATGAGTATCAATCAAGTAAAAGGCTTTGTTAAACTCAGGATTGAATGTCTCCTATTCAGTGATCTCATGGTTCATTAGGGAAAGCATCAACAGGTAGGTAAGTCACAGGATAAGCTTAAATTAGGCTGATCCTGTGACTAAAGTAGGCAGTGTACAGTAAAATAGGCTTTCGCTATTTAGTTAGCATTTCTGAACACAGAAATGAGTCACAACTCCACTGAGCATTTGACCAAGAGGACACTGGAGTAATTTTAATTTAGGGAAAAAAAACCCTAGAAAGATAAAAGCACATTCCATAAAACTACTGCTGCTGTTAGACCATCTAATCAGAACAATTTAAAAAAAAAGCTTAACTGGAGCAAGAAGAGAAACATCTGTGTGGTACAAATCCTTCCTCACTAGAACACTAGTACTGCATTCTTGTAGATGTTTACCAGGTAACAAGCAACAGATAACTTAGATTTAATAGGTTTTCTACCAAGTTGTGGAAAATATTGTGGACCCAATACTCATTGTGATTGTCATGGCAACACTGGGTGATATTGTCATCTCATAGCCAGCACAAGTTGCATCAATAAATAGTGGTTACTGTCAGACAACCTATACACTGACACTTGCTGTTCATCATACTTTTATTTTCACATGCAAAGAGCAACAAAGTTACAGTCTATATGTGGTGGTAGTTTGATAACACTGAGGGGAAAAATGTGCAATTCAATTAGCAGTTAGACAAGTATCTGTCATAGATAATAACTTCTTATGTCAAGGAATCTACATACTGATCAATGTAGAAGCTATGTGTAATTGCTTATACCAATCATAAATCACTTTTTATTGATTGGCATTCCAAATCTTTGACATAATTAAAAGCTATAGAATGGGTCACAAGATAATGTTGTTTATGTCCAAAAGCCCTTTATTTTCTGGTTTTTCTGTAATCCATCGCACTCAGGTTTTGCTGGGAATGGAGGAACCTTATTTTTTTTTTTTTAATTTTTTATTATTAGAAAATTAAGCATGAACTGCCACCTGATAAAGCCCTGATAAATGCCAGAAGTTAAAACAGGAATTTCCCGTGTCTGGATTTGATTCCTGTGTGCAAATGGAGACTTGCCTACATCCTGTTCATAATTTGATTTATACACCAATTTATTTTATACATTAGACACACTGTATGCAGTCTGACTGATGCATAAAAATTTCATGAAAAAAAAAAAAAAAAAGACTTGCTTGCTCACAACTACTTTTTAGTTATTATTACCTCTTCTGCTTACCATCACAGAGTAGGTAGGACAAATGACTTGATGCAGTGCACACGTTTTGCCCACTATACAAACGTTTTGATTGGTACTATTTCACTTCAGATTCTTGAATAGCTTAACAGCTCTATCTTTCAAGAGATCAGATCTCACATTTTCTGTAAAGTCCTCTATGGTGACACCCCCCTACCATACAGCCACACAAATTTTCCTATGTACACATATAAGACATGGGGTTTATTCTGTGGTGTGCCTCAAATAAATGAGCCAGATGCAGTAAGGGAGGATGCTTTTGCTAATTTTCAGATTATCTTCATACATGTATGCTTCCTGTGCTATTATCAATCAAATTGAAGGTATGTTTTTGCACAGCTTTTATTTAGGAAAAATCAGCAAGAAATGCATCTTTCTATATTTTCCATTTATTAGAAGTCTCCTTTCATCCAAGAAATATGAGACCTGAAATAAATTGTACCATCCTGCCTTTTTTTTTTATTCAAATCCTTGCCAGTGCTAGGCAGTATGCTAATGAAAACAGGTTGATAAATGACTCCCTGATATTTTCCAGACATTTTTCTCTCAGAAGTGCTCTAAACTGATGTAGCTCAAAGAGAATAAGGCGCATTAAGTCATTATATCAATTTTTGTTACCCAGATACTTCAGTCCCAGTTAAGAGCTGACAGCCAATATAAAACAAGGCAAGGGCATCATACGACTCCATCGATCAAACCTTGTCGTAGATAGATTGCCTATTACACAAATAGAACCAGCAGATTCAGTTTGTAGTTTTATGCTCTCCAATTAAAGGATAACAGGGTACTTTCCCATAAATCTGCTAATTGCAACTGAATTAATTTAACAAATTTTGCCAAGCACAGAAAAAAGTGATTGGTTAAGCTAATATAAACTAGCACAGGTTGTCACAAAGCAGGTTCCATAACAGGCTTTTACTCTACCTTTACTGGGCAAGGTGTCACAAGCATTTAACTCCACCAGGGTTCTTTGGCAACAGACAGCTGACAACCATAAAACATTGTACAAATAGGAGATAATTTATTTGCTGTACTTCCCCCCACTCCCAAACCATGGACTAACGCCACCTTTGCACCTAATTAATGTTTCTCTCTAAGCAGCCTGTTTTTTCTGAATCAGTATTATACAAGCAGAAGCACTAGATCACAAAAAGTGCTCCCTCATGGGCACTCAGCAAACAATGGCAGTGATCTGCAAAAAAAGAGAAAACCAGCCCATAGCAGTGCTGTGAGAAGCAGCCGAGACGCTTATTAAACAGCACAATAATGCAGTGTACCATGCTTTGGATATTATTCTAATGAGCTTAGATATTCATATGGAAATAGCTGGACTGACTGAATGGTAGATAATTCAGGTCTATAAAGAAAGAGCAATCGCAAGAGATCTGTAACTGTAACTTATGGAAGGAAATTATGAATGCAATCACCTTTGTAATGATATGTTATTGTGATAAAAAACAGCCCTTATATAAAAAATAAAATCGCTATTTCCTAATTAATTTAAATAAATTTATATCCAAACCCAAGAGATATTTTAGGAGCAACTCTTCTTACAGCACAGAAAAATCAGTTTTGTAGATGGCAAGTTTTGCACTAAAGCAGCTAAAGCTGTGTATGCCTATATAAAGTACAAAACTACAGTCATGATTAATATGAAGACACAAGAGAGATAATCCTTTTGACACATTGGAATTTAAGATTGAGGGTACTATTATCATTAGAAGAGTCAAGCATATGAAATGCAAGTTGGATGCAACAATGGTAAGCTTTCTAAATAATTGGCAGCTGAAATCCAAATGCACAGTCTAAAATGAGTACTTAATTCTGCCTGGTTTAGTTTGACTTTTATTTTTCATGCTAAGTTCACTGCCTATAGTGCCCAGACATTCATAAGTTCAACAAAATTACATAAATGATAAAGCAAACACTATAAGAACAGCACAAAATAACAGGAAGGCTAAAAAAAACCTAAAATAACACATTTTTTAAAAAAACACCCACAAAAAACCCCAAAAGCCTGAAGTCAGAATTCTACATGTTGCATTTTCTTTACAAATATGTAGACAACTTTCTGTCATTGTTAAAAAGTCATTTGAAGATAACAGACACTTGCAGAGATGCAGTGGCACTCTCCTTTAAAACAGTTTGGAAAACCTAATTTGCTGCCACGCTGGAACACGTGCTAGAAAAATTCCAAATTTTACTAATTTCATGTGTAGTACTGTGTAACGTGGTCATTTTTGCCTAGAAAGAAAATAGAGAAAAACCCTCTCCACTTCAGAAAGAGGAAGAATTATAGATCCTCAGAGCAGAAAGGTGTCACAGCATTAGCTCAGAGAAAGAAAAAACAACAAAAACAAATAGACAAAAAACACGCGAGGAAAAGGATTTCTCATGCAGAGCCAGCAAACCAACCAACCAACATAAAGCAACAACGGAAATGGATTTCCAAAGTTCACAGCAAATTTCATGCTCTTTACTCTCCTCTGAAAGGAAAATAAAGCCACTCTGGAAACAAAATACTCACAAAACAATCCACCCACTCGTTCCAAATTATCATAATTAGCAAATCCTTTATGCAATCATTTTTAACACTGAAAATGTATCAAAAAATTGTTCTACCCCACTGTCAACAGTGGTAGTTGTGTTGGTTATTTTGTATTTCACATGAAATATGTTATTTTAGAAGCATTTGTTATAAGATACACATTCCCCTTGCATATAACACACAATACAGCAATGTAATACAGTTATCCAAACAGATTTTACTTCCAGGTTTATTTTTCTAATGTCCCGTTTTTCCATACAAGGATTAAGAAGAAGGTGCTATTCTCTTAGCTCAGATATTTTGCCCAATATGATTTTGATCATAATTAAAGGTGCTGAACAGGAAGCCAGTGTTCTTTTTTGTCTTCTGGAAGCACTGACATACATAACTTTTTTTTTTTTTTTTTTTTTTAAAACACTAATGGCCTGAATGCCATACATTAAGTTGTGGGAAAACTTCATTTTAAAGCAGAAAACTTTGGCTAAAGCAACAGGTGTTACTGGTCTCTATTTCTTTAGTCCTTAATTTCAGCTGACAAATTCCATCTACATCTAAAATTTTACTTGTTTGCATCAGTAACATATTAATAAAAACAGCTGAAAAACTAAAAATACAAACAATATGTAAGATAATGACAATACCAGAAAGATGTTATGTTGAATTTACAAAAGAAAAATCATTGTATAGAAAATATAAACAAACAGCTGGAAAGGAATTCAAGCATTCATCTCCTTCATCCTATTCCTCAGTTAAAAATGAAATGCATTCCTGTGACAGTTTCTGTTTGTATAACACACTTTGAATGTGCCATGTTATCAGCTGTGCATTCTGTGCTCCACAGATGTGATATTCTCATTCAAACTTCTGACCATCAACCAAACAAGAAGCCCAGATGACATAAATCTGTAGTCAGCTAAAACAAAATGTACTGGGATTAACCTACCAAATATTTCCAGTTAAATTATTTTGAGCTAGGAGAACTAAGAGCCTGCTGTCCATGCAGAGAAACCACAGAATATGCCACTATCTTTAGACAAATGGTTCTCACCCTGAGTCAGTAAGTGTTCATGAGTAAAATGTCACAGTAAGTTTAAGTTGCTGAAGATCTTTGATCATTAACTTCTTTCCAAAGTTTTTTTCTTGAAGTCTAAAACAGCTCCACATAGCAATTCCTTTCATGTACCCCAGTCTGGTTTTCAAAAATCACTTATGTGCATTTAATCTTTACAGTAAGGACAAACTTTCAAGACCAGACTATTCCCTAATAATAGAAAGACCTGAGGACAAAGGACTATCTGCAAAGTTAGAAGGGCATCATACAAGTCACCAAAAAATAAAAAAAGAAACAGATTACAGACATGGCCACTTCTGTCCAGAAGATGTGCTCAAATAGGTGGAGGGAGAAAGCAGCAGATTGTCAAAGGGGATAAAATTATTTCTTCAGAATAGCATGGGTTTTGCACATGTTCACTGTGGAAGCTGGAGATACGTGAACCTGCACATACATCCACTTGCCAAGAACTGAAAATTTACTTTTGCAACTATTTTGCAAGTATTGATCAGTATTAAATTAGACAGTGTGAATATTAAGATACTGCATTACAATTTCTTGGTTTTGTTGGTTTCCACCACTGTCTTCCCGCTGTGTACCAGAGTGTAAATGGTCATCCAGAATCCATCTCTGACCTGGTGTCTCACAGCACATATCCAGACACTGGAAGTAGGAACTCCATATTCAATTCTATTGTTCTGATTTGCCTTCTCCAGTGTAGAAGCACAACGTAATAATTTCAGAATATGACTACTGGACCCTTCAGACTTAGACCCTGTTTGACTATAGGGTTGGTTTAATAGCTGGCTTCAATAATAAAATACCAACGAGCTATTTGACACAAATTCTGGAGACAATGCAAGGACAGAAGGCCCTGAGTCAGGGTATCCAGAAAACCCTGACAAGCATAAAAAGAGGGGAAAAGCTGTTGTTCTGCAGAAAACCCTGAGATGTTCAAAATTCTTATGCCTAATTTGACAGTGAGATACCATGCCACACTGGTGGTTGCACAGAAACACTCCTGCACTGCAAAGCCAGGCTTGGAGGTTTTCAGCTCCAGTTTTGTGTTTGAGGGGGAAGGGGTAAAGTTGTCAAGTCACACTACCAGAAGTGCAGCAACACCTACAACTATTATGAAATTAATTTAAATTTAACCTGGTTAAATTGAGGCATCAAACTTTACCCAAAGAGTTTGCAGGTATCTCTGAGTGTAAAAATCCAAGGAATTAACTTGAAAAAATTAGGCAGATGTAGAATTGAGGAGCAAAAGGGTAGCTGAGAAACATCCTACCTACAACAGTTAAGATCTACTACCAGTAACTCTGGAGAGCACACCATGATACCAAAACCTCAGACCAAGACTAGCAGGAAATACAAGCATTCCATGTTTTGAAAAAGGGCAAGACACCTCCCATTAGTATATTGAATACAAGCAACAGAACAGTCCTACAATAGGAAGGATTCTATTAAGAACTTCTTCCCTTGTTTTGACTTCTGCTAAAAATAATTGCAACTCAAATCATCACACTCCTGTTTCTGTAAAATGCCTTTATTCTTTCCTCTTTTTCCAGTTCTACAAAGACTTTTCAGACATTGCACAAGACCTATCATCAGGTGAATCCCCTTCAAAGAACTGCAGTTCCAGTCACAGAGCTCCTGACCTCACCCAGTTCCATTCATATCCCCAAGAGCAAAGAAAGCTTTGCCATTGCCAGCATGCCAAAACAAGAGGCAGTGCCTGGAGTGTGAACTTGGGATTTGCCTCAACACCCTCAGTTATCAGGACAAAAGAAGTTACGTGATTCATGGCAGGCTAAGGGACTCTCCCTTAATACAAACCAACTAGCAAACATGAAAGGCTTTACATCTTCTGACAAGAAAAATATAGACTCTAGAAATGCTTTCATGCAGATTCGTCTTTAGCCGGGAGCGAAAGTGTCTGAGGATTTCCTTATATTTACTGGTATCATTATGTGTACAGGAATGATCCCAGAAGTAGGGCAGGGCTGAACTAGTTTTTAGCCAGGTAAGTATGCATTATTTTTAACTCTAGGAGACTACAAAGAATAAAATTGAAGTGGCTAGCCTAAATAGCATGAAAAAATAAAAAAGAAAGAACAAAATAAACTAATGCAAAATCTAAGTCATAAAAAAATGTAAAAATACAATTAAATACTAAACATGACAGACATATGATGAAGTGTAAAGACCTCAAATGTGTTTTGGAGAAAAACAATCAAAGGCAATCCATATGAACATCAGTGAGGTCTCATTGGTTCTTGGTTACAAAACAAAACCTCACTATTAACACAAAAAAAAACCATACAAACACATGCATTTAGTCTCAGACAAAACAGCATTTCAGTATAAAAAGATAACTTTTAGTAACTCGACTTGCTAAGCTACCATAGTTTTAAAAACAAAAACATGTTTTGAGGACACAACCAGGTAAACAGATAAATTTTGGTAAACAAGACTATTCTTAGTAGTTTCTCAATTTCATTGAGTAGTTTGATTCATTAAAAGTCTTCTGACCATAGAGACAAACAAAAATGAATGTTGCCATTTTAAACATATATATACATATACATATGTTTGAGTGTATATATACATATATACATATATATACACACACAAATATCCTTTCCTCTCGGTGAAATTAAGAACTGTTTTGAATTAATAGAAACAAAGAAAAACTGATTTCTTAAGAAAAACACATTATTCTTTTGCTGCTGAGAGGCAGTTTGGCAGCACAGGCCAAGGTGTAGGCAACATTTCAAAATGCTGGGAAAACCCATGACTGACTTTCTACATGTACAGTGAAAATGGTGATCCCTTCCCTGGATTTTACTCATCATTCCCATTATGCACCACTTTCAGAAAGGTACATTTTTAGTATACACAGCGTATCCTAAAACTTTATTTTGAGCTTGATTTGGATCTGCAACAACAATCTGCAAGTAAATCTTTTACCTGTAAAGACAGCAAGAATTAAGCAATTATTTTTGCCCATTTCCTCATCAAAATACTTTATAACCTGGCCTCAGAACTAGCACTTCAAATAAGAAGAGGCCAGCTTAGTCATTTGGCATTTATTGTAAACATTTCTCTGAGGCACCATCTCTTTTTAATTGATGTACTCTTCAAAGTTAAAACAAATATTTCATAATGCCTAGTAAAAATTCAGATGAGCCTCTAACAACCATATTTCAAGCATTTACTAGCTTTGTCTGCATTTTGATCAAGGAGGAAATGCAGTAAGCTAAAACTTGTACTCTAAATATTTTTTTTTCCATCCTAATATAAACCTTTGAGGACACACCCTGCTCCCAAGTTTTGGATTCCCATTGCAAGAAGGAAACAGTAACAAATCCCTTCAATCACCTTGCAGGAGTTTCTCCTGGTTTGAAGTCTGTTTTACCTCTTTGTCCCTTTTTATCTCACACAGTTCCAGCTTGGGAATCTGAGCACAAAACCTCCTCTTTGAGACAGCAGTTAGATACAAATAGATGCAATTTTTTAGAATCATTACATTATTCAAATCATTATTCCACTCCAAGAAGGCTGATCTACTTTTCAAATCCAAATACATTTTCTTACAGAAATGACTGAATTGAAAAACCATACACATCAGTCTTCTGGACACCAAGGTTTTACAGCATTTGGTTAATTTGGCTTCAGTTTGAATTTCCAAAAAGACAAATCTTGTCCTTACTTCAGCCAGCCTTATAAGGGAGGGCTTTCCAAGGCCAGAGCAGGGCTAGTTTGGAGACATTTTATGTTCCTACAAGTATTCTGCACAAGCTATCCACGTCTGTACATCTACAAAGAGACAGATAAATATGCTGTTCCCTGTGCTTATGGTTGATTCCCTCTGTCATCTCAAAAAAAATTATCTAAGATGAAGTATTGCAATGATGCAGACTCTACAGTAAGCTTTTCAAGTCTTTAACCCCTGCTCCTATAGTACAGCAGTTTGATTGGTCAGAGTCTCTTATTACAACCTTTTTATTCAGCAAAAAGTATGTGTCCTAATTTTCAAAATTCATTCCACTGCAGCTTGAAAGAGTCTCATTCATTTTTGTTTTGTTTTCCAGGAAAGAAAATGTAAAGTAATAGTTTCTGATGCCCCACAAGTTTAAATTGGAAGTGACAGAAGACCTATTAGTTTATATAGAAAGAGGAGAGCCATCTATTCCCAATGCATCACCAAACACCTTAAAAGAAGGTGATATGGGTTCCTCAGAAGGGATGCTGGCAACCCTTGGAACAAAAGAAGAAAACTGAAAAATGGTAACAGAAATCTCCAATAAAGCAGTGCAAAACTACAGAGAAAGCAAAACATGCACAGGGAAATCTACTGATTGTTAGTTCCCATATGTGTTTTAGGGTAAAAGCTGTAGCCCATAAGGCCTGTCCCTAGGGTCTTGCCTCCTCTTTCTACCACATCTGGAATAATAAGATTATACTGAATCAATTGCCACTATCAAAGAATAAGACTAATTCCAACCTTCTATTCTAAAATAATTTTGATAAACTGAGCTGTTCTGGAGGGAGGTACTCCTGCAGTTTTAAATACACACACTGCTGCTCACCCAAGAACTGAAACATGCAAAATTTCCCACCCTTACTAAGATTCTTAGCACCTTCTTTACAATGTGTTATGCAACTAGAATAATTCATTGCATCTTTTTATCTTATGTTTTTTTCCCGGTGAGCTGCTCAGAACAGCATGCAAAAAGACCGACAAAAGACTGCATGAGTACCATTTCTGACAGAAAGCAGAGTTCAGCATTTATTCACTGTTAATTTGACTGTACACTATTATCAAAATTACTGCAGCTCACAATGTTCTTGTAAGGTTATGAACTGGTCTGCATCCTTCCACTGCTAGAATTTAATACTGTACTAAGTGCGATATATCTCATACATTATTAATCCAGTCCAGTTCTGCAGCAAGTTTCTATAAAACCACTGCTGAAATACTACACTCTTAAGGAACCTGACAAATCTGAAAGATGTAATATTAATATGGTTATGTTTCAGGTAGGTGCATTTAACCCATGCTAAACAATCGGCACGTTCAGCTCACGTGTTCCTGGGGAATATTTTCCCTATCACTAGAGCCTAGGAAATAGGGCTTTAGTACCATTTATGACAGCATTACAAATAGTGCTCCACACAGAGTAAAGTTACAGATAAAATCTGAATGGGCCAATTAATGGATTTAGAGAGCTCTATACAAGCTATATCATTTTTTCTGGACTGTGGAAAACTCTCATTCAAGAGCAAGA
The DNA here is from genome assembly GCF_049639895.1 of Pseudopodoces humilis. Classification (NCBI taxonomy): domain Eukaryota; kingdom Metazoa; phylum Chordata; class Aves; order Passeriformes; family Paridae; genus Pseudopodoces; species Pseudopodoces humilis. The sequence goes on from NC_142208.1 coordinate 14,412,197, forward strand.
ATGAAAACACTGATCAAAACCTAGAATGTACAGTTAGGATCACCACCTGTGTTTACTGGCCTTCAGGAATATGTGAAATACCCAGCTTCAGTGCTGTGAAGTAAAGCAGATAAACCTTTCCAGCATATGTTCATCTCTTCAAAATTCTTATGCCTTTTTTATTTTTTCATAAAGCAAACATTATTTTCAGGGAGAATGTGAACGCTCTATTCCAGCTCCTGCAATTTGCCACACTTTTTCCACTTTAGAGACTTTCTCAAGAAATTCTCTACCAATAAATATTACTCCCTGCCACATATCTGCTATGTCAGTAATACTGAAATAAAAGAAAACATGTTTAAACACAATATAAGGCAATGTTCCACTTAAGCCATGATTCTCTGTAACAGGGCTGTAAAGCTTCCTCTCTTCTGAGAGGTCAGTAGGTGTTTTAGCATCAGTTGCAGTTAGAACACATGTAACTCTGTGCCTGATTCAGGCCAGCATCCAAAGTAATCCCCAAAAATAATTTTTCACTCAGCACTCTTGGGTTTGCTCTCCTCGGAATGCAAAGTGGTACATACACATACTAACACACAAATTCACACAGTGCCCCTGCTTTGGTGGTCCTCTAGGAGAAACTGTTACACTTAGCTTAAACTTCAGCCCATCTAACCATGAATTATTTTCAGAGAAGGCTGCACCTACAAAAAAATTTTAAAATAAATTTTATAAAAAGCAACAAAAAACACCCCCCCCAGAAAATCCTAAACAAATAAACAAAAACTGACTTAAAACAACACTGGGGAAAAAAAATCAAGACAGGATTATACTACTTTCCAGGCTTCCAAAATTTCTGGTTTTTAAGAAGAGCTATTTAAAGTATAGTACAGAAATCAGTTAAATCAGTTATTCTCTTACAGTTCATGTGGCTTGTCTCATTTCCTCTACTTTGATTTGAGCAACACTGAGTTAATCTTAAAATGGCTTGTTTCAAATACTAATTGTCCAAATTCTAGAGGGATTCCCAGAAGTAAGACAGCAGTATCAGAACTCTATCACAGTAGATTAAAACACCGAACATATATAACTCATCTTTTTACATTTGTAGTAATTTGAAAGTCTGGCTATCATTAGCAATACATTGAACATACTAAAATGAGAAAATATCATACTATGGAGTTTTCCATTTCTGACAGCAATTTAAAGAGACAACTGCAAGAAACACTCAATTGTGTAATTAAGCTATCTGGATAAAAAAACAACAAGTTTTCTCCTTTTTTTTTCCTTCATCTTTCCCTCCTGTCAAGTACATTTCTGCAGACATTCTCAGTTTAATAATGTAAAGATCCACTGCAATTTTTTTAATTGTGCTTTGTACTTATGCACGGCACAAAAAAAAATACAGTCACATTACTGAATAAGTTACTTGACAGCAAAAAGATATTTCTTTCCATTTAGTAGCTTTGTTTGTTCTCTTCCCATGCTTAATTCGGCCCAAACTTTTGAACAGAAATGTGTATCTACATTCTGAAATACATCTACATGGCATTCAGACAATGAATGAACTAACACAGATTACTAACAATTAAACACAGAGTGGATAGGTGCAGTGACATTGAACCAACATTGTTCCACGGAGTATCTTCCACTGTGACCTACAAACACCTACAGTACCTTCTGGCAGCCTGAAATACTCAGCTAGGAAGGTGGTATCTATTAAAGATACAGATCTTCAACCCCACATCTAGTTGAAATAAGTGAAAATGAAGGAAAAACTAGACTACCCAATGTGATAGAAGTCATAAAAGGGGAACATATTTCTCATCTGTTAACCTTGAATATCTGCTAGCTCAATATTTTCACATTCCTCATGTATCACTTCACTGTTCACTCCTTAATAACCACTCGAAAATCAGCTGCACATTAAAGAAATGGAATATAAATTTGACTGGACTCACTACATCTGAGATATCCTCCAATACAGCATAAAGCTAATTTAGCTGTCACTTACTGTAAGTAAAATGACAAATATCTGTAATATCTGTCAAGATATGAAAGCTTTAAAGAGAGTTATGCAGCTGTCAACATTTTGATGACTTTAACAAGAGAAAAATAAACGAAGAGAGAAAATAGACAGCACGTCTGTTGTGTATCCAGTTGCCAAAATCTCCTATTACTTTTGTTAATAATAATAAAATTACTTCATAAAAATAAGATAAACAACAAGGACTTCTGAAATAAACTGATATAAGTAAACATATTAGTACCGGCAAAACACATCCATAGAAAACACTGCAAAAAAAATGGAATGTAGGCCTCTCCAGTAACTCCATAATTATTGTAGTATCCAGCATTTATTTAATTTAGAGTTACTATTTATAAACCAACAACATAGGAAGCCTTAGAAAGCACAACCAAATTACAACTTATCAAATATTTAGCTTCCTATATCTAAACATGTTTTATTCTTTATATATTTTAGTGATTCAGCAGTAGTTTAAATCATTTTAGCTCCTGAAGGAGGAGTTTGTTCAGTTTCCAATGTTGCATACTTTTTCCAAAAAGGCATCTCAAGGATTGGCTGTAAAGACAATTTAGCTGAGGCAATTTTCATCCCCTTACTTGCACATATATTGTCAGTCTATTTTTATTTAGCTGTCAGTTTACAGGTGCTGACAAAAGCGTATGCCTTCCTCCTCTCTCCCTGCAGGAAAAACAACATTTCCTTGGGGTCTCAGGTTGACTTATCCCGTTTTATATCCAGCTTTACAAGTTTTGCATAAAACACCCTACTCTAAAGGAAAATCTGAAATACAGCTATTCTATCTAGGATTTTCATCTGGGTGACAGGATTAAGTTCTATACAAACCATGAAAATACACCTGCCACTAAATAGCCCAAGATTAAGCAAAACATAAAATTCCTTTCTTTTGTACTGAAAAGAATAATAGAAGTTTTTGAAAATCTGATTATAGCAAATATGAAGAGTAGAAGTGTGTTCACTGTTGTACACTGAATTCCAGCTACACAACCAAGAGTTGAAACTGTTTTGGGAATAGGAAGGCAAATCCAATCTTTCAGTAATATTTTAATAGTGATGAACTCTGACATTGTGGTCAGAAAGCTGCTAAAATCAGAAATCTTTGTCTTTTAATGCATTTTTCATTTTGCCCCTGATTTCAGACCCACAGTACCAAGTGGACTTCTGTAAAGCAAGAATTTATGGGTTAGAGGAAAGAATCAGCTAGCCTGCTTCTCATCAAAGCTCAAGGTGAATCACCAGAGTAAGACATCGTTTTTCCAGGATATAAAATAAAAAAATGAGCTCCTACAAGAAACAATAAAGGAGATCATATAAGGGATCCTAGAAGGAAGCAAGAAGAATATGTTATATCTTGTGATTAATATCACCATATTTGTAAAACAGACTTCCTGCAATTGCAGGATGTGGTAGTTACTGTTTGTTGCTAGAATACCCGAAGTTTTCTAAATTGTAATTTCAGTGGCTGAAGAAAGACCGAGTCTTCTTTCTTACAAAAGTCTCACTACTACACCACCAAAATCATATGAGGTTTTGCATCCATTTATGTAGAATAATCAAATGTCTGTACTTACATTCTTACTTCATTTGAAGGCAATGCAAACCAATTCAACATAAGTCGATTTTCTAACCAACTCATAATAAACTAAAATGAACTTCCCCTCCACTGAGATTATCCATTCGTGGTTTGGCAACAGCTATTTATAGACCTTTCCAACTAGTAAAACAAAGCCTGTGAAGCACTTTCTTTCAAAAAAAGAAAAAGTGTGCACACACATGTTTTTTCTCAATTTTCAGTCTGTGATTTCCCAGATTTCCTTATAACACCATCTGATTGTGAAAAATTTATTGGCCATTTAGAGACAGGTGACAAATTGCCAGGTGTGATCCAATAAGATCTCACACTAAGCAGAATCAGATTTGCCTGAGACTTCAGTGAGAGACCTAAGCAATAAACAAATAAAGGAACCCAGAAACCATGAAGATTGCTCTATGCTGTCATTAACACAACAAAAGTGATTCAACATCTCAATATGAACTGAAAAAGAGTGGTTCTAAAAAGCAGTGTTCAACAGTGATCCTCGAAAATTTTATAAAGCTCTAAGTTTAAAAAGAAAATCATACAACAGAAGTATTCATGGACATGGTGATGAGGAACACACAACTCAGTTCAGATTCTGCCCTACTATTAAGATGCCCTACTACATTTTACCCATCACATTTTATAAGCAACATATATGGGAGGGTTTCGAGATGAAAAGACATACACTGTAGGTTTTTTTATAGGGTTTTGGCCAGAGAGAGATTGCCATGAAACATGGTTTGTGGCTGTTTTGCTTGACTACGTTTGCCCATTCTGAAAGACTAATGGGCATATCACCCCACTTGGCCCCAAAAGAAAGAAACAAAGCAAAACTGAAATAAGCTGTAAAAGTGACACTGTAGAATTGCCGTTCAGCTACTGAAAATAGTAACTTAATGACTTACAAACAAATTTGCACATCTATTTATCTCAATAACTATGTTCCCTATTTCACTTGTATGGATCTGTCAATACAAACAGCAAGCCATACTTTTAAACCAAGAATAAAACCACTAAAAAGACAACTTGGGTTTGGATTTTTTTTATAGTGTCCCTTGTGCAAAGGACATAAATTACTTGTGTTGTTTTATCAGCAATTTCTTTTAAATTTATAAATTTGATAGAAATTTTAAATCATATAAAAGCTGTATTATTGTGCATAATTTATCCCTATTCTGTGTATAGACTAATTGTCCTTAACCCAGCATACATTTGATAAGAACCTGCAATTCACTTCGCAGATGACATTGGCAACAGTTTCTGATAGTGTCGGGGGCAGGGGGAAATGGAAAAAAAAATAAAATCAACATTAGCTGTAAATTTATCTTCCTTATTTATACCTGTCCAAGCTCAGGAAAAAGAAACATGTCTTAGATATCAGAAAATGAAGCCTTCAAACATTGCTACTCCACATTATCACACATCTGATTTTTAAAAACAGGAACAGCTGCATTTACTGATAAGAAAGCAGGAAGATGTTGTATGTTTTTGCACAGATGTTTGTAAAATCCTTCTTTGTTAAGCATGTGTCTAAGAAATAAGCCACCTTTAATCTTCTCTAATGATTAGGTCAAATGAAATAAATGACAAGGCATAGTAACTTTAAAACATATACAAATAAAAGAAATCAGCATTCCTGTTTTTATACAGAAAGGAAGTTATTTCAACTTTGTAACTTCAGTTATCACAGCTACTAAGAACTGATTAAAGATCAATGAGATTAAATGTCAAGCAAGTATTTATTAATACTACTAGAAAAGTATACTTACAACCACACTCTGTACATCAAAGGAGAATACGGGAGGATATCCTTGTAAACAGGAGGTATTCCAAATAACTGAATTATGGATTAACAAAATATTAACAGCAACCTTCACTTTACAGTGACACCATGTATGATCATTTCAACTTTTCATTCTTCTTCATTATATAAGTCAGCTAAGCAGTCATGGGTTTGGAAAATTCATTTTAAGACGATAAAGAAAAGGAATGAACTTGTAAAAAGAAAATTCAATTTTTATATTTTACTCCAGGTATCTACTTTATACATGTATGTTCCAAGTAAGGTGCCATACATGTAATATCTTCTCTTCACATACCCATGGAAGGAGTTCCGAGACAACACATGCACCTGGGGCCTAGTGAACTTCTCAGAACCTAAATCAGCATGTCTGAAGTGAGGATCTGGGATATATATACTTTTAATAAAGTTCAGGTAGGTTCCTCTGAAGCCAACTACTAACTATTTCAAGCACTGCATCATAAACTGCCAAACTCTATCTGAATAATCCCAGACTACCAAACTCAGCAATGTTATCAGAATTCAAATCTTTCACATAACAAAAAAAGTCTTTATAGGTTGTCTAAACATTTTGTAAAACCAGTCAGTCCCAGAGAACTGGGTACCCACCTACCAGGGCAAAAATTACTTGCATTCACATAATTGGTTGAGACAGGGAAGGGTCAATCTTAATCCTGAAAGTCACATATTGTAGTGTTTGTGAATGGGCAAAACCCATGACAAAAGTAACACCTATCTCCTAAAGATGAAAGGTAGAGAATTGAGGAGTTGTAGGACCCCAGGGCTCCCACCATGGAGCAAAGCTGAGAAGGAAGCAGAGCTGCCACGTCAGCAGTACCAGCGCTCTGTAAAGAGGAAGAGTCAGGTTATTCCTTACACAACACCTACAGCCTGGGAACTGGACCATGTACACTAAAATATCACCTGAACTCCAACCATCATGTACTGTTAAATACAACTGTTTATTAGGCAAGCACATCAAAGGAGAAAACTGCTTCCTAAGGAGCAAAGAACTAAGCTGGCACTGACAAATAGGAAGCATTTGAAATCAAAAGAAAATAGCCCACTTAAGAATGGCCCCACCCATTAAGTAACAGCCAGTACTTCAGATTCTCTGAAGTCATCTCAGTTACAGTATTGTAGATAAATACATATATGAATAATGTATTGTGCAGAAGAAAAAAGCAGAAGACACATGGAAACCTGCTTATCTGCACATGGAAAATATGGCCAAAAAAAATAAAATTTAGATTTCTCTTCCAGAAGTTTATGTAAGCTCCCATTTTAATTCAGAAAAAAAATATTATTTTTAACAATGCCTTATTTTAAGAACCCAGAGATGTCCAAAGAGATTTTTCAGAACAGATAAATTCTTGCTATAGAGCTGATGCTTCAAAATTCCACATGTTAAAAAGCAAACTCATCATTTTACAAGCAACTCATTAAAAAAGAAATTGTTTTATCATTATATGAACTCATATAAATCTGACATGGATTTTATTTCTCACTAAATACTACTCAAGCTTATTCTTTTCTCGAATATGAAGAGATGGCTACTTCCAGCAAGAGCTGAAGACACAGCAGCAATTAAATGCAGGTGGATTGTTCCTTCTGACCTAGAAGAGATTCCAGCTGGGGGAATAGTAAATGAAATCACTCAACAACCTAAAAAACATTGCTTTCTGTTCTCAAGACAGGCATATCAGTAGTAGGTCAGCCCTGTACCCTGTATTTCTGCCACATACTTCTGAAGTGTCAACTACACAAAACAGAATGTGAACTGGTCTTTCTGCTTAGACTCAAAATTAGGTCAGCCTACAGTAATGGCTTAAGATCAAGAAAACTTTCCAGCTGTTCATTAAACAATTAGGCTAAGACTCAACTCATGCAACTGAAATCATAAAACATAAAGAGCCTTTAATTACCACAATTCCATAGATATATGTATTAGAGGAGACAGCATGGAGGTGAAATGGCTCTGTAACATATCATTTTTCTGCTCTTAATAAAGTCAATGGCTGCCATAGACATTCAGTGACCAAACAAAAGCCACAGCTACTACGTGTTTTAGAGCATTAAGTCAACATTTAGTACTGCCAATGTCTATTTTAAAATAACCTAAATATTTTACAAGTTCAAGGAAAAAAACAAAACAACTCCCATTAGCACAAGAGCAAGCAAAAAAAAAAAAAATCTTTGGAAGAAAACCAGAGAGTTAGTCCTTTTTGGAGGTCTCTGTTCTTTTATGATTCTTATCCCCAAAGGCAAACCCATAAAAGTACAGCTAAATACTCAGCACAACAAAGGGAAGCCAAACTACAGAAGCACTGCTGCAAAGAAATATAAAAACCTACAATGAATTAACGAGCTAGAATTGGAACCACAGCTCTGCCTAGTCCCAGTCTCTATTTGCTTTCCTCCCACTCTGTGCCACAGACCATGGTGTAGTCTTGGCTTACATTCTGGACAGTGGGAGGCAAGAACAGATATCCTCAAATAGAAGAGGACAGACCAGTACTGCTGATCTATCTGAATATACCTTTAAATGATGAGCTCATGGAGCCACAATTTAGATCTAGCAACAGGCAAGGTCATTTCAAATTAAGGATTTCCAGAAAGGCTATGCAGAGCAAAGAGACAAGTCCAAGCACACAACTATTTTTTTGTGCTTTAATTTTATAACAGTGTTTTTTATTCAGCAAAGAATCTAGCAAAAAATAACAGTGCAGGCATTGCCTGGCTTAACTAAAGCAAGTCATGCTGTCTCCATGTTAAACCTGCTCACAGATTTTGCACAGTCAACAATACATCAATAGTGACTGATTGTATTAATTATCTCCTAGATTAATATGTGGCCTTTTCAGCTGTGTTGTTAAATGGAATAAAACCAAGAACTGATGCCACAGAATAGTGCAACTCAGGCTTTTCCCATGAAACTTGACTAGTTTCTAAGCTGTAGCAAATGGGAAGTTTTAAATGCTAACCCACTATCCCCTCTTTCATCCTTTGCAGGCCATAGTAGAACAAACACATAAATTTCATGCACTGAGATTTCTCACTTTAGCGAGGATCTACACAAGAATTGTTTTCTGAGTCTTTTAATCAGAAATAGCACACCTCAATATTATCATGCCAAAATTATCTGTTCCTTCCTACCCCTCCTTCCTCCTCTTCATTCTTCTGTTTAATGCAAATACCCTTGGAAGTAAGAAACCATCATTCCTTTTGTTTTGCTTAAGAGCAGAAAATGATAAAAAAATATGGTAGAGTTTCTTCCAAATCTTCAAGAAGTTTTGGTTTGGCACTTGCACAGTCAATCAGCATGATAACATTGTTCAGTACAACTGGGAACAGAAATATAGAAGTCCATCTGGTGCTGGTCATAAGAATGAAGGCATATTTTACCACAGAAACATATTTTTACAAATCCATTCTATATTTCACTCAAAATGTCATCAAACTGTATCATCCCATTACCCTAGGTGGAAGCAGGATAAGGAGACTGGAGGAAGAGAGGTATTTATCACAGCAAAAATACTGCCATTAATTTCCAGTTAAAGGGCTAGCTGCACAGTAACTATTTGTGATCATTTCATCTTTAAAAAGGTCACTGCTAAAAACTGGGGAGGGGGGAGCAAGGAAGAGAGGACAGAAAAAAAAAATAATTCTCATGTTAAATTAACAATTTCAAGATCCAGAATAATCAGTATCTGATAGCCAAATAAAACCATAGGCTGTAGTTTTGGTACAAAGTATGCTCCAGCTTTCCAAAAATTAACACTAAAACTAAGTTATGCAGTATATCTCTACAACTGCTTTCCTTCTGAATCATTATCAAAATTTTTCCACTGCAGAATTTTTTTTCACTATCACAAAGTTATACAATATTACTACTTTATCAAAAAGAGAATGTTTTCCTAATTCTAGAAGCAGACAACTCTAAATGAATGAAATGCTGTTTGATGTTAAATGATCCTAAGTGCATAAAAAGTGCTTATATTTTATTTTTAAAATATTGTGCTGCTTAATGATATCAAGTGAGTCCTAGCAAGATATTTTCATCTGCAATACTTAAATTAGCTACCATAATGTAAAGGAGAGAGAAACAGGAACCGTGCTGAGATTGACAACCACAGAAGTACTTTGCAACTATAGTCTATACTTTCAAACTGTCCTTAAAAATATATCAATATCTAAATTGATTTTTGAATTAAAAAAAATATTATTCTGTTATCCTTCAGTCATCTTTGAAGGGTAAAGCCAGTTTTAAAAGACATCTGTGTACAGTTATATTGGACTGTCTTCAGGCTGCAATTTGACTGAGGAAGGCTTCCAAATGACAAAACTGACACTGCACTAATACTATCATCTCCACAGGTTTAGCTCAGGCTCCAAAGTGATGTCAAGGACAGATCAACATTTGAGATAATCCAAAAAATTATTCAGAGTATATAAACAGGTATAACTGGCTGATTTACATTCAGCTTCACATTAAGTAAAGGATACCATTAATTTGACCCCTTGTATTAATTTTATTCTGCAATGTTAACAATTCATTCAAAACATACTGAAAAATTTATTCCAATTAATATCATACTATAAAGGAAGGAACCAGTACGGTGCTTAGAGAAATCACCACAAGTGCAAGTGAGGTAATAAGAAACCCAGGTGATTATAATCTAGCCAACAGCATATTATCAAGGACTGATAGACTCTGCAAATATTTATAATCCCTAATTTAGAACTCAAGTAAGGATTTTGGGGCTGGTTTTGTTTGTTTTCTCATTTCTGTGAGAAATACCTCCTGACATATTCAAAGACATATATACAACTACTAGGCAAAAATACAATATACATATTACAAACAAGTTAATACCTGTACAGTAAAAAGAGAAAGAAAAAGCAAAATATGAAAGGAGCACATTAGACTACCTGTTACAATATCCCTTTCATCATGCTCACAATTACTTAAAAGATTGGTACATATTTAAACTGTAAGAGGCTCCTTCCCAACCCCAATGTGTTACTGAGCACATTGGTGGAAAGTAACAATAAAAATGTGAAACAACATTTGAAAACATGTTTTTTCTTAACAGAGCATTGTAACTATGAAGAATTACAAATCTATTTTAACATCAATCCATATCTCAATATACAACATGAAATGCTAAACTGAAACTCCTTTATGCTCATTAAAATATTTTCATCCATTTTAATAATTTCTTAGGCTAGAATTCAAATCTTTAAACAAAGCTTTCCAAACATATCGTAACATAATTATACAAAACATCCTGTATTCTATTTTACCATACTATCCTTTCATCCATCCTTCACTACAGGTGTTACATAAATGGATACACAGATGAAGCTTATACTGAGGATTTCTGGGTGACATGGGAAAAACAGAAACAAACAGGAATAAATTATCCAAAGGCTACTTCTACTACAAAGCCCAAAAGGGCTGGGAAGGAAATAAAAAACCAAAATATGCAAGAGATCTCTCTTTTTCTACCCCAACAGAGTAATGAATCCCCCAAAACTGAGGCTGCAGCTTGTGGGCTTGCTGTCCTCAGCCATGACTCCAGTCCAAGGCGTTCCCATCTTTCCACTTCCCTCCAGTTGTGTTCAGGCCTGCTGGCACAGCACACTGCCTGTCAGATATGCTAGGACAGCTAAGGAGGTGACACAAAAGTGGAAACAAACAGTCAGCACTGATAGAGGAAATATTTTCAATGAATACTGCTGCCAAGAAAACTATACATAAAACATTACCTTCCCAAGTTTGTATCTGTGAGTTTTATAGAATTCAGGCTCAAGCATCTCTTTCTGAGGCAACAGCATGCACAGGCAACCCAGCTTACATAGATGAAGCTCCATGTTTATATCAAACTTAAAATTTAACATAGAAACAGACAGTTTATTTAACTAACTCAAAAGGAAATCTTCAAACATTAACAGAAAAACGGTTCTGTTTATCTGTCCTCCACCAAAATAATAGATGTTTTCACAATGGTAAAACTAACCTTTTGCATAATGCTGAGGGTCACTTTTTTTCCATAGTATGAATATCCAAATGGTTGTATTTGGCAGAAGGGGAAAAACCCCCCACCACTTTCCAGGTGAAGAATGTCTTAGTGTTCACTTACAGAAGCCAAAAACTACCTGTCACTACAATTGTACAGTCACCACAAATGCACAGTTCCAAGAACTTTAAATTGAGCACACATGCCATTTTTCAGCAGCCTGTGTTCCAACAAATAGCATATCCCTGGATTATTTTGTTCTTATCAAAGTGTTTATGATTAATTATAGTTCAGTAATGTTGGTTTCACATAGGCATTTTCCCCTTTTAGATCTGCTGTGGGCTCATAATATAACATCAAACACACTAATAAAAAGCTTTAAAGAAGACAATTAAAATTCACTTGAGGTAGTCATGTATTTATTCCACCTTCAAGTGGGCAAAATACACAACATTTCCCAGGACTTGACACCAGAATTAAAGAATGAACTACATAAATAGAAAGCCAAATATAAGCATGAAGTAAAAGCAATGATTAAAACACATTATAGAGGAAAGTGGGCATTAAAGCACTAGTGTCTTCAAAGATACAATGACTAGAAACAAAATGTTTCCCTTAGAAGAATGTGGGATGAAAACTGTGGCATTTATTCAGGAAACAACCTTACTCCTGATTATGGAGATAAATTTCCAATGTTAGGCTATAAAATAATCTGGAGGAGGAGAAACAGTAAAGCACACAAAGACCTAATAATAAAGTTATCAGCTATACAGCAGAAGACGGAGGCAGAATAAAGATATAAAATGAGAGGTACAGTAGGTCATAACATTTTAACAGTCATTGATGGGAACAACTGTTTCCATGTTCTCTTTTTTTATACAAATCACAGGAATTCCTTCTGAATAGCATCATTGTTTCAGCTGGCATGAAATTAAAATCCCAGGCAAATGAACCAATGGAAATTTCTGAAACAGAGCTTCTACTAGAAAAATACCCAGGTATTAAGATCTGCTTCTGGTGAAAGGTAACTTCTCTGCTCCACCATCAGTCTCTCTCTACCTTGTCATTCAGCCTGCTCCTTACACAGGCAAACAACTCTTATCATTTATCTCCTGAACATAATGCCTTTACAAGCACTGCGGTACAAGAAACATTTCAAGATGCACGCCTACAGCATACAATCTTCTGACTCAGTCCTCTGAGTTACAGCTTAAATGTTCAAAGAAAACAAAAGAGATGCAATATAATTAGAAAACAGCAGAACAGAGCCATGCAGGAAGGAAACAGTAGTGAGCTACTTCAGGCAATCAAGAACTTTGCATGTTGCACCAGGAGGTGTTGGCTCAGTACAAACTCAGAAAGAAAAGCACTTGGGCTCTGTGCAGCACCGTACTAGTTATGGGAGCTAACTCTATAAGAAAACTAGGATCATACAGGTAATCTTACATCCCTTCAGCTGCTGGGAACCCCAAGCTGTGCAGCGTGGCACAGGCCCCCCAGTGAGGGCACAGCCCACTGTGCAGATGCCATCCTTAGAATGGCCACACCATTCTGCTCATTTCAGCCCCTACCAGATTTTATTCAGTGAAAACTCTACGTCTCATTTCTACTGCCAAATAAAAGGATGCTCACATGTGAGCTTGTTGCTGCAGCCCTAGATAAAGGCAAGGCCACACAGCTGGTGTGATCAGGGGCCAGAGGTGCCCACGGCTGCTCTGTGGCAGTGGGAGGCTGGGCTCATCCTGCAGCCGGGCACCTGAGCAGCACAGCCCAGCCTGGCCCCGCTCAGCTCTGCCACTCCTATTCACCCTGCTCTGCGACCATATCTTGTCAATACTGCATCTCATCAGCAACATTGTTCTGTTTTACAGGACCTACAGTCTGTACTTGGAAATAATCTTTAGCTGTCCACATGGGAAGGGAGATAAAGCCATAGTCTGAGGCCAGCAAGAGTTCCCCTGTTCAAAATCACAGTGTTTTCTTTTAGGTTCCCAAAATAATTCTCTCTGATTAAGTTTTTGCTTATTTCTGCTAGATTGTTTAACAACACTCAAGGAACCTAGGAAATACCAAAAGTGCAAGGACATCAAAACACTCGAACTATGCAAAAAGGCTGAAAGAACTTTCAGCTCAAATGAAAGAAACTGTCCAATGGAAAACAGCACAATTGTTCACTAGACTGGATGAAACACCTCAGCTCGCACACCATATATTCTGTTCATGATTAAGTATTTTTTAAACATAAGAAGACACAGCGGTGCATTCTACATTTGGAATGGCAAAGCTTCTACCTGAATTAAATACTAATAATTTTCATGATACAATTTTTTTTTGATACAGGTTTTTAATCTTTTTCTGTTGTGGTTTGTTGGGAAATATTTTCTTTTTCCATGTTGGCAGTAACAAAAAACAAATTGCTTATTACAATAGTGGCTCATAAGGCTTTTAAGACAGCCTTAACTGTAGATAAAACTCCTGTAAGTGAAAATTGCATCTCCAGTGGAACTGAGATTAGACAGCATAAATTCTAAGTACACTATTTATGGCAAAAAGAAACAGAAAAACAAAAGCAGGAGAGAGAAGATGCAAGTCATACTTGCAAATCCTTTTTTTTTTCCTTCCCTGTGTATAAACATGTAAACTGACTAAATGAGTAGGCTGGATAGTTGTCTTTTTTACACTACTGATAAAATTTTCATCACTCTGAAGAGTTTCAGGGCAGGCTAAATTAGTTTTGCATACTACAGCTTGCCTAGTACACTAGAAACCAAAGTGCTGTTTCTGAAATTCCCCTCCGTCTTCTCAAATCCATGCTTCTTAAAAACAATTTTTCCCTCTCCTGTTGCCTTTTCTTTTAATAAAGAAGGCAGAAGAGAAGAGGAATACATTTTCATTCCAGTTATTTTGGAAAAATTAACCCTCTTCCAACATATTTATTCTGGAAGAATCTAGAGCCTAGAGCATTTTCTGACCATCCTCTCTAAATTTTAATTATTACAGAAGCAATGAGAGCACACAGACAAGAGAAGCAGATCCTTTTAATTTACATGACATCTCTGAAAGTTTTTTTATATACAGAGACTTTTTAAATGATCTCCAGTATCATAAGGCACCTTGACAGAAGCAAAAGTGGGGAAGAGAATTGGGTTGCAGTCATGTAAGTAAGCACACTCACAAAGCAGTCATTAATTAAGATATGCCTGACTGATAGCAGTGCAGTCACTCCTGTCTACACGGTTTCTCAGGAGTAGCATGTGCTTTTGGAATCTGGGTAGCCTTCTCCATGGCTCTGCCCCATTGGCGTTGATTATGTATGATTAATGGTTTAAAGGAAGAAAAAGAGAAAGGTCAACTTCTGAGTTCAAAACAGAGCAGCTACACGGGGAGTAATTAAGATACTTGTGTAAGCATGATTAATAAGCACAAACTGGCACACTGCGCTGTAAACAAGATGCAACCAGATGGTTAGAATGAAAAGGATTTTTCCTAAAAAGCAATTTTTCAATGCCTTGAAAGTTGGCTTATTTTTCCCTCTCTAAGCCTTACACAACTCATTATCTACACATCCTAAAGGGAAGAAAGAAATAGTAACCCCTTCAACATTCCCCCTTTCCTGGCTTTTTTCATACAGATAACTACAGTTTGCATGTAAATGGATTCAACTCATCTTTGTTTAACGTTGCCTTTTATGTCGAGTTTCATGAATTGCTAAGCCTGACAAGGTTCACTGGGAGTCTTTTAACTCCCACCCACAAGTTCTCCCTGGCTGTCATGTGACTGGCAGTATAGAGGGATCAGCAATGGCATTTATGGGGAAAGCGGGAAGACAGGTGTCAGAACGGTCCAGCAGGCAAACCGAACGAACACTAATCAGCTCTGGTGTTCTTTTACAATCCATATCTAATTCACAAGTTTCATTCTTTCTGAAAAACAATTACTAGGTTTTGAAGTTCATTGTGCATTTACTCAACTGTCTCTTCACATTAACGTAAGTGGGAACAAGAAAAAAAGAGTCAGCAGGCAAGGGACATCAAAAGATCTTAGAGAAGATGAAGGCTTTATTTTAAAGTAATATAATTACAGATGAGCATAATGTTTTACAATAAATTTAAATGTATAGTTACATCCTTATGTGCTAGGAAAATATTGGTTGGTTGTCTCGAGCTGAAACTCTGGTACATACAAATGACTTTGCTGAGAGAAGAAAAATAAAAAAAAAATCTCATTGCAACATCAAAGGAATGGATATTAAGGCAACAGTGGGAACAACAGAATCAGTGCTCTGGGAAGTATCTACACTTATAAGGCTCATCTCTGAGAAATAATAATAAAAGATTACAAAAGGAATATTTTGCACATTTCAAACTCCACTCAGTTCAACGGATTTATTCTCCATAGGTAAACTTTACCTCATCTTCTAGTTTATAAAAAAATTTAAAAACCCAAAACCACAATTCCCCATTCCCCACTGACAAATCCTCTTAGAGTCTGAGTATATAATCTAGTAAAGCCTCAGCTAATCTTCATTGGTGGTAACGTTACTGACTCCAGTATTGGGAAATTTGCTTTTGTGTTATGTAGAATGTGAGGAGACATCTAAAACTTCAACATGTTTTCTACTAAGTACAGATTTCTTAGGCAATTCATTTTCACCCCCACAAGAAGTTACAGGCACACAGCATCTGTTTTGAAAATAATCCTTTCCTTCCATGTAAATGAACATCTTTTCAAGGACTTCTATACAGACAATAAATACTTGGTAAGTGAAATGATAAAGGCCCTATACCAGGACTTCAGTGTACCATGATCCCACTGTTCAGCAGCAAGGCTTGATATTTAAGCAACTTAAATCTAGAGATATTTCTTCTATGAGAAGTAACACATTCAAATATACATTTTGGTTAGAAACTTAATACAGTAGTCAAGTGTTGACTTAGAAGCTTTGCTAATGTCTGATTCCAAGAACAAGATGGGCACTCATCTAGAGATACAAGGAGTATGGGAACTTCCAATCAATTAAGTGCAGACAGATGAAAAGCATTGTTCAGTTCCATGTGAGTAAATTTTGGCACCTGAAAAAGCATCATGGTATGTAACCGCTTTCCTTTTTCACTGAGCACATCTTTCAATTTCTAGTAAGACAAGCCTGTATCAGTCCTGACTTTCACCACCACCCATTAAATAACGCCTCCAGGACAGGCAGTTATCATGCAATTCTACAACAAAGTCAACATACAGATTGCTAGCATACTTCAACTTTGAAGCTGTTAAAAAGAGAACCTTAGTAAGTTAAGAAAGACCACTAATAGGCTAGCACTGCTGAGGACACCTCTTTAGACCTGGAGACCCATAGCTAAAAAATAGGGTTAATTTAAAGCCATCCTATTGGGCTGCCAAGAGTTTGGCAGGAAAATAATTAGAGCAATTAATCTCCAGACATTCTGGTCTCACACAATTTTCAAATTCGCTTTGAAAAAGCGATAAAAATTAATATTGATTATGCCCAAAACTATTGTTAGGACAAGACTCAGGAGTCCAAACAACCACGTTGAAATCAAAATCAAGCTCATGTGAAATGTGTGTCCATTAACATTCGTGTTATTAGTTCATATGGGATGAGTCAGACTATAGCTCCATCCCACAGTCAATCAATCATTCTCATATTTATGGGTTTTTCCTGTCTATTGTACAAACAAAAAGTAAGAAGACAAACCAGCATGGGTGTTACTCAGCAGGACTGATAAGTTAACAGCAAAGAAAGCTGGACAAATAAACTTGTGCTAAATGCATTCTACATATTGAGAGCTTCAGACTGATTACTGACCTCTCAAAACAAGTATATGTATTCAACACTGAGCAGTCATTTTCCCTGAATTATTTTTTTTTCTAAACCGCAGTGTATGCTGAATCACTTATATACTACACAGAAGGCTTGGAGTTACAAAAAGTGAAAGAGAAAATGTAATACACAGACTTTACTGTTTCATAATATTTCAGCTAAAAGGCTCCAACATTTCACTAAAATCCAAAATTATTCCAAAATTTAAAAAATGAATTCTTTTAAAAAAGAAAAAAACCCGTGAATATATTTTCATTACCACTTAGAAAGGTTTTCAGATACACATTCATATGTGAAGTAAATAAACAGTAAACCCAAACTTTACTCTAGAAAAACCTAGGTTGATTCATCTTTCAAGGGAAATTTGAGAAAGATTTAAACTGCCCCATATTAACTAATCCAAGAACACACAACAAGCAAAACAACACTGCATGCACACAAGCAGTCATCCCTGTGACCGAGTACCCAGACTCCACACAGAGCACACCCTGCAAGTCTTCTCCTTAGCACCTCAAATTCAAGACAGACAACCCTTATGCTCATTCTAGGCTTGTTTCTTTCTCTCTCCAGCAGAAAAAGCAACGTATTCATGTTCTCTTAATGGACTGAGCTCCATATTAACAATGCTATTAAAAGCCATGCTTATGTCATTATTTTTGAAGTATTTTCTGCAAGACCACATTGGAGAGTGCTCTTGCATCAGTTGTGAAACTTTACAAGGACAACTATTTCTGTAGGAAATGTATAGGACTGTATACTTCTATCTAGTTTTGGTGTCTGAAATGACATCCTCAATAATATCTGTGATTTCTCGACAGCTTAAAAGGAGAAAATTATCCAGTTGAACACAGAAACAATCAAAAACTAAAGGCCATTACAACTGCACTGGGGAAACTGGCTCCACAGTGTTTTTGCAAAGATCGTATTTCAGACTACAGTGCACACTAT
The DNA here is from genome assembly GCF_049639895.1 of Pseudopodoces humilis. Lineage (NCBI taxonomy): Eukaryota > Metazoa > Chordata > Aves > Passeriformes > Paridae > Pseudopodoces > Pseudopodoces humilis. The sequence goes on from NC_142208.1 coordinate 14,430,413, forward strand.
GGACAAACACACCACAATTTCCCCAGACTGAAAAACAAATATCAGGTTGCTGTAAGCCTGATTTATCTTTTTAAACCAGTCCTACCCTGGCAGCATCTCTAGCTCAAGCTAATTGTGAGTGACTTCAGGCATCAGGACAACGCTGTTCCACACATCAACAAAACAGAACTGACAGGTAGATGACAGTCACCAAGCAGCAGCTAGGTTAGCTTAAGGTGTTTTTGCCTTTTTTTTTTGGTGGGAAGGCCCTCAAGGCAGAGAAACTAGTGCCTAGACTACAATAGATATGTATATATAGTCCATATGGTCAAAACACCCTGATTTTCAAACAAGACTCAGCCAGTATGCAAAGGTGTCACTGAGTGATACCAGTAACACTGATAACCAACAACATTTTTGCCAGTAACAACCTTTAATCATCTGTGTCTCAGTGTTTTGAAGTGATATATTTCAAAAATGTCAAAACTCAGTGAAATGTGGTACTAAAATTAATAGTCTGTTTGCTTTCCCTATTGATATACCAGGTTTCAGACTGTCAAAGTGCTTTTAGTTGTAAAAGAAAAAGTACAAAGTTGTTTTGACAACTACAAAAAGATTTATCAGTTACATGTACCTGCTGAAGTACCTAGATTCTCAAAGTGAAAATGTGTGTATGCAAGGTTCTAGTACTAAAAGTTGTCAAGTGAATATCAATATATTAATCTTGCAAACAAGATAAACTTTAAACTATTTTATCATATAGCATGTTACCTTGAGCTGAGGTGTGTTATTTAACAAAACTAAATTAATATTCTACCTCTGTTTTGCTTTCAGTTGGCATTTTTCTGACACTTTCAAAACCTGAGTTCATCTGTGTTATAGTGGATTTATTTCTAAGCCGTATATGTGTAATACACTTCATATGTATGAGTATACAGCAAAATGCATGTAACACACAAAGAATAATTTACATTTGTATTCTCTGCTCCTTATATAACTCACTTGAGCTAACATTACTAGAATAAGCTCAGAAAAAAAATCCTGAAAATATAAGATTTCAAGTTCTCAACATGAGACTATCAGTATTATTATTAGGGGCAAAAAAGGGCTTTTTTGCATCTCATCAAAATCCTTTGCAATCTGGAAAAGAGGAATATTCACATCTGTTAAGATGGTGAGACAGCAAATAACAAAGCAACAAAACCCTTCCATATACAATTGCTCAAATTTATTATTAGACTAAATAATGCCTACAGCTTCCCAGTATTTTTTGAGTCTAAATTAAGGAGTATCAGTTAGCCTTATTTGGATACTCCTTAAAGTTCCAAGTGTCTGAAAGCTATTTTACATTTGCCTTAAGAAGTTCTGATAGAAACAGAGCTCTATAACAAGTATTCAGCATTGACAGCAAAAACAGCAGCAGTGGACAACAGTAAACAAATTACATTTACAGTTTAAGCTTCATATTCCCAAAACACACCATGCAACCAGTAATGCCACTTTATGAAAGATGGATTCAGTATTACAATTATAAATTCTGTCAGCTAAATAGTTGTGACTGTATTGGAGCTCATTTCACAAGTTAATGTAATTATTATAAAATATTTTGTTAAAACTTTTAATATTTAATTTTACTACCTTATTTTATTATTGCATTAAAATATTCATTAAGAATTATCAAGCACTGCTCCATATAATTCTGTAAGCTATCTCTGCTTTTCACAGATAGCATCCCTAGAGAACACCAAGATTTTTAGCTCACATTTTTTTCCCTTCTATTTGCTACAAAGAGAATTGAACTTTCCCCGAAGTTTTAGTCTTCATATCAAATTGATATGACAATTAATACTTCCTGCATTATATGATACAGCAAGGACAGCTAATAAAGCACTGGGAAACCGCTGCAGGTTTCCTCCCTTTGCCATCCCATGCAAATCTTGAAAAACAGTCTGGGATCTGATGAATTCTGAACTCAAGTCAAGCTCAATAAGAAGCTCATTCTTTTATCTGCACCTGGATTAGCAACTAAAATGGACCTCTTTTCTACCACCCAAACCCAAAGTATGTTTCTCTTTTAAGCCTTAACACCCTTACTTCTAGAATCAATTAATAACATCATCCTCAAAACAACCACATCAGCAACTATGCAGTCCCTTTGTCCACATTTATTGTATAATGAAACAAAGGGACTAGCATGGCTTGATCATGAAGAGACCCCAGTGCTCAACAAAGCTTAAATTATTCAATTCCACAAAATACACCATTATACATCTTAAAATATCAGCAAAAGTAAGGAATGTATTTAGCTAATAAAAGCGAAGAACCATTTTTCTTAGGTGATATTTTAATGTCTCAAAGAAGCTTACGGGCCACAGCTACAGAAGCTGTACTTGAAGCTCTCACACACAGTCTCAATTGGAAGGGAAATTTTCTCAAGTATGTCCAATAAACAAATCTTTCTCCAGAGCCTGCAAGCATTACACAAAAAAAACATGCAGCAATTTAAAACTTTTATTAAGTGAAAATATTAACTCTGCAATGACCACTAGGTCATAACCAATGAACCCCATGTAGTCTCCCTCATGAAGGCTTAAAAAACTTCATGAAACCCCACGCATTCAAGTTCAGTCTTCAAAAAGAATCCAAAAGAGAAAACAAAAACCTTGAATCTCTTATACTCAAAATACAATACACCTGGCAAATAAGGTTGATACAAAATATTTGTTTTCAGGTACAATGAAATAGCAAGGCTATACCTAGCAAAAAAAGAATCACACCTGAGTAACATCAAAGCTAGAAAGCACAGCATTAACTCCTTTGATAGCAGGACACAGTCACAAGCTCCCACATACAAACATCCTTCCTCTTAGGGACTGAAGATTATTTCCACCAGCAGAGCATCCCTGTTTTGGTTGAAAAATATTTTTTCTAAATTCATTTTTGGAAGTGGTGAACTTAAGAGCAAGAAAACTTTCTTCTTTCCACCAAGTCCTCGCAACTGAAAGTAGCAAATGGATTCTACACATGAACTTAAGAACAGAGGCCCAGGTGGAAGCTACAGAAGACTTAGAAACTGAAGTACCTGGGACAGAAAAACCTTTTACCCTTTTCAAGTGATTTCAGCTGTGGCCGAGGGATGGGGTGAGGTGTCCTTATTTGCTACTGAAAAGCAAGGATTAATGACAATCTGTTTCAGGAGTTTGCTTTCTCTCAAGACTGTGCTATGTACTGAAAGCCAAAGACAATGAGCTCTAAAAGACAGCACTTCTCTCTCACATCCACCTTTGTTTTTCTCCTGTGCTGTATACTCACTATGGTCACTTTTTGAGGAATGATTGACTTTTGTTTTTTCCCCAGTATTTATCACCACTTAAAATTAAGCTAATTCTAGGTAATTTTCATTATTTTGATAATTCATTATAGCACCAAGCTGGTAAATACAGCTAGCCCTCTAGCTTAGCAGAGTATAAAAGCAGATCAGAGGAGCAGTGAGAAGGAGCAAGTGATCAAATTCCAACCAGCGCCTTCATTTTAAAATGCCAAGTAGAAACACCTTTGATTCTCTTGCAGCAGAGGACAGGTCAAGACTGTGTCTGATGTGGTTATTTTGGTAGAATTTAGGCTGGTAAGCTGCAAGAGCCATCCCAGCTCTCAAATTCCAGCCTCTCCTCCAGCCTAATGAGGGCTTGTCATATAATTGCTACCATTTGCTATGCTTAAAGCAGATATTCAGAGATACAAGAATACTGAATACAGGATAACTGCAAGTACGACCATCTCTCTGTACAGCTGAGGAACACAAAATGCTCTGTTTCTTCGAAGCAGTTCCCCTTGAGGCCATGTGTCCTGACAGGTTCACTGCAATCCTGTGACTGCAAATAGCTGGACTAATCACTTCTGTTTTCCTATGGAGTCATACCCTGCCTGCCTGGTGTCCACAGAACAGGTTCTCCTCTGCAGCTCAGCCTCGCTCCCTCTGACACCAGACTTCACACTGCCTGTTCTTTGAGCCAGTTCTCTCTTCAGTGTGGCCTGGGGTTATCATGCTGCAGCCCCTCCACAACCACGAGGCTGGCAGGCCCTTCCTGCTGGCCAAAGCTGGTCATCTCCAGCAGCTTCATCCATTCCCCACCCAGGAATCTACTCACCCACAGTTACTTGGGGAGATTATGCAACACGTACACTGGCACTCCGTCTCCATAGGTAACAATCTAAAAATACATGCTTTATTTCCCCATAAGGAAAAAGGAAAAGCCTCAGAGAAGTACACCATAATTATCTTAAAAGAGTTACTACAATAGGTGTCTATAGTCACAAAGCAAAGCTATTGTCAGAAGCAGGAATCTCTGCATAGCAGCAACGTGCTGTTCTTCAAAGACGTGTGACTCCTGCTAATACTGCAAATCATTTATACATATTGTTTGGACACAGGCTGGATTCACCTTGCGAACTACAGCTCAGAACAGCCTCCTATTCACTATCTAAATTATTCTTATGTCACGACAAAAAGAAATTAGGTTCTTGTACACCTATACAGTTCATAATAAGGTCAAAATAAATGCCTCTCCCTTCACAACTTACAGATCAGCTGTAGGTTCTTTTCTTTCAACATCTCTGCTTAAGAAAATAGCTGTTGTTAATGCTGTGTCCAAGAAAGCCAAGTTAAGTCAGATTTACCAAAAGGCTACAACAGAGATTCCTCAAAAGTGATTGAAAAATAAAAACTGAAGAAGCAAAATCAAAAACAGTACAAAGGCCAGGCCCCAGTCCTCAAGTAAAATAGTAGCAACACCATGAACCAGACCGATATGAGCAGTGCAGCGAGGCAGAAATGAAGAAAAAAATAGGATTAAATAAAAAGATCATGTTATGTCACATGAAGATTCAGTTTCAAGTGCTATGAGGACTAGATCCATACGAGCAAACAGTGAGGTCCAAAGTGGTCAGACCTCCAGAGCAAAACACTGAATCCTAAGGACCCAGTGTCCAACATTAGATGCTTTTTAGAGGATTTTAATGGATTTTAATGTTTGATGAAACCTGTTTCCAAAGACTGGATGCTCAGAAGGAGATGGAGTGTATCAGATGCACTTCTGAGGAACATCCTCTAGTTCAACTGTGTTTGAAAAGAATCCAGACTCTGCAGATCCAAACACCTGGAAGAGCAAAACTGGTGCCTCCAAAGCACAAGCCTAATCCAGACTAAATGGGTGAGGCAGACACATGCTACAAGTCAAGGACAGCAGAAGTAGTATCAGCTTTCTGGACAGGATAAGGCTAAAGACCTAAATGAACAGCTTGGCCATGGAAGCAAAGTATAAACATCATACTTTGTTAGAGGCAGAACCAAAATTGTGCATGCTGAAATTAAGATATTGTTAACGCTGCTTTTTATAATCTAATTCAGGCTTAGGTAACAGTTTAATACATCAAGCCATTCAAGAAGTAATATAATGGTAGAGCAGGACTCCTTCATCCAGAGAAGTGTATATAGTCCAGAATTTAGTGCCTGTTTTCACTCTGTTACAAAGTAATCTGGTAATTGGTACATTTTTGTTTTAAAGAAAGGCTTTTTAGTCACTGGTTTACATGTTCTGAATGGAATAATGAAGTTCAGTATGATAAAATCTACACACAGTAAATTGCATTAAGCTACTAATTAGCAGTTTCTTAATCTATGCGTGACACATTTTAATCTATGACACTATTAGGAAAATGATAAGTTCTGTGGAAACCAAAATTTATTTATATATATTTCTTCCTTTTGCTAACAGTGAAAACCAAGGACTGGAGAGATTTCACCTGTAACACTATTAATAAAAAGGCTTAGACTTAATTATTAAATAGGAAATTATCCTTTCTCATTTTGGTTAGATTGTTGTATGCAGTGAATCAGTGTTCATGAGTCTAAGACTACACAAACTAGTGCTTCTGCAGCAAAGGAAATATGGCAAGATTTGTGAACAGATTGTGTTCTTGAGGGTTGTGTTCACAAGGAATTGGTAACATGATTATTGGAGCCCTTGCAAGACCAAGACCAAGGTGAATCCAGTAAAACATCTAGCGAAACGGCTAAGTAAGCATTTTACAGCCTCCATTCAGTGCTGATATGGCTGTAGGCTGTCATATAGAATCTAAACTCTTCTCCATCTTCTATTCATTGGTGTGTCCTGAGCAGATGGAATTTGACAGTGATAACAGTGCTTTCTCTTAGCCAACTTTTTCAAAATTACCATATTTTTCATAAAGATGAAGGAAGAGATTTGCTCATGCTTCCACAGAGGAAAGTAAATATTTAAATACAAGGCAGTGCAAACAAGTAAAAGGGCAACAGCACTGACCACTCAGTTGCACACCTGCCCAAATGTATCCCCAGTCCTCTGCATTACAACAGAGAAGGAAATGATCCAGAATGTGCTACCTAGTACTCTTATTAACCACAGCAGTTGAAGGAGTACTGTCCACACTGAATTTTTCTGATGGCTGTTTTACGCATTTTTCTCTTTTTTTTAGTATATAATGGCCTACTTACTTTGTGTCTCATACTTATTAGGAAAGTATTCCACACTTATCCTCTGCTTTTCCACTGAGTCTACTACATGGGCAATCTGACAGCTGAATTATGTATGGCACTGCTGTCAGTCTCAGAGATACAAATGTCTTTCTCCTACAGTCAACAACCTGAAGCCATTTAGCACCAAGCTTATGCAACAATAAGCAGAAGTAGCACCATACCTCTACCTCCCAAACACTCCTACTAGCAATCTTTATTTTTCCTTGCAAGCTTTCAGATGGACATCTATGTCTAAATTTCACTTTAAAAATCAGTATATTTTCATACCACATTGCATAAGGCTGATGGCATTAAAATTAACCTTCATCTTAAGGCAAAAATCTTTGTAAGACAAAGCATTTCATTTTCAAAAGCCATAAATATTTTCAGGAGAGCTATATTTATGCAAACACTACTACCACAGGCAGTTGGACTTGGCAGTTCATGCATAGGTGGATTAAAAAGAAAGGGCAGCGTATGGGTCAGATGCAGAGGAAGAGCTGGTCACTTCATTTATTTACCTAATCTGCTTGGCTATTGCTGGCCAAGTTTGCTCTTGGAACAATGAGAAAGGCCAATTAATTTATCAATCTGTACTCTTCTCTGCCATAACATATTTTCCCCTTGCCAACAAAAAACGTGTCCATTATCAGCCAGGTCCCTGTCCTCCCAGGCAGCTCGTGCAGCTGTATAATTACACTTCTTCCCCTGACAACTTGCATGATTGTTTTCCTAACAGTATATTACTTCGTTAGTACTTTCCAATATACGTTATTTTTAAACTGTCACTTTTGCCCAACTCATCCCAATTCGCACTCGTCTGTTTATCATAACAATCATTAATAACTGTCACTCCACGCCATCAATTTAACGAACTCACTCCCTCATTAGCATGTTCTAGCATTTGTTCCGTAGAAAGGCTGATTATTTTCTACAACAGGCCAAGCCAATTACTTTAGTGAAATGGAATCACATTAATCAAAACTTAACAAGGTGGCAAATTTAAAGATATCAGATTGCAAAAGACAGCATAACTAATATGTCAATGTCAGAGATACTACGTAGGTATGCAGCAGCTGTACTAAATATATCTCTTCACGAAGGCCACATGAATTTTGACATTTCATATGATCTGACAACTACCAAAGTGATATTAGAAGGCTGGAGGCTGGGCTGAGCTGCTCCCAGTGGCTTCTGCACATTCTGGCAAGGGCAGCAAAGAAATGCCAAGAGTGAGGAGAAAAAGGAAATGGTGACTACATATGTCTACAGTGCCTGGTAGATGGCACTTTATCATGTCCCTCTATGCCAAGATATTTTCTTTTACACTTTAAATGATGATGCTCATCAATTGTACCCTGACAGCTGCATCAGAACCAGCTGTAAACATGCAACATCCAGCAGTGTGAAAATGCGCTGACACAACAAACACATATTAGTTTTTACCTTTTGGTCTACACTGCAGAGAGGATGGAAGATTCTTCCCACATCTTCTTCCTTTTAATGAGTAAGTTCACACTTTTATTTTTCTCTGTCACTTTTAAAGAAGGTTTAAAGTCAAAGAGCTTGCATTCCAAATCTTCACACAATCCAACAGTTCAACCATTTCTAAATATACTTTATTTATGCAGCAGCAGAAGGTAAGCACTCACCATTAGTCTTCACCAGTGGGCAGGAAATTACAGCTTTGTTAAACACATCTCAATGCTCTTTGGTTTTCCATACAGAAAGAAGCAAATGCTCATGGCTCATTTAAAAAAAAAAAAAAAAATTAAAGTGGGGAAAAATATCCCTAGGCTTACAACTTCTGTTGTATAATATTATTAAGCTTGGTTATATCATACAGTTCAAGAAATTGCACAGTGATTCATTTTTTACAACTTAAATAGCTATTTGCTTCAGTTGCCAGGTTGAACATGATAAATGTATATGATAAAAAAGAACAAAGAGAAGGGCCAGTTCTTATAAACCTACAACATTAGTCAATGTATTAACCCATTCCTTTCTAACTGTTGGCATTTTAGTGTTCATCATGCACAAGTCTGCTCACTTCAACCTGCGTACTACTAAGTATTTGAATCTGGACAAATATATGAATATACAAAGAATTTCTCATTTTTGTTAACCTCTAAACTGCCAGTACTTTTAAGATGCAATGTTAAGCCATAACCAAATCTAAAATCAGAGGAAAACAAGACTAGAACAGAGCTTGAAGATCTCCTCACCCATCCTATACTTGTTGATATTATCAAGTTCAGGCAGTTTTTAGTCAAAATTAAAAAAAAAATATATATAACACTTGTGAAAAGGTGCACTCATTTGCCTATTCTCATATTTAACAGTACTTCTTGTGAGAAAACCTCTCCTTATATTCAGTCTATATTCCTTCTGCTACCATGTGAACATTATTTGTTATTCTTCCTCTAAAGATTCTGTAGAAAAGTTGGCTACTAAGAAAAGACAGTGGCTATTTTGCACATATTTGCAGGCTTAGTTTTTTATTATTTGTAGGCTTTTTTCTTCTTCCCAGCACCTATCCTAATTTGATTTTTTTCCAATTCACTTTTAGCAGTCAAAAATGCCATTTTAATTTCTAACACTGTAATGTAGATACCTACGCAATTAGAATTTTTGCCAAGTTAAATTAACTCACTAACACACTTAGCCTGCTTAGAAATACTTGTCCCATATGATATCAACTAGTATCTTTTGGGTTCATTATTTCTAATTAAATTCAAATGACAAGTTAATAGATATTAAACCTTTATGTGAGAGATGTCATAACCTAAGATTTAAACGTAGGATTAATTTATCTAGAAACACCAATTGTTAATATTAACACGAGCATTTCTGGAAAAAAGATAAAAAGAGTAACAGAAACAAGATTTTTTACATTTGAGCACATGAGTGTGGGAGACAGGAAGTTCAGATTGTTTTAAGGGACACTGGTGGAACAACTAGAAGTGAAACTTTCTCTGCAAATGATGAAATGCTCTTCTGTTTTAACTGGCATTTTCCTGATTTCAGGACAGTGAATAAGATCAATAGAAAACAGAAACTAAAACACCATCTCGTTTCACATTTAAGAAGACATCAGCAGATTTACACTCCTTCCTCTGCATTTTCTTGACCCAAGGCAAGGACCAAGCCTTCACACCACCCAAATATCTAACATCTCTTTCAGTTGTTTCTACAGACACCCTGTAGTGGGCAGATTGTGAGCAGACAACATGAGCTTCACCCAACCACTGACTGCCAAACCCCAGCCGAAGCAGACCCGAGGCCGGGCTCCTGCCCATCACTGACATTCCACTCCTCTGGGCACCAGGACTGTTAACAGGGAGCATTTCTACTTCCACCCCCACCCAACCACCAGCCTGCTAAAAGAAATATTCCATTTTCCTCACAGCAATAACTATCACTATGATAATAACTAAATGTGCATTTCCACCTTTTCTCCACTATTCAGCACAGAACTTTTTAAGATATTACTTTAAGGTTTAAAATGCATGTTAAAACAACAGCCTACATTAAAATAATGGAATAATGTATCAAATTATTACCACTAACTACTACTTTTGAACTGTATTTTATTAATTTAGTTATTGCTTAGAAGACTGCCTCCAAAGCAATATATTCATATCTCTTTCCTTTTTCTATCTTATTCTTTCATATCAATTAATTTCCAAAGATGACAACTTGAGCAAGTCTTTGTAACGGTTCTCACTTTGTATGAATAAATTATGCATAACAATATAGCTCTGTTCACAACCATTCAAGGCAGAATATATTCTCATCTGATGTATAACAATTTGGAATTGACCTGCTAAATATAAAAGTAAATAACAAAGTTCTCTACCACAAATTATGCTAAAAGCTCCATTGTCATCCGTTCCTGTGCATCACTTAGTTAGAAATGCAGAGACGCTTGTCTTTTTTAAACCTTACACTATGAACCGTGGCATCTTTGAACTGCTTCCAGGAAGGATGTGGTGTACATATTAAATAAGCATCATGAGTAGGAACATTAAAGCAATTGAAATGAAATTAAATTTCTGGATTTGGAATGATCCATTTCTTTCAAGATACATTTAAAAATTTAGCTGCTGCCTTTTCAGCGTGTGCTGCATGCTCTGTCTAAGATTAATCCCACAGGAGTTTTTTTTATTTCCTACTCTGCCTATCTTTCATCTTCACCCCAGACTAAGCAGATGGATGTGAATTCAAAGTTTTCTGATCTTTAGCACAAGTTATGGAGGGTTATCTTTGGCTGTATATCTTTCTGCTGGCAGCACTCCCTTGGTGATGAAGGATTAACCACCACAGCTGTCTCTTCCCAGAATGATGCAGTGCAGCGCTCCTCAACACGACAGCATCACTTAATCTTAATGTCCGCTCTTCCAGCGCAGCCGCGCAGGACAAAGCCAATCAACATCAGATGCCACCAAGATGGACCTACTGCTTGGCCCTGGAGTCTTTCACCCTCACACACCTATTAATCAACATCATCCAGACCAATCCCAGTGTTCGCTTCTTTCAAACCACAGTTAAACTAAGCTAGGTTTTATATTAACAGACCGAGAGATATAGAAATCTACCCACAGATAAAGCATGCATAGGCAGAGCTGCAGAGCAAATTCAAATCAAGTTTTAAACCTCCTTATTTACAAAACAAAGGTGTTTATTCTGTTTTAAAGCATAACTACCAGAATTACTATTTTTTACATATTGAAATTCACTAATAAGAAAAGCTGCCTATTACCTTTCATGTCTCCAAAGACTTAAGGCATAACTACAACATCTTGAGCTTGATGTTTTTATGAGGAATTGCTCTATCCCACAAATACAGAATGCACATTACCAGAAGTTCCTTAGTCTTCTGCAGACACATATTATCTTGTCAAGATTTATTTTCTCTACTTTAACCTATTGCATGCAGATTGTTTAGTATTTTCCTCTCTTCTATCTGCTCCCCCCATTCCAGAGCAATTAAAACATAGTTCCTTCCTTTATGCCTCCTCCCCTTTTTAAAGCTAGCAAGTTCTCAACAGCAAATGCAATAAAACAGTAAATTATTGCTAGAGTTTACTAAACAAATGCAACCTAGTTAAATTTAGAAAAATCTTCGCTTTTGCTTACATTTGCAATTTTACTGCTGAACTACTGGTATTTCTTACTTATGCAACATTAAAATGTATAAGAAATCCTCTTGTGTGCTATATGCAGCAACTACTCTTGATTTATAATACCCAATTTAGAAAAAAACCCCACAACTAAACCTGATTTAAATCACAGATTACTCTGTAAAACACAAGCAAGGAACTATTCCAAATCCTAAATGTAATTTAAACATATTTATATTTTACAGTGATATATTTTCCCCCATTCCTTGTCTTACTACTGTAAACTTTCTGTAATTATATAAGCAATTTCCCTGAGGTCACAACATTGATCACTGTTATATATTGCTCAAGTATTACAAAACATAACTTGCAATAAAATATTGCTGGACATCACTACATAATTTCACACAAAGAACTGCACAACTGAAGTTCAAGAGTGCTGAATTTGGCAATGGGGTGTTTTCAATAGATTATTCATTTCCTCCTCCTCATTCCACCATTAAAAGATTATTGTTGAAATACTACCAAAGACATTAAGTTCCCACATCTAGAAAAGTGTAAGAGGGCAGGATGAGGGAGATGAGCATAGGAAACAGTTTACGTGGGAAGCCAAGGCATACGATCCCTCTACGTTATTCCTTTCCTTCATCGCAATGTCACCCCACAAAGTGTCACAGTGGTATAATATACTGGAAGGGCTCACGGTAAAAAACCCCACAGGAGTGCAGCTCCAATTTTTAGTGTTTCTGGTTGAGCGAGAGTTCTCACACACTTAATGAGAGGAGAGTTCACAGCTCTCAATGCACTATGCAAATAGATGTTATTTAGGAGCAGTTAGTGTTGGCATGTTGCACAGCTGAGCTGACGCACCAGTCACTGAGCACTAGTTAACAAATGCAAGGCTCCCCTTCGGGAAGTCGCTTATAAAAAAAGGAAATGAAGAATTGAAGATAAAGAGATGGATTTTAGTTCACTGTGCAAAAGCAGTGGCAATAAAAGGTGGAAGACCAGTCATTCACCATGTATATTATACAAACACAGCAAACACACCGCAAGTTTGCAAGTGTCTGCATACTGATCTCCCATAGGTTTGAGCAGGCTGGGTTCATTACCTATATGAGGAGCTCTCCAAGAGCATTCAGAGTCATCCAATCTGATTAGCAGCACATACTTTTTCAATTAACTCCTCCATTTCAAAATTATGACCCCCTCATAAAATATGCCCCCCTCACAGACCTGCCAGCAGTCATCTGGCTGCGACCAAACCAACTCATTGATAGATGCAAAACACCCCAGGGGTGAGTCTGTGCAGTAAGGCACTGTGGAGACAGACTGAATTCCCCACGGGGAAGGGTGGACCTGCAGAACCTCCTCAAGGTCAGCGTAGGCGCTGCTATCGCTGCCTGGAGATCAGGCCATGGTGACACAAACACCGAGTGACTGCTGCCAACAGCGCCACTGCAGTCCTAGGCAACGTTACGTCTCTCAGGCCTGGGAGGCAAATGAGTTAGGCTCATTCCACTTCCCCAAAAGGATCACTGAAAACAGTACTCCAAAAAAGGAACAAAGATGACGAACACGCACGAGTTTCAAACCAAGCAGCTGGGAACTCCCTTCCGTTAACTGACAGGAATGTAGGAACACCAAATTGCAAGTCCGATCCCACCTTCAAATAACAAAGGACAAATCCTTGCAAATCTCAGAGTAGTCAAGAGCATTTACTTTTCCAAAAAGTTACCTCTTAAAAAAAAAAAAGTGGCATGCTATTATAATATATTAAGGAACATGACTCCCATGTTACAGAAAGATTCCAAAGACTGCATTTAGGCATGGGTCAGTGCTAAACCCATGAGCTTCATTAGCCAGCAAGGCTCCCAAGGTTCACAAGAGCTCATGCAGAAGTATCAGCTCCTTCCTTTGAGTACTGCAGTCACTGATTTCAGGTACTATGCTGATTATCCTGCAGTACTTAAGTATCTTTAGAATACTTTAGAATAAAATAGTAATATTCCATTAACTGCCATGCCATGAATGAGCACTGGCTCAAAAACACTCTTTCAAATCACAGGAGACTTTCTGCTAGTCTGTGAAGGAAATAGCAAGATCTCCCAAAGAAACATCAAAAATTAATCAGCATTTGAGAGTTTTCAAGAGCAGTTTTCTTCTAAGCAATTTAATAATACAAGATTTTTTCTCCACAGTCTTCTTGAAAGATGCTATTGAATGGACACAAAACTACTGCACAGAAAACTGACTGATCTCTTCTGAAACCCTGTCTCAAAACCAACAGTACCAAATTAAGTTTTGGCACACTTTAGCTGTCTCTACATATGCAAGTCTCAAACCCTCTTAAGATTTTCTTCCTCTCTTAACAAATCACATCCCCAGTGTTTTACAAACCTATGCCAGAGAAGGTGACAATATAGGAATGGCAGCAACAAGGCAGTAGCTTATTTTTATTGTCTCTCAACACAAAAGTAAACACATTTCAAATACTAAATAGAAATGCCTGCAACCATCCTACTTTGCAGATTCAGATCTCTGTATTTTTCAAGTTGTTCAGTGGTCATGAGCATAGTATAATGTCTTTTCAGATATTCTTCTCCCATAAATTTAATACCTTAGTTTCAAGTTCTGAAGTCAAACACCTATTTACAGACACCACACACTTAAAGAGGCCAACAGAAAAGAAAGAAAAAGATCTCAGAAAAAAAAGTGGGCTAAACCATTATAAACAAATCATAAAAATAAATACCAAATACCAGATAAAACATAACAATACAAAATTCTGACAAAATTATCCAAGCAAAAACAAACAGCCTTTTTCCTTTTTAGAGATAAATTTTTAATTATTCAACTGCCATCATTTGTCTGTTAGCTTTATCCACAAATAGCAACTGGGTAGAAGCACACAGTTAAACCAGGACCCCAGCTATGAAAACAAGAATTTTTAGGAGGCCACACCAGAATCAAAAGCTTACTTTCTTTCATGAAAACTATTAAGCATATTTTTCATGCTTAAGAGACCAAAACTGCCACTTGTGAAACTCTGTGCTTCCCTGGCAAAACAGTCTCTCTTGAAGATGGTTGAAAGGGTTGATTGTCTGTTCATTTCCCCAAAATTCAGGGAATATGGACAGTTTATAGATCCACTTGGTCCCACAGTTTGAGGAAGAGCCCATGAAAGCTTCTTTTTCAATAACCACTGAACAAATACTGAACAAAATTTTAAAAACGCCTCAAATTACTTTGAAAAAGGAGTTCAAAATCTTAAGCCCCTGATACTCTGTATTTTTTTATTGACTACTTCCTTGTTAAAAAGGCTGGGTTAAAGAAAAAGATGTTGCCACTATATGACAGCAAACTCCCCATAATAAAAGCTCAGCATCATCATGTGACAAAAGGGGTTAACTTATCAAACACCATTAAACTATAATCAAGGGCCTTTGTATTCAGCTTATGCCCTTGCTTGCATTTGTCAAGGGATGATAACAGACGGCTTACAAACTCTCTCCTCATTACTAATTCATTTTTTCACACACCTGTTAATTATTAGCAGCACATAATTATTAACAAAAACCATGCATCAAAGAGGTTATTTGGATATATTGTCACCTACATCTGATTTATGCCAGTGGAGAAAACCATAAATATATTTCACTGTTCACATAAAATTGGGAGGGGAGGGGGAGAGACAGAAGACAACTTGGGGGTAGGAGGGAGGCATGGGGCAGAGGGGTGAGGGCTGAATGTGTTTTATGCAGCTTTTCTTTATTTTAAAGTGCAAGTTAAAATCATACCAGCATTGTCTAGTTGTGCCTCCTCACCCAACATTGTGAGAGTGGAGTCACTAAATTGAGCAGAGGGAAAAAAGGCGCAAACAACTAAAATATCCCCAAACATAATTCAATAAATCAAGAATCTTGATGCTTGTATCTACAAAATGTCTAATACTGGCATTAAAAAAAAAACAGAAACAAAAAACCAAAAACACAATAAAACATAGAAAACCACAAAGAAATCCTGAAACAAAACAAGCAAACAAAACCAAGACCAAACCAAAACAAACCACCAGTAGGGATATTAACTCCAAAGTTCTGGATAAACTCCAGCAGGCATGGTTAATACCCCTCTATTACCTTTATGAAGTTTCAAAGGCCAGTAATGTCTGTATATTAACAGGCTGCTGCAATGATCTGTGTTTAACATTGTCTCAAACATTGTCTCAAAAAAATACACCAATGATGAATTCTGAAAAACTAGTTAGAATTTCTATATGGATACCCTGTTATAGCTGAAGATCACAGTCATTTAGAAAATCACTACAGAAAGAGAAATGGCATTTTTAAATGTAACTGATGGCTATTCATCTCAACATGCATCATCTTGTCAGGAACTTCAAAAAATACATAAAAGGGCAACCCACTGACAAAGGAAACATAATACAACATTTTGCCTCTGCTCTTAGACTTCTACACTGTCTCTCTCTCAGCTTCAAAGGCTAACAAACTCTTGAAGGAGGCTTTCAGAAAAGGAAATAAATTAAAATTACCAACTCCAAGCAAACCAGGTGGCCAAAGCACTTAGTGGAAGTGGATCAAATCCCTATTTTTTGAGGAGCGAGAAACTTTGACTCAGCAGTGTATTGGGGGTGAGTGACTGTGGTCTGACAAAGCTGGACATATGATATCACCTTCCTGGAGCTCCGAAGAACAGATCAGAGCTTCTTAGGAGGGAGAACACGACATCCAAGCAAGATGTACTCACTATCTGTCCACACAGACATGGGGATAAATTTGGATCACAACATTTGAAACAGTGTAGGAGACTGGTGGATCTTTTCTAAAACATGCACTTATTAGTAGGTACTCAGAACACTCAACATTCAAATTGTGCTTTCCTGCCCATCCTTTTAAAGAAAGAGCCACTATTTTCATTTGAGCCCTCACCACCATGCACCACAGTGCTGGTTAAAGATCATAGCACAAGGGTGAACTAGAGCCTTATTCTACCACTGTGTAAAATCAGAACAAAACTTTGCTAAATGTAGCTCAATTGGCAAACCAGAATTGTCAGAAAGCAATGCACTTCCAGTAGTGTTTTCCCAGGAACATGAAGAGTTTTAGTGTTTAAATTTAAAATTTCAACACTACCAAAAAAAAAAAATAAATAACACAAAAAAAACCCACAAAAAAACAACACTCCTTTGTTTATATGGAATTTTTGGCAATGATGACCTATCACTGTAAGAAAACAAAAAAAATATTGTTTTCACCAGTTATCACCACAGTTGTACAAAGAGAAATCCTCAGATATTTGATGTTACTTGTAAAATTCAGATTTGTTTCTCTTTGCTCTGCTTTTAACTCTCTCCTAACAGAATTTTTAAGCTCAGGTTTGGTGCTATGAAGCCATTTTTTTATGGTGTTTGTTCACATTAGAGCAGACAAGTTCACTGCTGTCCACACAACACTGCATGTAGGTAACTTTGAGAAGAGTTGCTCTTAAAAAACAAGAAGCATGACATTATTTTGTATCTCCCTTCTTTTCTGTCCTTAGAGCTACTCATATTAATCAGCAGTATTTCTCTACAGGAAAAGGCCATTAATTTTAAGGGCCTGATTTTTCTAAGGGATTGTAAGAAAACAATTTCAGACACTTAAGAATTTAATTTTTTGATTAAAATTGCCATCAGAGCATTAAATTGGCAGGCGAGTTTTCAACTGGGTACTGCTAACATTAAGTTTTATCAGCAGCTGAATTGCTGCTCTAGTTTTTAGGACAAACAACACATATATAAAAAGTCAAGAGCTCAAGTATTCAGCTGCAGGGAAAGTAAACAACATTAAGAGTGAAGATACTTTAAAAAAATTTAATTCAAGACCTACATGCAAATTAAATCCAGTGCCTCCAAAGTCAGTTTCCTAAATATTTCCTCATCTAAAAGGGAATTTACAGAACATTATCTGCTGACAAAAGCTGCGTGCTTTCCTTTCTAGACACTTGTAATGCAGTTTTGTAAGGTAGTGTGGTGCTGAATATTAGGACAGTTAATGTTCCTTGCTGAAAAAGGAACCAAAATCCACCTCAAATAGCACAGACAAAGTACTCTTTTGCCAGTGTCCAAAAGGGAAAAATGAAAGTGAGATCTTAAACTAGTTCTGTTTTAACACTAAACAGTGATAGCAAAAACATGAATAGGTGATAATCTAATTTCATTCTGAAATAAGGAGTTGAAGCAGCACATATCACAAAATTATTTAAAACATATAAAAACATCAATAAAAATAAAAGCTCTACTGATCAAGTATCTCTTTTCCACACAGTACACCTAGAATATATAGGGATTTTTTAAAAGATATTGCTGTAAAAGTGTTAAGGAACCTGAAATGTGCCTAGTTCTTCCCATTATCTCCTTTACATGAAGGGAGTGTGTTCACTCTTTGCACTCTAACTTGCAAGAACAAAAAAATTTCAAGAAATTCAAACCTCTTCTTTGTTCAAAAGGCTTGCCAGTTTCTGTTCTTAGTGATTTATTAAAAAAAAAATGTTAAGTAGTATGTGTTAATAAAATCACACATGTGATAAAATGACTGTTTTTTTTAAAATCTGATCTGCAATAAATTTTATAAATTCTGATTGCTAGTTATTCAAGCCGTCAAAGCTTTGCCAACAATAGCCAGCAGAGGTCTATTACTGAAGTAGTATTAATATAGACATCATCACCAATTCAAAGCAGATAATAAAGGACTGACACATTTATTATCATTATTAATTAACAGTTTTCTGAGATGGAATTAAATCAATATGCTGCTCTGATATCATTTTAACTAGTTATGCAAATCAAACATTTAGAGCCCATGAAAGGATATAAATGCCATTCAAAATTCACTTCACACTTATTACTGTAATATCAGAACTTTCAGGCTTTGCTAGTAAAAAAAGGACTTAATGCTCATTTAATTACACTCAGACATAAAGCTTATGGAATGAAAGTTGAAATAGCTGATTAGTTAGGAAGTCACAGTAAGGCTATAACACTAGGGATAGACAATGAGATAATAATGTGAAAATGCAGAGCTTTTGCTCAGAGTTGTTCTGGCAGATCCTATTAAAAAGAACAATGACATGTGTAGGAGAAAATGTTTTAAAATTACAAAGTTGAAGAATCTTTCCTAAAGCTAGGAGAAAAAAGAAGCCATTAGTTGTCACTTACATAAATAGAAAAATGCTATGTTAAATCATGTAACATTTTTTCTAATTATGTGATTACAATATTTAATCTTTTAGATGTGAAATTTTAACTATTTGTCTGCATAAACAACATCATTAAAGAGCCTTCTCTGGCAGAATAAAATTTGATACAGTTGCTAGGAGAGAACCGGCAGCAAGCAGCTTGGCAGAGGGCTCCTGGCTGATGCCACTGGAGATGACAGCCTGACAGATTAACGAGTCTCCACTGAGGTCAGGCTTGAGGCCGAGGTGGCTGGCAACAGCTGGCCCTTGGCTAACCACACTGGCCACTTAAGAGCAGGTTCTAGGCCACCCCTCCAGCAGCACGCTAACTGAGCAGCTCTGAGAAGCCCTCATCAAGAGGCCAACCAAAGGTGGCTGATAAAGAAAAAAGGACAGACTCAGGAGCCTTTTGATCTCGTGCATCTTTGAACTTTGGACTTGTGCATTAAGCACAGGAGTTTTGTGTGCTGCTGTTGTTCCACCAGTGCCAAGGGCTGTCCTTCACTTTATCCACAGGAGACTTTAACAGGGCTCCCAGCAGCTCGGGATCTCACGAGTTGCATGCAGTCTGCACTGTGGAAGACACTAACTAAATGTGGGGTTTGCCCAGTCATTGTGAATATCCATCAAATCACCGTGTTCTTCAAAATTATGGGATGTTTACCTAGATTATTCCCACAGATGTTGGGCCTGCACCCCTGCCTGCTTTACACACTTCATTGGACTTGAAGCTTAATATGGAACTTACTATGACTGCAGGAGGGAAGTAACAGACTTCTTACTTACAGCAGTGTCTAAATTTATCATGGTCACAAAATGAAAGCTTTGGCAGTGCAGGAAGATTTCTCCATTCAGCACTCTCCATACTTCAGGGACAAAGCTCAGCCTAAGTCTTAAAACAAGCAGTCACAGAACAGATTTATCTGCTGGGCAAAAAGGATCTTTTGCCCACTGTGTCAAAGTAGGACTTAGAGGATGAGGTGATGTTCTTAGGGTGCTAAAAGGCTGGATCAGGAAGGTAACCAGCTATTTACAGAGTAAGGTAAGTCAGATCTCATTGCTCAAAACTATCACTAATGAAAAAATAAAACATACAGGTAAAAAGTTAAAATTCTATGAAAATTATTAGAAAAATCTAACTTGCAAGATTCCTATCAGTACATGAACTAACTCAATATCTAGGTAAGTGAAAATAGTACGTTTGCTAAATTGTCTGGCATCAATCAATAAAGTGAGGGCAGCCACATTTTGTCAAAGATAAGGGTAGAACTGAAGTCTCATCTCTACAGTCTTTCCTGACTCATTTTATGATCACCAAGAAGCCTTGCTAGTAGCCAGGAGAAAATTTAGGCCTTTGAACTTAAGACATGTGAGTTAACACTCTTCACAGAGGAGTTGACTCTGGCTGATATATAAGAGAATTTTGTAGCTGGCCAGATGACTAACTTTCAAATCTAATTGGAAAAAAAGTTCTTTTTTTGCACTGTCTGTACTGCTAAAACAGAATATGGCATGCTGTGATGAATCACTTTTTGCATCCTGTCTCAAAACATGTACTTTAGGCATAAATATCCAAAGTGCATGTCTGAAGAGCACTCACAAGCCTAAATAACTGCTCAGCAACCTTTTTTTCTGTTCTATTCAACAATACTGAATCAGGAGAAGTCCATCAAACACCAAACTGTCTGATAACCTTGATCCAGTGGAAGGGTGCACTACAGAAAGGAAAAAAGAGGAAACAATCTAGCAGTGCTCCTGTGAGCACACTAAGCACTCTGGGCAATGGCCATTTTTACACAATGTAATCGGAGTATTTTACCTGCTCATTATCTGGGTTTTCAAAATTATCTGGATTCAATGAGACCTTAACAAGGAATTCCCAAAAGCACTTCTACATCTGCAAAAGCCCCCAGAAAAGCTGGGGTTTTAAACATTTGCTGGCTTTATCTCTGATATGGAGTGGGAACAAACAACATTTTCAAAATTCACACCTTGTCACAACTCTGAACATATAGTTATTATCATCTCAAAAGTAAAAAAATTATTAAAAGGGGAAAGCTTTGCACCATAGAAAGAACTGGAACAGCTGGGCAAAGTCTTATCTACCTATAAAAATCCATCAATCCTAAAACAGAGACAGGTGATAGCATTTCTGTGACAAATATTTTATTGCCATCAGCTGTCTAGGGCCACGTAGCAACTCAAGAGGAGGGAACAGTTTGTCACCAGAAAGGCTGATGCTAGGCACTACAATTGTTAGGTTGAGACCCAAGGATCTAAAAGACATTTTTTCAGCTACTGGGGTAGGGAGCTCTGGCAAAGCAGAAGAGCTCTGAACTGCAACCATTGCTAGGGAGCCAAAGATAAGGATGAAAAAGGGTGTTGAGGGGGGAAGAATTTCTAAACACAAAGAATTTGAAGACTGGTCTGCAATAAGAGTAAAGTTGTGCTCCTCCAGCCTAGAGGGAAAAAATGTTGGCAAGTATTGGGAATATCTTCCCCAAAACTCTGTGTTTCATTTACAAGTGAAACATTCATTTCCTTTAACAGTCCAAAAGACAGAAGACTGAAGGAAAACACAGTAGATTGTCAACACCTACTGCAAGAATCTCCCTGCAATTGTTTCCTTCTCCCACCTTCGTGGCAGAAAAAAGGGGAAATGTTTTTTTCTGGGCTCACTACATTCAAGACTTCTTTCTCAAAGAATACTGGCATAGGGAATGTTGTATTCTTCACTAAAGATGAAAACTTACATTTTTAGTTCTGTAGGCGTTAATCTTGCAAGTTCCCATTTGTTAAAACCAATAAGCAATAGCTTGGTGGAATAAAACAGGTATTTAATTTTGCATTGAAAAAACAGTAGAGTACATACAGTGCAGCAGTCATACATAGAAAGAAACACTACAGGTTTGGGCAGAATTATTACTAATGTCCCACTCAGTTCATACCCCTGCCCCCACCCAAAAAAAACCCAAAACAAACAAACAAACAGGAAAAAAAACACACCATAAACCAAAAAAACCCAAGCCACAAAAAAAAAAAAAAAACCACAAAAAAAACCACAAAAACCAAATCCAAAAAGACAGGCAAACAAAAACCTCAAAGGACCGGAGAACTGTGCTGTTCAACTCCTAAGCATCCCATTCAACCAGCTCTCACTTCTGCACACAACAGTAGATCCAAGACAAGTGAAAGAGTTTTAGTACAAAAGCTCCTGTAGACTAGAAGGTCAAGCTGAAACCCTGCTTAGGTCAAAAGACATAATGAAATGCCAGATCTCTTCCTATCATTCAGGTTTCGCTATAAGACTACTATTCTTTGAATAATAATTTAGCTTATCTAAAATTCTTGGCAAATAAAAGGACCTAAACTGGAACAAATTGAGTACACTTTGGCTGTCAGTGAAGTGCTGGTGGAGCTGAGGCCCAAACATGGCAACAACTTCTCAATACTTCTGGTCTAGCTTTCTTGTAAGTTTTCACTCATTAGTGTCTTGAAAAAATTGATACTTGCAATCTACTTAGAATGACATAGAAAGGTATCCAACTTCATTTTATTATTATCTAAAACTGAATCAATACACTTTAAAATATTCCAATGCCCAACTACCATATGCTGTGATTATGAGTCTGTAAAACAGAGAGCAGAATGCCTGAAAGGACAGCTCAGACAGAGAGATCATCCATGAGCTGGTAAAACTGTCAGAGTTTAAGGCATTAGTTCTGAACTCCCAAAATTTGTCCAAGTAATTTTAAATAGAGACATTGAATTTCTTCGGTATTCATGGATGGTTTCTGAAACTTCGCTAAATATCAATTGCTTAGCATGCTTCCTATCCTTGTTAAAGTCTCATCACATCAAAGACTTCAGAAGAAATCAATGAAGACTCATCCACACTCTCTTGAAATCTGAAGAACGTTCACAATTAACTTGCCAAGCTCATTCTTCCCTAATGACAAAATTCTGCTTCCCCCGCTCAGACAAAGCAGTGACCTTTCAGAAAGCTTGAGTAAGGAAACAGTAATGAGAACAGGATTAATCAAAAAAAGAAACCAAGAAATTATTTCTTTGTAAACCAATAAAGAGAAAGCCAGAAGGCAATAGAAACTAAGATCATGTGGAGGTGGGAACCAGAGTGACTTCAATAAGAATGCAGGGAGTGGGAATGGTGAAGAAAGGTTAGATGAAGGAACGTGAAGAGGTGAAGTGTTAAAGGAGAAATAAAAGTTTTCTGCTTCACCGTGCCTACTACCTTAAACTCTATTCCAGATTCTGACAGAAGGGGTCCCAAGTTTTTATCTGCTGTTAACAAATACCTGTGAATTGACTGGTTGTACCTGTCCGCTTTTGATCTTTTTCCTGCACTTACTGAACATGAAGGATGGCAAGGCATGCATGCCCATGTTACAGTCCCTTGGGTGATATGCCCGTTACACAGCCTCCATCCCTGGCAGAGAAACATGCAGTGATGCAATCTTTTTATTATTTACACTCTTCTCTGTGTGAGAGAGAGAGCACTTAGTTACCCATATACGTGCTTGCAGCAGTGCCTGCAAAGTCAGAATGACAGTTTTGGTTAAACCACATGCAAGATTTCCAATAAGAAACAAATATTTTAAAGGTTTGGGATTTTTTAGTAACTATAGGTTACATTTACAGATATGCAAGTTCAGTATTTCTTGTGACTGCTTAGCTTATCAACCTTATAGTTGTTTGCAAATTCAGAATGGGAATTATTTCCAAGCATGATCATCTGTCATGTCTACTTTGCTTTCTGGAGAGCCTGGACATCAGAGAGATGCTGCAACATCACTCAATGCTACATATTACCTGTCCACTCAGATGTCAAACTGGAAACCACTGGCTAAAAGCTACTTTAATGATAACAAGCACTGGCCACTCTGCACACCAGCTCTGCATTAGCTATCCCCTGGAACATCTTTTCCCTAGGCATTAACACATTTCTCCATTCTTTCTCAACTAAAACATAACTCAAAACAACAGTAGTATTTAACTTATGTATTTAACTTAAATTATGAGTAACTATTTTGATATGAAAATGTTACCTAAATTAATTCTCTTTAGAGTACTGCAATCCAAAGAAATAATGTCAGCAGATGTACTCATCAATAACCACGAAATAATAAATTGACATGGATTCCTGTTCCTTACACTATCAAGCAACTTTAATGTTAATTTAGCAAAGCCCCAAGGTCAATGTGAATGCCAGTACCACCATCCTTATTTCATAGCTAGGGAACTGAAACATAGGAAGGATAAGTAGCAAGCCCAAGGTCAAAAAAAAAAAGAAATATATATGAAGACACAGCATCAGTCTCCCATTTCTTGCACTGTCATCACAAGAGACCACTTTTACACAGAAGAATCAGATTTTTAATGTAATTCTAGGGAGTAGTTAGTCTTCTGATTCCTTACATAAATTTTAATGGTGTAGGTACTTTCTGAGTCTGTGGCTCCAGCTACATTATTAGTCCTGCTTTAGTAAGGAAGCAGCAGTATGATTCTTCCCTGACAAGAAATACCAGCATAATTTATTGCATTATTACTCCTCTGAACTGAAAGCAATTAATTACCTCCAGCAGGATGCACAAGTGAAAATTCATCAGAGAAATGTGATGAAAAATGTACCCACTGCTTTAAAATAATAGGTGCTTAATGGTTTTTTGTTTGCTAGGTAATCTAGAGCATCTTATAAACAACTAAGGATTGGTTATCAGTTGAAAAACCAGGTTTTCCTCCCTTACATTGTTCTGTTACCCATAATCTTAGAGGAGAGGAAGAGAACACTGCCACATTCATAATAATAAAACAAAATCATAGTATTTTTTTCCTGTTATAAAATTGATGGTATGTTTGTATGTAGAATGCAAGATAAATTATGCACGTATTTGTGTTGGTGGCACTTCTTTTCATTATATGCCATCAAACTCAAACTAACAATTCTGTTGGAAAAGTTGGCAAAGCTATTCTGCACTTACACAACAGAGAACGTTCCTATGTGTTCTGTGGGAAAGAACTGCAAAGTGTGGTTGAAAGAAAAGATCATCTCACAAACATAACTCAGACTGCATTTCAGAAGGTTAGTATAGTTCAGTATCTATACATGCACCACAAACCTTCCTTAGTTTTCAAAGTAAAAGGAAAACAACAAAGGAAAGACTGGTTTATGTTAATATATCAGGCACGTGTATGTTTAAGATAGGCACAGAGCTAAATTCATTACATTTATTTCAGCTCTTCAGAATTATTCACATCTGTATGATTCAGTAATTGTTTTTTCTATAAAGTTATTGGAGTAATTTTGCTCTGTATATTCCCGATCAATTCCTCCTCTCAAGGGCACAGTTGAAAAGTGATATTTGAAAACGGTCCCTGATAGATTGCACGGTTAGTCAGCAGCAGAGACAAACAACCTAATCCAGCGCAAATTAGTTCGGCTGCCAGCAATAGTTTTATACAAAGATGTAAATTATGTTGTCAAAATCGGTCGCTTTCTAGCTTGCTGCTCAGCTAACAAGAAACCACTTTGGCTGATAAAGATGAACACTAAGCTTTCCTCGCTTACAAATTTGCAAATCTGCCACTTCAGCATTCTCTTAGCCACAAACAAAACAGGCCCATATAATTGCTTCCTTTTTTCTGCACCAGTATTTCTCTCAGTTCTACTTCTCCACACAGAAATACAAATAAAAATCATAAATAGGATTTGAAAAGTGTAATGGCCTTGAAAATATTCTTTAAAAAAAATGGCAAACAGGACAGCCACGATCAGACATTTTTAGCATTTCCAGCAAAATTGTCAGACGTGATACTCCAATACAAATACCACACAGTCATACCACTACTTCAGGAGATTTACTGTACAAATGTGGCATTCACAGAACTTCTGAACATAGTATAAATGTCTTGATCAAGAGAAAATACACACATCTATTTTAATGTAAGCTAAAGTGTCTTTGGAACTGCTCTGGATGACAATGATCCATCTGTATCTATTACTTTGCATGTTGTTGTGAAGAGTAGAAAATATATATGCTATTATTACCCCGATCTGCCCACTTTAAATGTAAACTAGATAGATCTAACATTTGAATGAAAATAATAATGCATTATAACTGTAATTATATCCAGTATAAGTCAAATAAATAAATTATAAATTACAATTACCCTTTAAAGTTGCTAGTCCCACTATTTGCTTTAAAATTAATTGCAGGTGCTCCTGAATGTTTTATTACAGCCCCAAAGTTGTATATTTCAAAGAACAGTACAGATGATTCCTGTTTATTTGTTAAATTAAAGCTTTGTTGGTAAAATTACAGCTTAATTAATATTATGGGTACTGTATAACGAAATAGTTTACCTTGTGCATAATTTATTTCCACATGCATATCTCAGTACAGACCCATTACAGCTCTAAGGCAGCTAAAATAAAATATTCCTCCTTTGCTGGCATTTTTCTAAATAGCAGTTCACTAAATCAATATTATTCACTTGGTATTTTTAAAAGCAGTGTATCTTAATAATTACACAGCATTAGAGTAGGCAATAATTTCACTTGCTAAGCATATTAAATTTAGCAAACCATCAGTCAAATAGTTTGTTCTTCTTCAGAATTTGTAAGCAAAGAGTGAGAGAGTTTGGAACCATGTTACTTTGGTATAAATGTCACATATAGTTTAAGACTGTGTATGTGACTCCCTAAGCAAGCACAGTGCCATACATCTTTATTAGTTTCATTGGTCAGTGCAGTGACCAGTTGTTTATACTCATTACGCAAGACAAGGTGAACCATTTGGCACAGGCCACAATCACAGCTAAAAACATATGACTTTGCAGAAAATAGAAACTGAAGAAAAGGCTGCACACGATGCTGTGAAGACATACCACAGAATAACACTGCTTATTTATGCTGTTTCAGGCTTTCAGTTTCTCAGATATGTCAAGGAAGATCTTTTTTGGACTTATTTTTTTTCTTGATTTCATTTTCTGGTTTATTATTATTATCAGTGTTCATCACTAAAGATTTCTGAAAAAAATATATATTAATTAAGCCAATAGAACAATAATCCACAAGCAAGGTGGATGTTTGGTTGGGTTTTTTTTTTTCAAAGTACTACACAGAAATCACTTTTACTGGGATTTTTTCCTCACAGAACATACTTCCTTAGTCAGTGATTACAATGTAATTAAATAGTTGATATATTAAACCAAATGCATTAAAACAAATTTCAGATTCAGCTATTTTTTCACATTATTTTGATTACTATATCTTGCACTGCCATGCGTATACATTTCTTTCATCACACAGGGATAATTTGTCTCTAAAGAGAAAACAACTTTGGTTTATTTTCCCACACGCATCTTTATTGATATTTCTAGATAATTCAAAATATATTTTAAATTGTTCTTCCTGAACACACCTGTTCAGCATACCATACAGCACACCTGTGCCTAGGTGTTAAGAAGGTGGAGGGCCAACGTCAAAATAAGGAATTAAGGACATATAAACACAGTTTTCACTTTAAAAATCCCTGATAAACCAGCCCAGGAATTTAAAAGAATGTATCTTTCGTGCCAGATGACAGATGTTCACTGATAGTTGCAAGGATAGAAGTAAATCTGGTAATAGTCATGTTTCAGGGATTTTTCCTTCCTGATGTTGAAAACGAGAAGATTAACTCCAGGAAAGACTAAGAGCATAGAGTACATACTGCTGTGTCTGGGGTAATCTCCTTATGATACGGGAAAGTAGAGACAAGAGTCTGGAGAAGACAACAGGAGGAAAAAAATAAAGAGGGGAAAAAATAAGCAAGGCTTGGAGAGGAAAAGTAGCAGAGCAAGAGATGAAGATTTTAAAGTGCATCACAGCACTCAAGAACAAAGTTTGGGGGAAAACTATGCAATACAGGGGATATAGCAATTTATACTATAGATACTCACAATACAGTCAGTGGATTTGTGTTTTAGAGGCATGTAAGTAAAGCTTTTCCCAGGAATATTATAACAATTTTCATCCCACAGTTACCTACAGAAAAACTAGTCTCATCTTGACGAGCTATAATAGTTGAGCATGCAATAAAACTGAGAGGAAATCACTTGTACAGAACTGAAGAAAAATACACAGCACATGGGAAAGTTTTCACTGCCTGCTCATTCTACACCACATTTGCAGGGAGGAAACACAAACTCTCATGTCAAAAGTGCAAATTTTGATCCATCAGGTCACCTCACTCACCAAACCCTCATTCAGAAACGGATAGCCTACTGACACATGCACCTTAGTACTAAGTGTAGCGTTCCAAATCTTTCCTCAAAATCCCATATTGATACTGACTATAATCTCAACCAAAACATGCATTTGTTTAGTGGACAAATAAAAATAAAGCACAGAAAAAAGATCAGAAACCAGAGTCCATCTAACCATGGAGATTGCCTCCTTACGTCCATTTTTTGGCTCCAGTTGAGGCACACAGAGTGATCCTACCCACACCCTAGTACTTCCAGTGGAAGCTTCAACTTAACAAAGTTTTCACTAAGAACTAAAACAAAATAGTCAGTCTTCTCATTTCTCTAGTAAAATAATCTACATAAATTTCTTATTAATTCAAGGGCTTGGTAACCACCAGCCACGCCATTAGTGATAGGATTTCTTAAAGCATACTGGGGAAAGTTGGGTTTTTTCCTCAGGAGGAATTTTAATCATCCCATGTTAGCATAACTAAGCAACCACAGAAACCACGTTTTAAAACCAATCTCCCTAGAGACTATATTCCTAGTGTACAGTATTAACATCTTTACAAGGCTCAAACTACATAAAAAGCTGCTCAAGATCCCAACTTCCCCTTCCCCTGTATTCACATGCAGATTGAGAAAACCAAGTTATTTGGGCTTCCTGCAGAAATAAGTTACCACTGTAATATTAGCAAAATAGGAAGGTGAAAAAATGATAAATCAAATCACAGATGTATAGCAGAAGTTACAAAACAACTGTAGCCCAGTCTGCTACAGAGCAGGTCTATCAGAAGCAGTTTCCCTAAAAATCCACGGATACTGTTGATAATAAAAACAATTTTGCAAAAAAGAAAAATGTTTTGCATCAGAGATGCATTATGATTGCAAGAATGGTTTTCCTGCCAGACTGTTGCAGGAGCTTCATCTTCACCTGCAGGTTGGAAGTGCTTGTAAAGTTTCAGACACTAAATCTCAATAACAGTGAAGGAAAAAAAATCATAATTCTTTTTTTATCCATTTCCTGAAGATGTGTCTTAATTCAAGAGATATCAAAGCACTTGGACTTTTATAATCATACAGATCAACATGCCATTTGATTCAAAAAGATACATATTTATAATATATTATATTTATAAGACATATCTATAATATTTTATTATATATAATACAAATATATTAAATATATTAAATGTGTAGTCAATATCTATTAAATATTATATTGTATATAATATCTATAAAATATACATTATATTGTATATTATATATTATATACAATATAATATATTACTATAAATCTAATATATCATATATCTATAATATGTATTATATATATAATAATATATAATGCATATTTATAATATTGAATTTTAAATAATCCATACCTTTCTCTCCAGCCACCATTGTTTGTAAAATCTGTAACTTTCAAGCCATTACTGCTGAACTATTGAGTAGAAACTGTAAACAGGGACACCACTTGATTTAACATTTTGTTCCTTTTAATCTGCAGAAGCATAATTATATCATGTACCTATGTTCATATTGTAACCAAAATTTAACAATTTTCCAATATGCTATTTTTCTCTGTAATAAAATGTAACCAAAATCTGTATATTTGCAAGTTTTTCTTTGCCATTACAATAACATGCCTGAGTTTTCAAAATCCAAATCCTTGCTGAACCTTGGTTGCCAATCTGTGAATGTGGAAATGCTATTATCAGTTGTGCTGTTTATACAATTCACACAGTACATATTTCTGAAGGTTTTTAGAACAACAAACTCCATTATAATGTTTTGAAAGCATACCCTAGACAGATGCTTGATTGACTACATTTTAATCTTTCTGCCACTATGAAAGTTTGGAGATTTTTCTCCACTTCCTTTTGTTTTTATTAGAAGGGCAGTTTTAAGGGAAGATTTTAATTTCTGTCTACCCAAGAAGCAGTCAAGGACACAGCAGCTGCAGAACCAGACCAACTTTAGATAAAAACTGCCAATTTTAATTGAGGGAGAAAGAACACAGAGATCTTAAAATGCCTCTTTTAAAATGTATCATAGATAGGTCTTCACACCTTGCCAATGCCCTCCGATTAGAAGGTGTACAAGTCTTTTCTCTTTTTTCAAAAAAATCACCTTAGGATGGCAGAGTGCATACCAAAGCTACTAGTCAGTGAATATGTATTACAATTGTCTGACCTATGTTTATGTCACCAGATAAGTGCCTACACACAGGTACAAACAGCCAACTGAGTTTTTTTCCCTTCAAGACAGGGGCAGGAATAGAGGGGAAAAAAAAAAAAATTAAAAAAAAAAAAAGAAAAAAAAAAAGGAAAGAAAGAAAAAAAAATGGATTCAGGCAGACAGGAGAAAGGAGTACTATAGAAGGTCCCATCCATACCCCCACACACCCCCCACTGCTTTCCCTGGACTGTGGTATGAAAAAACAATGGCTTTTCTGAGGCACTGTGCAGACAAGGCAGCTCTGAAAAAACTAATAGCCATGATTAATGACAATGGGCTAGAGGAGAGTTGGGACACAGCCGCCACATATATCATCCTTTCCCATCAGTCTCTGCTCCTCCCTGCCCCTCTTCCTCCTACCAGCACGGCATTATAAAAATGTCTTATCTGCTTTCGACTTTTTTCTGAAATCACAGCGCTGCTGAAAAAGAAGAGGGGGAAGAGAGAGAGAGAGAGAGAGAGACAAAAAGGCAATAGGATGAACAGGAAAATGGCATGTAAAATAACTGTAAGATATTCCAGGGGAAAATGCACAGGCTGTAATCATTCAAGATTTCAGCAACTTGACTCTTCACATGCTGAAGCCACATTTTCAAGGTCTTATCTGCCATATGGTTCCCTGTTTGGATGATTTATTAGGTGTAGAAAGCACACTGATAAATTTTACTGCATTTCCCTGAATAGGCAACCTATGGTGTCAATAACAAAGCTCAGGCCGCTTTAATGAAAACTGTAAGCACCAAAGGGTAACCATTTATTTATGAGTCACTACAGTATTACTAGGGCAAAATTTATCTTCCCTTCTCACGCACTCTGCAGAAACCAAATCTGGTCAAAGAAACAGCGATCACATCCATATGTCAGTGACTTACTAACATGTCTCCTGCACACTCAGGGCTTGTAGCCAAATAAACAGTTTCCATTTAATTACTATTTTTTGTAATCTAAAAGATGCTCTTATGTTTTAAAACTTAAAAGAAACCAAAACATTGGTGACAACTTGCATATCCACAAACCATTGTGCTAATTATCTATGTTCAAAATAAAACCTAACAAAAAGAAGAGTAGTCATTTTTCAAAAATAAGAATAATCATTTCAGCAGTATAAGCTTTAGCTATATAGGAGTGAATCGTCAAAATCACTTTGGATAATCTTGAAAAAAAGGAAGCTAAAAAAATGGCAACTTATAGAGGCAAAAAGCGGGGTTTACTGTTCCATCAAAGATTTCAGAAAAATTAATAAACTGACACTTTGGCTTTAACTCAAAACACATAACTCTTGAAACTTATTTTGTGTATCTGTTTTTCTCTTTCCTAAGGCTTTAATTTAAAAGAACATATTGCAATTCCTTTTCTATCTCACACATTGATTGTTACTTGTCTCATGCCCACAATCCAAGGCACTTAAGACACCCAAACAAGAATTAAGAACTGCAGAAGGTAAGTGCTTATAACCACATTTATAACCACAAAGGCAAAATGAAATCTTTGTTATTCATCCTCTAGGAAAAATATCAATGACTCAGAACTAATCAAGACTGACAAGACTGCTTGTCTCTCTCCTCACACATATAGGCCCCGTCTTCTCCCCTTTTAGAAACCAACCAGCAAACTGACTCCCCCTGCATCATCTGGTATGAATATCAAGATTAGCATGAACATACATGGTGAGGTTTTGGCTCCAGAGACTGTGTCCTGTGGTTTTGGTTTTTTCCTAAAGCTATGAAAAAGCATATATTAGCAATTCAATTAATTTCAATTTCATTATTACATAACTCCAACGACTGTGTAAGTCTGGAGCAAAAGCTCCACTCTTTCAAAAGGTCAACTGCATGCTTGAAAAGCCTTATATTCACCTAGATACTTCACTGGTAGCTTCCAGAGAGCAAACTATTGAAAATCCTGCCCTCAACATCCACCTTTAACTCAGATACATAACATGTTATTGGTACACACATGTCCTTTTTATTGCAACTATAAACCTATGGTGTCAATGAAGAGTTCTTGGCAGATGTCCAACTGCAAACACAAGACTGGAGTCCTTGGGGGCATGGAGCACAGAGTGGTTAAGGAGCTGAGCAGTTAAAAGACTGGCTTTCTTCATGGGTTTTTAACCTTTGACTAGATTTGCTCAAATAAGGCTTTCCATGTAAGTAAGTGAATGCCATGGTGCAAGGGCCAAGGAAAGAGCCAGCTCCAGTGCTGAGGAGAGAGCCACTCCAGGCTGGGTCAGGCTCTTTTACAAAGCCTGACTCCAAAGTGACAGGGTACTTTGTCATGACCAATGTACAAAACATCCAAAATGACAGACTCTAATTAGTAAGCAACATTTTCTGAATTAACAAGAACTTTCTTTCTTGCTATTGAAAAAATTTCCTAAGGAAAGAATGCCCAAATTACTGCATATGCATTTTTTTCCCAATTTAACACCTGAGCAGCAGCCAAGCTCTGCATTTTGAAATCCTTGATGGAAACCATAATATAAAAACAGCTTACTGCAGATTGGGCATTTTTGTTCTTCTCTCACTTCTTCACCACAGAAGACTGTTATGAAAAGAAAAAGTGCTTTAGTAAACCTTTTTAGTAGGGAAGGGAATAAAGAAAAATGGACCTGAAAAATCTCCGTACTCAAATAATCCATCCTACATAGTCTTTCTCTATTTCCCCCCACCCCCAAAAGAGGGTTCAGCTCCATTGTTCTCATTAGCAGAAAAATGCTGGTAAATATACACCAGTGTAAAGTTTTGAAGGCTCAGGGTGAAGATTGGTATGTCTTCCACAGTCACTGCCAAGCTCTTCAGTACAGCTTTGAATTCAAGGATTTTCATCCTCAGGATAAACCCACCAGACACCTTCACCCATATGCTGCCCATCTGCAAGAGCCTAACAAGTATCTCCACATGACTTCTGCTCAGGGCAGTTCCCTAAACTGACCCTGCCCCTTATCCCATCCAGCACACAGCTCCCCCAGTCACACACACTGACCTAGGGAGCAGATCTATCTGTGAATGAAATAACTTTCTGTCACAGCCTTTTCATAAGCCAGTTTTATGGAGTAAGGAATGGACTCCAACTTTGTTAGCCAACAATTATTTTCATTTGGCTGTCCTTTGCTGATATTCCAGACTTTTCCTGAAAGTATTAAGACAGAAAATGTATGCCAGACTATTAGCTGTAAATTGGTGCCAGGATAATAACCATCAGCTGCAACTGTCCATGTATAAAATGTTTTGTCTTCTGTTTTTAAGAACACCCCACAGTTTTCTCTTTACTACCCTCAAAAAAAAATAAAACAAAAAAAAAAAACAAACCAAAAACTCCACAATGAGCTGCACTGTAATGATCTCCAGGACAATGAGCGTTTTATAGTTAAGGGTGAAAAATCCTGTGTCTACACTGAACACTCTTCAGAAGGAGGAACTGTATTTTTACTGTGTGTCTATCTACTAGAAAGAGGAGTCCAAACTTAGGCAGAAATTCCTCAATTGCACATCCCTATCAGCCCATCTCTATTTCTTCACAGCACCTGTAGTCAAGGGTGGAATGGGGAGAGTCTCCAGGAAATGGATGCCATTCATTTAAGTGCCTGTGCTTTAGATGTTGATTAAATTTATTTCTCCTTACAATACCACATACACATTTTCAGAATACACAACTAAGCTCATGGCAACAGCTGTATAACCCGTCATGGATGCTGTAAGTCCTGTGAGCTTATCTATGAGCCTGTTCTGTCAAGTCAGGTGGAAGTGAGCGCAATGCCAAGGCTGCTAGTGGTCCCTTCACCACTGCTAAAGAACAGCTTGCTTCAGCTCCACTTTGAATCAGAATTATGCTGAAACTGAATTATAGCTTTCTCCCCCCACATACATTTGTGCTTATTCCCCATAGACTGTTTGGGTGTCAAATCTGCATAATCACTGTATATTATTTTTCAATAACCATAAAGCAGGCAAATCACCACACTGCCTGACATCCATTAGCCCGTAAGTGCACAAAGTTCTTCACATTTCTCATTCAGTGGTTGTTTCCCCACAGCTGAACTATAAATACAAAATACACTTTTCCTAACTGTTTATATTTACTTAAAGCATGCAATACTCTTTCTCCCCTTCATTCTCAACTTACCATAACATCCATGATTACAGATATACCCAAAAATATTACAGTCATGAAAAGAAGTCTAAACAGTCTCCACAAAGACTATGATTTTGGCTCTGGTATTTGGAGCACATCCACTGCCCAAAGCACAGAATCTACTATGGAGACCATCTACAGAGAAGGAACCACACAGCAGCACAGAGATCAAAATTTTGAAGTAGAGATGGGATGGATTGGACAAAATAATTTCTATTACACAGAAGTAACTACTATCATAACCAGTATGTGGGTCTTAGTGCATAATTTAAAACACTGAAAACATCCAAAAGGGATTTGGAAAGTGGGAAAATAAAATTGTAAGAAACTGTCTTCATTTAAATTTTGAGCTTTGGACAGTCCGTGCTTTCTTGATACTTTAAGCATCATTCTTTTAATCACTAGCCATTTAATTTCATGCCCCTTCATATTTTGATTCTAAAGTGAACAAATATAAGTCCAAATGCATTTCTCATACAAACACCTGGCCTTAGACCTTACATAAATCCAACCAGTCATTATAGCACTGTATTCAAGCTATCTTACAGACACATTTAAAATTAGCAGCCATGCATACCAAAATACACATTTAGTAATTCTTTCATGCTTACACAAATTTTAATTGCATAAATTTTGACTACATAAGCTTGCAATTAAGCTCTATGGTACACACAGTGGCACGCTCTTTTGTAAAGAGCTAGAGTAGAATACAGTTGAAATCTAACTACCCATCATAAACACCTTCATGTGTTTGAAATAACCTATCGGACAGCACTGTTCACACACTGACATCCTTTGCTGATTTATGAAAGATCAAAGACTATAGTGGATAAGTATTAAGAGGTCCATACTGCACAGGATGATTAACTTTACTCGTTTTCAATATTTCTTCTGTTTTTTACAACAAATTGCCTGACTCTCAAGAACGGTCTTGTAAAAAGAGTGAAAAAGCACTTCTATCCCAAGCATTCTAAAGACTTCAAAAAAGAAGGTGGAAACACTTTTGAAAATATAAATTTAAATGCTTCTAGAATTTTATGAGTAGTACTAGTCTGAGTTTCTCTCATATATCTATTTACACTAAATGGTCAAAGACAGCATAGAAACAAACAGAAGATAATTATTTGATGGTGATTTTCCTTTGATTTTAAGCCTTTGAATAAACAGAGGGTTCACCAGTAAATATATTTTCCAGATGGTGTTGGTTCTGTGGCAGACTAAGACCTTGGATGTTACACAGGCTAAAATATAATGAACTGTAGGACCTAAAATATAGTTGCTTTTGTCATTATCAATTCCCTTCTAAGTCTAACAGAATTTCAATTACAAAAGGAAAAGGCAGCTAGCCAGAACAAAGGCTGGCCATACTTAATCTTAAAAGCTAATGGCAGCATTCACCACCACTGCCATTCTTCATCCCAGTGGCCTGCAGGCCAGGGAGGCCCAGAGAGAGCCTTCTGCAGCTGACCTGCAGCAGCAGACGGCCGCTGACCACACCGCGGCTGGGGCTGCCAGCAGCACAGACAGAAAGAAAAGGACAGGAGCACGGTTCTTTCCCCTCCCATTCCACAGCTGGCTGTGCTACTCACAACAAGATCTTTTGCCCTATATACAATAAAAATGTGTCTTCTCTGAGCTTCCATAGATGTGTCACCGTACCATGGAAGACAGCACAGAGCTTCTGTTCTGCACTACGTGGAGAGAGGTCTATTTCTGGAAAAACGGAGTGCGAGGCAAAAGAACCACAGGTCTGTTTTGGGTAGGTTGCCTTGAACAGGAGCCAGGAAAAATACGGGCAGATAAATCAGTATGTAGACAGCCAAGACACAAAAAGTCTTCTTCCTCTCAAATGAGGTAGATTAAAATCCACACTGTGCTGCATCAGAACACACAAAAACATTGTCTAGCCTTCACTTAAGGGAAGTAGGAACTGGGTTTAACATAAAAAATCCAAAACCAGAAGTGCAGCCCTTTAAGGGCAACAAGTTGAGAAGATGCAACTGCTGGGGGTGGAGGCTGCATTGTGACAGTATTTCAGAAGATTAATTACAGTTTCATGGGCTAGAATAAATAACAAGTGAGAGTTAACTTCTTCACACAAAGAACTTGCTCATACATCAGATATTCTTGAAATCTTTATGCTTTAAATTAAGATCACAGAATGACCCAATTGCAAATTTTATAGATTTACAACAAGGATCCTGAATCCCAGGCATCAGAAAACACATGAAGAGATGAATCTTGTTAATCATGGAATTCCCAGTTTTCCTTGAATGTATTTGCTAACTAATTGTCTTCTTGCAAACATAAGTATTGTTTTTGGTTACCTCGTCCTCAGCTTTTCAGATAATTACATCGGAATTATCTTGGATTGGGAGGATGGAGGACATATGCCACCAGAGAAACTTATTTATGGCAGTTTCAATAAAACTGAACAGTAGAAGTGCACATGTTACTACATCTCTCTGCTGAAGGCACTTTAGCAATACTTAAGCTTCTCTGTGAGGGGTCTTTATGTTTCAGTTTTCCTGTTTGTTTTATTATTTGTTGACCATTTCCTGCTCTTCACAAACCAAACTAGCCAGCATAACATAAGCAGTAAATGTCAGGACCATACAACAGACTTAATTACATGTCATTGACACCACACCTCACTTTGTAAACTGGTAATTCAGAGCAATACTGTGCCTAATGTCAACAGAGAAGAAAAAAAAAAATCAAAGCAATTCCTCAGCAAGGGAAAGATGGAAGAGCTGGAAAGAGAAAAGCCAACATTTTCATAGAAAAGGAGCAGCTTCTATGCTACCTCTAGTAAAGTTCTAAGTAAAGACAAAATTAGATTCTGAATTATCAGACAACTCAACCTCAAAATAAATGTCACCTACATTGACACCTACACCTACCACCTACAATGACTTTCTTCAGTGTTAAAACAAAGTGCTGCACATACTTAGAAAAATACAAACAAATCCATATTTTTGTAAAAGGATGAACATTCTGCAAAAAGATTCTACCTAATTTTTTCCTCTCCAGATGTTCTACCTGGTACTGCAGTCTTGTTTATATAAATGTATAAAAGCCTTATTTTTGGACACCAATAGGTTAAGAAACTCTGATATCAGGTCAATACATTAGTTGACTTACATTTGACTAAAGATTTGTTTGTAAAAATAAAAAAAGACAAAAAACAAAAGCCCAACAATCATAAAACCCCCAGAAACTCCAAATAAACTTCTGAAAGCAAAATATTTGCATTTCTTTTTGATAGTCTTTTCATAGTCACCTCATGTCTACCCATTTCCTTCATTTAAAAAAAATGGAGAATCAGTGCTTTTATTTTAAGAACTTATTTTGTATTGCAGCCATTAATATTGCCTAGTTCTGTATTAATGCAGATTTCTTCCATGTGTTATAAAGCAATTTGTATCCACTCCTCAACTACTTTTCTTTTAGTTGCACTCACAGTGGAAATACTTTAGGAGTTCCTCTTATGCCATTTAATTGCTCTTAAAAAAAGAGAAGATTTTTCTCACCTTAATTAAACAGCACTGGGAGAAAGAAAACAACCCTCTATATGGAGTCTGATCTCAGAATGCCTTGGCCAGTATTATAAAATTTCTGGAAGTATGACAAACAATTCCAAGTCACCTGAAAACAGCTGTAAGGATTCACAACTGTAGTAGTATCTTCATTACATTTACTCCCATTTGACAAGGTTTGTAGTTAAAGCCCATTGGGACATGTAATACTTCATTACCATTTCTTCTTAAAACACTGTACACTAGTGGTTTATGCAAAAAAAAAGATTTTAAAAAAAGAACTTTAACAAAGAACTATCAATGGCTGGAGAAATATGAATCTACATTTTCAAGGATGTTTGGAAACATTCATTATAATTAGCAAAACAAGTATTGTCCCCATGACAGCCTTTCTTTACAAACCTTTGAATGTTTGACAAGAAAAGGTCGTGTTTTGTAAAATCCTGGAAAGGTCATTCAATAACAAATCACATGAATGAAATCACAAGAGTTCAAGGAGGTTAACAGAAACACCACAGGCATTAAAGCATGTTTTCAAGGTAAACAAGGTAAAAGAAAAACAGACAGCCTCAGCTCTGGAAAAAGAAAATAGCAAGTAGACTCTAATTTGCTACACACTGTAATTTTAAGACATTTTCTCTGCACTTGGTGGTTTAACAGTACATATTATTTCTCACGTTCAACACATTTAGTAAAGGATTAACAGATAGCAGAGCCAAAACATTTAAACATCTCTTCAAACAGTCTACATTGACCTTAGTAGATTTCTCTCCCTTAATCTTGTGACCAGACACATATAAAAAAAAGAAATAAAATTTAACTTCCATCTCAACTAAATCTCAATCTTAGATCTCAAAACTTCACTGCTTGAAACTCTGCCAGCCTTTCAGCTAAACACTTTGACCTGCTTGTGACCTTCTATTTCCAGGTCTATTTTCTTCTTTACCAAAAGAACACAACATTTTTCACAGGCAGGAATAACAAAGAGTTGTTTATATAGGGTAATTTAACTACAGGATCAGTGCAGGGAGCAGTGTGATGTATTTGATCCACAGACCAAGAAAAAAGCTCTGCTCACCAGTGTTAGAGAAAAGCCTATTGAATAGTTTTCCTGGGGCAAGCCAGCAAATTGGAGTTCTTTTCATGTATGGGCATAGAAAAAACGAATTCAGGAATGATCCTGGGTCTCTGTCTCCACAGGGTGTTAAAGCCCTGCCCTGCTGCAATTCTGAAGTTTTAAAGTTCCATTATCTTGGGGGAGAAAGGCAGTACTTATTTACATAAATTCAACATTATTCAATAGAATTTGCTACACAGGGGGAAATCTCTTGCAACACAAAGTATTTAGAATCACCAACTATGCTTAGTTTATCATCATTACACTTGTGTTTTCATTTATGACAAGCTATTTGCAAACTGTAATTTATTATGAACCTCTTTATGAGATTAATTTAACAGGATCAGACCTGTGGACCACCTAAATTTTGCATGTTGACTGGCAGCAGTGAGTCTCACAGAAGAGGAAAAAGTGCACTGTGGCAGCACAGTGAAATGTTTCCCAGAAAAGTTCTATTCTAATCCCTAGTACTGAGTTAGAATTTGAATTTAGCATTATCAGTTCAAAATAGTCTGAAGGCATTATAATTTAAGACCAATTACATTAGATACTTCTCAGCCACCTGTCTCCCCCTTTCAAGTCTACATAACACCAATAGTTTCCCACTGTAAATGCAGCAATGTAAAGATATGAGGTTTATTATTTTTTTTCCTACCAAATCAGCTTGATAGTAGAGCTGGCAAATCCAAGCAACTTGGCTCTTTCATCAACCAAAGTGAATAACCAAGCTGAATACTGTATTTCATACTAAGAGGGGACCATGGTTACACTGGGTTCATCATTCCTTGGAACGAACAGACAGCATTAGCTACTTCCAGCACAAAGTCAAAAAACTTGACTTTATAGCAACATGCAGACAAAGAAAAGTTGGCTGTCCTCAGTGCATCCAAGCAAAGCATCAAGCCTTATGTAGTTAGTTACAGAAATGCTTACTTTTTAACGTTTTTGTTTAGTCAATGACATGCTAGACTTGTTTAGGAAAAGTGATCCAGCAGAAAACCAAAAATTCTAATTAAGAAGCAAACACAATCATTTTTCAATTAAAGTGTTCCCCTCAACTGACTTATCATGCCACAGCACCAACAGTTTTGCAAGAAAGCAAAAAGAAGAGCAAGACCAATGCAGCCTGTGTGCACTTCAGACCATGGTGCTTTGGTCCATCTAAGTAGGCACACTCCCCTCTAATACCCTACTCCAATCCTTCTCCAGGAAAGGGGGCAGAATGAATGCTATAGGAAACACACAATCTCATCAGCTGGTTGATGGTCAAGGAGTTGGCATCATGCTTAGGCCTCTGTGTGAGCCTATAGCAAAAACAGACATCAGCAGACAGAGCATTACCAATACAAAAACAAAACCTTGAAAATTATTTCCAGGTGAAATCAAGGCAGTCATGGCTGTAATTCTTCTTTTACAAGAAACATGCATACGAAGGAATTAAGACACAAAGCACTAAATACTGAAAATAATAATGAGTATTTTAAAGACTCTACTAATTAGCATAAACAAGTGCTGCCTAATGTTTTGCATCAATGACTACCTGGGCAGAGATTGTATATAAATATATTTTATCAGGAAGAAATACGACATTGCTTCCTAGAAGACCATTAAAATAACATCTAGCTTATACCTGGTTATGTCTACATTCACACAATGTAGTTTTTTGTCTTATTTCAACACTATTCACATGCTATCAGAATGTCTTTCATTCTTCACTACAGAACAACTCAAGAAATTTGATTCATGCAGTGCCAAATTTTCCTGGGTTTGTATGTGACTGTTTCACACTATGGGCCTTATGCTGTTCTTTAGAATTCTTTTAGGAGCTGTGCAGGAAGTATTCTCTGACATATGGTCCAGAACTTAGATGTTAAGAGTGTTGTCATTGTTTCAGCTTTCAGGATTCATTCATTACCTTTTCTTACAGGCTGCAGCTTTGCCTTTTTATTTTGAGGAATTCAAAAAGAACTCATCTAGAAATGTTGCTTGTCCATTAGTGCTATTGTTTCTTTAAAAAGCTATACCAGTTTGTACTATGACTGATCAAAATGACTATCAGAAACAAGACACCTCATTTTGTCTTTCTTGCCAACTATTTTAGCTTATTTGCCATGAGCACAGGGTATAATTAATATCACACAGGAGCCAGCATTGTCATTTTTCAAATCATTTCCCTGGAAATGTTCTACACCTCTTAATGGCCCTGCTAATGCTGTAGCTGTCATGTTTTGGACAGCTGCGCTTTTACAAGACAAACTCAGCTGCGCCATGTGCCTCTCTGTAGACTTTTTAGCTCAACGGCTCAGAGGCCATGAATGCCAGCTGGTAACGGCTATATGGAAATCTTTGATTAATTTTTTTACCTCTAGACGCTGACTGTTGCTCAAATGTCACCTTCCCAGTTTTCATCCCTAGCCAGTATTTTTTCCCCCTCCCAGTACTGCTTGATGGATGAAGAACCAACTGAATGGGCCAAAAATCTTATGATTAATTAAAGCAAATACAGCCTGTCCAGATGTGGAGAGAACACAAAGTCTGGAGAGGGGCCAGGTCACACACAGGAAATGCTCCATCATTCAAGAAACGCAGCTCTTAATGACATTTACCAGGATAGAGTTAACATATACTGATACTGCCACCCTGAAGAGTAAAGTGACATGAGCTGAGCTATGTACGACTTTACCACCACAGCTTACAGTCAAAGCAAGTGTGCTGTCTCCATCAAATGTAAACACTTCAGATGTAGGAGCTGCACAGATATTATGAAACTCAGGTTTTATCCTGGTTTACTCAAGAAATGATTGGAAGATGACAATACAATCAAATTAGCACTGCTCAGCAGTCATATGGTAGGGTAGGGTGGCTCTAGTTCAACAACTGATCTTACCTAGGAAGCATCCTCTTACTGAACCCAAGGACCAGAGAATGTGATCAATAAACCAAACTAACATATTGTATCTTCTAATAAATGCAAGTACATCAGATGCCGATTTCTGCCACATAAACACCTCTGATATACTCACATTTAAACTTCATGGTCACTAACGATCCTCAGTCCTTAAAAAGAAGACTGCGGCACTTCTTTTCTGATCATGACTGCAAAACTCTTCCTAAAGCTGTGTTCATCAGTTCAGCAGCAGCAGTTCTCCCAGCTGAAACCAGCCAGGCCAGGAAAGTGACACGAACAGGATGCTGCTAAACATGCACAACGCAGAAACGCACACTATATTCTCTTCTGCATGATTTGCTGCCATTTAAAAGACAATAAACAGCAACTTTAGATTGCTAACAACATGTCATTTAAGGTTTGCTGTTGCTCAACATCAAGAAAAATCAATGCCAGCTCTACAGGGGCAGAAAACCCAAAGAAGTGAGCTCCATTTCAGGTCTGTTTGAACTCATTTCCTTTCTCCATGGTTGCCCCCTTGTACACCCCCTCAGGCATCCCCTCACAGCAGGCATGACAGCTTGACACATTGACAGCTTGCACTGAATGACAACTGATTTGTACAAATTTCAAGCCTTATAAATCTACCTGTCACAACAACAACATAAAAGAGCTTGGACCCAGCAGGTAACTCAGAAAAAGCTTCCCCTGACAGCATTTTCTGAAAAGCAATGGCTTGCCTCCTGCCAAAAATTCCAACTATCATCCTTGTATAACTTTGAATAAAAATTCAGGGCCCATTTTCTTGCCAACAGGCTACCAATCGTCTTATTTAAAGATTAAAAAGAGTGAATAAGAAAAAAAAAGCCATCCACAGAATTTCATTTTATACT
This sequence comes from Pseudopodoces humilis, assembly GCF_049639895.1. Lineage (NCBI taxonomy): Eukaryota > Metazoa > Chordata > Aves > Passeriformes > Paridae > Pseudopodoces > Pseudopodoces humilis. The sequence continues at coordinate 14,473,364 of NC_142208.1, forward strand.
GATATGAAAGTAGTACCACCTGCTATGGCAGGATTACCACACCATTTTTCTCTACAGTGCTCAGACAGAGTAAATGAACAAGGCTTTTTACGGTATTTAAACAATATCCCAGATTGCAATGCTGTTATGCATCCATTACATGGGAGCTGTTAGTCAATGCCACTCTTGCTGATAGAAGTTCAAGAGTTTTTTTGTTTTACTTTGGGAGGTTGCTTTGTTTTATTTTTTTTTCTCTCTCTGAGTTGTTAAAAAGCAAAATTGCAATCTTAGAAACCAGCAAGGCTTTTCAAGCCACATTTTGCTGTCCAGCTCTAGAGGAAATCCACACAGACATTAGCTAAGTGTTCAGTGTTTCCATAAGCAGCATTATGCGAGTGAAAAGCACAGCACTTAATGCTAACCCTTACAAAGGGATCTAAAGGGAACACAGTAATTTCAGAAAGATCTTTCTGAAAGGAGTTTGTACCAAAAGATTTTTGAAGTTGGCAAGAAGACTTCACAAGGATGATGAAAGTGATATGATGTTTAAAATTATGCAGTTTTAAATCCTTCTGGGAACTCCCCACATGATCATTTTGTAAGTACAACAGGACATACAGGCTATAGAAGGTATCAAATTAGCTGTCTTTAAGCCTGGAAAAAATGTTCATTAAATTATGCATGATTAGGGACAAAAAAAGTTATTTGTTTGTTTTAGCTGAAAATAAAAGTGTCTTGTAATTATAGTTTATAAGGATTCAAAAGTAAGAGCTTTCTACTAAGCTGTTGGATAATAAAAGCAATTAGTAATATATGTTTAGTTTGTATAAACTATAAATTCAGCCAATGAGACTTCAAAAAATGGCTTTATTTCTTTTTAACTCAGTTATTACTGGAAAACTTAACTGTCCAAGTCACTTTGCACATGCAGTAAGCTGATGCCCAGTGCAAATAATAGCACTAGTTAAGTGCTAATAGTTGAGTGCTATTTCACACTTGTAGCTATAGTGCTCTCTCTGTATTTGATACATAACTTAAGATACTGGAAATTCAAGTTTTTCTGTATTCCAGCTTGATTGATAAGTCCCTCATTTCCTTTATGTGATGATTTAGTGCAGAAAGTAGAAATACTCTTATGCAAGATATTCTAAGAAAACAAAAGTCCAAAAACAGCAGCACAGCCCTACAGTCTCTTACAATTCATGTGGACATTTAAGGGCTGCCTTACATTTGCTTAAGAGGAGGAAGGGGAATAAAGGAAAGCAAACATTATTTTACAGTAAAAGAAATACACAGGATGGGTGAGGAATTTCTAGCACTTAGAAAGTGTTTGAATTACAAAATATTATTCAATTTTTTTTTTTTTCCTAACAGGCAACTTTTCAAGAAAACTAACAACCTAGCTTCACTGTTGTTTCCAGTGAAGTTGCAACTCCTCTTTCTGTAGACTGCCCTGATAGTGCAAAATTCCAGGAAAGAAAGTTTAAGCAGACTGCTGAAGACTTTCCATTAAGGCACAGAAATCTACACCTACATAAAACAGAATTATCAGAGATAATGGTATCTGCAAAACAAGAACAGGTGACAAAGGTTAACCACACTGCTTCTTGAAAACACCCAAGGTAAAATACTTCTGGCATAGAACATGTGTCTCAGAGCTACTTTCACCAGCTCATGAAAATACCCAGCCTTATGAAGGAGGAAAAGACAAATTACTTTCACAGTGCCTGTAGTCACCATTAGCCTTGAGAAAAAGGCCTGAGGACCTGAAGATAACCAGCAGTTAACTAGATGTTATGGGCAGTAAGTGAGTATTCTGGTTCAACCACTTTGGCTAGGACACAAAGGATGCACATTCTCCTTTTAGTGTTGGAAATATTTTTTTTAACCTGTTTCATCAAATCTTCCTTTAGTCCTATCATTTCCAAACATAGATCAACACCACCTCTATAGTCAAATGTGACATAATGCAAGTAGTAAGTGGATTTAGAAAAAACTTCATATAAAATTACAGGCCCTGGAAAAGGAGGTCTAAAGCAGCTGAGGCACTTCATCAACACCTGAGCCATCACTGAGGGGCAAAACAAAGAACTTTTCTGTTAAAGACAGACAGCAAATTTCTTATGTAGGAAGAGCAATGGCTTAAATTTTAGCCTTGTTGGAGTTGCCACTTCCCCAGATTTGGTAACTATAACTTCTACTACATCAATTATTTTTTTCCTATGCCAATACCACAGCATATACAAACTTTGCTTAACATACAGAGCCATAACAGGACCTCCAAGTAAATAAATATTATTTCACAAAAAATATATTGGGGTAGAGAGGAGAAGAGAGACCGATATACACACACTCTCCTCAACTTCTTGATCCTTCCTATGTGTAGAAATACAACAAAGGCGTTATCTTAATTTTTTTGCATATAGGGACAGAACTTGTTACTGACAGAAAACTACTGCAAAATAGCATACCACCTGTGAGGGGCAAGTTCTAGAATTTCTAGGATTTCGTCCCTTGAACCTGTGGAAGTCAGTACATTTTTGCCACTTAGAGCCCTCTGTGTTATTTGTAACTGTCAGTGGAACGGAAATCTGTAATTGTTAAGAGGGAAAGAGCCTGTGCAAATTCTTCCCGGTGCAAAGTGAACAGTCAATCACTTTTATAAGGACAGGAACAACCGAAACTATCCATTCGTATACTTTCCTTTAGTCAACAATATTACCTTTAGTAATCTGGGGAATGTGCATCCATAAATTACAGAAAGTGTTATTGCATTGCTGAATAAACAGCAACATTTCCATCAGCAGCAGTGGCAGCACCACAAAGGTATAACAAACAGACTCAATCATTTTCTTGTCAAGCTTTGCAATGACTGCAGAGTTTACTGCTGGAGATAATGTTGCTTTCCTCAGCATTGTGTGCCAAACTGCAAACTGCTTATTAAAACAAAACCTCTTTTTCTGAGCAGCATGAGTTGGATAATCACTTATTGCACTCAAGAAAAAACAGGTTTGATGCCCAGAGGTGGTTAGCAATCAAGCATATGCATTAACATTTGGTTTGTAAAAAACGGTTAAAAAAATAAGTGAACTAAAAAGGAATTATGAGAACCAATGCCTCAGGTTTATCGTTTTCCCTGTTAATATATTGTTACTGATAAAATATTCCAAACTACTCTAATGTGCCTCTAAGAGAGAAATTAGCAGAGACAGGAGTGAAATATAATTCAACTAATACAAATCAGATACCTTCTCTTTAAAAAAAACGTTTTTATAAAAGGAACAACCGGATCACATCTTTCCATGCCAGGTACAGGTGGCAACTTGCTTTTCAGAGAAGGGAGAGGGGGGGAAAGAAAAAGTAAACTTAAAAACTAGTCAGCTGTGCCGGAGATACTGCTGAAGCACAAATCTATTATTACCATCCAAAGAAACAGCTTGGCATAACTAAGCCGACCAATACTCCTGAAAAACCCAGTTCAATTTTCTTTGCTTAAAACAGATTGACAACCCTTTTACTTGGTTGAATAACAGGAAAGTCTGAGACACAAATGAGCAAGCTCTGCCATGTCAAGAAAACACTGCTGTAAAGCAAACCATTATTCTTGACTTCAGAATTGCTCCCTTTTTTCTTCTTTCCATTTTCTTAATGATTAGAGATATATTAATATAAAGGTAAGCAGACAGCCTTCTCTCTGCTGTGTTGGCACTGCTGATTTCCTTCTAACACTGAGCTATCAGCTGCTCAAGAAAACAGAACATCCAAATAATGGAGATTTCAAGACTATTTTAAGTTGGAGGAGAGTACTCTGAGACTCCCAAAGCCACACACAAAAGAGAATTTTAAGAGGATGACAGTGGCATGCATCACTGATCTTTAACAAGCACATGAACACAATTAAAGCCCATGTTGCCTTCAAAAAAGAAGAAAGTGATGGCAGCCAAGTTCTGGGATCCAACACGTGGAGCACTTACGATATCCTCAGGGTGGGAAGTTCCAAACTTACAAAACCTCCTTTGATTCCACAGAAGTTTGAGCAGTTTTTTCAAGAGTACTTATGTGACCTGAACCTAAACACTAATGAATTGTTTACTGTGGAGAACAGTCATTCTGACTGTAATTAGACATAAAAAGTGAGCATTTGTATCAGTTATATCTTAAAATTAATTTGATCTATAGGAGGGTTAAATCAAGCCAATCTGCACATCTGTGCTTCCTTTGACATTTGCACAACCTGAGCAATTGCACCAATGTAAGCCCCTAGGAAAGAGCCTCCAAGCCAACTTAAAGCAGGATGATAAATATTCAGCTGTTTTAACTTGGTCAAATGCAAAATCATGGCAACATTCTTATCTGATTTCCATGTCAAATGGAATTAATGTTGATGAAATAGTCAATTAAATGCATCATAAAATACTTTTGTATCTATTAATATTTGAAGATATCAATTAATTTCCTTCTCCCACCCATCAAGAAAATTAAACTTCTACGCAGTGATATTATCTGGAAGATATATATAAGAATATATAATATTCTTATAAGAAACATGCCAGACCATCTCAGACAAACAGCCTAACTCATCGTGATCATGCTTATTCTTTTCTTCTCTTATTTTTAAATTTTTACTTTCCTTAGGCCTTTGTCTTCTTTCTCATACTCTTCCACCACAATCACATCTACAGAACCTTTCCTTTTACAGGTGTAAATACAGTTTTTTCCCAGAAACAAATGCAATACCTCCCAGACCCAAAATAAAATCTTCAATATGTTTGTGTTCATTCTCTTTCACATCTGCTTACCCTTACAGTCTTGTACTTCTTGTCACTCTCTAGTCCTCTCAAGTTTTCACATATTGAAATTATCTAGATCTTTCTCCATTTTCTTATTCCTACTCCTCTCTGTAACGTTCAAATGCCTCCTTCCAGTCATAATAATTTCCCCCCTCTTACCTCAAAAGCCATTGTTTTTACATAGCAACACCAAGACAAGCATCGTAATAAAGAAAAATACTAACTGAGGAACGGTAACTTTAAGTCATCTGTCATAACTCTATGAAAGCTCCATTAAAAAAAAGGAATTTTTCATGTGGTACAGCTACTGGTGACCATACTTTTTCAAAGTGAGCAAGTGCTCCATGTATAAAACAAACTGTTCCATTGCAACATGCCTAAATAACTAACATACATAAAGAAACGTAGCGATACATCCGCTCTTTTTATATTTAACTAACACCATCATATTCAGTGACTACATTTGCAATTGGAGATGATTCAGTTAATCTGCAAGTTACCCTTCAGAGCACTAGGTGTATGATGTGCTACCCAAAGGTTCCAGAGTGTCCCTTAATTTCCATCATTATCTACTGACATGCCCAAATGATTCTTTGGCTACTTGTTAATAAAAGAATCAGAAGGTGCTAATCTCATTATCGCCTTGTCAGCAGTTCCTGTCAGAGCGTTGTTGCCCATTAATCGCCTGCTGCTGCAGTCAATCAGGATCCTGCCTCGCACTCCCCCAACATGTTTATTCTTTTACCTGCAAGGATAGCACCTAACCAAAGTGTCACAATGCACTGCTCTGTCTAGCACCGTGCTATGGAAACAATTATTTACCTTCCTCTGTAGCATCACAGGTATGATTGCATAGTTCAAAACAGTTTAGCTAGGCTGAGGCTCTACATCTTCTACTCCACCTTCCTAATTTATTACTTGGTTTACTTTACAGTCATGCTAACGCAGCCAGGGAAATAATTGCCACCATATGAAAAACCCCAAGAGGATTCCTATGCCCAGGCAGAAAACTGCCACTCACTGTTCTAACTGAAGAGTGCATATTTATTCCTATTACTTCAAACAGTAGGCATAATTTATTTGACAATACACATTGTGAACCTAACTCAAGAGTTTGTGTATCCCAAAAACACTTTTCTCACTATGTGCTGACAGAAATTTCAGACAGATATCCATGATCATTCAAAATTTCCCTCAGATTGGTGTATTTTAAAAAAATCTAATTATTTATCAAACCTAGGAATAGGTTGATATATGAAATTCATATTAATGATGTTAGTGTGTCCAGTTAATGAAAAGGAAGATAAACTAAGATCAGCAGTAAAAAGCAAGCAAAAAAAAAAGGCAATGAAATTTTTTTAAAAATGCAGATTAAATAAGTGGGAGAAAGAATCAAGATAGCATGCCAAAGGATAGAAAAACAACCTGTCAAACATATCCCTGTCTTACTAGGAATACTTATATACCACAGTTTTCAAAAACAGCCTCAAATTTAGGTATGCAACATCATTTTAATAGATCAGGCCTGGATCAGCACACCATGTTACAATTAGAATAGAAAACTCAAAATATCCCCTTCTGGGTCTACCCAGTAACAGTTTTTCACTAGAACTGTATAGAATAATTCTCTAAAATCCATGAAACTATCCAAATAGCATCATCCAAAGACCTTGTGGCTCCACCCACCCCCTGGAAGTCTTAGAAAGGGAAAAGTTAATGCTCTGAGATTGAAATTTGCTCTCTACACAAGGAAAATAATTTGGGGTAGAAAAGGCATAAAAGCAGCCCAGATCAAAGACTCAAAGAAACAGATCAGTCATTGATTTGTTCTACTCACAACAGATAAGAACTCTTTGTTCTTTCCAAAGCCCATATACACTCTTCAGATAAATACATAGCAACAAAAAGCCATAAAACAGACTTGAGATGGGGTTTGAACGAGAGAAGGCAAGGTATCCAATTTCCCAGCTGGTTGAGATTTGAAGGTAGCTCTAAGAGCTATACCCAACATATTAACAAAAACTCATCTGTGTCTTCTGACCACATAATTCCACTTCTGTGATCCGAATTTTTCCTTGCACTATGCAATAGACACTACAAAAAGATAGTTCTATGTTGGAGAGCTCAACATCCTTTAAAGCTGTCGCCCTAGGAACCATGAAATCACCCCAGATCTAAAAGAGGTGTGAGACATCATCTATGTTGATGATACAAATTCAGGTGCTATTCATGCTATTGGCTCTGAAGCCAGCTACAAAAAATATCAATACCTTTGTAAACCCTTCTCTCCGATATGATTCATGGGAAAGGCTCTCAGGAACATGGGTATCCTAAATAGCTTGTAAGTACCTTCACAGCTTATTCCCAATCAGATCAGCATACAAAGAATATGGCAACAGAGGCAGAAACAAATCCTCTGTGAATAACAAAATGCCACCTGCCCTTTAATCAGCAAAGCCCTCCAGTATCATAATCTCAGCCACAGATGACTTTCATCAGTTTCCTCTCTCTATTAGCTTAGACAGTATCAACTACACAATCAGCATAATCTGTTTCTATGTCAATAAGCAAAGCATACAGCAAGGTTTGGGGGTTTGGGTGTGTTTTTCCCTACCAAAATCTCTTTCAGTCCATTATTTAGGACTAAATAATGTGCACACGTGCATTTTTTTCTATTGAGCATCAATGGAATAATTTGTCACAGTCCTAAGGCCTCCACCAAATCTAAATGAAAAAACAACTGAAAAACAAGCTATGTGGAAAAAGGGGGGAAATATTATTGAGAAACATGAAACATAGTTGCATCTCAATCCAGACGTCCCATGTTTGCTATAATACCACCACATAGTTGAGTGGCACAAGTGAAAGTGAAATTGTTTTGGCTGAGCTGACAGTAATAAGGTTGATATGAATCACAGAACCATTTAGCATGAACTATATTATAACATTCAGTTTAATCATGTTAAGTGTAAGGGAAGAAAAAAGTAGAGTAAAAGGAATATACAAGCAATTTACTTGCAGGCATTTTTTAACAACTTTATTTAAGCTTGTTTTATCTGCATAAAGAATATCCCAATATGCCTGTTAAGTGAAATGAAAATGGAAAGTGTTTCAAGTAGCATAAAGACATTAAAGAATGCTTTAAAGTGTATGAAAATTTTACATCAGCTCTTATTACAGTTGATTGCTGAACTGACAAGGGAAAAAATGTATCTCGGGTTTCCCTCCACTTGTACATTAATAAGCACTTTTTAAGCACCATTCTGCAAAGAAACTGAAACACTTCAATTCTGAAAGAACAGCTTTGACGTTGCCTCTACTAATAATGAATAATATCAAGATATATTTTATTTTGGAGGAAGAAAATACCTCTCCTGATCTTTTATAATTCCAATTTATTTTGCAGAAGTAGATCAATGTACACCAGTTGATTTTATGCTAGGCAGCCAAGGATACTGATTATAACTTTTATGTCTCATGTAGGCTTTATCAGTGGTAATTCATTAGTCAAGTTAAAAGCAACCTAGAAATCTCCCAATTTGGATGGTAGTTTCCTTTTCCATTCACTTGCCCCGTGAAAAAGAAGAGTTTTGGCTTAGAATCTTAACCATCCACATGTTACCAGGTTTTTCAGATACTACATTTTTCAATGAGGAAAATTTCTGTCTTTTACCTGTCTTTTTACCTTATGAAACTAGAAATTCAGATGGATTGTTCAGTACTAAATGACTAAGGGGATTGAACAGATGCAGACACCTATCATAACCAGCTGCTGATAGCAAATCAGATGTACTGCATTTATAGCTTCTGAAATGTACTCTTTAACAAATGTGTTCAAAGAGAATACAAGTCCTTATGACTAGGTAAAATTTATATAAAAACTTACATTTTCAGGGTACACAAAAAGTACCATATAAAAAAATAAATAGACCCAAAAGGACTTCCTCAGCCTACAACACATCTTCCAGCTCCTCTTTTGCCCTGTTTGATTAGGATTTAGCCTATGCTGACAGATTATCTTTGGAAAGGCCCCTGGCTGTGCCAAAAAGAACAAGTTAAGCAAAGGATTAACCAATACTCTCTCACTAATGCAGTCAAACTGTCACTGGGATCAAAGACTTCCACAAGAGACAGAAAGTGATTTAGGCAAGTGTCCCTCCATGAATTAATGCAAAATATACTATAACAGTCACTTTGTGCCTGACTGAAAGAATATACTGCTCTGCTTTCACCTCTCAGAAGGAAAAGAAAAAAAATACAAAAAACCAAACCTTTGTATTAAATCCAACTGTTTATTCTTTAAGCAAATACTTCCATCTTCTCAGCACTTCTAAGAGACAAAAGATGCTGTAAGAAATCCAAACACCAAATTCTTGCAATGGGAAACCATTAAAACAAGAAAATTCAACTCAAACAATGGAAATGAACAGTTCTTCAGAGCTCATTGCTAATTTTGCTTAGCCACTTGAAACTGAAATACAGTGTAAGATGAAGTAACTGTGGGCCCAGTTACTAGTTACGTAACAGTCATGATTCAGGAGACAAGGAGTCCTAGGAACCCAACACAGACTTTGCTCAAAGCATGCCATTTTTATTAGCTGTTGTGTGATGGACATTATATAAGAATGAAAATGAAAAATTATTTATGCCAAAAATTTCACAAGCTTCCCTAATACAAGAAAAAGGAAACTGCTAACTATACTTTTTACCAGCATGTTAGACTCAACACTGTGCAAAAACATCAAGGGAAACAAATAATTCCACAGACATAAAGCAGCTAATGTTATTAGTGTTCTCACTAAAAATTTATTGAATAATATATCAATATATGGATAATTCTGATCAGTATACTGACCTCAACTATATCTCCTAACAAAGTGACCAATACTAAAGAGTGATGTTCTGTGTGTATCACTGAGGAAAGTATAAATACTGAGAATTAGTGTCAAATTCTAAGAGTCAACATGTAAAAAAAATACTATTTCAGCATCATATCCTACTCACCCAAACTCTCCAGCTTAAATAAAATTAATGGAAACAATAATACCTCTTAATCTAATGTCTTCAGAAGCAGCAGATACAATTTCTTCTCTATGTGGCAAGAGGTTACTATAAACAGGCTATTTAATTGTGGATTAAAGCAACGAGAGAAGATGCATAACAATTCAGCAAATAGACTGGTGCTACATTTGTACGAGAACAAAACTACTAGAAAAAGTGTGGAAAGAGAGTATTGTTAGCACCTTTAATAGCATTAGGAGGTAGAACTACTTATTACACATCCATTTTTTTGTCTTACAGGTAATATCTCGTTCTGGTCTCTGAAAGTGTCTATATGTATATCAACTACTTTGCCCCCACAGAACTGAAAAATTTTAAAAAAATGTATATACATTAATTCATCTTAATTATCATCATCTTCAGATTTTCTCCAAACTACTCTTGTATAACCTTAAGATGTTCAGAGTAACGGGAGAGCTATGTTTATTCTGCACAGTTCGGAACATATAGTTTACATCTAAAGAGGGTTGTATACAAAAAAACCCAAAACAAAACAAAAAAAGGAAAACTCCAATCTCAGTTTCATAAGTGAATTTTCACCTTAAATTTGTCTGAAACAATGAAAGGGCTACAAGTTTTGCATTTCTACTTTTGTTAAAACAGTTACTCTTTCCTCATTCTTTATTGGCCTGTAAACCTGTAATCACTAGCTAGTCTGCAAAATTGTGAAACTCAATCCCGATCTGAGAAGAATTTTGGAAAGTTCATAATGTGGCAAGACACACACACACAAAACCTCAATAATTTCATTAATTAAAGATAAAAGCTCACGACAGCTGCTCTCTAGAGAAGCATTTGTTGTCAGAATGCTTTAAGGAAAGCATGCAGTATTTCATCACTGTATTTAGACTTCTTATGAGATACAGTGTGATTAATGGACAAAAAATAAATATTAAAAGTCTTACCATGTGCCAAATTAAGAGGAGCACTTGATAAAATAGGCACCACTTCTTGTGAGTAATTTGAAAGAATAACTGTTTTTCATTACAACCTCAGTTCCCAGCAGGTCATACATAAACCAAGCCAGCTGCAGTTCAAACAAAGGTCTGTCCAAAGGATGGGCTCAAGGTGCAGATAAATCATTATTGCAAAACCAGTGCCAAGCTTCACTCTCCCTTCTGTTTCTTTCATTTTAATAAATAGGGCTTGACCCCAAAACTCAGTTACTTTAAATACCCTAGCTTCATTTTTTGTCTCATATTTTTCCACCTTATTACAAATAAAGATTTATTTGCAACAACCAAAGCAAGCCAAAGCTCTAGCAATATCCTCTAAAAGTGTTCACATGATCCCTAAAGTTTATAGAAGCTTATGAGTAAGCTACATGACCCATCAGGTATATGGTGAATAATTCATCTCACTTTAAAGCTACATGCTTTAAGTTATTTCTTGAGAACTACAGCAGTATGTTCACAGATTGAAATTTTCCGTTAATCATTTTCAAGCTGTTCTTTACAGTTAAAAAAAAAAAAAAAAAAAAAAGTGAGGTTAACTCAAGGGAGACAAAGGAATAAAAAAAATTAATAAAAGAGAAGAACACTTATATGGCCTAGTATTTACTAGGTAAAAAAAATTGTTAGGTCTTCCCAGGCTGTGCCAAGACCACAGAATTGGATGCTGACCAATCTGTCAAGTCATATATCAATATGAATATCAGTATCAATCAATATCAGATCAGTATCAATGAATATCAGTATCATACCAATATCAGATCACAATGACTCTAAGCAAGAACCTCTTCACTGGTACCAATGGCATTGATGGGCAGATCACCTGAATTTTTCTGCAGTCTCTCAGAGGTTCAGGGGTTAATGAGCAATAACCACATCACTTCACCTTCCAGTCTTCTCGCCTTTGCTAAAGAGTCTGAGTCTACTCTTAGAGTTCTTCATTCCAAAGTACCACAGAGTAACCAACCAGATGCCATACAATGACCATAAGCATTCCACCATGTGCACACCATCTATTTTCACAGCTAAGAACCTTGCATTCTTAGCACTTTTTATTTGCACTTCAAGTTACAAAACCATACATCTTTTTTCAGAAACATACTTCAGCTTTCTTAAATATTAGTACATATTAGTGAAAGTGGCAGTCATTGTAGAAGTTCAGTTTTTATAAACTTAATATTGTGGTTACAATTTCCCATAGTCTTAGCTTACTGTAGTTCTTTTGAAGTTAGTGCCTGGTGAGAAACCTCGTTTAGACAGCTATGGGGTGGAGCTGCCAGGCTTTTAACTTTGCCAGAGAACACAGACCACTGTAGAGTAGCACACAGGAGTCCTTATATCAGAATTAGTAAAATCCTATCAATAAAAGGAGTGTAATTCCAAGACTGACATACATCATCCAGAACATTACAGCTCCCAATCATATTTTACAGAAAAAAAATTACATTCTGGTAGAAACAAAAGAAAAGAAAAAAAAAAAAAAAAGAAAGAAAGAAAAAAATAAGTTTAAAAAGAGGGTGGGAGAAACAAACACAACATGTAAAAGTATCAGAATATAACAGGGACCAAATATGGGGAGGTTTAAATAACTCAAATAAAATAGGTCTCATTTCAACCTATGCAGAATAAATAATAGTTTTAAGTTCCCCTTTGGAGACTTGGATTCATCCAAGATATAAATCTGAATACAAGTCAGCACTCAATTTATAAAAATCAGGGAGAGATGAAAGCAATTAAACATAAAATGTGGCATTTTGGGTCTCTTTTAAGAGCAAGAATGAGGAAACACCCCACACACACACACACATTATTTTCAAAATATTCTAAATCCTATAGAAATTGTGAAACATTACATTGTGGTATTCTAAAGTAATAGCTCTTGTTTATAACCATATAAATTTAGTCCCCTGGCACTACTGGGCTTATATAATAGAAGAGAGTTATTTTAACAGTGCCCTGTTAAAAAAGAAGCAACTCATTTTCAACTCATTTTCTCCAGTGGGAGGGATGTGTGGCCTCATGTGAGAAAGGGAACATGCCTAAGTTATTACTGTAGGAAAGCAATCTGTCAAAGCCTGGTCGTTTTGGCATGGTGAATACCACTGGTGAGATCAGAGAGTCAGATCCTGCTTGCAATTACTGCTAAAGGACCTTGGATACAGGCAGCCTGCTATCAATTATTCCCCTGGCCTCAGACACTTGGACTTGTCAAGTTCCCAGTGTCTTCTGTTTTGTAACAGTAAGAAAAAGGGTTTCCCATGATCGGTTCTTGGAAGTTTCTCACATGTTGTGTCACTCCAAAGTGTCATTAACAATTCAATTAAAATTTCACAGCACATGTCAGCATATTCAGGTTTTTGTCTGCTAAAATAAGGTCCAAGACAGATAAAGCAGATTCTGTCTCAACATCTTGACTTTAAAAGTTATGCTTTCATATGTAGATTATCAAACATGACACTGCCTGCCACCTCAGTGAAACAGTGTGTTTGATGTCCCTACTCTACTAATAGTACAAAGAAAAAATTGTTTAACTAGAAAACCAAACAGCAGCATCACTTGCAAGACGTTACAACTTGCATCATTTGTTTAATTTGGTATAATAGCAATTTTCTGTTTGCTGTTTTTTGGTTTGTCTTGTTTCTAGAAATTCCCACCAGTCTATTTCTGATGTTGATTCTATTTTTAGAAACCCTTAAGAATTAAATTATAGGGTTTTTTCATTTCATTTTTTCATTCAATTTACTTTCCTGTGTGGGATTTTGTAAAAAGATTAGCTCCAGATGTAAAGTGAAAATGGAAATTAAACTCATCTAAAAGGTATATTACATGAGTTTTACTAGATACATCCACAAAAAGAAGACATACCGTTCATTCACATAGTGTATTCATTGTTCAAGGGCCCCTCTACAATTTTTCTCCAATTATACAATGTAAAAAAATTTAACATCTTAAGGTTTTCAGTAGAATTGGAAAGAAGGTTCAGTCTTAAGCCTTCTAAGGCAGCTTTTTCTCTAAACCATCAATAGGTTTAGTCATGCAAGGAGAAGATTCTTTAAACTTACCAAAGACTTTGTTTAAAGCCCAGGAAAATGTGGACTGTCAGCATCCTTTGTGTTGTTTTGCAGCTTAAACCCATTCCCCAGTACACTGGTGACCCTCTACCCCAGTTCTCTAGTTTCTCTCTGACATCAAACTCAGGATTATTGTTAGATTTTCTTCTAGGCTAAAAGGAGATTAGAAGCCCAGCTGCAACAGCTGACTGACAGGAAAGGGAGTAGAAAAAAATACATAGATAGATATAAAAAGTTTAACCACCGTATTACCAGAATAATTTTCTTCCACACACCAACTAAGAGCATTGATCAACATACCCATGGCTTGAGAAGCAAAAATTCCAAGAAATATGGGCATCTCCCCTCAGAGTGTCAAGACGGGAGTTGACAGTTGAAGGCAAAAATGATTTGCATGTAAATCCCGATCAAAAGCAAGCTTGCACCCTGAAGTTGTCAAGTTTTGCTACCAGTCTGACACTTAAATGGGCTATAGCAAAACTTGATTTAAACTGAGGAGAAAAAAAACATGGCAACTCAATTACCCCCTTGCAGATCAGATCTGGCAGTTCAGGTCAAACTTTTCACCCTGCCATTTCTCAATACCTGATGCCTTAAAGAAACAATATGTATTCCTCCTACAACCCTAGATGAAAATACATTTCCCATGGCTCCCTACTGTGCCTTTAAAAGTGAATAGGGGTGGGAGGCGAGATAGGTTTAGAAATATCTTGCAAAGCTGAGTTTTGGTTTTGTTTTGTTAAAATTTCTCTTGATTGAAATAGATTAAATTATATCATAGATTAAATTATTTTATGCAAATTTATTTTCCCTAGAGGGATGTCTAGTGTATATTGACTTCTAGAAGAATTTATTTACTTTTGAAAAACTCTCATCCAGTTACACTTTACAAGCCATATTTCATTGAAATAATGTTTGCCTGTAGCATCATGGGACAGAGAGCTACTTTGCCCAAAGGATGTTAAAAAAAACTCTAAAGTGTGAGATTTCATGAAAATTGGAGAAATATTTATAGGGTGCAGTCAGTTTGTACAGTAACAAGGACTGCTCTGGTGTTACAAAAATTAAAACCAAATATTTTCTAGGACTCGATTCTTAGAGCAGTTCCATCCTTCATCCGGTCAATTCATGCAATGCCTTCCGCTTCAGAAATGCAACAGGTTTTTATAGCAGCACTCCACAGTTTTAACACCTGATACTGATTTGTTTTGTGTCCCCAGACCATCCACCTCAGCTATTTACAAAATTAGTTTGCTCTGCTACTTGCCATTAAAATTAGATATCTGAGATACACGTAAGACACTGCTTTACTCACAAAAAGTAAACCCACAAGAGAGAAAACAGTGGAATGCCTATGGATAACTTAGGTTCTTTAAACACTAGAATTAGGGAAGAATTTAATGACATCTCATATGTCACAAAAATATGTTCACTTTACCAGTAAAAATTAGGGTAATTTCAAAGGTATGTTCACTGCACTGTCACACACTGTCCAGAACTAAAGTCTGTATGCACAACCCCCTCAGCCTCTCCATCTTCAGCTGTAGAGTTGATGTCAGTTACAAGAGGAGAATAAAAAATACCAAAATGCCTCCTTTTTGCTGACTGGAAAACACTATCAGCATTCATGATCACCTCACAACCGGTGCTCTTTCCTCAAATACTCAGATGTCTCTACACCACAATCCCATGCCGTGTCCTGCCTGAGCAAAGGGACAAAACCTGCCCTCCTTCTTTAAGCACTAGGAACACTCTGGGTCAAGTTTTCTAATATTAATCTCTCATTTGTGCAATTACTGCATGTGTACAAATAATAAACTTTCATCTTAGACATTTCATGAGCTAATCGTGCAAAATTTAGCAAATTCCATTACTTGCAGCACTACAGACCCCATGATAATGTTAAGGTAAGATGAGTGCACAAAGAACAACAGGCCACTATTACATCTTTAAATAAACCATATACTCAGCAGTTGGCACAACTGACTCTAATGCTAAAACTCATATATTTCTATCAAGACTAACAACAAAAATAAAGTGAGCAAAAGAATAGTAGTAAGAGGATTCAGCTTGGGACAGTTGTCTTTATTATTTCCATGACAAGTCACTATAAGAATTAGACACAGTATAGTTTTCTACTTCTACTCAAGAAACAAAAAAAATACTCAGAGTTACAGTTATGAACAGACTGCTATTTTTCTATGTTATTATGAACATCTATGACCATGACACAGTATCAGTGAAGGATTTTAAAGCTTCATATGATTAGGAAACTGCCAAGCATTTACAGCATTATTGCTTAGATTATAAAGTCTTTGCAGCAAAGATTTATTTTTTTTTTGTACTGAGTTGTACAGAGCACTGTCAAAACAACGTCCTGCTGCAACAGTGACAATTTTATATACTCCCAGAGAAAGTGCAGACATTATTTCAGGGTACTTTGAAATGCTGCCATTTTTATTTCTACAAATCTAACTCAGACTACACCTGAAATTAAAATCAGATCTGTTGTGAATCAAGCTGAAGTATTCAAAAGAATAAATTACTTCGTGATTTTGGCCTTAGACTCTAACTTCAGTTACATAATGCCATCTTCACTTGCCTTCATCTTTATTTCTGTACTTGTAATAAAAACCTTACAAAACTCATGAATCCTAAAAAACAGCTCTAGGTGTAACACTAAGCCACAGATTGCAAGTAACTAATTTCTCATAAATCTACTTAAACTTTAATATTTCAACAACTACTCTAAATTTCATACCTGAAAAACTGGAGGTTTGGGTTTTTAAATCATTTCCACCTTAACAG
Organism: Pseudopodoces humilis; assembly: GCF_049639895.1. Lineage (NCBI taxonomy): Eukaryota > Metazoa > Chordata > Aves > Passeriformes > Paridae > Pseudopodoces > Pseudopodoces humilis. Next base: position 14,490,023 of record NC_142208.1, read on the forward strand.
TCATTTCTACTGCTAGAGAAGACAGCAGGACATTTAAGGATACCTTACTTTTTCTTTCGGAGTTCTAAAACATCGGGACATAAACTATTTTTGTACTCTTTTTGTGCTAGCACACTCATTCTGCAATTTTATCAAAAGTGTATGAATACACACCTTTTAATTTCATTAAAATTCAGAGTAGATCCCTCTTGAACTACTTGTAAAGCAATCAACAGCAGGTTAGTTGACCTTCCACTGAAGTGGATTCTGCAACTCATTCAGAAGGAAAAGACCACACCGACACAGGCAACCAGCTTCCTTATGGTAGTTCCAGACTGAGCTAACCCCCCTGCAATTCATAGGGAGGAAAACAGACCAACTTTTGCTGAAAGCTTGCAACAGGGTGATGTCCCTGACTCACTACCAGCTTTACAAAACCAGATGTGAGATTCCAAATTAGCAGGTGATGCAGTAGGAAGTGAAGAAGTGGGAAAGGAGTTCATTAATATTCTATCCTTATAGAAGAAGAGTGATTTTTCACCATGGCTCACTTCTAGCCCAACAGAGGAGCAGTTCACATCCAGGTCACCTCCTAATCACAGAAAAGGCATCTTACTGGTGGATAGAGAGTGTGTACTTCACTGCAATCTAGCTCTGCAGAGTAATGATAAGCATTTAGAGACCTCAACTATATGTAAAGTAACACACTACAAGCAGGTTCTCATAAGTTTTATATAGTCTGAATTCAGCACAAATCAACTCTAACTCATTTCCATAAAGATTAAAGCCTTTCTCTCACTGAACATTCACAGTAGATACCACAGTATCTGCAAATGCCCTTATAGTAACCTCCCAAAACAGCAGCATTCTACCCTAGGGAGCTCAGGTTTTAGAGGCGTTGCATATTTATTTTCAGTTTTTTGATATGAAAGTGAGAATCAAGTGCCCACAGCTATTATACTATGTTTTATTTGGAGCATGTGGAATAAGGAAGAAGATACTCTCTTATTGTTCAGTTTCCACGGTGCACAAAATAGTAGCAGAGCAGCACTAATCAGAAAACTTTTCCTGGCTTTAATGACCTGTTCTGATTCCACAGACAAGTGCTCCTACTATAAGACAACAGCCCATCTCCATTGAACTCATGACTATCAAAATTTTCATTCAGATTTTACAAATGTAGTATCACAGATGTAAAAAATCTGCACGCAGCATCATTCCATAATAAATCAGTCTGACAGCCTTATCCATTTCCAAAAAGGTAAAAAATATCTTCTGTAGAGTTTAAAATGTCAGAAAAGGAAAACTTCTAAAAACAGGGCCAACATATTTGCAATAAAAGCACAGGCACTTGGCCTATGGAGCTGTCTGCTACCACTGATCAATCAATAAATACAGTTTTGCTTCTGCCTCTGTTCACCAAAGAGAGTTCCAGTGGACTACCACACTAGTGCACACATACTGCCAGTGGAAAGTGAGCCTTGCCCACTTTTTTTTGGTTTTGTTTTTTTTTTGTTTTGTTTTTTTGGGGGTTTTTTTTATGCCTAAAGATTACTTAAGATCTCATTGAGTCTAGATATATTTTGTTTCTTCAAGGCTCACAGAGCCTAGGTTAGGTTTTCTTAGTATCACCCGTATAAATTCAAAGGTCCCCCTATTTCTGCTCAGAGCTAAATCAGATTTACAACAACTGTCAAAGCATAGGATGACAGATAAATTAATCTTCCCTTCATGAGTTTACATTCAAGGCATCTGGGCTGCTGATCTGGCCCTAACAAGCACAGGGTCTCTACAAGCTGTCGTTTAAAGCTGATGCTTTCATGACTGGAGATGAATTATTCTGTCATGAGAATCTATTTATTCAGGAGTTAGAAGGTGGGGTTTTGGCTGCAGGATAAGATGATTTCATGGGTTAAGGTCCCCTTGAAATGTCTGTTTAAATCTTGTCCTGGAGTTGACTCTACTACATTTGGATTTTTTAGAACATGTACAGAATAGGGAAATGCCTTTTTCTTCTACAAAGCTTTACATTTTCCTCAAGCCAGGCACCAGTAGAGGATCATTTGCAGTACAGCATCTGATTTTTAATTTCTTTCCTCCAACCAAGGTTGATTATCCAGACATTAATAAATTGACATTTTATTAAAAGGCATGATTCATTTCACGACATTGCCTGCTATGCAGCAGCTTGTTACAAAACAACAGCTTGCTACAATCTGCCAGGATGCTTTCTTATGGAAAAAAGTTTGTTGGAGGAACTGGGAAACCAGTGCTCCACCTGTGGAAAAAAGAGTTGTTTCAAGTCCAGCTGCTGGACACTGATGCAGAGCAGAAACAATGACAGTCCTCGAGCAAAACAGTCAGGGAGAAGTTTCCATATATCCTATCTCAGGTCAGCAACATGCAGGGAAAATGAGGCCATCAAGAAGTCAAGTGAGGATCTATAAACTAAACAAGAGAATAAGCTAATGAATACTGCAAGATATTGAGGAGTGACAAGCTTCAGTCCATTGTAAAAGACAAATTCCACAATACACCTTATGCATGTATTAGATAAAAAGATGCCTATGCCTTGTTATCCAATAATTACCTGACTGGCGTTCACCATTCAGATATGGAACACCACAGGGGATTTGGGAGAAGGGATGGGTTCAGTCTGTTAAACAACTGAATAGCCACAGTTCAATGGCATGCTCCTCAGTTCAGCTTAGAGCATGGATCCAAGCCAGGAGACCATAATATTGCTTAAAAAAACCATTAAGTGGTGAAAGAAAAGAATCAATATTTGATATAGATCTGTATCTATCTAGGTTTCAAAATAATTTGGGGCAATATTACATTGTAAGAACAGGGAAAATTATTACATTTAAAGAAAAAAAAAAGTAATGTTTTTCCATCAAAGCAGCAGTAAGAAATATTCATTGTGGGAAGGAGAATAAACCAAAATAACTTTCTTTTCCAAGGAATAATTTTCAAGAGCACAGAAGTAATAAAGAAAAATCCAACCCTCTTCTCAGAAGATAACCCAGTTGCAGGCAAGAAATAGCTGATTTTCAGTAAGCAGTGAGAAGTGGTATTAGAATGCTAACACAGAAATGAGGCGATCTCGGAGAAGCTCAGTTTTACTGTTGATACTTGATTTGTCACTTTCTCCATGCTCCTTTCTGAAGCACAAGCCTTCTTTATACAAGCTTTTTTTTTTTTTTCTTTAGGGTGACAGTACCCTTTTGGCTATATTCCCTTTTACACATAAATTCATCATTAAAATGTCACTATCGCTCTTTTATTATTCAGAAAAGAGAACATTCTTTAAAAGGCTTGAAAAATACACCCAGAAGCTGATCTATGCTAAACCTATCACTCTTCCAAGAACAGATCTAGTCTTTTCAAGCTGTCATTATCAGCTATGAAACTCGCAGAGGAGTCCAAGTTCACACTGTGTCCTCCCTTGAAATTTCCTTAATACTGGCACTCTCAGCTGCACAATATTTTCTCAAACATCCCTTCTGTCTTTTTAAGGAATTGCAGGGATGTGGGAGGGTGAATTCCAAAGAATTTGAAAGCAACCATCACAAACAATGCAGAGACTATATCTCTTGTTTAGGCTAAAACTAATTTAACCACAGGACAATTTAAAAACATTTAAAACACAAAATTCAAATGTACATTTATAACAGAATTGATCTTCCAGTAAGCACCTCTTACAATTCCCATTGACTTAAATCATCTCATTTCACTATTCAAATCCCACTTGTATTTTCAGTTCTAGGAATTCAGCCATCCCAGGTGTTTGCTTTTCTGTTACCACTTCAAGAGAGATTTCAGCAAAACTAAGCACAGCAGCAGGACAAAACATTTTGAAAACCTCTCTACTGTTTATAGACATTGCAATGCTTTTGGAAGTGTTAATTGAAAATTTAGCATTGGCTGCTGTAAAGTTGATCAACTTGCCTTTGAAAAAAGAAGTCTCATATCACTCAAACCAGACCTCTGAATTTAATTTGCCTCCAAATGCATCAGACAAAGCATTTTGGTTTTCTGAAGGTTTAAATATAAGCCAATATAAAAATCAAAAGGCCATTCCTTTAGGATTAGCATCAAAACAAATTGACACTTAAAAACCCACAAAGTACAGGAAGTAGATCTTAGCAAAAACCATGCAGATTGCTAATTATTTTTAATATACTTCTACTAAGCACTGAAAACTAATGTAAGATCTATAAGATGTTAAGGAAAGAGAGATCAGTCTGTGGTATTTATGACTTTAGTCATTCTTTCTCAAAACAACAGATGAAATAAAATGTATGACATTCCCAAAGAGGGAGTTTCTACTGTAATTCATCTTAAAATGCAATGTTCTGTCATCTCCAGTAACACTTACTGAAAGCAACCATCAATACTTTTTGTCAAAAACCTGCACTCTGTGTAAAATGTTCCATCAATCTCTATTTACATAAAATAAAAAACTTTCAGTGTGATTCTAAAGCAGAACCATTCAGATTCACAGTCTTCCATTTTCATGCTCTGTTGAAAAATTATTTTGACTGACACAAAAAATATCCCCATGCCTAACAATTTATGGTAAGGGTTGATTTTTTTTCTAATGTAAAGCAAAACCACACAGAGTTGTTCTTTTCCATTGATAAGCTAAGCAAAACAAAGCATTTTTGTGTACTTTGAACCCTATCCAGTTTTCCTTCTATGTTTAAACAGTCAATTTAAATAGTCTTACTTAATAATTGGTGACCAATTTTGCAACGTAAGCAATTTATTATAGTTCACTTAATCACGTTCCTGCATCCCACATGCTTTTCCAGACATTTAAAAAGCACTCAGAGTCACCATCCTATAATTTTACTCACATAACCAGTACCATAAATTTCAATCAGAACTAAATCACAAGAAGAATATATATGTATTCAATGCTTTTGGGTTTAGGGGTATGGTTTTCTAATCCTCATATCACATTCACAGTGTTTCTAAGCTATTAGGCAGTAGCAGATCAATACTCAAATAGTTGTTGTTAAAGAGCATGGAGGAAAATTGCAGCAGAAATATACAGCCACAAAGCAGTCATTCATTTTCCAAGTATCAAGCTCACAGCCCTATTACTGGCCACAGCCAGAAATGAACTAGTTGACTTGGAAAGGAGAGTGTAGAGAGCTTTCCAAGTTCTTTCCTCCAGGGTTTCCACTAGAATAGAAACGCTCTTTTGCTTTATCACCTTCCTAAAAGAAACTGTGCACCCCACTGAGAAACCAAACCATGTCTTTAGGCCTGGAAGAAACGAGACTGGACCAGGCAATGGTGAAGTAGAGCAGTACTACCATGGACAGATCACTCCAGATCAGCACTGCAGGGCACAGAGCAGGACCTGGGCCCGCCCCGAATCCACAGCTGGACCCCATAAAACAACTGCTGCGCTATATTTCCTTCTCACTGAACAGATCTGATCATGGACTTACCACACTTTATGTACTCTTTCTACAACTACTTGTAGAAAGCTATTCTGATCAATGGTCATTAGTTTGTGAGTTTTATTTTAAAAGATAAGATGAACTCAGCATCTTTTTCCTCTTTTTGCTAGTTTTTATTCAGCTAATCCCTAAAGTGACTTTCAGCTGGGGATATGATTCAAGATTTGCCATCCCACTCCCCTCCTATTTGTTAGTTTATCAGCAGATCCTTCACCATTTAAATATGAAAACACTCTGAAAATGAGTAACTTTTCAGAAAATATTGCAGAAACAGAATGTAGTCAGCTTCTCTGAACTGTAGACAATGGAGAGTCCACAAACAAAGCAAACAAATCCTAAGGAAAATAGGAGAATGCCTAACAATAAAACAATACCTAAAGGAGGAAAAGGAAAAAAATAATCTAAGAAAAAAAATGCCTATATTTAAGTAGGGATCTATAACTTTAAATAATCAGAAGATAACGGACTAAATTACAGCATTAAAATCTAATGGAGAGTCAGATACAGAATTAGAAAGGTCTTGTAGAAATTTCTAATTTTTATATCTACTATTTGGGATAGATAGTAAAACCTTAGTGAATTCACCCAGCTTTATCCCTACCCCAGAGAGGGGGGAAATAAAAAGAAATTTCTTGCCAAATCCCACCCTTTAATAAAGAAAAAAAAATAAATTTTAAGAAGACCACAACCCATTTTCTGCAAGCTCTCACTTCCACTGTGGCTATATGGAGCCACAGCTGAGCTCCCTATCACATAAAGCATGTGCTAAATTTGCTGGCTGAGTACTGTCACTTGGAGATACAATCTAAAGCTCAAAAAACAAGATATTTATTGCTCCCTTTTTTAACAGATCAAAGATCCAAGCCAGGACCCCTCCTCTACACAAGTTACATGAATAAATTAACTTTCCTAAGTCCTAAAATTCAACACTTGATATGTCAGTAAATGAAACTAGTTCAACTTCACCTCACAGTACTGAAATTAGCAGTGTCTTTGTTGTATAAAATCTACCACTGGATTTCTCCTATTTTTATATGTATTTTATTTATAAATTACTAATGTTTTTTTCCTGGGGCAAAATGGATGAAATAATACCTACACAAAACCATCTTTCATCCAAAGGGAAAAAAAACCCAGTACAAATCGACCCAACGATGGGGAGCTATTAGCAATGAATACACAAGCAGTGCTCAGTTCTGCACAATCATCATTACCTACACAGCTGAACACTTAATGTGCTACTTCTAGAAGAGTTACAAAGTGGCTGCCTACATTGGTTTATAGACAGTCAAGAAAAGTAAGAATATGATGTATGGCTAGGAAGAAAGAAAAATGTTGCATTTTTTTCCCTTTCACATAAAATAATGTCAGACAAAAAACCTCAGCTGAAGATTTCAAGGTACCTTGCTTTTACCAACCATATAACAAAAACAGGTATAGAACAAATGCATCCCTTTAAGTGAACCTAGTAATCATTTGATCGTAGCAGACATATAAGAACTACAGGCCAAAGAAACATAGATTTTAAAGCTATTAAATAATAAAAAGGTAATGCCTTTGTAACATACATAAAAGTATGTTTTATTGTAACATTGTAACATACATAAAAGAAAAAACAGGTGAACAATAGCAAACAATGTTACTACAGACATTTTTTTTCCTATCAACACATCACATGCCAGGAAAGTTAAATGTCAGTCTTAAAAGAAGACAATATTTTTATCAACACCATGAAGCTTCTCAGATGCTACTGGACAGAGAAGGTGGGGAGAACCAATTAAATAGATGCATCCTTTCCCTTCATGTCTGAGATTCTTTGCTCACATTATAAATTCATGGTTTGCTTCTATCACTTCACTGTACAGTTGGCCTCCACCACTCTTCCCTTGGGAGGGTATAATTTAAAAGAAAAGAAAGGTCAACCTACCCTAGGAACATCTAGGGAGATGAGAAGTCTGTTCAAACACAACCAAATGTGTTCTGGAGCAATTTTCACTTGCTTCAGTGGACAAGCCATCATTAAACTTCTGGTTTTTTAATAATCACCGTTACCAAAAAAAAAAAAAAAAAAAAAAAGTAAAAGAAGTAAAAAATAACACAGGTAATCATGCAAATAGGAGTTACGAAGTTGACTGTGAAACTTTTTTCTTGCTTTCAGCAAGTACTGATTAAAATGACTGTAAGGGTCTTTACAAAGCTGATGAAATAAAATTGTAATAGCACAGTGCAGTATTGTGTTTATACTTAGTTCACTGTTCCCCAGTTGTTTTTGCAAAACACAAGCTCTAATTTTTCAGAAGTAAATTAGGCTTCAGCCTTTTATGCTTGTGGATGAGAACAAGTTCAATGTTGCATTCTTTGGGTTGAAAAGGAAAAGTGGCCGGTTTAGCTTCATTTTCTTCAGGAGAGTGACTCAACTAGAATTTGACTCAAAAATTCTAAGAAACATAATTCCAAGGAGTACGCAATCAATCTAATCTGGCCATCATAGCTGTCAACACCCATTCTCCACCTGCCTGAATCTTAATAGAACCTTTATTTATTCTGGCTTAAGCCTGGCCATTCCCCTAAAAATTAAGGGCTTCAGTACTAGGAAACACTACTTTATTCCAGTTCTTCCTGGAATAAAAAGCAAGCACTTCAAGAAAGAGAGGCAGAACAAGACACCTTAGAAAGATCCCTAAAACACAGACAAATTTCTCCTGAAGATTGGGCAAAGCCCACCTAAGAGATTCACCATACATCAGGTCTGGTTTTAGGCTTGGATTGAATCCAGAAGTTTCCTTGCTCTAACTCCCAAGAGGATGCAATAAACCTCCAAGTTCCTTACCAATCCATTCTCTGGAATATCTCTCAAAGTCATTCCTGGTCTATCCCTGTTATTCAACAGAGTGCTTTCGTGCAATTTTGTGAACACAGCAACACACTAGATCATCCTGGCAACATAAAAGAAGCACAACTTAAACTGGAGAACTGTCAGTGCAAAAAAGATGGGTTGACTGTAGGAAGAGGAGAGAAGGTGAAAGAACAAAGACAAAGCTGAAAGCAAAATACTTCTTTTGGAGAGCTACCCTAGAGGTATAAACAGGGACGGATTCTTTTCTCAGCTCTGACTGCTCTAAAATATGCATCAGCTGTAGAATTAACAAAGTTCTCAAGCTACCATCTCTAATCTAGTTCCTACCGACACAAAAAGCCTTTCACCAGTCTGGTTAAACCACTGACTTTCCACATGGTCAATAGTTTTTACTGAGATCTCCTAGTGCCTTTCCACAGTCTCATCCTCAATGCCCAAAGAAGCAGTTCACCAGCAGTTCCATGGGAATGGCAGTGTCATGGGAGCCAAGAATCGAAGGAAACATCTTCCAGCACATGCGGGGAGCAGTGAGGGCATCACTGGCATGGGCACATCGATTCATACATAATTTTTCAGTTTGATTGTTCCCAACAAAAACAGGTTAATCCAAAGCCCAACTCATTCACGGTGACTGTGCAGTGAAAAACCTACTGAATAAAGGTTTGTTTTGCTAATACAGCACCACTTTACATTCACCTATATAACACAATTAATCTCAGTGGGGAAATGTTTAAAGCAAAACTGGGCAGAAAACAGCACTTACTGCCCAAAGTTTAAATATTATTCAAGAAATATTTGTACTCAAATCCCCAGAACCTGGGGTATGACTGTGATGGCCAGAAAGTGAATTGGGGTCAAGAGAAAATTTACACAGCTTAAGTAAAAATATCAATTGGATTTGACCTCACTCCAGAAAGGATCACAAAAGTATTCAAAATTTATCAACTGATGCATCTCAATGAGGATTACCTGTGTAAAATTTCTTCAGCCAGTGCAGGAGTGCTAACTTCTGCTTAAAGAAAAAGAAATGGATACAAACAGGAAACTGACGTACTGGCAAACTTTAACAAAAAACAAAGGCTCACACAGAGCAGCTCCAAAACACAAATATCTATCATTCTTTTGTCCTGGTCCTGTCACTGTCTAGGGGCCAGCATAAAAGTACAAGATAAAAACCATTAATTTTAGGCATCATGCAAAAATAATCCAAGTCAATTGCCTCCAAGCTCCCCAAAATAAAAAGTGAGCAAGTCTGATCAATGACTTTCCATTAAGATGATGAAAAACGGCTGCTGAATTTGCTTAAGGGAACACAGAAGCCCCGCACACACTGCACTGCTCTTTGTTATCTCTAGTTGAAAGACAGTACAGATAAAGAAATCTGCCACGTGAAATTTTAAGACCCAGGTGGCCATAAAAATAACAGAATTTTAAAAATTTAGAGACCAAGCCTATTACAATGTTAGAATTCCCACTTAACATTTCCCAAATTAAAAGTCCTTCCAATAATAACAAAATTTAAATCTAAAAGCCTGCATTAGTGAGTGCTAGCTCCTTCCAACTGTTTGTTCAGAGACTCTCCAACACGCATACAGCACACTGTAAGAATTCAATTTGGAAACCATCATCTAAAGCACAGAGGAGAACAGGAAAGTCATATTGCTATAATGCTTAGATTATCAATCATCTTGACAGTTTATTGGCTTTATCACCACACATACCATTAAAATGATGTCTGGCCTAGAATGTCAGGAGGCAAACATTAAACAGACCAGGATTAAAAAGCAGATCCCAAACAGCACTCCAGTAAAGTTTCCCTTCCACTCTGAAATTAGTTAGAGCTGACTAAGTAACTGGCACTAGACTTTGAAGAAATATACAGCCTAAAAGGCGCAGAGTCAACACAGACTTGACGAGCTGATAGGTAATGTCATGTTATGGCAACTCTAAAGCTCCTGCTGTTGATTTATCACGTACTGCGTGCAACAGAATGATTGCTAATGGAGGGAGGGGGGAAGCAAAACAACAACAGCTTAATTTGATGCTTCTTAGAGCCAAGGGCTTAAGTCAAAAGGGTCAAATGAACTCTTTGAAGTCAAGGAGCAACATGGTTTTTTATCTATTTTGTGATTATAAAACACACGCATTAAAAATAACATTTTTACAGAAAAGTAATTTTACAGATTAGGAAAATCTAACAGTGACAAAATATATTTAGAATTAAGTCGTAAGAGGTAACTAAAGAGATATAAATCCTGAGCTTTTAAAGCATGGCTCTGTGTATTAGTCTGCTAACTAAATCCTGACACAATTAAAACTGTGTATCAACAGGGTGCAATTGAGGACTGTGTCATTTGTTCAGAACCATACCTCCATGTGCTCAGGAACGAGCAAGCAGGCAGTTACAGATAATTAAGTGCAACTCCCCTTTTCTCCAATCCCTCACCTCCGAAAAAAAAATCTGACATTTCTAAGGATTATTTTAGTTCCTGTTTCCTTCTTCTTTTGTCTTCATTATCCCCCAAAATGTATTGGCATTTGCATTGTCCTCCTATTTTATTTAGAATAAATATGTCAGTTTTAAATTACAAATGAGCTAATGGCATGTCCAGCCAAGAGAACCAGTCAAATAATTGGGTCATAGTATTTGCTGGAAATATACTGTTTATATGCTTTCTTATGTCAGTCAAAACCAACATGCATATACCCATCTCAATTTTAAACAGATTAATCCAATAGCAGCTCCAGCCCTCTAAACTGATTTATCTCTTATCACACACATTGCTTAAAGGAGTACTTCCACCTCTGGGAAAGGTGTTGGGACATTTACTATTTGCCAAATACTGATAAATCATTGTTGCTTGAGCACTGAAGCTTTAATATTTAGATTCCCTTGCAAGTAAGATTCAACTCTATAATAACTACTTTACAGTCCACACTCATATTTTGAGGGACTGAAGCAGTCTTTTCCAATGCATGCTGTTCTTTCTTAATTAAGACAGCTAAATGAAATTTGAACTTAAGAAAAAGTGCTGACTTCATACTTGATAAACCATGGCAGCAATTTGTAGTAAAAATCACTCTTATCCTTAACTGTGACATTTACTATGTATTGGCTCACACAAGAATTTCAGTAAGGTCAGAGCCACAGTGGAAGTCTCTCTGAGCTGAATTTTAAAATATAGGTAAAGACATCTAGAGCTGTTATCTGGCAGAAACATACAAAACACACGCAACTCCATAAAAAAGACTGAAGAGGAAGAAGACCAAATATTTAGCTATCTCCTAAGACCTGAAGACTTCTCAGGAACATCACTTCTAACCAACCTCTGAATAGCCCAAGTGAAAATCCTAATCAAGCAAGAGGATATTCTTAATCAGAAGCCTCAAGAGGAATCCCTTTGTTGCCTCCAACTATCACACTGAGGCTGAGGAGCAAGGCTTGGGACTGATCTAACCATGGAACCATCTCCAACAGAGGGAAGTTTAGATGCTAAATGTACTATTGGAAGGCCAGGAATTGAAGAAGGAAGCCTCAGAAAAGTGCAGATCACCAAAAAACACACACAGATATGAACTTCCCTTTCATCAGCAGTTCTTCATACATTGCCAGCTCTCTGCATTAATTTGAAGGAGTGTTGTGGGGGGAAGCATCACAGCAGAAAAATGGGGGGGAGAATAAACACACATAACCCACTTATAACTGTTACTGTGTTGTCTTCAAATTTAGTGAAGAGAATAAGAACCATTTTCTCCAGAAGGGGATAAATACCTACCAAAAAAGCAGTATCAAGATCAGCATCTTGAACAGAGGAGAGAACAGTGGCGTTTGCCTCAGGAGTGTCCACTTCATCAACACCTGCCCACTCCCAGCATGTAAAACACACTGCACTTGTAGCAACAGTGTTAGAGCAAAGCCCAAGATATTATGAGGACAGAGTAATTTCATTTCACACTGCATCAGGGTGCACTAAATTCAGATTTCTTCTCTATGAGCTTTACTTCTCATGCCACAAGTGTTGTACCCAGCAAGCCCCCAAGGACCCGGGCCTCACTGGCGGTTAATGATCCATTAGACAGCCACCTTGATGCAAACCAGAAGGTGGCTAATACCCTAACAAAGTGGTCCTAAACTACAATAACAGACAACATTCAAGGATTACAGCCACTATAAACCAGTAGCCATAGTTAATAACTGTAATATTTCATTAAAATGGCTAGAAGTAATGCACACCAGATACCCAAACAACTACGGATGACCGCAATGGTATTAGAAAAGTTGCAATATAACACTGAACAAAAACAACTTAAACGTTTGCCACAGCACACTGAATGTGTCTTCTCAGCATAAACTCTTCCTAGCTGTTTCACCATCACAGACAGAAAAATTCAGCAAAGAATAGAAATTCAGAGAAATAGCTGGTGGAATTATCAACAGGCAAAATAAACAAGCAGCATCTCTAAGATGCAAGCAAGCAAGAAGAAACAAGAAGAGTTTTACTCTGTTTCTATGCAGCTTAGCCAATAAAAGTACCTTTACAACTTCCATTTGCTTACATTTTTCCTGAAGACTAGCACACCAGCAGCTGTATCATAAAACATACATCAAACTTTGCATGGTTTAAAAATGTACCACAATCATTTAATTGTCCCTTAATGCCCTTGCAAATTAATTTACAGACCTAGGACCAGAACAGTGTAAAAATTATAATCTTAGTTTAAATATCAAAACAAAATATATTACTGAAGAATACTGTAGCACAATGTGGGCAATGAACATTATTGACAAGATGGCAAAGAAGATCCTTTAAACTACAAAGCTACCTCTAATATACTGCTATTGCAAAAGGTGTGTCTAGAAATAAGAAAAAAGGGGACAAAAAATAATATATTAGCTACTTAATTTATGTTTAAAATTCATTATATAGCAAATTAAATTTAGTATTAATAACATGAAACAGAATTCTTCAGAAAGTTTTGTGTCTTGATCAATGAAAAGTATACTATGACTGCTAATAAAAGAGGCCAAATAAAGAAAAACTAGTTGGAATAAAAGAGTGGAAGTGTGATTTCCACAGAAGTTCTGTAAAGCACTATTTTACTGGCAATATAGTTAGCCTTTGGCAATGTGCCATACACCCAGAGAAACACAGGCCCTATAAAAAGCCTGTGACATGGTGCAAAAGAAGAGTTTTTACACACCCTAAAACACACATATGGCAATGACAAAGATATTTACATTTTGAAAGAATGCTCCTGTAGTTTTCTAAAAACTGCAATCAATTTCATCACTGATGGAGAAAGCTTGGGAAGATGAAGTTAAATTAATTTGGTTTCTTTTCTAGCCGGTTTAGAATTTTTAATTGGTTTGTTGCTTTTCAGAGATGCATGAATTGAGTACAGATGAAGTGACTGCTAGCTAAAAAATATCTCAAGATCTTGTGGCATTGCAGGCACTACTGCCTCCCTGGGCAGCTTGTTCCACTCTTCTGCCATCCTCAATGTAAAGAAGTTCTTCCTGATGTTGAGGTGGAACTTCTTGTGTTTTAGTTTACAGCCATTGTGCCTTGTCCTGATTCTAGGCACCACTGAAAAGAGTCTGGCAGCATCCCATCCAACACCCACCTTGGAGACATTTGTATGGATTGATGGGATTCCCTCTGGCTTCTCTTTTGCAGACTAAACAGGGCCAGCTCCTGCAGTCTCTCCTCATTAGAGATGCTCCAGACCCCCCAGTCCCTTCTTTGTGGTCTCTGCTGGACCCTCTCCAGAAGCTTCTTGTCTTTTTTGTACTGAGGAGCCCAGAACTGGACATAGTACTGCAGATGTGCCCTCACCAGCACTGAGAACACATACATTTATATATATTTATGTATTGTAGCAGTTATTGAACAACAAGCTGCAATGTACTGCCCAGCACAGTAACAAAGCAATTCTGGCCTAAACATAATTCAGGTGGCAGAAATCTGTTATTGCCTTTACATGTCAAATAATCTGTCAAGATACTTACTCCTTTATTCATCTCCTACTAAACTGTCTCCCCAAAAAGCATGATAAATGTACCAAGGCCATTACCCACATGGTTTGAAGATATTCAAAGGTCTCAAATCATTATAACTTCCCAGGAGGTTAACACTTGCTTTGTGCAAACCTAGAATACAGCTTCCATTTTAGTCTAGTTTTTCCCAAAAAGAGTCTAGTCTGCATGTGCTTAAACCAGGTTGTGGAACAAATCAGTGATCAGCACGCAGGGATTTATGGGGGATGTGCTTTCAAATTTTGCTGCTGCCAAGTAAAGCCACTAACATGGATTCAGTCTCAGTTATGTCTGATCTACCCAAGAGAAAATGAACAGTAGCAGTTCCAGCAGAACACAGGAAGGCATCAGATATCCTGCTGAAATAACACATGGTGAAAATTTACCACTACAGCCTACAAGCAGTGTTTACCAAGTCAAACCAGATCCCACAGCTCCTAGTCCTGGAGAATCCCAAGCCTTCCCTTCCAGGGGATACCCTTTCACATACTCCATTATTCTCATCCAACTGTTCATTGCTGTGCAATTACAGCACTGAGCCTCCAGGGTACAGAGTCTTTGGGAAGCAACAAGATACTGGGTTGTGGCCTCCAACCATGTTGGGGCAGGTGGGCTAACAACCAGTAATCCCATCCTACTTCAGAGCATGAAAAGAAAGATGATTTTTTTCCCCATCTATTCCTGGAAAAATATTCTTCCTTAACTTAGGAAATAAGAATTAAGAATTAAATTTCTTGTAAGTGTACAATTTCAATGGTATTTGTAGGACTGACAGTCCTCCTACCCATCAATGCAAACCACTGTGAACTTCAGAGACACTATGAAAAATCCAGTGGTATTAAATTCTGGGGGAAGACTTTAATCATCTCCTCCAAGCAGTTTAAGATACTACTGTACACTTTGCACTGAAGCCATACCCAGAAATGGAAATTCTTATCATTTAAGAAAACTGTATAAACTACTATTGTAACAATCAGTTTAATACATGATCACCCAAACTGTTGTTATTACTTTATACTGAAAGCCCATGTATTATTTAAAATCACAGAATGAAAATTATACCTTTACAACAAGGTATACTTACAGGTCTTCCTATTCACCGTACTAGATAAAGAAAAATGCTGCCAAAACAGCAACATTTAGTACTTCTATATGAATCATAAAATTAAGTAAGTATTTTGAATTTAATGAGTGTATAGGATCAAAAGTTTCAGCAACAAAGTCCTTACACATCTTTTCAGTGACTGCCAGGACACTGCCGGTACATTTGCTGCCTAATTCTGATCTGTAAAGAGATCCAAATTCCAAGCTTGCCAAAGCAGCTTTTCTGAAGCAAGTGTTCTTCAATCAACTAAAATGCATTATTTTAGGGCATGCAGCTCTCTTACCTGGTGTTAATTTTTCCTTAACAATAACGAGAAAACAGCAGTTTGGAATTGATGTCAAAAGTGTCCCAGGACTGTCTCTGTTTTCTAAAGCTTCCATTAAGAGGAACCCCTTACTTGTTCCCAAATACTGAATGATTATGAACACTAAGTCACAGAGCTAAAAATAAAATAAAAACAATAAATAAATAAATAAAACATAGATTTAAAATTAAAAAAAAAAAAAAACAACAAACAAAAAAAAAAAACAACCATGTTTTCATCTCAGTCTTTTCACCATCTTCAACCAGTATCTGAATGCTATTATGACCTGCCTGGATCTAAAGCTTTCTGAGGTTGGATAACATACCCCATAATCATACAGGTGTTCAAATACATTAATGGCAGGTGCCAAAATATTCCATTATCAGCTGCCCAAATTTGAAGAATTTGTTTTCAGACCTCAGAACAATCATCACTAGATACAAAAAAGCTCCTTCCAAATTAAGGATGTTGAAACTCCAAATTACTAAGGGGAAAACTATTTTACTTATCCTCAGTCCTTAAAACAGTTTCACTTGAGGTGAGGGAGGAAGAACAAGCCGAGAGTAAAAGGAAGACAAATTTGTTGCTGAATTTTTGCAAGATTAACACATCCATTGTATTTCAGAAGTCGAACTATTTCAGGGCACAATTTCTCAAATTACATTAAAAAAATAAAATCAAACAAAAAAGAAAACCCACAACTAGTCACCACCAACCCCTGTGAGCAACACCTCACTATTACGTTCCAAGACTCCATGCAGCTGACTTTCTTGATCCCACAACCTGCATCACACTCACACACACACCACATACACATTCCCCCCTTCCCTTGGGATTGTATACTCACCCTGGATTTCTTCCTGCCAAAGACATCTGCATCCTTCTTCTGCTAAAGTTTAGCAAAAGAAAGCCACCTTTTACTGGTTCCGCTGAGGAAATGCCAAGTTCTAAAGTTACACAGACCTTTAGAATGTGGCAGGTCTCACAGCAAAAAAATATTCCCTAAAGTAGATGCCTACTGATAGGGAAGGAACAGTTTAAGCAGAAGAAACATCTCTGTACAACCTTGGTTGCATACACAATGAAATTATGAAAAGCTGGGGCTCTGGAATAAGAGTTTTGAAAGACATTTCATTCAAGCTAGCACATACCAGTAGGGTTTGGTTCAAAAACCAAGTACTGTAAAGAGATTATGCATATTTCCTTGTTTTCCATGCCAGAAACAGAATATCAGATTTTAAAAATTAAACATTTCACAGGCCACAAAAAGCAGTGTCCTTTCTATAAAAGCAGAAAGTCTCCAGACATCCTTTATACTCTTTCCATGAGCACTGCTCAATAAATGCTGCAACCCTGAAGCTTTTAAATGTAGTAGTGATGATATCATCATTTTAAAGGTGCTTTAACAGAACATTAGGAGAAACAATTGCTTTTCTCAAAATCAAAGTAACAGTAACCAAGTTGATTAAAAGTGGTTTATACTAAAAATACTCACAATATCTGCATTTACAGGCTTCTTTAGGTAAGAGTAGCAAACAACATACAGAATTCTGAAATAGCAAAAGAGCCCCATGAACTAATGTGGCACAATAGACACTTCATGTAAGTTCCAAAGATACATGCTAGGAAAGCACAATTTCTACATTATAGTGAGTAAGAATAAATACTAAATAATAAATATTTGGAAGAATATAGTATTTCCACCTATTGTACTTGAAAGCTCAAAAATGTTTTCAATTCCATGCATAGAGCTGCTGTGAAAGCCACATTGAATATATTGCCTTTGTTTGTTTAGGTTATGCACAAATAAATATTGGGATGACAGTTAAAGACATATCCTTGAAGTAGTCTACCCAATAAATTTGGAAAGAGAAAGAAGAGGAGGAGGAATAAAAAATCCAGCTGTATAAGATTCTCTTTGTTGCCTGCTTGTTAAGGAATCCTTCTGGCACAACTGAGGGGATTATGAATTCACATGTGAATTTATCCCCTATTAAACTTTTAGTGAAAGGGTCAGTTAGCAGGAATGATAAAGCTCAAGCACACCAGTCACATGCTGGCAGAGCATCTGTGACTGGCTCTACTCAGGCATATCCCTGGTTTATAGCTTTAACATCGAGAGGAAGCTACAGGGACGGGCAGAAAACAGTCCACTTCTGAAAAGATTGGAAACAGGGCAAAGCACAGTTTCACACAAGACAAAGGCAGTGTGACTTCATGACTCCAGGTGGCACTTTTTTACCTTGAAGAGAGAACTAAGGATGACAGAGCAGGTTGAAATCTCCCATCTCACTGGCAAAGGTTCTCATCATCTCTTAAGCAGCACTTCAGCCACTCAGATCTTCCTATTTTCCACTCCAACTCCTTTTGCTGGGCTACCTTAGCTTCCAAGCAGCACTCCTGGTCCCACACATGTCACTGCTGTATAGGTGGTGGTTAATATACAGCAACTGTGCCAATGCTGAAGCCTGGTCAAAATTTACATTTACACATCACCTGAGAATCTTATACTTTCTTTTCAGAATTTATACTTCTATTGCTATTATGCAACGTAGCACAGAGAACAATCCTTTTCACACCTTCCTGTAGTTGTGTTCTTCTAAAAGAGATTTGGTTTAAGCTTTTGGGCAGAAGAAAAAGGAGAAGTACAAAGGCCAGCAACATTTCAGCAGCTACAGTCATAATGCAAGACTCACCTTTGTTATGACAAGAGGCTCTGTGGAGCCAGTCTGCGCATTCTCACCAGTCACTACGTGCACTGTCCAGGTGCCCTCTCACCTGTCTTCCCAGGCTCTTCTTCAAAACTCGTGGGGATTGAGCATTCTCAGGAGTCAAATGAATCTGACTTTTCCCTAATACTCCCCAGCTGCAACCCACACACGGTGTTTGAGCACACACCTTGGCCTCCAAGCTGTTCCAGGCCTGCAGGCTGGCTGAGCCTGACACAGCCAGGGACGTGCCTGCTGCAGCAGCTCTGTCCTCAGGATCATGTCAGGAAACATCTGCTCCCTTCCCAGAGCGTGGCTCAAAGAACCCAGCAGCACACTCCTCACTCACCTGCGCTTGCAGGACCTAATGGGTGCAGTATTTTATGTGGAAACCTTCTGAAATCATGTCTTTTAGGAGTCAATGGTAATAAGGCAGACACATTACTTGGCAATCCCTTTTAAATGTCCTGTAAGTGAATTCTTTTGCATTAAGTGACACAACTAAAAAGATAATAACAAAATCCTGACCTTCAGAAAACTTTTATCAGGCTTGGAACGAATCATGTTGTAAAACAGCTCTCTAGATGTATTGTATAGAAAAGTGAAGAGTTCCAAAAATTCTGGTATAATACTCCTTCATTTACCCATTATGTGAAACTATTTTTCACAGCTATCCACAGAACCTACATAGTAAAAAACTGGATCATACATATTGAAATTGCTTTGAGGTAAAAGAGAACAGCTAGTTTGGATTAAACGTGCCTTCTGCTCACTTCCCTCTCCAAGTAACCCAATTTTCTACAGTTATACACTTGCTTTTTCTGCCCATTGTGGTCTGATAAAAATATCCTTCAAAAAAAGGCTTCTTTATACTACTGGGTCAGTTTCAGTCTGCAACACAATTTACATAGCATCTATTTCAATTTCTTGAAAGGATGAATAACCCAGCACTTCTGCCAAATGTTGTCTATGTAAGTTCAGACTTCACTTTTTTACCATTTTTATCCATCATTCAAATTGCTTCCACCATTACTGGAAAGAAAAAATTAACTTTGTTACAACCAAATGGGTTATTAATTTATTTAGTTAACTTTTTTTTACATTAAACAGGAAGAGTTATTCTCATGTTTGACAGAACAGGCTTACTTAGTCATATTTTTCTCAACTCTTGTTTTTAATCTCTTCCAAATGGTCAATTTGACTGTGCCATTGATGCATATGCAATTCCATATGATGCAACTGCATTGCACGGCATAACATATGAAAGCAACCAAAGATCAGAACACTTAACACCTGCAAAAAAATCTTCAATTACCATCATCAGCCAAGTAATAAACTAAGTAAATAACAGCCTTGTGCCACGCTAATAAACTAACACAAGAGGACTGGAAAATGTAAGAACAAATTTTAAAAAGAATGGTTATTTAGAATAGTTTCACGCTCTGTAAGATGGGACTCATATTATTTTAAAGGATGGTGTGCAATCTGTAAGACAATGACATTTTGTACCAACTAATCACCAGGTGATAATTTTTTTTTTGTATCATAATGAGGATACAACTAAAAAGTGCCTTCACCATTCTAGGCACTGATCAACTGCTGGTTTTTTCACCCACACAAAAAGAAAGTGAATAGCCACTGAAATAATTTAAATACCTTCTTTTATAAAATATAAATAAATAAAGCAAGCTTTGTATTATACAGTTTGAGAATTTTTGTTGTCAGAATTTGTCTTTTTTTTTTAATATTTAGAAAGAAGAGTACAATGAAGAAAAGCAAGTGGGTTTGCCATCAAAAGCATTCATTGCTCTGACACACAAACACCTGTCAGTGGAAAAAGTCTTCAACTTCTTCACTTCTCTTTACTATGAAGCAAATGTGCATGAAGCTTTCAGACTATTTTCTTCCAGTGTTTTGAAGTACCTTTCAGTTCACATGAAGG
Organism: Pseudopodoces humilis; assembly: GCF_049639895.1. NCBI lineage: Eukaryota > Metazoa > Chordata > Aves > Passeriformes > Paridae > Pseudopodoces > Pseudopodoces humilis. The sequence goes on from NC_142208.1 coordinate 14,510,432, forward strand.
CTAACAATTGCAAAGAAGCAGAAGAGAAGGAAAAACTGGCACAACAGGAAGACTGAGGAGAAGTGAAAGCCTCCCTGCTTATAGCTATTCTTTTGTTGAACACTCTAATGGCACACCGACTTTAAGCATAGCCAAACTTATATACAAAAAAAAAAAACAGGAAAAATATTTCAAAACTTTAATTCCTAATGTAAATTTCTTCCCCTGCAAATATTTTCTTCCGAATGACATTGACATATTAACAACACAAATCATGAAATATTTAATGAGCAACAGTAATAGAACATTATTTATATAAATTTACAATTTACATGCATGGTTTTTTGCATTTAGATAGGAATCTATGATTACCTTATTCAGTGTGTAACTGCAATATAACTATAGCGGACTAAGTCGGTTTCATAGCTAACACTACTACTGAAACAAGAACCAACATTTTTAGAAAGTGTATGAAAAATGTTACATATTATTTTGAAATTACTGTTGCACATGGCCACATACATGGAATTAAACTTGTATTAATTAATTCTTAATTAATACAATTTATAATTAATGAAATTCTTAATTTTGTAAGAAAAAAGTCCCAAAATATCTGTGTCTTTCACTGACATAAATTAAAATCTTTACAAATTTCACATTAAAAAAAAAGAAGAAAACTCGTAGAAGCATCAAGCCAGCAATCTTGTAGCAGCAAAGCCTATCCCTCTTGTGGATTAGTAAACCCTCTCTTACATCTGATAAAGTAGTTCTTCCTCCAGCTCTCATTGCTTAGCCTCCCCTATCAATCCAGAGATACCTTTTCTCTGAAACAATTACACTTGAGGAGTTTTGAACTTCTGGTGCAGACTAATCCATTTAACTACAGAAGCACCTTTCAAGCTTCCATTTGACACAAGTCCATCGTTCATCATTTGCTGGTGCATATGCTTTTTGCTGACAGAGCTCCATTACTAGAAAAAGCTCAGTAAGTAAAGCTGATTTGAAACAACTATATATTATAGATAGCCTGCATGAGATACACTGATTTTGAGTCTAGAAAATCACCACATAAAAAAGGAAGGGGGGAGGGGTGGCTGAAAAGAACTATTTAATTATTAATATACTTTCACTTCTTACCAACTGCTGCAATGTGATTTATTAGCGTTAATTTGCAATTTACTTGGGGCATGGGAAGAGAAATTTAACTCTATATACCAAAGTACATGACATGCTTTGGAATTCTTGGACCAGAAATGTTTTTGTCTTTGATTAATAATAAAACACTGCAGCAATGCTATCACGGAACCCTACCAACTTTAGCATGTTGTAAGAGCATCTAGCTAGAAATCAATATGCTGAACCATAAATTCTGCAGCACAAGCAAGAACATATTTGATTCCATTTTTTGATCAGTGACACAATTTAGGTAACATTAACAAGGCCTTTCTGTAGTGTATTTGGCAATAGTAAGTGATTTACCAACATGCATTAAGGTTCAGCATTTGGTGTGGTTTAGTATTTCAGCCTCTATTTTACAAATGCAAGTATAGGGCAAAGAGGGGGTAAGTAATGTACTCAACATCCACATTTTCTTATTCATCACTTTGGCTAATAAACCTTATGGCTACTGGGGGTGGGTATAAGAAGGTTTTGCCAGTTTGGTTGTGCTCACTCAACCATCAGATTTTTTTTGAGAGAGAGAGTCAAACCATAAAAAAATAATTTAAAAAAATAGGGAGTACGGTAACAAGATCTGGTAGCAAAGTGAAGGGTCTATCAATGAAGTACAATTAGCCTTCACAAAGTTCCTTCTAGGCTCCATGAAAAAAAGCACTTCCATGAAACCATGGAGGTACATGCTCAGCCTGAATGTCAAGTAATAGTTATATTCCTGTTTTTCAAAGTGCCTTGCTTTAAAAAGGGATAGAGTCACCTCCCCTAACGTTCAGAAATGTTGGGCCAATCTTGTGGGGAAAGAGCGAGACGGAAAAGAAAGATAAATGAAGCAGCTGAAATAATAACAGATTTTAGGATCTATCTTTAAGGTATAGCCAGATAAGGCCTTTTCCAGCAATAAATATTCTTTTCTCTTCGCTGACTGAAATGAAAAAAGAAGTAAAAAATGGGAACGGAGATGCAGAGTTTGTTGTATCCTTGAACAAGAATTAACTTCTATGCTTCAGTTTGAGGGAATGGGATTTGTAAGTCCTACCTAGATTACAAATTTTTTACATTATAAAGAAAGGGGTTTTTTTTCTTTTGTTTGTAAGCATACTACAAAGAGCAACACATGGAAGTAACAGTCAGAAAACATCATTGGGATAAAAATCAGTATCTTGATACTCCATGATTTCTTAGACATTTGACTTCTTTGTTCCACCAGATTTGTTTGTGACATCAGTTACGTTAATCAATAGGAAGTATTCAAGCTCCTTATTACAAGCTCCTTATGTAGACATTGTGAACACTTTTCCCAGAAGATTCCATAGGAAACCAAGACTGGAACCTGGTGTCCTCTCTGCCCTCTTCAGCCTAGATGTTGATGAAGCTACCTCAGACTACTTCACATGTCATACAAGCAGCACAAACATGCCTGAGGCATCTCAGTTTGCAAGAAAACAGGGAAAATTTCTCTGATTTTACAGTATGCTTAATATACCACAATAGCAAAGCTGGAACAGTCTTAAATACCTTAAGGAAATTCACATTTATGCATACAAAAACAATCTCCAAATTCAGGACAAGAAATTTGTCTCATTACCTCCTTACCTCCCATACTGGAACTCCCAATAACCACGCTCAATTTTAGATTATTAAGTTCAAAATTAAATGAGAGTCCTGTTCCACACATTTTTTCCCTGTTATCAGCTAAGGAAATGAAGAGACAGGGAAAGTGCAATGTGCACTTTACTGATGCACTTTTTAATAGCTAATGTGATAACCTAACTTAACTAAAACAACCTAATTATCTTCAATTGTAAGGAAATATAACCCCCTTCTCCTCTATTTCCCCTACCCAACCACAATCTTTCTGTTCAAAGAGAAAAGGTGGTACACTGACACGTGGAAAATGGGGTTTACTAATTTACAGGTATCTCATTTAGAATAATTCAAATTTTTTAGTATATTTAATGAGATGCAGGATGCATATAAGCTGCAGATGGAAAAAAAAATCAACAGGAGTGGACAGCAACAAAAAACTGAATAGAGCTCAGATGATCAGACATCTGAGGGACAGACAGTAACATTTCTGAGGCAATTAGAAGGGAAAACACCCCCCCTTCAACAGGGACAAAATCAGTACTTTTCAAAGCTGCAGTGATTGCTCAATTATCCCTCCCTTCTCCTCTGTTTGAGCATCAGTTTCAGACTAGTACAGGAAAACTAGGTTAACATGATCTGAGGAAGCTTAGGAAGAGTTTTAAATGATTGCTTTTATAACTCTTTATTCTAGTGAACATGATATGTAAGCAAGACAATAGCTGCTACCAAAGTTCATTCTATTTCCAAAGATACAGTAAATGCTTAAGAGTTCAATACCTGTTTTGATCCTCACTATCATTTTTATATTTTTTTCATGGATATAGAACACAAGCACATAAAATCTGACCTTCAATGTTATTCTAATTATATATTCCATGCATAGGCTGGATATTAAGTGGTACAGTTGAATAATTATATTAGTTTCTGAAGAGTTTATCTTACTTAGATAGCATATACAATGCCATGGTTCCATCAAAGGTGCCTCTGTACTTACTGGGAAGCATAATGAAGAAAAACAATACAGAAAGTCAACCCAGACAATTTTTAAAAAGTACCATAGCACTCAATAAAAGAAAGGGGTTTTTTCCTCACTATTGCTTCTGCGCTCTTAGAACTTTGAATGAGTTACACATCCTATAGCAGGTGTTTAACTCTCTGATGTTCACATTCTCTTAAAAAAAATAAACTCTTCAGCAAGCTATTGATTACATACATAATTATTTACTTTCAGAAGAATGTTTATCTGTAAAATCTGTAAGAACTATACACTATTTCAGAAAATACACCTATTTCCCAAGAATAAAAATAAGTTTTCAAAACTTTTTTGTGGCACATTTGATGCAATGTTTTGCTAAGAAAACAATTCTCTTCACTGAACAATCCCTCAAGTTACACAAGAAATGTTTGCCCCACACATCTTTGGCAAAATTGACCTCTGAAGTTCTAAAATACAAAATATTGATCCTTTATTAAAGCAAACAAGCTTTAGAACTCCAGGAGACGATCTAGAGATGATCCATCCTGCATTTCACCTCTTATACCTACTAAAATGGGAGAGTGAAGTACAACACACATTTGCATCTGACAAAGACTGGACCTAAACCTATAGCATGTTGATTTACAGACATCAAAATCCTTGCTTAAACAAAGGTTCCTTCTGTTACCATGCATTTTAGATGAATTTTAAAAATTAAATTATTACAGGCCCCGTTTTGCTACAAACTGAGAATGTGCACATTCTTTAGCAGATTACTCACAAGCATGGTTAGAAGTAATGCATATAAAATGGCTAATGGCAATGCTACTCATTTTTTATTTACTACACAAATAGAGCAGACTAAAAATGAACATAAGGTCCTGCAGGGCAAACTCTGTGTTCTGTAGATATAAAAAAAAACATTGCTCATTAAGAAAAAAAATCTGATGCAGTAGCTACATTAGAGAACAGTTAAGTGAGTAAAGAATGGAAACATACATCAAAATACAACGATTTCATATTTTCTAGGAAAAATCAACAGTGATACTGATGTTATGAGTCTCCTATTTTTCATTTAGTAGGTCTCAACACTGAATTATTAACAGTGGGCCACTCTACATCAGTCAAAAAGACTGAACACAAGACCTTTTGCCTGAGGTTAGACTCTGAGACACTCCAATCAGCACATTTAAACTCTTAAATATGATGTTGCCTTCAGTATTTTTTCTATCTAGCTTCAAGAGCAATTTATGAGCTTATGAGAGACAGATGCCCAGAGAGAAAAAATTGACCTGTCTTTTTCACAGGACGTGCGAACTTCAAGAACCTTGAACCTTTCTAATCCATCAACAAAATTCTTGTCTTCAGTTGCCAAATGGGTATTTGTAATATAAAAATAAAAGCCACACACAATATTGAGACTAACAGCTCAACAATGAGACAGAATTCCATCAGAATACCTATACAAATCAGAATATTCTATGTGTATATACCTGCATGTGCATATTCACTCAAGCAACAGAGAGAGAACACGTGTAACAGAAACAGCATCAGCATTACAATGAAACCTCTCCAATGGAGAGTTTACCCAGTTTGTTACAATAATAAAGTAGCACAGGTGGGATAAACAATTAAAAATCATTTTTAAAAATACTTTTAAAAAGAAATAATGTTTGCTAAAGAAGATATAAGAGACTACAAAGCAAAAGATTTTCATCAAAGTTAACTTTTTGTAATGGCTGCTTACGTGCTAATTTAAATGTTTTTCTTGAGAATTATATTGTTCATTTTGGAGATACAGTCTCTAGTTTAACTCTGTCAGAACAGCTAAAAATGTGGATGTCCTGGGGTGACTTTATGATACTGGTATCCCCAATCGTCTAGTTTATGTTATATATTAAGTTCTGCACCTTTAAGACTGGCTTTGAGAGCAAGAGAGGGGGAAGAAGAAGCGCGCAGTGTGTTAAGGAAAAACATCACTCCCACGCATCCCGCTCCTGGACTGTGGTGTCTGCAGCACGGACAGACAGCGGGACAGAGCTTCTCTCTGGCTTTTTGTTAGTTTTAGATAGCTGAGGCAGAGGAGTTCCCTGGACCTTTGGGTTTTTTTCTTTTTTCCCTTTTTTCTTGGATCTGTGCAAGCCTGCTCTGGACTGAACACCCATCCAAACCCGAGAACTCACGCCTGTGGCCCACCGGGGCCTGGGCCTCGGCACTTTCCAGCGCCGAACGGACTGATAAGAACCTGAGCGAGCCGAGCTACACCACATGAAAAGGACTTTTTTCTTCCTAGATTTGCCATCCCATCAAACAGCAAGAGGTTTTATTATTTAATATTACTCAATTTCTGTTAAATAAACAGCTTTTTCCACTTCTCTCCAAGGAATTTTTTTTTCCTTTCCCGGACCAGTTGGTGGGGAGGGGGCATTTCCCTGGGGAAATCCCATTTGGAGTTTTCCTCCCTAATTTGCCCTAAACTAGGACAGTGGAATACAGCGTTAAAGCCTTACTTTCTAAATAGTAACAATGGTAAAATATATTTGCATGTTTCAAAAGGTCACAGCCTACTTTTATTACCAGCTATACGTACTGATAAATCCCAGCTCCAGTCAGAGGTGAGCAAAGCATGTTTGACTGGCTTCTATATTCTTTATGTGTCTCCATGTGTACCCAAGAATTGAATACTGCAGTGTATACACATCTACAAAGTAACAGTGATCCACCAGGCTTCAACATTTTTTACTGAGGAGAAAGCAATCCCTGAAGTAGAGATGCAATAATATGTCCTCTAAGCATCAGAGCTCTCTATCTGATGAAAAGGTTGTCAGGACTGAAGGGAAACTTATATTCTTAAATTACCACAACTACAACAGAATTATCGTATCTTTTAATCCTTAACACTAGACTGCTCACAAAATATCAAATGGTTTTTCAGGGAGTTGCTCTCTTTCCCTCTCATGTAGTTTCCCCTATAGCAGGTAACTCAAGAACGTGCCAGCTCCAGGTATCTACTCCATGCTGGCAAATTACAAGGAGGAATACACCTTGACTGCTTGCAGCTATAACACTTACTTAAGAAACAAAATAAGTGGAGAAGACAAGATCACAGTGAGTTACACATTTGTAATATAAGCAGCAGTATTGTAAGTCCCAAAATACAGAGGTGTAGCATAATAAATACATGCTTACGAAGTTTAGCATATGAAGATCATTATGCCTTTTCTAGTTTAATACAAGTTACATTCACATCCAAAGATAATTGAAAAGCTTAAGAACAAAGCTTTGCTGGACTGGAAGGCTGAGTTGGTTCAAATGAGCACTGTTTGTTGATTGTTGCTAATTCAGATTTTAATTTTGTTTGAAAATCTTTTGGTCTAAGAGAAAGAGGTAGAAGATATTTCTCTAAACTGAAGTGAGCTCCCCTCTGAACCAACAACAATTTGGCAAGGAAGATGAGCTGGCACATCAGAACACTCTTATTACTTCATGAAGACCAATAGCTTCTCTGTAAAAATATGCAAGGCCCTAATGCACTTTGACAAATGACAAAGGTTATTAAAGGACAGCTTGTGGGAGTATAATTGCTTTGTGACTTGATCACTATTAACAGAAAGAACATCGGTAGAGAGTTAACAGCATGAAACATGAGTACAGGAATCCACCAAGATCTTGACTCAGCAAAGCACATGAGTACATTAATTCCACTCCTGTATTACAAAACAATTAAGAACATGATTAAGTGCATGCTATATGACTGTCACTTAACTGGAGAGAAAAAAAATAGCCATCTTTTTAGGGGCCATGACAGTCTACATCATAGTATACATAGATATATACCATATAGATAATTAGTAATGCTATGCTAGTGTATGTTTTCTACAATGAAATAATCCTTACCAACATTGCTGTAGTCTTTATACAGATTATGTTGAATAACTTGTAAGATGACTGAAAGTTTGCAAGGACTCCACAGCTCTGCCCAGAACATTCAGGGTCTCCCTACCCCACCCCAAAAAACCCAATATTTTCTGCGTGCATCAGTTTCTCCATGTTTCTCAAAAATACTTACCAAAGCTGAGATGTAAATCAATTTATATTACAAGAGTTTAATGGTTTCAAAATAGGAGGAGGAAGAACACCAGAGAGAAATCTGACAAGGTTAAAAAGAAACTGGGGAAAGGTTGAGGCCTAACACGTATTAAATAAAAATCAATCACAACGACGTTGTAAGAATTACAAAGTAAGATATAGCATACCACTGCTCGAAGTGAGGGGAAATGAGGGATAGGACTCCATATCACATGGCAGCACTCGCTTTGTACAGAAATAAGATACCTTAACTCTTAACTCCCTGCAAAGCAGTGACTCATGGCAAAGGCAGGGCAAGAGATTCGATGCATTGCACTGAACAAGCTCAGAATTCACCATGAGCCAGAAGCCCCTGCCTTGCTCAGGGGCAACCCTTCCACATACCAGATTTTGCTTTTGTGGGGACAGCTGCACCTTCCTTCTTATGTTTCTGCAGTGGCAAAACACTTCATACAAACTCATGGGAAGCATCTTGCCTGACACAACACAGAACTCCCAAGTTTCAAACTATTTTCTGAAAAGGCTGTGTCAGTGCAAACCTTGCCCCTCCTGCACAGAACAGCATTAGCTGGAAAGGAAAATGTATACATGGTATATTCAGAAGGGTATATAAGAGAAAAAAAATGTTTAAATACTTACTTTATATCAAAGGTCAAATCTACACAACAGGGAAACAAAAATTTAAAAAACAAAGGATTGGTCATTTGGAACAGTCATCACAGTCAGCTTCATACTGTTGGCACAATTGTTGTACCATTGGTTTGAGGGGCTTTTTAGCATAGATGTGTTGCAAAAACAGCTATTTTTATGCCAATTTTCTTTTAGAGAGCAGGGTGCACTGGGTCATCAGACACTAGGCAGAGTGCAGTTGGCTAACTATTATCCACTATGGAAGGAACAAGCAGCATTTATTAAGTGTCAGTTTAGACATCACCACAATTAGTTCTGTGTATTTTGTATTTCCTTGTTAAGTTGAGTTAAGAATTACAACAAATTGAAAGAACTTAATTAAACGGTCGTAAAAGCCCATATTTTACCTAACTTCAAAGGAAAGTTTTACAAAGTTTATATCCCTCTCTCTGGAATTATTTGTATCCCCAGCAGCCAACAGATGTTTGGTGTCCCAGCTCCCCCCGCCTCAGTTTCTCAGCCATGACACTGGGTTTTGGACTGAGAATTTTGCTGAAATGACAGTCCAAGACTTATTATAAGTCATCACATCTTTCCAGCCATTCACATAACTAACCTGACCTCCTTTTCAGCCTTACTGTCTAGAATTATCTGTAAAACTAGTGTAATCTACCTAACTTACCCAGTTAGGTTTCTTTTTAACTGATTCAATGTTGGAACATGGTCTGTATTTTATTCACCTGCTTTCTTCTCTACTGCTGCAGAAAACATCATCTCAACAAATACTGTGAGTGGTCATATCCAACACGTTTGATAGTGAAAGTCCAGTTTAACTAAGTCAGATGTCCACAAATGGAATACTGTTTGAAAACAGCCCAACTTTTAAGCAGACCCAACCCAACTTAGTAGATGCTGCTGCTACAGTTTGTCAGCGAAGGAAACTCACTGCCTCTGAATGGAATTGGCAACAAAATGTTGTGGGAGCCAGAAAATCAGTATTAACACTACTATATCTGGATATGGCCTCTAGTCTCACAGCAGAGATTATTCTTGCATTGCATCAACCCACAAGAAGCAGCTATGCTTAAGGACTGAGGAAAATTTGTTTAACAACCATTCATAGCTAGCATCAATGCCAAGATCTCCAAAGACAGACAAAGTAGGAAAGGAAAAGTGGGGGTGGGGCAGTGGTGATAGAGGCAAGAAAAGTCTGAACCAATATTCCTTCAAGAACGATTCACTGATTCTTTATTTCAGCACCATAAAAACCACCTTACACAAAACAGATTTGCTTGGGTAATACATGGTGTCAGCATAAATCATATTTTCATCTTCTGTCAGTGCCAGCAGTTTTCTTGGACTTGTCTGAAGGAGGGCAGAAAGAAAAAAATTTTAAAAAAAATAAAAAAAAATAAGAAGAAGAAGAAGAAGAAGAAGAAGAAAAAGATGAGCCAAAACCATCTTCCAGCTTTGACAGGAAAGGGTCTTTTTGTTCCTAAGACATTTGTCTTCACATAACCCACCAGCACTCTCCTGTAGGAGTCATGCAATGAAAAAGAATTACAAAGGATTATCAAAATGCAAAGCCAGTATCAATATCAACTTTCTACTGTTTCCAAACATAAACTTCCTTTGTTGCAATATTACTTCCTCTTCAGTGAAGTAAATTAATACTTGTTCACACTTAAAACAAGAATTAACATCATCTATGCCAGGACATTGAGACCATTCAATAGAAGGACAGCACTTTGTGACGAAGTCATGAACCGAAAGTAAGCCATGTTAATATCAAAGAAAAGCATTCAACCTCCTTTGCTTTTGACCCTTCTTTTTGGCTTTTATGACATTGTGTACTGCTTTTTGCTTCTTCTTAGTAAACTAATTATTATTTGTCCACTAAATAAAAATTTGTTTTTATTCTGATTACAATTCTCCACAATGATCTCTGATTATTACACAGAAATAGTTTTACAAGGCTATGATGGTTGATGAAGCATTCATGAGAAACAACAAGAAAACAGAAAATAGCCCTTAACATAAGGATAAAGCTTAATACACTTTAAGATTTTTATTTCTGATGGGGCTCATGAATTATACTCATGAATCATAGTAAATACCATGATATTTACCTTCCTCCTCTACAGATATATAAAACATACTTCATTTGTGTACTTATGCAATATAATTCCTGAGCCTCCTAGTTTAAAGTTCATGACCCTAACATGCACTTTTATTATATTAGACCTATCAGCTTTAAGGAGAATAGCAACATGCTAATTTTCCCCCACTAGTTTTCAAGTATGACTCTTCTGACACAGCAAGCAGACAGCAGATGCACCATCTACAACAGATACACAATAAAGCATAACACATACTTGTGAAGTTCTACCCTGATATACTGAAAGCAATCAATAACTGTCCCATGGACTTAAAAGAAAAGGCAGAAGTACAATTATATGCTGTAGAAACATATGGTTGGTAGGCACTACATTATCATGTGAGATAAGATACCTGGAAGCAGAGGAAACATTTTTGCAGTCACACAGAACAGAAGAATTTGTGGAAATAAAGTGGAGGTCAACACAGCTGTCCATCACTGGGTCATCCAAGGTAGCAGTCAGGCAGCACAGGAGTGATTTGAGAAGAACTGAGTACAGAGCAATGGGAAAGGTTAGCAAAGTAGAGCAGCACAGAAGTTCCCTGTATTTGCAAACCAATATATCATCATAAAAACCTATCAAACCAAACAAGTGAAATAACCACCCTGCACACTTCCAGTATCCCAGCATTCTGCAACTAAGCCAGCTAGAAATGAAGGCACAGGACAGAACCTATATATCAGGAGATCTCAAACTACCAAAGAAATATATAACAGAGCAAAACCAGTTCTGCAAGCTATTCAAAACTTAAGACTGTTCCTAGTTTGTGATTGAAATTTATATGTTGTAATTTCTCAGGCCTTAAGTTTCATTTTTCAAACATCCAAGGAAAAATAAAAACAACATTAGGCTCACATTAAATGGGTCCTCCACTAAGAAAAGCATTTCTATGAAAGGAAAATAAATATATATTATATATAGCCTGGATATAATAGTTACATGTAATAGTTTTTGTGAGTTGTGATCAGTTATGAGTTTTAGGCTTAAACTGGACAAGCTTAAATCAGAATAGTAAACATTGCTCCTTTTAAATGATAACTTTGACAACACCATGAAGCCACTAGGTAGACCCCTTACAACTACTGGATGCACCATCTGCATCCATGCTTGGCTCAGAGAATTTATAAGGCATTATAGACAATTTCCACACCAAAACCAAAACAAATCCACTGAAAATAAGTATAAGAGGAAACTATTCTTGAAACTTACCATCCAAGACATTTCCAGAAATTCTCAAGTGACTAATCATCAGTAACGCTCTACATCCTTACATATTTCACCAGAAGGCCTACATTCAACTTTACTGAAATTCCAGCTTCACGATCTGTTTCCTCTTCCAGTAGCAATGTTTGCAACACCCAATTTGAAAGTTTCTGCTATTGTGCCTTGTATTTCAGAGATAACATGCTCAGGGTTTTTTAATAATAATTTCAGTTTAAAACAACTTTGAGATTCTTAACAAGAAGTCATCTAAAGGATGTCTAGAAGCATTAGGCAGGAAAAGAACCTGCTAACCACCACTGAGAATACTACTGAAATAATACCCAGAAATAAGAAATCACAACAAAGCAAAATTAGTATAAGCAGGGGGATCTTGCTTTAAAGGAGATTTATTCTTACAAAGTTCCCCAGGTTTGTTTATGCAGCTATCAATATATGGACAATGAACTTACTCAAGTAGCCTATGCATATTTGGAGACTATATTTTTTATATTAGTTGCATGCAGATGTGGATATAACTTTAAAAGCTTGTAATATTTTCATAAAAACAGGGAGACAAACTAAAATCTGTGATGATTAGTACTCCTGAGTACTATCAGACAAATGACTTCAATAACTACTATTTCAATAGTTAGAAGGCAAATTCAGAGTTGCAAACATCAGCATACAAATTCAATAAATATGTATGAGGAAGATGGATATGGAAAGAGTACAAGATCAGAAGACAGAAAACTGTTTTGAAGCACTCCAATGAAGCATTGCAGTACTCAGAAAAATAAACTTTTATTTTTAAATAATCCCCCTCAATTGTCCTAAAATAATAGCACATAAAATGTTTGCAAACTAAGAAAAGCAGAACTCAGTACTTTGGATTTAAACATTAATCTCTGCTAATGTAACAAAAGAAATGGTGTATAATCAGATTCCACCTGAAATCTCACCCAGATATAGAAAAAGAGTGACTATAAGTAATTTGTTATTAAAATAGCTTTAAGAGCACACAAGCAACTAAAGTTAAAGCCAAACAATAGAAATAAAGTTAAAAACGTTGTTTACATACTGATTGGGCAGGAGGAGGGGGAAAGGTTGAATTACGTATCTCAGAGCAGTGTTTCATTAAAGTAATTCTAGTCTCAGACTATTGTCTTCTTCTCTGCTGAAATATAATCTGAAGAAGAAAAAGAAACTCATACTAGCACAACTGAAGTTTTTATAGGTCACATGGGATGCCTGCTGCCATGCACCAGATGTGAGTAAGAAAAAGAAAGTGGTCAACATATGATATTAAAACCCAGTGCAGTTTCAAATATTTTAAACATGATGTCAAGTGCATTCAACAGGTCTGTGAATGCACTACATTAGCCTAAATTTAGTAGGTGATAATTGAAATCAGAGATCCAGTCATTACCACTGACATGTTTCTAAATACTACCCAATAAATTTTTGTCTGTTTCAGATTCTGTATGACAGCTGGCAGTCGTGAAGGGAATCACCCAGAGGGTATGAACACACACATACAACGTTACTGTAGTCAAATTCCTGTATCTTCCCTTTCTAGAGCTAATTTAACAGTGACAATACTGTCACACAAACACATACTCCTAAAGCAGAATTCCACAAGCTGAATGTTTTCTCCAGTCTCTTCACAGCATCTCCCTGTAAGCACTGGGTATGAAACAGGACAGTAACTTAACTAACTCCAACTGTATGTCCTGCATATGAATTTTCATAACAAAATTAATTCAGTTCTGTTATAGACCAGCTCTGGTATTCCTAATTATCCTTCTGATCATCTCTTAATTTTTAGTTAAAGAGGGAAGAAAGTTCATAAACAAGAGAAGATACAATCTTAGTCCACATCTTTTTTTGCTGTTACCTTTGTTATATCTAAAATTATATTGACCATTTAAGCAAAAGGAAACAAAAATTTCTTCTAAGTCTGCAATTCATCTTTCTTTTTAATCTCTGCTGTATCACCACCTTGTGATACATCTACTATCAGATAATAAAAAGTGCAGCCAAGTTACACATGAGAATAAACTATCTCTAGGATTTCAGATTTGGTAAGCGGACAGGTGTCAGCCATTACTTGTCCCTCCATGCAGAAGTGGTTTATGCAACTTGGTATGTAGAGCTGATAATTTTATTTGGCATGTATAGTTAATCAGCAAGGCCTCCTCACAACTCAGTTCTGCCATCTGAAAAATGGAGGCAGCACTGTCTTTCCACTTCTCAAAGGAAACTGAACTTCAAAGCATGATGAAAAACTGCCTGCGAAGAAATGCCTGGCAATTTATACACCAACAGCATGGCTTTTGACTGGAAATTTAAACATCTCTTCGAACCAACGAAGGCTGGAAATGAGAGAACAAAGCTTTCACTAAAAGCTTACAGGTACCCTAGGCTCACAAACCTTTGTATACAAGCAGTAAACACTAAATTTTCATGGATTATATTTTAAAATATTGCCTAGCAAAATTAATTCCAAAGAAGTTTGAAAAGACTAGCTTTTTTAATTAAAAAAAACCCAAACAAAAACAGGTAGGCCTTGAAGAGAAAAACCACCTCCTGTCTTAATATTCTTTTCAGAGGAAATTTATTTACAGAGCAGCAATATTTCTATCCAAATGCTTTAAACTAGAGGAAGCTGCACGCTACTTATTCTTAGCTTTTTAGACCCTAAGACACAGAAGAGTCATAAAATTACTAGCATCTACTAGAAGTATTAAACTCTGTTACTGGTCTCAATAATTAAAGCCAAAATTACAATCAACATTAGCCACGGACTGACGTGAAAGAGACGGGAGATATCTGGAGATAAAGAGAGTAGTCAAAGATTAAAAAAAAATTGAGAGCCCCACATTAGCTGGTGGGAGGGGGGAAAAAGAATATCAGTTTGATATTTTTTCTGATACTCTATTAGTTGCTAAAAGCAAGTTTAAAAAAATGAAAAAAAGAAACCACAAATCCTAAAAAGTTATGAATGACAATTCTACCTATATTAAGTAGTATCATAACTCAGAACATCTCAGATTTACTACATTGACAGCTCTATTTAAAATGCAAAACCCAAGTAACTTCAAAATTAAGACTTTCAATAAATTGTTGTTCAGAGACATCCATCTTGAAACTTCAACTTAGCCAGCCCACAGATCTAGAGTTAGTCCTTCACCAGATCTTGTCAATACAGCCCTCAAAATTGCTTGAAGTTCAGACAAGGTCATTTAGAACCCAAGGGACAGGTCATTTGGGAAGGAGAGGGTTACACAGTGAGTGTCCTGTACAGCACAGGGTTGATTATAAGAGCTGCTGAAGATAAAAGTGCCAATCTGCCTTTCTTATGACTTTGGATATAAAGTAAAAAGTAAAACGGCAGCCTTTTATGACATTTTAATTCTATTCCCCCTTTCCACCACCTCCATTAAAACATTTTCCTCCTCTCTTTTGTGCTATCCAAGATTAAAAAGTCATTTATTGCAATAAAGGGATTTAGTGATTTGGGAGTAACTTTTATATACTGTACACCCTCTAGACATCCTGAAACTATGTTAATAATTTTCTTCCTATTAATTGTCTCATCAACTCACAGCTGGCTATGCTTTTTATTTCATTATGTTATTCATCAATCTAAAATAGACCTATAACAGAAACAGAAATTGGAACGGAGCAATTTCAATATTTCAAAACAGATGCAAATCAACACTAGAGATGCTACACAGCATATTTTTATTGAGACAATTCTATACATGTTTGAAAAATGAACTTGTAATAAACTCATATCCTGTGAAGATATGTTTTTCTTTCCATCTTATGAGCTAATTATGCCAACACAACATAACGTTTTCCTAAATGCCTTATAAACTGACCCAGTTACTCAGAAAGTATTATTTTTAAATTGATGTGATAGATGCAAACTGGAACGTTCAGATTTCAATTCTGGCACCAATTCCCAGATCCCCTTCCCAAGTAATTTAAGGACTTCCTCCCAATAGTTTTTCATATTCTTTTAACTGACATTTTATCTTTATACAGTATCTCAGCAGAATGAACATGCACTAAAACAATGACAGCCCTTCTCTGGCTGTCATCTCTCATTCTGGCAAAGACAGATGTCTTACACTGGCTTATGCCAATAATAGAGCCGACAAAAAACAACAGAGACTACCTGCCTCTGATGTAAAGGCACCAATTCACATTTGTGACACTCATTTGTCAATTAACAGATTTCTTCCATTGTTGACACATGGGACTTAAAAGATGTGGGCTAGAATGTGATGAATTAAAAAAGACAGATGAGTAAGCTATGAGCTGCAAAGTAATACTATAATGTGCTTTAGATAGGAATATCAACTGACACCCCTGACAGGCCATACAAGGTTTTATTTCATTTTGCTCTGTATCTAGGCTTCATACTTTGTCTTCTTTGTTCTCTTTTCATCAAGCTCCTAACATCTCATTCTGACAGCCAGAGACATTTAAGGCACTTTCGTTTCAAATGCAAGTTAGCATACTTGATTTGTCATTAAAATGCAAAACGATTGCCATTGCAGGTAAATGTAGGTATGCTTAAAAGGTTGTATCTGAAAAGTAAAAGCTGAAAACCATTTCTGGCTGCTTTGCTTAACTCTTTCACAAGCCTCAGAGTTTTTACAATGCAAGTGTTACCATGCTGTAATAGAAGTGTAGCAACACCTGCAGTTTGATACAAGGTACATTTTAGTATATTTAAATAACAGTCTAAAAGTTACAATGCAAAGCCGAAAGGCACCGTCAAGTTTGCACATGGAGCCTTAGTATGAGCTACACGAATCTGAAAATATTCCATCATGTAAAGCTTTACATGGGGTCAAAGCTCTCTACTACACAGACACCAACAAGAAAAAGAGGGAGAGATTTGTTTACTCTTTTTAATACACTAGTTCTGGTTGAATTGGCTGAAATCACCAGAGAGGTAATTTCATCAGCAATTTGCTTTCTAATCCAATGCCCACTTTAAGAGAGATGAGTGCCTTAACATAAATAATTACATACATACATACATACATACATAAAGTGCTCTGTAGCAAAAGACAAGGAGAGATTTTAAAATTTTGCAGAGAAAGAGACCTGCACAAGATGGGCATAAGTAACACTTAGCTTTCTACATAATATGCATAGATGTGAATGCACTCTACAACACAAATAAGGTTACTTCTAGTCAATGAGATAATTTGAACATCAAGAATCTCATTTTTGTTCATGATACAAAATCTAGTGAAAAGAAGCACCTATTATTTTTTGCAATTGGTTTGAAAAGCACAAATACACAATTTAATTGAGCAAATTTCTTGATACAGAGGTTAAGTTCAGATATTTGACTTTAGGAACTTACAGAGAAACCCTTATCCTATATTTGTACCTACATATCTTTTTTGCAGACTTTCTTGTGTTTTTTTACTAGGGAAAAGAGAGGTGTGAATAAGGTTTCACTCTACTTACTTGGGTGCAGAAGTCACTGAACTAGGAAACTTTTCCCCTAGTTTTGTTTTTCCTCTAAGAATGAAAATATGCAGTCAGGGAGTCATTCAGAAAATGTGGTTTAGATTATGACATCATAATGCATTGAATATAAGGTAGAGAACCTGAAACATTTGATGCTTCTGTGTACAGAATGAAGCTTACTGACCATTTCTGATGCTATTCTGCCTAATAAGGTGTATCTGCTACAATATAGAAATTATTTATTCATTCCATGTTATAGGATAGTAATAGGCTATGCTGTAAATAGAAATAATAACTTCACAGCTAATAGCTGTCTTGATGGGTTTCTACTGCTACTTTTTCTACCCACACTAAATGCTTCCAGTATACTTATGTCCCCACACAGAAAGAAAATAAGAAAAAAAAAGTGCAAGATTATCTTAAAGCTGACTTAACCATTTCACTAGGTTTTAAAATACTAGGACTACAGCAACCAAGACTTTCATATGCTATACTAAAACACACAAAGAAACACTTGCCCATTCACTTTTAGCTCAATACAGACATTTGTTCCCTCTTCCTCCATTGACCAATTACTAGGAAGTGAGACAAAATGTACAGTAATGCATTTGTCTCCTTAATTTTAGAAACTTCTTCTGCTCAATCATCTGAATGCAGATGAACCTCTTGTTTCAAACCACCTCTGGTTGCAGAGTCTATAATCCAGTCACAAAGCAGTGGCCCACATTAAATGGTTGAGATAGATTCTCATTAGAAGTACATCCACATTTCAAAAGCCTTCTTATTAGTGATAGTAAGAGACTATTTGATAAGACTTATTTAAAGGAAGCCAAAGTATTGACAGTGATAGAAACTGAACTGTCCTCTGACATTCCCCACTTAGATTGGCAGATAATTTACTAATTGTGCACCTGGTAGAACTAGAACCTCTACTGCACATGAACAGAGCGAACAGGTGGCTCCCATTAGAAGCAACACAGGGAACAAAAGAGAGATCACTGGCAAGAAAGCATGAACCTCATGTCGCACCTGCACCCAAACTCTCAGCAGCACATTCTGCAGCCTTCTGCTGGCTTAAGGCAGTGGGGAGAAAAGGCAGCACAGAATGAGGGAAGAAAGCAAACTAGACACACATACAGCCTCTCACTCAGTTGGCTTAGTTTCCATTCCTAGAAAACAAAGTACTTGACAATTTTTCCCAGAGCAATTCCAGTACAATCACCTTCACATATGACTGTTTCTGTGCTATTCCAAAGCACTTCACTGTCCAAGATACAGAGTGTATTAAGTGCAAGATAATAGGTAGAAAGTGTTCAGATCCTTGAGCAGGTGTGATTTGAACATTCACACACTGGACTGTCAAATTATCTTAACATAACTATGTTGGAAGCAGAGTTTTACAAATATTCAATATACTGTTAATCCTTGGCCTGTCTAGAACACTTTTTCTTCAGCCTTTAAGTGCTTTAGAATAATCACTATACTTTATCACTTAAGTAACTAGGTCAACAATGGTAAGTTTTTCTTATCTCTTCAACTAAAATGTCTTGAAAGTCCTGGGAGTCTAAAATACAGCATCCTCATCCAGTGCTTTTGTGGCCACATGGCCTTGAAGAGTCATGGCACTTCAGCAAGTCTTGGACCTCACATATCTCAAATGGTTCAAGGACAGTTCTGCTGCATTTTCTTGCACTTTAAGAGATTTTACATTGAAGAGATTGAGCAGTTTTTTGCAAGCAATCTCTAAGTAATATGTTCCTTCCTTCAAGGTTATAAGTGAAAAGGTTATCACTGACAAAGTCCTACCACAAGTGCTGAATCAAAGTAGAAAAATACTTGAGCATCACCCCTAAGTTTATAAGGATTAAAAATATAATTCACATACCATACTTACATATAAAGGAAATATGCATACATCCTAAAGATCTTTATTTATAAGATGTTATTTTGTGTGTGTCTCTGTGTGTGCATTAAATGCCAGTAAGCTGTCAGCAGCAGCCAACACACACTATGCTTTCTATCAAAAAAATGAGCTGGCCTAGTGCATACATCCAAGTATTACTATCTGCCAATACAGCTCATGTACCAACTGCACAGGAAAAACAGCACCTAAAGAGAAGTATTGGCCCAATCTGCAAGACCCTATCAACCCCCCTGACTTTTGGACTGATTAAACTACCCATGAACATTAGATATTTTGCATTTTTTACTTGTGTTCTTTTAAAACTTATTTCTACCACAGTAGTCACTCACCATAGCAAGGTTTCCTACAAACATGAGCAATAAGAATGGCTGTATTATACAAAGAACATTCACCACTTCCATTTACAGAGTCATCAGGCAAATTAAATTAAAAAGGCAAAATAAAGTATTAAGAAAGGAAATAATCTTACAGCCCTACCAGTGAGTAACTCACTCAGGCAAGCATCATCAAAAGGAAAGACCAGGAGAAACAAAACAAAAATATAAATAAAAATTATGAAATGTCACATAATTGCAAGCATCAGTTCATGGGTAAAGCCTGCAACTGAGCTATAATACTGCATTAACCATGACCCTAAAGACAGTATAATTATTGTATAGCATGTCGGGTTTGACATGCTGAATCCAGAGCCTGAGAAAAATACATGGCCCTTTTGCACTTCTACGCTCCTCACTTTTCACGCTTGCACGAGCTAAGGGTTTGCAGATGGTCCTTTTAACCTGAAAAATCAACTCCAAGATAATTTATGTAAAGATGATCTATGTAAAATGCAAGATCTCAAAAATGACACAAACCATGCAAGACCACATAAAACGAACAAGTGATGCATAAACAGAAGCTCCATAAGGATTTTCCTGCCAAATGCCAAGTAACTTTTTGTACCATGACCACCAGCAGGTTTGTTGAACACTGGAGGACCTAGGCCCTCCTTAGTGATTGGAATCGGCAAAACCACTCAAGCTCTTCACATCTGCAACTATATGCTGAGAATCTTTTATGTTGTGTTAAGGTGAGAAGAAGATAACCTTTCAACAAAACAGAGAGGAAAAGACAGAGACAATAATTCCAGAGTTAATGCAGGTTCTTCCCTTCAGCCAAGCTCCTTGTCCTCAGACAACAGTTATTTCTGCAGTCCTTCGCTCTTGTTTCACAACAGCAATGTCGAGGAAATACTGTTTTAGAGTGAGAGAGATTAAGGAAGTCAGAAAGTAATAATGATACATCTGATTAACACGTGCTCTTTATCATGCCCTTTTCTTTAACCCCTGATGCTCTTTGAAAAAAGTAGTTTTCAGTCTTAAAATCCAGATAATCATGGACTATGCAGGAGCAGTCACCAAGATATTATTTTCAATCTACTGACATTCTTTGAAAACTAAAACAAGTACATCAAACTATTTCTCTTCCAAATGCCAATACTTTCCATAGATCGTGATAGTCTTCCATTTATTACCTGATATTCTCTCAATCTAACATAGATTCCTATTGTTTAGAACAGAATTCAAAACAAAAACTGATTTTAGTTTAAGACTGGTTACAGTTTTCACAAGAGGAGTTGGATTGACTGTGCCAGTGAATTAAGGGCTCTGGGTACCCAAAGAACAGCTGCAGATTGTGTAGGCTTAGCCTCCAACATCACTTCAAAATCCATCTTCAATCTCATACAGAAATCAGATCAAGAAGAAGCAGTTCAATCCCTATACATTCAAACATGAAGAAAATTATGATGCAAACACCAGTTCACTGGGAAATGCTCTGCCTCAGTCAAAAGGTTTTGCCAACAGCCTTGAGTCAATGAATGCTTAATAGGAAATCCTATCTCTGTTCAAGTCCCAGTCTGTCACTCACCTTTGTTCAGAAGTATACTACAGATTTCATCTTTACTCATAATTGCAACAGACCTTTAGACACGGATGTCCCCACAAAAATAACTTTCACCAACCAGCATAGCAATATTCACCAGTTACAATTAAGAATGTAACAATCAAAGCTCATAACCTGATTTTAACTTAATGTCAAATTATGCTGTTTAATTTTTTCACCAGATTTCAAGCTCTAGCAATCCTCACAAGAATTCTCCCCTACACAATATGAACCTACACTGTCCCCCAAGCCAAAGGTTCAGGTAAAAAATTTTTGCCTAATTCTACCACATGATACACCCTCAAGACAACTCTTTCCACAGTGTTAAGCCTTCCTGAGGAAAGCAGAAGAGAAAACAATCTTGTGTTCTGATCTGTCAGGTACTGTAAATCAATGGATAATGGCCAGCACGGGGGGTCAGGGGTATATATACTACAGTGTTTTCACAGTCTGTTAGTGTCCATGTGGCCATAAAAAGTCAAGCAAGGATCAATGGACAAAGAGAGAGGCTGCTGGGACTAAAGAAGATAACAGCCACCCATACAGAAATACAACAATTTATATTACTTATTACTTACATATTACTGAGTTTGGAAAAATAACTTTTCCATTAAAAAGTACAGCTTACATCCATGGCATAGAATGCTGAAATCAGTGCAATATTTAAATGTATACCATAACCCATTAATTTGATCTTCTTAACAATAGTCATTGACTGGTCCCCTTTGTATCAACAATAAGCCAACAACCACAATTAAGACACAGCAGGAAAATACACGAGTCACAAAAACACACACAGATAATACTTTGTAGTGGCAAATATTCTATAATCACATTTCAAGTTGACAAAACAAGAGAACACAGGCATGGATATTGCATGCGAGACAAGGCGCATCTTAACATTTTTAATATTTCCAAAGTTTTAAGGTGAGGGAGAGAAGTTTTCCTTATACATTAGCCAGATCACACCTGGTTCCTGTTGAAATGCCACTTTTTAAAAGGGGGTGGCATGGTGGGAGGGAAAAGGAAGGGAAGAAGAGAGCAAGGAGTAGATTTTGTTTGATATCTATCAACTACCAAAAGTAGAGTTAATAGCTGAAGTTTGTAATTGTTTTTGTTACTGGTAATACTCTCCTAGTTTTCCAATAGTTTTACATCTATAAAACTTCATCTTATACGACTCCCTAGGTATTACCCATGTAGGAAGATATCATACATCAACATACTTGTCTTCAGTCCATGTAGTACAACAAGAAGTTATTTTAGAAGATAATTACACAAAAGATAGTCCACAATGATTAATAAACATGTAAGACTTCAACAAAAATACTATTATATCTGTAAATAATTTCAATGATTCCCTGTGTATAAATATTTAATTCAGTAAAATTTTTCTAGGAGCTGAATTGCTTCTAAAGACTGATCACCTTTAGCAATGTCACTGTACAAGTATTTTAGACATCCGTAACATTTCAACATTATTTAAAAACAGCATCTTGTGCTTATTGTAGGACATCCCTTTAAGGGTAAATTTTGAGAACCCACCTCAAACTACACATGTATCCATTTGAATTTTTTTATACATTTGATACATTACATTTGAGTAGAAGCACAATTACCAAGAATTTATAAATTTCAGATTGCTTAGCTATGGAAAACATTATCTCTTTGCTGAAGTCTCTCTATACAATTCCATTTAGCTTCAAACAGTAAACAATATCCAGTTTAAAATTTACAAACATTTGTAAATTATTGCTTTCTTAAAGGAAGAAATCTCAACTGCTACTCAACATTTTTCTTAAAAGAGCAATACAAAATCTTCAATAGTTAAACATATACATTCTCCTTTCATATAGAAAACTGTTGTCATGCTTGAAATAAAATAAAAAAACAAGGAGAGTGAAACAGATTAACTGCATAGCTCCAATACACTTATTTCAGACAAGATACTATAAATCATCTTGAAACAAAACAGGCAATTATAATGTGCACAAATGTTATGATATTATGCATCTCTACTGGTCCAGTGGTTTAAATTATTGAAACTGATGGTTGAACAAGGGCATATTGTTTCAACACACTTAGATTCCTTGAACAATTCTAATTCTTCCTTCAGCTATCCAGTGCTCTGCAGATCTCTGATGTGAATAAACAGATAGATAAACATTTCTTAGATAATTCAGGCCACATCTAAGGGCATTAAAATATAGGTCCAAAATTTCTCTAGCAATATCTTTTGTAAAGGATCTCATAGGTTTTTTTTTCCCTTCAATACTGAAAGAAGCATCTAAAATTAAAGCAAGTACATGCATCTTCCTTCAAAGCATTCAGTGAGAACAGAGCAGCTCCTTTCTCCTTGTAACCACTACCCCATATTTCAATCCTCTTCACCTCAGTGTAAGGGAAACAGGAGAGAGAGCCACAAGACAGAGTCATTTCAAAACACAATCAGCTATTTGTAAACACTCTTTCCTGCAGAAAATCTGCAACTGTTAGTTGCAGGAAAAAGCAGCACGTACAGTAAATCAATTAGCTTGCTAATTTCTCACCCTCATTCATTTAGCTCTGCACTGTATTTGTCGTAATTGACTATAATTATGTTAATTACCAACTCCAGCATAATTACTATATTTATTGTCATTGAGCACACTATGTACCCAAAGCAAAGCTGGCATTTGTTGGGCATCAAAAAAATAAATAAATAAAACCACACAACTGTCGGGAGGGGTTTCTCTGAAAACTGGCTGATATACCTTCAGCAAATGAAAGGGCAAAAGAGATTTCATGCAATGCTAGTTTGAAAGCATCAGTTCATTAAGGATATTAATTTTCTGATAACTACACATTTAAGCATGACACACTGGAGCAGTATCTACAGGATTTAGCAATTATTAATGCGTGACAGTTTCAAATGCTAAGTGAATCAATTAAACAGCAGCATTCACAATTTGAGAAGAGATAACTGCTTCATAACTGCCTAAGACTACAATTTTCACATGACAAAAAAGGGCCATTCAGGCTCCTTCAAAACCTGACAGGTCAAGAAAGAAGTTTGAAACAAAAGCACCTTATAACCATCATCTCTCCTCTTTACTTGTCAGATCAACTTTGCTAGTGTCTCCGCTGAAATGGCATCACCATGCCAGCTGCCACAAGGTGATTTTTCATGTCTTGTCAAAGAAATCTTTTATTCTATTTGCTCTGCATTAACATGTTACATTTATTGATCAAGCCCTTTCTGCAGCCACAGCAGGGCACTGTGCTCTTATGCCTAAGGGGGCTTTGATGTCCTGGTGACATTCTAGACCGAATAATGCACATACTAAATGGATTTAATGCAGAAATGTGTTTGTGCATGACAGCTACATTAATAACAGCCCCTCATACTGATAAATATGCAATTGCTACTATTAAGAGTTACCCAATTATGGTGAAAATATTTTTCTACCTTATAAATAAAACCATCAAAAAGTTTTAACAATAGTGCATTTTCTTCAACATTTTAAAGTGCTATAAAGATGAGTCTAAAGGCTTTAAAAATATGTCATGCTTTGTTTTGAATTCTGGTTTTTATTTCCATCTCTCTTTTGTTGTTCATCTTCCTGTTCTGCATGTCTTAGTGCTGCACAGACCAGGAAGGTGGTTAGGGAAAAAAAAAAAAAAAAAAAGCCTCTCTTTCACGTATTCAACTTACAAAGAGGAACATGCCCTGTAAAAACTGGAGCCCATTTTCAGGCTGCCACTTGCATATTCCCCCAGGCAAAAAAACAGGAGGCAGAAGAGAGAAAGAACAATATCTAGTCCACAGAGAAAATATTACAAAGCCTCAGCCTCAAAAAAGTCATGGAGGAACATTCCAGACTAGGACTGAAGTTCAAGGGGATGTTTTCATACATGCACCTTCCTCATCAGACAGTGAAAGTTATACACAAGCACATACTGTGCAAATTATTCAGGCTCCTAGCAGAAATAATCTGCACCCTAGAGAGAGGGAAGAGATATTTGTATCTCCATGAGCACAATTATTGGATTAATCCTTCCTCATTGGCCAAGATTAAAGATTCACTCTCACCTCATAGCTTAGACTGAGAAGAAATCTCTGTAAGAAAAAGGAAAACAACTCAGATGTTTAAAACTACTGAGGACAAAATTACAAGATGGACTGCTCAGTGAAGTGAACTGTAGATATTATTTATAAAAGCATGGCACCTGTTTGTACAAAACCACTGACATCTGTTATTCAAGCACCAGAGTGCATTTAGCCTCTAATGTGAAAGGAAAAGTTTTGAACAAAGTCATCTAGCACAAGTAAAAAAAGCTTTGAACAAGCTACGGGTTGTTTGGGTTTTTTTCTTCCCACAAGATAGCAAGATGCATCTAAACTAAAATCTTTGTATTTCATCCAAATCTCTACTCCCTACCTCTATTATATCCTTCCTACTCACTTACTGCTTCCTTTTTTTCACCAGTGATTACTACTTACCTTGTTCTTTTTTTAGTGAAATCTTTAACTTTCCATGATCAACGACAGTTTTTCATTCCACCCTGAAATCCTTTACAAAGTCTCCAGGTAACACTAACACTGACACATCAGTGTCTCTTCTTCCCATACTCTATGCCATCACAGAATGAGAACTGGGGAATGCTTTCCACACATTATGAAAGGACTCTGTTACTAGGGAAGGCTATCAAATACAGTTGCCATGAGAGGCTCAGGAGCAGATTTCCAAAGCAAAACAACTCTGCTCCTGAAAAATGCCTTACTGAAAATACACAACGTAAATAGTTCATTTCTAAAATAGCTGAAAATCACTATGAAATCAAAAGAGCTGCAACAAATCAGGCCATATCACACCAATAAAGCTGCAGAATCACAGCACAATTTAGATTGGAAAGAGCATCTAGAGATCATCTAGTCCAATTCCCTGCTCAGAAAAGGGGGATTTCAAAAGTTAGATCAGGTTGCTTGTGGTTTTGTCCAATTGCATTTTAAATATCATCCAGGATGGAGATTCCACAGCCTCTCTAGGCACCTCTTTCACTCTGCCTTCCCTGAGGTGGCTGGAAATTCCCTTGCTGCAGCTGTGACAACTGTCTCTTGTTCTTTTGCTGTACATCTGACAAGAGTTTGGCTCTGTCTTCTTCACAACTCCCCCTTGGCCCCAAAAGGAAACAAAAGATATTAGAAAGCATTCAAACAAAATCAATGTAATGAAAACAGCACGAGAAGAAATAAGTCACAAGTGGACTACAGTCATCTGGGATTGAAGGATTTCCATCAGCCAGAGACATAAACAGAAGGCAATCCAGTGGCACCACATCCTGCCGACTACAGCCAGCATCTTTTAAGGACACACACATTTTCCCCTTTGCCTCACACACAACAAATTGCTGTTACTCCTCCTCTTTCCCAATGTTCCCATATAATTTCACTTGTACCTTTCACCTCTTTCTTTCCTTTCCCTCACGGGGAAAAGGGGATGTGCAACCACTGCGACTGGTAACAGTCACTTGGACTGCCGGAGGAAAGAGCTGGATCCATGTACTGCTCAGGATAACCAAGGACAGACACTAGCTCTTGGAAAAAGGCAGACAAGAAAGACACAAAAGCAACTGTTTGTGATTATGTATCAAATGCTGATATTAGATATACCACAACTGATGCAAAGATAATTAAGCATCTTCACGGCCCCTAAATTTTACTTAAGAAAGAGGAAGGAGCTCTAGCCTGGAAAGAATTCTGAAATCAGGAAAAGAATTGTGAAAAATGTACACTTTCTTCTGTATTAAACTGCCAGTTCAAAAGAATTAACGACAACCCTCCCCTCCTCAGTTATATGGACTCATCACAAGCAAAAAGAAAATAACCAGGGAAATCTGAGTAACAAAACCATCTCATGTAAGAACATCTGGTTTCCTTTTTTCCTTTCAAAAGCCACACAAACAAACCTTCATCCAATAATAAATAAAATTATAATGAAAGCTAACATCTTTACTTCAAATAACTACTGTGCTAGCAAAATACAGTATTCTCTTCATCTCTACCTGTATTTTGATCACCCTTGGTCTTCTTCATTCGACTCACACCACTACCAAGAGACAGCAAGCTATACTAGAAAATCAAACTCCTTCCTAAATCAACATTAATGGTAGATATTGTTTCCCCACTGAAAACAACATCGTAAACTTTTCAAACTAAGCATTTACTGATGAAAATCATAAAAGTCATTGCTGTACCACAACACTGTTAGATTTTTAAGCAATAATACCTGTTTAAAGAAGATGACCCTGCTTACACTTGCTTCAACAGCTGCCCAAGACATTCTTCTATATTCACATTTAAGATTATGACATTTATTCTATATCTTATCTGACTTTCTCAATAATATGCAGGTACAGGGTCTATATATGAGTGCAGACCAGTGTCAACAGCTACTGTACCATAAATACTTCTTAGTTTCTATATGCTCAGTAAATCTAAGCACTACTCAATGAAAAACCCTTACTGCTCACATCCCATTTAGTGTTAGCTTCCCAAAGAAAAAAAATAAAATCCACTTCTCCCCTTTCCCAAATCTCATTTCTGGTCTTAAAATACTTTTACAGATTAACAACTACAACTTCTCCTACATCACAAGCTGATTGTTCTTCCCTAAGCCTCAATAAAACCAACTATATCCCTTGTGAAAAACAGGCTAAGTGTTTTCATTAGAGAATAAAAGAAGGAAAGAAAACACAGATTTCAGAAATACATCACCAATTGTGCTCTACATGAAAATATGATCAGTTTTAAAGTGGTACTTTACATCCAAATTTAATGTTATTATTTTACTCTATGAAATGAAACAAATTCAGAGAACTGTTCTTCAAATCATGCATTAACTGAAAGAGACAAACACTTTTTTTCCCAGAAATGTAAAGAAGGAGCAGTCTTGTCAACAACTTGCTAAATCTAAATACACATACAGACCTTGAATTATCTTCATGACAAAATCAAAAAGAAATTACCATTTGATCCCCTCCCCCAGCAAAATTCTCCTTTCTGATTACACTATCCAACAGAACAGAGTCATAGTATAAGATATCAACAGTCCACAGATTTAGTGTCTCCTTTGCTCTGCTACCTCTTACATGTAGGATTCAGTCTTTCAGAGTTGACAGAGGCTCAGAAGAACATTTATGAGTGTTAAGGAAGTTAAAATCAGTGGTTATTTCTTCCAGGAAAGCAAGGCACCAGCACACTACTTCTTGTATTACTCTTCACAAGCAGACTGTGAGCTTGCCCCCAACAAAATAAAAGGAAAATGAGTTGAGTCCAACCCTACCTCCACAAACCTATTTTTTTATTAAACAGGCAATTGCACTCAAATTCTTTCTCTGTACTTACCCACATTTTTCAACCTGAAATATACTCGGCTGAACCTCAGCAGGCTCTCTTATAAGGATTAAATGGAATGGTATGCTGTAGTAGCTAACAGGAATACTACAAAATCCTAATCCAATCCATATATTAAAATACTTAGAAGGAATTACAAAGTCTAACTGCATTTAGCTTTAGCAGTTAACTACACAGATGCACGAAAATAAAATCATAGAACAAAACACATCATCTGGGGAAAAAAAAGCGTTATAAAGCATTTATAGTAATAACCAGAAATCCATAAATAAAATTTTAAGAAAGGGAGAGAAGCACACACTTACTTGTGTTTGGTTAAGGAAAATTTACTTTTGATCCCATTCTTCAGGTAACAATGCTTATTTTCCAATTTAAGTAGAGAACAAAGCATAAGCTTCTCAATGGGCATCATTTATGACAACACAGTAATTTTTCAGACTCACCTGGTTATTTCTGCTCCAAGTGTGGGAGAAAAGGAGACAAACATTACCTATAAAACAGTGTCGTCCACTTGATAACAATTAAATGTACCTGACTTACATCTTTCTACTTTGAAAAAAAACAACAGTCTACTTAAGGAGTTGGAATTCCACACTGCATTTGAAAATCTATATACTACCACATACCTTAACAAGTTGAAGCTAAGGTCTAGCCTTTTTGCCATATGTCCATATTTTCTTCCTAGGAATTCTGGAATTTCTTCACAGTCCTGACTAATGTAGGACACCTGAGAAATAGAAGCAACAAGGAAACATTTAATGGGTAAATTTAGTTCCCTGTCTAGATTCTGTCTCATTGATAAAATGGTAACATGCAATACAGTGAATTGGAATTACAGCTTTAAAATATATTAAGTTCTACAGCTATAAAATCTATCACACAAACTTGTTTTCCTATTGATACCATCTACTTAATATTTATTACATCTATAGTCTTTATGTATGTTTTGTCTCCTTCCAAGTAAAATACTTCGATTAAATATACCACATTTCTTCTGTCTCACCATTAATACTTTGATCTAATGTTATTTCACATTACACCTCTGACATGCTCCAGAAGAAATTTGTTTGAAGAATCAGAAGCTACCCAAAGGATCTTCCAGTTTGGTCCTTCATATACAACAAACAAAGTTTGTTTTCTAAATTTTGGTGCAGAAATGCCTACGCAGCATATGGTCAATCCATTCTCCTAACTATTCCTTGAGAAGATTATTACTCCCAGTAGCACACCAGAGACAGAGCAAGAGGGCTGCCCATGCCCTGACAAACAAAGCAGGAAGATTCTTTTCAGTCATGGAAGAATCTTAAAGATTTCTGGTTTCACCACCTATGAGCAGATCACACCTCTCATTACTCCTCACATACATGTAAATGTCTTTTCTCTTTCTCATATCAGCCCATCTAACCCATCCTTAGTAAACACAGGAAGAATTAGTGGTAGCACAAAAACCAGTCTACTCAGATTCTGTTTGTTTTTATTTATCTTTAGTCAGGATGAAGTGAGTAATAACATTTCCAGTAGAATACAAAAAATAAAGCAGCTAAACTTTCTCTATTATTTCTGCTGTACTGTCCCAGAAGTCATTGGACTGATTTCTTCAAAGAAACCCCACAAAGCTTTTCAAAACTATTGTCAAGAATTCTATACATCTATATTGGCTCATACTTTCAGTGTTCAAAATACTGACATTTCAGATTTTGTGCAGCAGAAATCTTAGTTTCCCTTAATGGCCAACTAGCAAGTTAAGCACCATGTTAGACCACTGTCTATATAAAACTGTTATTATCCACATGTTTAATTATAAAGTCAATTTCAATACCATATTCCACTAGTCAAAAATATGTTGGATGAAAAATATGCAAAAAAAAAATCCATCAAACTTTGTTTTGATAGTATTTCACCTTCTGTTAAAACAGAGACTCCTCTGCAGAGCAGACTGACAGTATGTACTTCTGCAAGTCATCCTGATCTCCTACGCTCTAAAAATGATTGCATCTGATAATACTATATGGCATCCCATTTAATTCATTTTGTTCAATAACTTCAACAGATAAAGCTGACAACAGTGAAATAATTTTTATGAGCAGAAAACAGGTAGCTTGAAGCTCACTCAGTTTAACAACTTCTTCCCCTTGTTAAATCAGACCTGCTCTTGCAATATATTCTGCTACCAGACATACACACAACTTGAGCAAATATAAGAACAAAAGGGAAAGGAACTGTTTTGGGTAGTTTACATCCTAATGGTTCGGATGTAACAGAAAATGTTTTGCAGAATTTATTGAATTAAATATGTAGGGGTTTTCCTCCAGTTCACATCTAAGATAATCACAATGCATTTTACAACATACACAAAGGTATGCATAAAAGAACTGTGTCATTCTCCACTGAATGGTAGATTTCTTTAAATTAACGCTTGCAAACCCTTTGAAAGACATCACATTAACAGCTTAATAACACTTTGGATTAAGCATTTGGTTCAATGTAACGTGTTGAAACAAAAATGACTAAAATATGATGCCTATTAACACTGGGAGGACAAGACTGTTTTGGGGAGCTACAAACAAAGCAAGAGCACAGACCCTCACTTTGCCTTTCACCCAGGGAGGAGCAGCTGAAAGGGAGTAGGGGACTCTGGCCTGCTAAACACTGCTTCAGAAACTTACCTGACCATAAAAGCCCCATCCACAAGACTACAGGTTGAAGAAAAAGATCACAAGATGTGGTTTAGAGCACACAGGACACAAAATACATTAAATGTTGGAAAGCCTCAGCCTTTGAACAGTTATAATATGAAAATACATTTTAAAAAGCTGGTACAAAGAGATTATTCACAAGCATACTTGCAGATGATATATTGTTATCATGACCTCTCAATGCTGAGGCCTTGTAAAGGCACTTTACTTCCACAGAGTCCACTTCAGCACACTCATAGTACAATGCTAATATAAAACAAGATGTTAGTAGACAGAAGAAGGAAGAGTATTTCTTCATTTTCATTGTTTCAGTTCAAAATCATTTACTTGGGAAACAATAAAATGTACATAATTCAGTATTCTTCCTTTTGCTTCCATTTCAAATACCCTCAAAACGATTATGAGCTTCCAAGTACATATCCAGAGACGTCACCACTGAGAGATGAGAGCAAGCATACTTTTCCCAAGACTCCAGCTCTTTGGCTGCAAGGCACATCAGCAACAGCAGATTTCTTAGATTGTTCTATACCAGACACAGAACATCACACAGGATTAAAAACTGGATATAGAGGTTTCTGTGGTCTAATTCTCCAACTCAGGTATAGTACAGGTTGGTCACAGTCAGTCATTACTGGTGCCCTATTCAGTACCCCACCAAAATGTTCAGTTTCCCACAAAGGCCAGCTATGGATAGGCTATGGAGGCCTGAGATACTCTTGCAGACTCTTCAACATGCTGTATGCAATTCAGGAAAAAGATATGTTGTTACAAAATATTTAAAATATAAGTTAACTATCAAA
This sequence comes from Pseudopodoces humilis, assembly GCF_049639895.1. Classification (NCBI taxonomy): domain Eukaryota; kingdom Metazoa; phylum Chordata; class Aves; order Passeriformes; family Paridae; genus Pseudopodoces; species Pseudopodoces humilis. The sequence goes on from NC_142208.1 coordinate 14,542,469, forward strand.
GCAGTTGCACCTCTTTTCTGCTTTAGTTTCAGAGTTTATTACCATTTAGTCTCTGTGATCATTCTACAATTATACTGTAATCTTAATAACCCATAGAGTAAGGTCTTTATTAAGGAATGTCACCAAAAAGGTCATGTATGAACTCTCAATACTGCATGTTCTCTGCTATTGAAGGGAATTACATCTGGACAATATTTCCAGTCAGCTGGGCATTACATTTTACCCTGTGCTGTTAGGAGATTGTATGTGGGCACACAGCCAAATGAAGGGGCTCAAGGCATGCCCAAGGGAAGAAGGCAGCGTGTCCCTCTGTGCCAGAGGGCACCACAGAGACTACATGAATTCTTCCCTGCAGCAGCTGCAAAATTAGCCAATTAATTGCCTTCATATCACACACATATTTACATGAATTCCACACAGAAATTGTGACCAGATTAAAGAAGCAATTAGATGGGCAGCATTCTTGTTCAATAGTTTAATGGCAAACCATTTTCAAAAATAAGACAAGCTTCCTTCTCCTTAGAGGGAAAAAAAAAAAAGTTCTAATTTTAACCACAGGTTCATCACTAATGTCATCAACTTTTAGCCAGAACTTTTTTCAGTAGCCATACAAGGCTCTGGGTAAAAGTCAGCAGGACGTGCTATACTTCCTAACTTCTCTTTAACCAAACAGAAACGTGCGTAGGAGGTTTCAGGAGGAACAACATTTAGCAGATTTCACGCCTTCTCCTTCAGCTTATTCCCGTGGCCTCCCGGAGCCGGGAGCGCGCAGCGCGGATCCGCTCTGGAGCGCGTCCCGCGGGGAGCGCGCCGCGCAGAGCCGCCAGGGCCCGGGCTCGGGAGCGCGCCCGCCGCACGTGAGCGGCACGCTGCCCCGGCCCGGCGCTCCGTCATCCGCCAACGGTGGGCGCGCACCCCCCGAGCCGCGGGGCTCGGAGTGCACCCCCGGGGCCGCCCGGCGCTGGCGGGGGTGGCTCCGCAGCCCCTTCCGTTCGGCGGCCTCGGGACAGCGCGGCGGCGACGGAGGCGATACCTGCGCGGCGTCCCGGAGCGCGGTGCGGCTGGAAACAAACCCGGCCCCGTGCGCGTCCGCCGCCCCGAGCGCTCGGGAGCGGCACCGGCAGAGCGGCGGCAGCCGGCGCGAAGTTGGGGCAGCCGCTCCCAGTGCCGGGGGCGGGGACGCGCCGGCCGGGACGAGCTGCACGCGGCAGGTGGGGGCGCGGCCGGTCGGGCTCACCGGCCGCGGACACTTACCTGGGCTCCGCTCACCACGACCCCTGCCATGCCGCGGGGTGGCCGCGCCGCAGGTTCCGCGGGCTCGGGGCCGGGCCGGGCCGCTGCCTGGCAGAGTCAGCTGACGCGGGCGGAAGCGCGGCCGGGCCGGGGGCGGCGGCAGCGGCAGCGCGGGGCTCCCGCCGCCTCCTGAGGCACCGCGCGCGCGGGGACAGCGCCGGGCCTGCCGGGACCCCAGGGCCGCGTGCCCAGTCAGGTCACCCTTCTCCGGAGGCCGCCCCAGGCCCCGTCGCGACATCCTGCATGGAGCGCGAGTCCAAAGCCGCACACGGCGACTGCTGCATCTCGCAGGATCGGCTGGGTTGAAAAAGACCTCTTGGACCAGCCAGTCCAACCTAAGACCGAACACCACCACTCCGACTAGACCACGGCAAGAAGTGCCGCGTTCCGTGTTTGCTTAACACCTCTCGGGTGACTCCACCACCTCCCTGGGAAGCCCATTTTAATCCCTTTCTATGAAGAAATTCCTCCTAATGTCCAACCTAAATGTTCCCTGGCCCAGCTTGAGGTACGTCCTGTAGCCAGCTACCTGAGAGAAGAGACCTCCACCTTTCCAAACCCTCCTTTAAGCTGCCCCCACCCTTACTCCAAGCCTTCTTTTCTCTGGGCTAAGCAATCCCAGCTCCTTCAGCTGCTCCTCACCAGACCCTTCCCCAGCTTCTCTGCCCTTCCCAGCAGCGGGGCAGCACCATGTGCTGGGCTGCAACAGTGCTGGAATAGGCCATGGGAAGAAGTGATGGAAATAGCCAGTGTGTGACACTGACAGGGGGATCAGGCCTTGGATTCCAGCTCCCATAAAGTGCTAGATGACTTGGAACATTATCTATACTGGCTTTCCACGTACTAAGCAGCTCATTAATTTGTGGTGTAAAGCATAACTTGCCTTTGAAGAGATGTATGTCACTGGTAAAGCAACACCTGCAGAAAAAAAAAAAAACAAAAAAATGCTATCTCCAGGAGAGGTTCACATTCTCATAGCAATATTTATTTTGTCTCTAGAACACAGGGTAATTTGTGTGGAAACCAGAAATACCTTTGGAATCATCAGAAAACCCTGTCAAACGAGTCTATCCAGGACACAAGAATTTACTAATTAAAATAATGGCATGATGGTAGGTTACCACTGTTCAGGCAGACTAGAGGAGCTGCAGGTTTTCTGTAAGAATTTTATATGAGACTTCTAAATGTTTCCCTTTCCCAAGCTTGGATCCTAAATCCTATTAGTCATCTACGTACCTCTTCAGCTGCCTAAGCACCTTTAAAAATCTGGCTCGTTTTTCCCCTTTATTGCTAATATAGCATAACTCACTCTTGTTGAAAGCGGAGGCACATGCTGTGAGAGGAAATAAGTTTCAGGAGGATATGTATTCCTCACTGCAAACCGCTTTCTTGAGTTTATTCAGCAACACAGCAGAAACCAATACTGTACTTGCTGCTCTACCTCTTAGTATCAACAGAATAAATTCTTGGTACAGCTGTGGCACGACACCTTCTCTGCAGCCATCCCTCTTTCTTCAGTGACTGCTGGACAGGAAACACAGAGCAAATAGCTGAGGAAAAAATGGTTTTCCTCCCTGTTGTTTTCATGTATTGTGTTAGAAATGCCAATGGGACAACATGCATAAAAATCAAAATATGGCCAATAAATAAATAAATCACTCCAGTGCTTTGCATGATCTGATTTTCCTTGTATCATGAAAGACAGAAGAATCAAACCCTTCAGCCACAGCAAATAAGCTGATCCTACACTGATGAATAAAAGTTCTGTTTCTCTAAGAGTTTTCCGTCCAGGCATACTTGCTGGTTCAGATCATCACTTAGCATGCTTCAAACCATCAGGGCCTTTATTTATCTATTAGATTATATAGTAAATAACATATGCCAAGAAAAACAAGTACTATGTGAACTGTAAATTCAAACAAAGCAATACATTCTCCTCTTTCTGTATCTACTTCTTTTTATCTGTCTTTTAGCTAAGCATGTGGTTCCCACCAGAATGAACACACAGCTCTAGGCTTAAGTGGCCCACTGCTACAGTTAGCTGTATTTATCTTAATGGACTAAATTCAGTTCAATACTACACTCATGTAAAATTGGAATAACTATATTGAAAGCAATTTAGCACATCATTATCTGCATTATTAGGATTAATTTTAGAAGAGCGTTAGCTGTCACTTTAGAGATATCTATGAAGAAAAAAAAAAATCCCTGCCTAAATAGTTTACAAAATAGCCCACACAAATAATAGCAAGTTTGGGTTTTTTTTTCCAGCTTCTTATATTGCCAGTTGCATTAACCTGCCATTGATCCTCCTACTTACTAGGCAAGACCTTGTCTAGAGGGAAAAGTTGCAGGTGCAGCTCCCTAAACTGGGTGACTTAAATTGACTTTATCATCTCTTCAATCAGTCGAGCTGAATTTTCTAAATTACAAAAACAACTTAAAGAAGTGGCAAACTGTTTTAAGTGCATCAGGCTTATAGTCATTCTTTTGAAACCAGTTCAACATTTTCTTGTACAGACATGGCCTAGATTGTTATCTGCCATGGATAAATAAGAATCCAAGTCCTGTGGTATGTAACAAAGAGGGAGTGCTACTGACCACAGTGACAAAATGTGACTATTATACTGTACAGGAAGGAAAAAACAACTCCCTGGAAGAGATGAAAGGAAAAGAGAAATTGCTGTCTTGTTGTGGTGCTTCCCTAGACTTTGAAAACTTGCATCTCAGAAATCCTAATTCTGCTGCCACTGTCCTACAGGATGACTGGTGAACTTCTCAAACTTTGTATTTTTAGTCTGCCTAATTCCCTAATTTCTTAAGTACCCATCACTACCCATCAAAAGCAATGAAAACTCACAGCTCTCTGCCACTGAAGGACTATTTTGTACCATCTAATTTGCTATTGTAACAAAGCTATAACATACTCTCAGATTTCAGGCTTATGAGTCAATGTGCTCGTTAGTTTGTGTCCCATGTTGTTACGAAGCTAAAATCCATCACAGTGCTATATAAATACTGGAGGGCTTCTCCAGCTTTTGAGCCAGCTGATCATTAGTGTCACCTTACAGCACAGATTCTAGATGAACGTGAGGCAGCCTCTGGGTTTAGGCTGTTTTTCACCTTACCATATGTATTTGTACTTCTGAGCATCTAAAACATTACCTTCTTGAGTCCTGGCCCCACACAACCTGCATCATCTGAAGGTTTTATTTGTTTAGCTTTGATAGAGTTGCCTATACGAATAAAGCTTCAAAGGACTAAGTTTGTACTTGCCGAATATATTTTTCAGTAGTTCCTCAGAAAATAAAGTTTTGTGAATACTCTTTGTAGAGGTTAAAATAGTTTATGTGACAGTTTGCCATAGCTGACCTTTGAAATGTCTCTTTATCAGTATATTTATATGAAAAAAAATATTAAAGTCACATGTTTATTTAAGTAATCAGTTTCAGTGCAGTTAGATGTAGAAGGTGGCACTTCTCTGTGGGCCATTCAATAAGATTTCCTAAGATTTTTAACAGAGTACTGCTAAAACTGCTTGACATGTTACAGACAAAAACAACATGGTCTTTTAAAAAAGTGGGCCTTTTGAGTTACACTGATATGCTCAATACCTCTTTTACACACACACACACACACACACACACACACACACACAGAGACATATAATGCTGACCTGTTCTTTGAATAAAGAGAATTATATGTTCAAAATAATACCTGGAAACCAGCTCCAAACAACTAGGAAAGCAATGTGTTGGATCCATGGTAGGTACATATCAGATCCATCACATATAAATTAAGTTCTTCATAAAATAACAGAGCCTTGTGTCATTTTAGGAGGCAGTTGCTTAAAATGTGTACTCAGTTACAATTAGGAAATCTCATTGACCAACTGATATACAAACCAGTAAATATGGCATAGCACCAAGCACCAAATGAATTTTGGCATTTCATATAAATCCTTTGTATACAAGCATTTCCCCAACTTAAATGGACAATTTATAAGAGGAAATAGTAGCAATCCTGACTGTTTCACTAACTGAAAGTTATAAAAATATTTGAGTTAATCAAAGTGGTCTGTTTGTTTTCCAGCTTGCAGCACACTATGCATGTATGCCTCAATGTACACAAATACAATTATCTTATATTTCAGAGTAAGTCAAATAAATTATTGTCTACTTTAAAAAAAAACATATATATATGTTATATATATATATATATATATATATATATATATATATAATTTCTCCTGACAAAATAGTGTGTTTGAACAGACTTTTCTGAAGCAAGTGATTTCAGACAAAAATCTCAGCCAAGTAACAGAGTTTTTCCAACTTGACCTTCCGAAAATTTGGCTCAGTTTACCCATAAAACTCATTTTCCTGATGCTAACAATGAAAATATTGTCTCAAAATATTTGTTAATAAGTATCCAAAGCAATATGATGTGAATACAAACTGAATTGATTTAGCTGAATAAGATTGACTGTAGTATAGATATTTACCTCTGTATTGCCAGAGGAACATTTTATTCATATGCAGCTTCCCTTACACCTGTTTTTAATCACAAAGAGTTAAATAGGGTGTTTAATGTCCAAACTAATAACTTCAGATGTCTCCCAGGAAACAGCATCACTAGCACTCCCTGCTGTGAAACATGCAGGAAAAAAAAACCCTGAGAGAAAGAAGATAAAGTACAATAAAGTGTGTACTTTAGTTCTACAGAAAGAAATACAGTAATGATGATGTCATTTGCCATTCCTAAGCTGAACTGCTGCAAATTTGGCTTCTTCTTGCCTATCTCCAAACTATTTCTCATACTGCCACTTATAAGGATATTTAACAGCCAATGATAAACAGGTTAAAGGGATCTGAAAAGCATATTATGCATGTGTATTCAATACACTGGTACACCTTTTCTTCAACAGTATTAGTATGACAGTGTGATATAGTGCTATAAAACTTAAAGATAAGAACATCTGAGTGACACTGAAGTGTTGGGTTTTTTTCCAGAAGTATGCCCACGGTGAAGTGTTTGAAACTGCAGGATAAATTTGTCCAGAAAAGCAGTCAATGAAAATTGGTTATCTCATACTACTGTAGGCTCATGTAACAACTCTGGGTTTGCTTTCCTACTGTTAACTAATGGCCTTGATTTACATTTTTTCCATTCTTGTTGAGACTCATATGAGAAAGATGGGGGTGTTAATATTTCTACATTCATCTAGAGTTTACCCTTTCCTGCAACACAAAAGCAGAGTATCCAATCTGATATATTTCCTACTTCTTGCATTTTAGCTCTTTCATTCCTCCAGTGTCCCCCAGAAAAACAGAATTATGTCTAAAATCATCTCTGGGATATATTTGGTTATTATTTTCCTATTATATGGCAGAAGTGTGGTATGAGCACAGTGAGGCTACATGGTCATTGTGAATTAATGCAGCCCATAAGCTCACTCACTGTTTTATCGCAAAGGCACCCTGAAGCTCACCATCTTCTGATGTCTTTGAAAAGCTTCATTTTGTAATGTTGTTACCATTCTTTTAAGGTAAGTTGATGCATATACTTGGAAATTCATTACTCTATAAGCTGAGTTTTCAAAAAACAGAACATAAAAGCTTTGACAGGAAAAAAAAACCCTTTCATAAAATTTGTGCTCAGTAATCTCATCTTGCTTCCACTAAAGGTAATGATGGTTCTGCTGACCATGGTATGACCCAAATACAATTAAAAACCCCTAATGTTATATTATATAGCACACAATAGCTATTAGGCTAGAATGATGTTTTATAAGTTACATGCTTAACAACTAAGACATAGTAACAATTAATTGTGCAATATCTTATATCTCATATGATATGCTGTGGTACAGAATTATCATTTGGTGGATTTTGGTGTTTTGTTGATTGGGTTTTATAAAATACAGAATTCTCTGTCCTTTAGACTGTAGATTGGACAGAGATAATTAAATTACCTAAACCAGGTAAAATGTCACTAAGTTCCTCAATACACTATATTACCAGAACTTCTAGCATTTTTAATGCACTTATTCACATTCTATGCTGGGAAAATAGAAAAATCCTCTTCTTATTATCCTACAAAACAAAGGAACTGGAGCATAGAATGGATATTTTATTCGTATAAAAACTTATCTTTATTATCCATAGTCATTTGGGGAATTGAAGCTGCACCTCCCAAAACCTAGGTCTGATACCTTAACTGTACACAATACTCTGTCTTGCTTTGTCTTGTTTGGTGTAGGTATTACATAACAAAAATATTACTTTCAGTAAGAAGATGGGCAAGAAACATAAATTCTTTGCTCCAAGTAGACAATACTTGCAGCAAAGAGTTATTCCAAGCTAAAGGGTGATTATGATTTTTTGTTTGTCCCATTTAGAGTACAGCACACAGAAGAAAGATGCTGACATGGGGCATCCACAAGCTTTGCAGATTATTGCAAGATTTGGACATATTGTCAAAACTAAATGTATAGCACAAACCAAAAATATGAAATTGTATTTTTCTTATAATTTATACACTATAATTTTATTTTTATTTTTTTTCATAAAGCCATCAAAAGGATGCCAGGCTTTTCCTTCTGCCAAGTTTCAAAGTCCTGTTGCTAACCATGGAGGCACAGAATAGTTAATAATAAGATTATAAGATTTTTTTTTAATTTTAAACAATTCCATAAACTTGGTATGGAAGCTTTTGCTACCACTTCTCCTATAATTACATGTTGCACAAATACACAGAGATTATATTTTCTAAGCCTAAAACGACTGACTCACAACAGATTTGAAGTGCTATACTTCCCTACAATCCATTATATATAGGTGAATTTCAGGTTGGCTGGCTGCACAATTGTGGGAAAATAAATTGCAATACTGAAGCAACTGTACATCTCTGGGCACTGATGCTTGCTCATAAGAATCCAACAATCAGAACTTGCAGGGAAAAAGGGTACTAAAGCTAGGATAAAGTTTAATTTGAGGCCATACAACATTAAAGTTCAATTCTAAATAACAGATTTGAGGTTCACTGAGGTATTCTCTTCTTACAGATCTCTGTCACAACGTCTGGGGCAGCAACTGTCTGTCACACCGTGCTCGTTTCAAAGACAAAACAAAATTATTGCAGGAAGTGTTTGACTACAAAGGTCAAAAACAAAGGAAGTGGGTGCAGAGGCCAGAGCAGCTTTCGTTGAGCTGCTCTCTCTTGTTCCTGCTGCCTTGGCAGCTCACCATAGGACCAAATTACAAGACTTGCCAGAAGTGTTTTGGGGTTTTGGGTTCTTGAGAGGGGTTTATGGGGCCTTTTGGGAGGGGGGGGTGGGGGATGGGGGGAAGGGGAGAAGGGGAGAATTTTTGTTTGTTTTGTTGGGGTTTTGCTTAGTTTTGATTTGATTTTGTCAGAAAGAACTATATTCACCTGTTTAATCCAAGAAGACATATTCCACATCTTGTTTTGCAAACAACCCTGCATAATAAGAGAGACCTACCTATAAATAGGCATATACTATTGAAAATACACATTGGACAGGGCCCTGTGCTCCTAAGAGCCGATGGCCCTAAAGATGTGTCTGTACCCCAACAGAAAATTGTATGTTCAGGAAGAAGTTCAAGCCAAGGTGTGGGAATACCTGAATTAACAAACAGGTTCTTTCCCTGCTTCTCACGGCCTCATTCTTTAATCTTACATATTTGAGCAGGTTATACCAGCAAAGGGGAGAACCACAGCCTTCCACAGAGATAACAGATACATGATACTCTGCTGAGAGGAGTAGTGAGCAGGAATAGAGTCCAATTAGTAGTCAACCTCCTACACTTGAATATGGAATAACTTCTGTACTTCAAGTAGCAAATGTTTTTGTTCCCTAGTGTTCAGTTCCAAAGCAGTTGCTGCTTTTTGTTATACCTTTTAAGTACCAAAGATTCCCACAGAAATGTATGTAAGTTGCTAACAATTTGGATGGTTAAGAAAGAGTACAGCCCAAACAAAAGCCACCATCCTGTGCAGATTGTTAAACAGCAACTTTTCCCATTACTCACTCATTACTTTCATCCACCCATCCTTCTGGGTGAGGAGGGATAAATATAGCACAGCCAGCATTAATTCTGCATCTGGAGACATCACTAGGAAAAGAACATGCACACACATGATGCAAGAGGGAAGAGCTGAAAGCTGAAAGTTCCAGAGGTCTCTACAAGCGATACATTGTCTATTAAAATAGAGATATACATAAACATGAAAACTACAAGAAACAGGTTTTACACATCTTGAAAATGCAAAAGAGTGCATGAAAAAGCAAGACGGTTTAGTTTAATTTCACTCTTCCTGAATGGTGACTTTAGTGTTTTATTCCTTTCTTCTACTCTCCTTGCATAAGAAAATACACTAACTGCGAAATCCTTCAAATTCAATAACATGCATAATCACCTTTCCTAGGTAAGATGAGGCAGAAAGTGAATAATGATAGATTGTAGATTCTGTAGTGCCCGTTGGTCCTATAAGACATTTTTGTCCTAGGTTCTCGAGGTTCTCCTGCATCTATCACAACTCAGTCACACAATTTTCAGTTCTCCAAAAACTAAAAAATCATGAGTAACCAAGTGCAAGAACAAAGGAGCCCAGTGCAGGGTAAGGTATTTTCTACAGAAACTATTCTTTAACAAGAAAATTGCATTACTGTGAACAGAAAATGCAGGAAAAAATTCCAACTTATGAGTCAAGCAGTCCTGTGATATTGAGATTAGATCCATTACAACTTTGCCAAAAGTATTCCACTCCTTCTTTACAAAAACCTGCTTCTAGACCCTTCTCGCTATCCAAGTGGGAAAGTAAAAAGAAAGTAGCTGAGCCAAAGTAATGCATCATTCATTGAGAACAGAGTGGTCCTCCGTAACTTGTATGTTATGTTTTAGTCTCCATACCATCTGTACAAATAACAAAGGAAAAAAAAATCTTTTGATAAGCCTTCATTTGGTGAGAAATACAAAAGAAATAGCAGACTAAAATCAAAGAGATTTCCTGTTTATACTGCAGGGATTATTAGAGACAGACCAGTGCTAAACTTAAGGAAATTCTTGTCTTGATTTTGGAATCCAACTTTGACTCCATACATATAAAAGCATCCAAAAACATGCTGGTATTTGGCCATCATGCTGGGGACTTTTCCCATAATCACAAGAGAATGGTTCAGAGCTTCAGATTACTAAATGTTCTTCTCAAGTAAAAAGTGGACTGATTACAATATAGTAGAAGACTGATAACAGTATCATATAAAGCTCTTCATGCTTATGTTTCTTTCTGTAATCCCACTCAGATGAGTAAAGCTACTGTCAGCTGATGGTGTTGGAAAACATATATGACTAATTAGAAACAAACTATTTTGGTTCAAGCAGAGAAATGTCCACATTACAAAATCAAAACAGAAACAGATACCAGTGGATGTACTTTCAGAAGAAGGCAATGATTGAATGGACATCAAAAATAAAATAATTTCAAAGTCTCCCAGGGCTTTCCTCTGGATCAAAATGGAGATAGCATGAGTTACACCGTCACAGTGTAAGATTTCTGTTTCCAAGTTGACAGTGTAGCACATTTTAATACCATTAACTTGCCCTAACCAAGAAACACCACAGGGTTATGACTGGGATTTCTTTCTAGTAATGATTATACCGGTGACTCTGAGTGACAGAGTTGTTCACATGATTCTCTGTGAGTTAGGCCACTGTGCTGCATTTGGGTAGCAGGTGAAAGATTCTGTACCTTGGTAAGACAAGGCTGAGTGAATTATGTAATAAAAAGTGAAGGCTAAAAGATGTAATCACAGATGATGCTGTGGCTTTAAGACTTAGTCACAACATTATTAAAAAAGACTTCATATCAAGACATAGAAAAAATGTTCAGGAAGCTTAAGATATTGTTCTTCATAAACCATTTGCAAATTAAATGTTTTTCTCTCTGAGGAGGAAAAAAAAAGGCCTACCACAATAACAACTTTGTTGACTTTAATTGGAATAACTTGATTTATGTGGCAGAACCCAGCAAAAAGGGGCCTGTCCTAACATATATCATTATGGATCAGGGCAACAGGACAGAGGGATAAAATACAGTTTCACAAATTGACTTCACAGAGGAGTAGCAGTAACCAATAAAAACTACTTTATTCTCAGCCCAAAACTCTTGAGAAATATGCACAGTTAATTCTCGCAATAAAAGGAAATATCCAGATTAGCCAGCGAAATTTCTAGCATTTTTTCCTGAATTTGTGAGTTGACTTAGACTTCTTACTGAAACAAGAAAGAAATAACCATCAGGCTGTACTTTATAAGAAGGTTTTGTTTGTAAATAATTTTCAAAGCAATGTTATGCAGTAAGTAAGAGAACCTGCAAAATTTTACAGTCTGAGAACCAAGTGTCAAAGATGAGGTTATGTGGTAGCAGTCATGTATGGCTATAAGCAGCGTCCATTGGCTTGTTTAACCTTATGTCAATTCATTAACCTTCTATTAAAATATTTATTGAAATTTCACTAGGATTTTTAGTTATTAGAACTTCTTTTTCTTGTCTTGAGGATGTGATACACAATCAGGAAAAGGCCTCACCTGGCATCCCAGACAAGGCACTGAAGCCTTGTAATCTCAAAGTACAGTTTGACACACACTTCAGATACAGCAGCCTGGATACAGCCTGTGGAGTTTCCTGTGGAAAATCCCAACCACCCTGGATGTAATAGCTAACTTGGATACTTTTATCCTCTCTTTTTGATCTTACAGTAAGTACAAGTCTGACTTAAAAGAAAATGAATTGAAAAAAAAAAAATTAAGCTCTTCACAATATGAAAAAAAGAAGCTGGTGAAATAACCTCAAAGGGGCAACAGCATGATGAGTATTTCTGCTTGTTCCAAATTTTAATTCTTATTAAAGCATAGCGAGATGTTAAACACAGTTCTTCTCTACTGTTAAGTTTTCATTATGGAACAATACATATGTCACTGAAGCTACAGAACTGTCCACAGTGTCATAAACAGAAAAAAGTTCTAATTTTAAGGTAAGCACAGGTCTGAAAATCTTGTTACCTAGAAAGTTTGAGGGTATCTGTTGTATATTAACATTTAAAATCATTCTGTTTCAGCAGAAAAGCTAAGATCAAGACCTTCATCAACTAAACAGGTAAGTGAGCAAAAAAGAAGACAAGTCCACTGATTTCAGAGATTCAATTTTAAGCTTAATGACCACTTATATATAATGAATATACATATTTCATCATACTGGCCCATAAACTGACATACTGCAAATAATATTTTCAAATTGTTATCTACAAGGAAATTTATTAGCATTCATCTTCTCCTTCTAGTGAATGGAAAGGAATGTTAATTCTCTTCTGCATTTACCACTTCAAAATGTATTCACTGTACAGTATATTAATTTGTCTCTCAGTGGAAAGGTAAGTAAATGTGTTTGTAAAAATTGTTCATAATGATCAGTTCTTGCTGCTATTTATACTGGTTATGTTAAAATATAAAGAAGTTCTACCTAACGCTTCAAAAATGTCATTCAGCTGCAAATTTCATGACATTTTACATATATTAATCAATTAAGCCCTCTTATACCCATCTCAATTAAGCATTAATATCCCAATTTTACAGTTAGTTACACTAAGGATAGTTTGAAAGGTTGGCTGTCTTGCTAATACCCCTCAGGAGTGGGGATAAAACCCACAAATGATAATCACTTCTCCATGTGCAATTAAAAATGAAAGTATTTTCCCTCTTGTAGAATGGAAAGTATAAAAAATAAAAGGCAAAATCAACGGACAAAAGTTTGGGTTCTAACAGGACTTCTATATTTTCTTGTGAAACAAACTATTGCTTTACAAATTCTTGGAGACAGGTGAATACATATGATGAAGAGATTTCTACAAGAAGTTGCACAAGATGTGTTCCTGTAGTCAAAGCAAAAACAGTGGCCTAGAAGTAAAGCCCATAATAAACTCTCTCCATTCCCCAAGCCAGGCTAAGCATCTCACACTGAACAGAACTTCCACTTTGTACAGTTTGGAGAGGTTTTTTTCAAGCTGACTCCCTTAAAGTAAGTCTAGGCAACTTTATGTTTGTTTTAAAAACAAAAATTAATGTATCTAATTAACATAACCATGTAGTTTCACGTCATATTAATTCTATCAAATTTGCCAGTCTAATGCTACTAGAAAATAATTTTATTTCAATTTTATGATGTGCAAAATAAAGGTCCTCATATTTACCCTACTGCTGAGGTACTATAATTCTCACTGATTACAAAAATGCCAAACCAGTTGCTGGTGCACATCCTAAATGTAACCCTTATTTAGCAAGCATGCCTGCATAACTTTTCTGCATGCTTTTAGTACTAATATCTAGTACTCATAATTTACTGGTTTAAAAGTGCTTTCATATTAATACCTTAACTTATAATCCTTTATTGCTTTTAGTCCTCTAACTTGGTATGGAAACCGCTACAGGTTTCTCATTTTTTATCAAACTTCTGTATATTCTGTGTGGGTGAAAAAAAAACCAAATTGGCTACTTTGTTGTACTGTGCTGCTACCACACCTCTCAAAGGGGTCAGTGACAAACCATGATCTCTTGGCCTTCTGTCTTGCAGATTTTGCACCAAATGAGGCAGGGATGATACAAGGGTGATATCATTTAATCTTCATGTTCTATCCTCAAGACTGTCATCACATCCATGAACTAAACAACAGAACCAAGAGTGCAGAGGCAACCTCTGTTCTGGCAATTCACTTTTTTCTATGCCCAACCTTGCATGCTTAATGTTCTTTTATTTGAGAGTCACTAAGATTGACATTCTGAGCCAGATACTGAAGTGTACATCTATAATGTCCTTGTGTTTTTATCTTGTAAGAGAAGAAAGCCTCAGCACCAAGTCCTGTTTATGTGGAATGGGCTGATTTCCAAACTGGCTCCACAACTGTTCCTTACCACCTCCAGCCGTGGGCCATTCTAGTACTGTGCATATCTTGTAATCACTTAATCAATGCTTCATGTCTAATGCAGCCTCTCAGGTGTGCTCTCTAAGAGCAACCTGACCCAACCTATCAGTTAGTGACAGCTCCCAGCATGCCAGAAGCCTGTTAGAGGACACCTAGAGGACAGCCACAATGCTGTGGTGTCCAGCAGCCCCAGCTTGCTCAGGAGGGAAAATCAGCCTGGCACTAAAGAAAGTCTGGAACACCGGTTTTCTACCCCTGCACAGTCTGTATCAGCTAGAGGTTCCTGAGACCATGCAGCCTCTTATCCACCCCAGTGCAACAGATCTTCTGATATTCTAGTGCCCACACTGAGGACAGGTAACTGGAGAAATCTGTAGCTGTTAAAGACCTTTTTTTTCTCCTGGAGTACTTCATAATATTCCACAAGCAAGCATACACAGGCCTTCTGGGAGGATGTAAGGACACTCCTGACATCCCTATCTTTTCAGTCAGTAGTTTTCGGGGTTTTTTGTTCAATATAATCATCTCCATGGTCAGAAACAGCCATGCCAAGGTGCCACCAACTCACCTCTTCTTGTGTGCTACTGAGAAACTTTTCCTCAGCACTGGCCTGAGCTAATTCCAGCAAACCAGATCTTCTCAGGTCTCATTTCATATCTGTGTGTCCCTACAACATCATCGTTTTGTTTAGTCATTGGTTAAAAGTCCAAAGGCTAAAACATTAGAGGTCCCATTTCTTTCAGACAGATTTCTACAATTTGGTATGAGACATAAAATGTGTGGCACGTGTCTGACGGCACTAAAGAGACACATGAATATCCAAGGCCTTCTGGATATTGGTGTACCTCACGTGAATAGAGAAAATGAAGCCCAGCTTGAGTCTATATGATGTCAGTGCAATACCCAGTGAAGTGAACTGCCTGCTAAACCAGCCTCAAACTTTCTGTTAGCAGGAAGGAAACTATTTGTTCTAGGGGGAAGCCTAAAAGTGAGCAGTGTACGCAAGCAAAGCCTGAGAGCATCTTAAACTGACAGGGTAGGTACAGCCTCTGATAGGCTTGGCACTCCTCAAAGTCATGGGAAAGCTGAAGAAAATCTTTTTACCAGCTCCCAGCAGTGACAGTTCACCCTCCCCCGGAGCAGTCACACTGGGTTCAGCACCACTGCAGCCCACAGTATGCCTGAGCAATGTTCCCTCCTTCACTTGAGATGCTTGTTCCCTCCATCAATCTCTATCATTTAAGGATTCCCCAGTATTAGGGAAAACAGAGTTATCATTAAAGATCATCTCCAACTCATTGACACCTCACAATTCACACACAGAGCTGGGGGGAAGGCTTTTTTACTTTGTAAGCAAGAAAAATATGTTTTACTGTTTGACTTGAAGCAAGCAAAAGAGCTGAACTAGTTTTATACACATTTTTATAATGCAAGACACTTGCAGTGTTTTGGGTATAATAAAAGCACTCAGGTTAGCTCAGTAATTTGCACAAGTCATTTAAGTTATGCTAGAAATGTATTATGGTCAAAATGTTGTTATTAGAAACCAACTCCCTGAAAAACACTAACTACTGAGAAATTATTTTCTCTGCTTTTGTAAATTATCCTAGTGTTGTTCTTCATCCATTACTGACAATAATACCTGAGTGACATGCATTATGCATTAAATATATTTATGATAATTCAGATCTATTTGTATTAAACAGTGATATCATATATTCACTTAAGATTTAAAAATGTTAAAGTTGATAGCGTACATATCAGAATATCATAGATTAGATTATAGTGGATATCTCCAGGCAATTTTATTTTATATGGAATAGAAAGGTGGAAGACTAAGCATTTTTAATCCAAAAACTGTGCTCACAACTGACCTAAAATGACAAAAATAGAGAACTTCATATCTGAACTTGTCACTTAAAGGTGAAGCAAAAATCCTTAGCAGGAAAAGGGAAAAGAATCTAAGTCATCCATAGTATATGAGCAGAGGAAGAAAATTCAAGTAATTTTACATTTGGAAGCTAAAACACTGAGCCAGTAACCACTGGCTACTGTCTAAAAGTCTGTATCAAAGATGTTGCCACTCTCCAGGTGTTAAATAATCTGTGATCTGAATTTGTAGGCGTCTCCATTGCAGAAGCCCCATCACACGACTGATATTTTTGCAGAAACAACAGAGAGGATATGAATGAACTGTTCCCTAATTATTCTGGCAAGGCAGGGGAGGACATTCTGCACTTCATTCTCTGGTGTCATCAATTTGATGTCTTTATAACTGCTAAATTAATTTTTCTGTACTTCAGGAGTCTGCTTCAGTTTTTAATCTTCTAAGGATGAAATTCACCCTGCCTTTCAAAGTCTTAGGAAGTCCCCAGTGCAACAGATCTTATGATATTCTAGTGCCCACACTGAGGACAGGTAACTGGAGAAATCTGTAGCTGTTAAAGGTCTTTCTTTTTTCCTGTAGTACTTCATAATATTCCACAAGCAAGTATACACAGGCCTTCTGGGAAGATATAAGGGCACTACTGATAAACATTTGATCTATCTAGAGACATGCAGCCAAGACTGTGTAAAAAACACCAAACCATCTTTAGCCCAACACTCCTCCAAGAGGTAGCACTTTTTTTGTGTGTGTATATATACTACAAACATAAATATACCCTACCCTGGATTGGGTATTTTGGCATCCCATGATTATTTACTGTTCACTGTAAAAATGTTACTGCTTTCATTACTCCATAATAAATATATAAATAGAACTACAGACTGGCACAGGAAAGAACCATATTTCCTTTCAACTTTTCTCTCCGTTACACCAGGTTGCTCACCCAGAACTCAGCTGAACTAATCTTGTCCTTTTCTACTGCATAGAACAGAGTTTTTCATGCCATCCTAGTCACAGAAATTTCAGATGTTGGCCAAAAAAAATCAAGATCAACTTATCTCCATATCCACAACTGAGCTCCTGTTGTCTTTATTGCACAAATGATTTTAAGAGCCATATTGAAAGAAGGAGACAGTTGTGGCCAAGAACAGATTTCACCTTCGTATAAAGAGCCCATTACAGTTGTTTATATAAGTGCCGTAATTAGAAATATACCCTTTCAAAACATCCTATCTATTTTATATAGTTTTCATGATGAGTAACAAAAAATGGCATCCAGGTTATTTTTTCTGCTTTGGTTTATGAATATTACTTATTATTAACAACAACAGATACAAATGGATACCAACAGTCCAGAGAAAGTTAAGCATCTTTTTCAAGTGGCTTGTAATGTTTACTGTTTTTCTTAAATATTTTCATTTAGGTTCAACCATTCCTCTTGCTTATTGACATGCTTTGATAATATCCACACATAAATAGCCATAATAAATATGAAGGTATCACACTTAAATTTGGGAGGTTCCCATTCAGATCATGTGGGAATGTGGGAATGAGACAATAGGCGAACACTGACTAAAACAGATGCTTACTACAGTGCAATTATTTTCATATACAAGTAAATGAGAAAATTTCATCTTTCAGTTCAAAGAGAGAAGGTGCAGGCCCTAACTAAATAGCCACAGTGCCATTATATTATCTCTGTCTTAGAGCTATTCAACCAAAGAATACTCTTACACAGTGTTAATAAATTGCATTTCAAAAATGGTGTTTTGCTAATTGATTTTCCCCTTGTATATTAATGACGTTCAAACAAGACTACCAGAATAATATAATAATAGCATTTGTACCTTTGTCCTACTAGCATAATTATTCATGATTTCAAGGTCACGGGTAAAAACATCATATTTTATAAATCTAAACAATTAGAACACTGACTTCAGATATTATAGAACTATGTGGCAACTACTAATTCAAAGAACCAAACATCATCCTACATGCATAAGTTGTATTACATCATTTCATGAATTTGAATATTAGTGGAAGAATAAGAAACCTTGATGATGCATGATTGTTTCCAATGACTGAGTAATGCAAAATATAGAACTTGCAGCAGCACCAGCATGTTTAATTCTGACAAGAAATCATGGCATTCAAACAGGAATGAGATGATCCTCTTGATTTGACTATGTTATTATACAGCAAGTCACACCACATAATGTTGGAGCTTTTCTGCAGGCAGTGTGAGATTATGTTCTTGTATTTTTCTGCCATGGTAATGCACTAAAGCATTTACTGTCTTATCCTGATTACAACTCTTTGTAATGGAAAACTAAATACCAGGACTCTGTTTCACAGATATGGAGCTGCAAAATATAGTTGAACACTGCTAACGGTAGACCTGGAAATGAAACTTAAGTGTCGCTAACTCTATCTAGTCTCTGTTCTTCGGTGGCCACAATTTAAGAAGTTTACCTGAACAGAATTTATTGTAAGGACTTGTGTCTTTAATCTCTACTCATAACACTAATTATAGTACATTTATCAGAGCTGGAAGTACCTGAATGAAACTGGTCAAGGAAAAAACCTCTTCACACTCTCATGCTACTGCCTACTTTGTCATCCATTAAGGATATGAACTTTCTGTGAACGATGTAGAAAAAGAAGAAAGAAATCTGTTTGGGATGGAGTTTCTTATGGGAAATTACATAAAGCAGAACACTCAGCTCAGTTAATGAAAAATAAAAAATTACAATTAGGTGAAAAAGCGTGTGTGCTTAATCATTCCCAGCAAACATGCAAAACTCCCCTTAGAAAGTACACTCAATTTAGAAGAACAAGTTTTTATTGTTCAGGTGTTGAGAGTAGCGATCAAGAAGAAATGTTGCTACAGGCACTTGTTTGGCTAATGCCTTTTCTTTTAAACATGGGAAATTTTGCAAGCAGAGTTTGTATTATCCCTTCATAAGTAACCCTCAAATGTTCCTTTTGTCATCTTGTAGGATTTGAAACTAATCATGTAAGTTTTTCCCCTCCCACCTTACTGGTGGCTCAGTGATTTCATCTTGCTTGACCACAGGATAGAAGTGGCTGTGTGCGCACTTTTAAGCTGAACTTATGTTTTCTAATACTTGGCACATTTTCTTACTATCTTTTCTTTCTTTACCTCCAGGTAAGCCACATAGCACAGCAATGAGCAAAGAGGTAAGACTCCAGTTAAAATGATGTAATGCTGAAAATTAAATTTACACACAAGTGTTCCGAGTCTGGGTCATAGCTGGGTCACTCCTCTGAGTGGGAGGCAATCCAGCAAGGAGCACTAGATAATGATTTCTCTAAGCTGAGGCCCCTTTCAAGAAATATAGCACAAAGCTTTACCTTGATATCTGAATCTAATCTGATCCAATGTGTGTAATTACTGATATTTGTTGTGTGGTAGTAAGAAGTTATATTATTCTGTTATATCCTGTATTATGTCTCCTATTCCTTTCAACCTACTAGTGCCCAGAAATAAGCTTTCCAGTATCTGGACCCTTACCCAGAGATAGTGGTTTAGATAAGGACTAGCTGGCTGAGGCTTTTTACAGAGCACATATTGTTTAGAGTTGGGGGATTAATTCTTTTTCTTGAACAAAGAATGGAGTTTGTCTTGGTTGTTTAGGCACAGCTACATGTGGCCAGTGCTAATTTTTTATTTTTTTTTTAATCTGTATTTATCCACTGTGTTCATTTGCTTCCAGGTATAGCTATCACACACTCCTTCATAACCTTGAGATGAGCTTTTCTGTAATGGCTTCTAAGCAGGTT
Organism: Pseudopodoces humilis; assembly: GCF_049639895.1. Taxonomy (NCBI): domain Eukaryota; kingdom Metazoa; phylum Chordata; class Aves; order Passeriformes; family Paridae; genus Pseudopodoces; species Pseudopodoces humilis. Next base: position 14,562,454 of record NC_142208.1, read on the forward strand.
CCATCTTGGGATGGCAGGAAGCACCTGCAGAACATCTCAGCTCACATATAGCTAAGCAGGCCTTCAGGGGAGACACAGGCTCTTCTAGTCAGTCCAGGCTGGTGCAACAGGCTTTGCAAAACATCTATGAGTCTAAAAAACACAATCACATCAAAAGGTAAAGCAACCCAGATAATTTCCTTCTGTTGTGCCAGTTGTCAGCCTCTTGCATGTTGCGTCACCAATGATTTTGCTCTCTACCTGCGAAGTTTCCTGCTGCCACCTGACACTGCTGCAGTCAGCCACAGGCTGACAACCACAGCACCAAGAGAGCGACTGTCAGGGCCATTTTGCATGAAGCACACGCAGCTCCTACCCAGCGAAGCCCTAATGTGTTGATTTACAGAGTCCTCTTGGCTGACATGGGAAAATGAGTCTGGTCATGGTTGATTTAACATTTTATGGGCAAAGAGTCAGCCTGCTATAGTAAGTTTGCACTAGTGGAAATATTTTACACATTTACACACAAGTCCGCGAGAAAAAAATATTCAAGATACTCCGTGGTTTTGATTCTCACATCCCTCGAGCTCTACTGAAAACAACGTGAGTTTCAATTAATTAAATACAAAGGTGCCCGTTACGGGTCAGACCCTCAGGCTGAGTAAGCAGCTCCCGGTCCGCGGGCACAGCCGCCCGAGCAAGGAGGAGCTCGGCCAAAGGCTGCGGTGGGGCGCCGCGAAGAGGCTCGGGCGCGGCCGCCAGAGCCCCCGGCCAGCCCCGCTCCCCTCCCGCCGCCGCCGCCGGGGGCCGGGCCCGTCCCGCGCCCCGGCCCCGCTCTGCCCGCGCGGGGGGCGGGCGCAGCCGGCGGGCGGAGCGGACACGGCCGGCCCCGCCCGCCCCGGCGGAAGTGCCGGCGGCCGCGGGGCTGCCCCGCGCCTCTGGGCACGGCCGTGCCCTCCCGCAGGCGTCGCCGCTCGGGCCTCCCCGCCGAGGGGGAGGAATGACTTTGTCCGTAATGAACCGAAGCAAAGCGGCAGCGGAGCGGCCGCCTACTCCGCGCTGCCGGTGTGCTCGCCCCGAGCCCGCCGCCGGAGCGGGCGGCTGAGCCCGTGGGGCCCGGCAGGCGCGGCTCCGCCGCTGCCCCGCGCTGCCGCCGGGAGCCGGGCGGGGCCGGGAGAGCGCCCGGCCGCCCTGCCCGACCGCGGGCTGCCCTGCCCGCTCTCATCAGCCCCCTCTCCCGCCGGCACACCCGCACTCCCTCCGAGACCAGCGCAGCTGGACGGAAAATAAATTCAGGGGGAAAAAAAAAAAAAAAAAAAGAAAAAGCCTGTCAAATCTACCTCCGGCTAGTTCATCGGCCGAAAAGAAAGGGGGGAAAACGCGTATGCCTGCGTGGGGTGCCAGGAGAAAGATGAGTGTTTCTTTCATTAACCTAATGGTAATTGCAAAAAGACTCCCTTTTTGTCAGCTTCACCTAATCAAAACCGAATATCTGTATGTGGCACTGACAAAATCAGTAAAACTTCACCTTCGACTTTATTGATCTGAACAGACAGGCAGAGTTTTCTATGGTGTTCAATTTAGGGAATTAAAAAAAATCACTCCGCTAACAGCATTTGGTACATTTCTAACCCATATGTCACCTCAGTGCTTTAAATAATTATATTTGCATGCAGGGAGTGATTCATAAATATGTCAGGATTGTGAAATATAGGCAGGCATTTCAAACTTTCTATTTAAAAAACATGAATTATGGCCACGAAAAATGTGTTCCCATTTAAGGGTGATACGAAGTATTTGGTGTCTAGTACGGAGGCCCATCCATCATATAGACAATAAAGAGAGTTTTTGCCTGACGTTGGAAATTTATGGTTGCCCTTCTCTGCCCTAATAACTCAAGCACTGTGTCAGCCTGTGACAGCCTTTGCAGAAAAACAGCAACCCTGTTATCAATCAAAAAGCCCTTTTACATTTTTAGCAAAACTCTGATCATCCAGACACCCTTTTAATGTATATATTACATCATTATAGATCATTCTGCACTTTTACTGCAACTCAACAAAATGATCCATCACTTTAGGACAGTCCTGATGAACGCTGATGTAAATTATTTGCACATCGCTAGTACAGTACAAAATGAAAAATGTACTTTAGGTGGAATTAATTTTAGGGTGTAAAAAGCTAAAAATGAAAGCAGTGGGGATTAGAGGAGACCTAAATGCATCATTAGGGATAACTGAAAACAACCTAAGAGTTATTAAAAATTAAGATTATTTTAACCTTTTGAGATCGTGGACCTAGAGTGTTTGAAGAAAATAGCTAAGATACATTGCGTGCTTCTTCCTGCCCCTGCCAAACATAGCTGTTTTGTAATTGAGTCGAGGATCCTTGTTCATTTGCCATTAGAGTATTTAGATAAGGTTAATTATTTGGGTTCCAGTGCCTTTTCCAGGCATATCCTCAAAACTCTTCCTTATATCTCAAAGGACGCTGTTCCTACACTGTACCGCCCTGTTGAAGATGCATCTGGTTGATGTACACAGTTTCCATAACAAAGTTGTCAATAAACGTTCTCCACATTTGGGATCCGAGTGATGAAGCTGGAGATCGCCTCCATTGTGTGCCATGGTTAATTTCTGAGGGATTACTGTAACCAAATATGTGCTTAGTTGGTACAATTCTCTCCCGTAGCCTCCAGGCTTTTGCAGAAGATAAACACAAAGATGCCTTTATGATTGCTGGGATGGAGTGATCAGACCAAGGTGTTACAAAAGCTACAAGACTTTTTTTTTTTTTTTTTTTCTTTTTTTCACTCTTAGGATCTAGACGCCAAATACCAATTCAAGTTACTTATGTACGAATTAGGAAACGTGTTCACTCGCTTTGGGCTCAATCATTTTAATCGTAGTACATTTAAAAACATGAAATGACACTAAAAATCTCCATGCACTTAACAGGAAACATACCCAGCCTTGCTCGTGTCATTGCAATTATTTGACTTGCTCTCTCCCTCTAGAAAGTTACCTTAAGGCATATTTTAAATAACAGCTGTTTGCATAAGAAACACCTTAAACATAAAAGAGGGTAGATTTGGAAAATAGCTGTTGGCAAACGGGTTTCGACACGGGAGTAAAAATTTTCACACTCACACATGAAACAATGTCAAGAAGGAAATCTGTCAAAAGGCTAAAAAGAGAAAGGTTGGGGTGGGGTTTATTTATTATTAGGTGCATTAATCTCTTCCTTATCTCGGTGCAACAAAAGGAACAAAATTAGACAAACGCATTTGAGAACATTCTAGGTGAAGGTATCTTTCCGAAAGCAGTAAGCAACCAGCCAAACAAGCAAACAAAAGTGATTTTCTGCTCGTTTAGTAAAAATGCCACTGACTACTAAAATTCACGTTCGCTTAAACGTGACTATTATTTTGAAGATGGTTCTGAAATTATCACCACTTATAAAACGATTACCTACATCTCATGCAGAGTAAAATATATATTGCTTCTATGTGTTAGGAAAGTAATTACAATCATAAGGGTAAATATTTTCAGGTACTATGCGAACAGGGGAGAGGTTTGGAAATCTTACTTTATGTTGGCAAGCTTTCCAACTATTTGCTTTAATAGCATTCTGGAATAAATACCCCACACCTCTGCTGGATACCTGGGCAGATGCATCAGTTATTAGCTAAACACATGCAGTCTCGTATTAAAAAAAAAAAAAAGAGAGAGAGAGAAAGAGGGGGAAAGAGCTTCTCTCCAAATGTATGAAATCGTGGTGGTGTATTTCTGATAACCCATCACATTTCTTATCTTCTTATACGAAGTACTATCATTCTTGTGAGGAAAAAAAAGGGAAGAAGATACACCGATACACCATCTAAAAAAAAATGTATTGCAATGAATATCTTAATAAAAACCTTGGGGTAGATAGTGAAATGTAAGTACTATCAAAGGAAATAAATTTGATGCACCGGATGGACAGACACGTAACTGAATTGTGTTACGCGTAGAAACACAACCCAGACACAACTCAGCAACTCTGCTTCTGCTAATTAAAATCTTAATCTTGTTCGAAACGGTAGTAAAGAAAGGGGGGAGAAAGAAAAACCAACCAAACAAAAAAGCTAAACTAAAGGGCCTGTAGGGTTGTTGCTGTTCCGTTTAAAAGACTAAACGCCCTTTTCCAACATGATCTACAGAAGCTGACACTTAAATGGCAAGAGAGCAAGCTCGCAGAGCAGGCACGCTGGTGTCGAGGTTTCTTGCAGTTCCCTCTCCCGAGGGAAAAATACTCAGTCCGGGTTTTTTGGGTGATCCTGACCAGGGTTTGCAGCTCGCCAGCCTGACCTGTCAAGCGGATTATTTTAGAGGGAGATTAATAGGGGAGGCGGGCTGCAATAATAATCGTTTTGTTTGATGTGACAACTTTGATAGGCGTTGATTTACTTACAAACTGATAGGCTTTTAATTGAGCGCCTCCATCCAGCTTGAGATGAAAGGAAAACCGCATTGAAAAGCTGCCCGAGTGCCCTCGAGCCTCAATACTGATTAGCCATCTCGACAGTGAATAGTTCAAGGCATTTTCAAACTTTTTTTCCTCTCTCGCTCTCCTCTCCTCCTCAAATATCTGCCAGCCCACTCCTTTTTAAGAGAAAATAAATCATTTCCATTGTGTGCAAATAAAATCGACTTGACATGCTTGCCAATAGCTGGTAGGTAAAGGAAAGTGTGGACTGGCACTTGTTAATTAATTCCTCCTTTACTCTCCTTTTTTTTTTTTTTTTTTTAAAGTTACAATTTTCCTTTGTAAAAGGAGGAAGACGGGTTCCAACCCTTGCAATTTTTATTTTTTTTTTTTTCAAAGGAATAAAAGCAACAGCCACCAAAACTTCAACAAGACTACACAAGTAAATACCAAACAGCAAACCGTCTGCACGGACTCATTAAACAAGAATCCCTCGCGAAGGTAACGAGCAGGACAGAATCCTTCTTCCTCGGCTCCAGAGAGGAAAGGAGCCCGCAGCAGGCAAATCACAAACTCCGCACCGCTTTCAAGCTGCAGCCCCGCCGCCCGCCCGATCCTACGCGTGTGCATCCTAACTCCGAGCCCCTCGCTGGGAATCGTTTTCTGCGTGTGTTAAGCGCAGTGAATAAGCTCTCATAGCTCAAAAATGCTTTGGAGGGCGCAAAGGGGAGGAGATGTCTTGGGGCTGATTTTTTTTACAAGGTTCTACATAAAAAAGTTTACAGTATTGAGTGCGATTTAAATCTTATTTCAAAGGCTGAGTAGAAAAAAGAAAAAGAGAAGTAAATGAAAAAGCTGTCCTCTGAAGTTGCTAATTAAATTACCCTCTCATGCTTCTACTTCAGCCAGCAAGATCGGGGTTCGTGCTGTTCTCCCCGCTCCGTCCCCCGCTTTTCCCGTCGGTGCGCTGCCTGTTTTATACATGTACCGGCTATCGCCTGTGCTTCCTTGGCTTACAAGTAAAACAACCCTTTCCCGAAATCACCCTCACCTCCACAAGAAAGGAGAGAGGGAAGGAAAAATGGGGAGGGAGAGCCTTCCCACAGCTGACTCTACCTTAAGACAATTAATCTTTAGTCTTTCACCCTGGGAGGCAGGATAAATACAACGAGAAAACAGATAGGAGTCTCCCCGGTCCTGTAAGGAAAACAGCTGTTCCAAGCACTTTAATGCAAATGAACACAAATGAAGGTTTCAGCTTTTTTTTTTTTTTTTTCTTCCAGAGTTTTACTGCACTCCATTTATCAATTGGACTTGACAACAAAAGAAAGAACTGGGGGAAAACCTGGGGCAGATTCAAGTCACTTCCACTCTAGATAAAGGAAAGGGGGGGGAGTTCCTTGAGGGCAAGTTGTGGGTCTTGTCAGTCCTATTGCAATATCGTGGGTTTTATGCAAGATTTCTTTCTCTACCTCCTTCCCCCTGCCTTTTAATTTTGATGGTCTTGCAAGATGACCGCGGTGATTGCAAAATGAAAGTGCGTTTATGACTCTCTACTGAGAAGTTATGCCAATAAACCTTATCTTTCAGAGAAAAGATAGAAATTACAAAGTTTGTTAAAATTAATCTCATCTTTATTAAAGCTAGAGGAGTTCCGTGTATTTATACTACTACTACTCTATACGCTATAGTAAAAGAGTAAAGTGGTTTAAATAAAATACAGCAAATATACTTACTGCGTTGCAAGATTTAAAGGGTACCGCTTGGCGGGGGCGGGGGAAGGGGGGATATACCGCGGAAAACCTGCTTTACATACACCTCGAAAGAAGAGCAGGTCATTAAAGACTATCTGACACATCTGTTTAGGGACTGGGGCAGATCGGTGTTTCAAGAGAAGAAAAAGGACTTGTTTCAGCAGATCTAAACGTGAGAAAGTGAAAGTCCTTCCTCTCGTCCAGCCCTTCCAGGATCAGCGCCTGTTCTGGTTGGAGTCCAGGTCAGGAATTGGACGCGACCCCTAAAGCACTTGCCTTGTTCTTCACTTGTCAAACGTGTTTTATCTCTAAGTGACCTTTTTGTTAATGTTGTAGATTGTGTGGGCCACCATGTCAGATCCGGAAACAAAAGTAAAAGATTGATTAACACATTTTGCCTGTGAAAAAATGTTATGGGACGAGGAGGTGGGGGGATAGTGGGAAGCAAAGTACAAAGAGAAAAGAAAAAGGCAACCCAGCGACTTGAAGGGCTGCGGATTCCGCTCGGGGCAGCCGCCGGCACCGGTAAAAAACGGGGTTGAGGGCAGAGGACTCGGTACCCTTCGGGAGTGCACCGACACAAAGCAGGACGTGTGTAACGCCCGGCTGGACACCGTGCGCGTACCCAGAAGGCTCTCAACACAGCCTAGCTAAAAATCAAACACATAAATGGCGAGCCAATACTCTCGTTAAGGCGAGGGGCCGCCTCCCCAGGCCCCCGCTGCCGGCGACCGGTTCAGCCCGGCGGGTGCAGGGACGAAGGACACTTTCGAAGAGGACGAAAGGGGAAGGGGAAGAGGAGTCCAGCAGCCCTCCCCGACAGGGTGGTGAGGGGCTGGGGAGGGCTACCGGCTGCTGGCAAACAAATCCAGTTTACTCCAAGGATTTATTCCGTAAATTAAAAGGCTTTTTCTTCCGAGGAGCCCGTCTCTCCCTCTGTTTTCCTTCCTCCCTCTCTCTCCCTCTCTCTCCTTCCCCCTTCAAGTCACACCAGGCTTGTAATCAGCAACAAAAGCTGACATAAATCAAGGGCGGATTGACAGGGGCTGACAAATAACTGATTGATTGCGGTTGGGGAGCACTGACAATTGACGGCGGGGCGGAGAGTCCCGAAAGGCGGCGGCGGGCTGTGCGTGACAGCCCCGCGTGTGACGACCTCCCCCAATCCCGCCGCGCTCCCCGCCCCGCCGCAAGCCGCGCCGCAGCGCCCCGGCCCCCGCCCGCTGCCGCCGGCGACGTGCAGGCCGGCGCTCTGCAGGTTCTCGTCCGGGCCTCCCCCGCGCTGTCAGGCGGGAGGGGCGGGAAAAGCGCCCCGCGCCCTTCCGCGGCTCCCGGGGGGGAGACGGAGCGGCGGCGGCCCCGGAGCGGAGCCGGCGGGCTGGCCCCGGGGAGGGGGACGCGGGCCGGGCCCGTAAGCGCCGAGCGTGGCGGGCGCCAGGTCGTGCTCGGGGCGGTGTGCGAGCGGCGGGGGCGGGCGGGGGGAAGGCGGCGGAGCCCGCGGCCCCCCCCCGGCAGGCGCGGCGCCCCCGGCCCCGCGGCCGCCCCGCCGCTGCCGTGCGATCCGCGCTGGCTGCGGAGGAAGAAAAACGTTCGCAGCGCGCGATGTGAAACACAGAATTAACGCCCATCCCATCCTAGGAGCGAAAACAAGGAAGGAGGGGAGGGGAGAGGGAAGGCGGACGAGAAAGGGAAGGGAAAAAAAAAAAAGAGCGAGAGACCATTAAAAACGGAGGAAAAAAAAAAGCCCAGAAAAGGGAACGTCACATCCCCTTGACCCTCCAATCACCTCGGGGTCCCATTTGATTGGAAGGCGGCAAAGGCTTTAATCTCAGACTAATTCAGCTGCTTTTGAAGTGAGTTTCTTTGCCAGATCCCGGGCTGGATGGGCAGCGGCTCGCATCACAGCTGAGCGGCGGAGGCGAGCGCTCCGCGCCGCGCCAGCCGGGGGAGCTGAGAGCGGCCGAGGGGGACCGCGGCACACGCTCGCAGCCCCCACCCCCGCCCCCAGCACAGCCCAAGGATTACTCGGCTTTTTTTCCTCCTCTTTCTCTCCGGCCGGCTCCCCCTTTCCCTCCCCCTCCCCACCCACGCCCTCCCCGCCAGAGAGAGCCACGGGACATTGTATGTTTGTTTTTCTGCTCGGGGGGCGTGTGGCTTTTTTCCTTTCTCGCCCGCAGAAAGCGAGCGAGCGTTTCCGAGTGCGAGCGGCGCCACTTGCCCCAGTTTTCATGCGAGGTTTTGGGTCATGATCACATCGCCCTCGCTTTCTGCTATAAGAAGTAGTAAGCGCAGCAGCAGCCTCAGCGAGCCCGGAGGCAGCCCCCGCCGCAGCCGCAGCGCCGCCGACCTCGCCGGGCCGAACGGGCACGCTGGGAATAACGGCAGCAGCGCCGCCGCCAAGCCCTGCTTCCACGCCGTCCCCCCCTCGGACCCGCTACGCCAAGCCAACCGCCTTCCCATCAAAGTCTTGAAAATGCTCACGGCGCGGACTGGACACATTTTACACCCTGAATACCTGCAGCCTTTACCCTCCACGCCCGTCAGCCCCATCGAGGTAAGGACCGGGCCCCCGTCGCTTTCTCTCGTCCCTGCCCGGGCGCTGGCTGTGCATGGCGGCTCCGCCAGCCGCCCTCGGCACTTTCCTGCGCTTTGAAATGCATTTATACCGGGACAGGGACATTTTTTGATCTCGAGTTAGTGCGAGAAACCGCTCCTGGGTATTGTTTCCGTGTTTACTGGGATAATTTCTAGTTCCTGTGTAAATTAATATTTTCTTTTTGCTATTTTGAGATTTTTTTTTTTTTTTTTTTTTTTTTTGTGGAGGGGTGAGTAGAAGGAACCGATCCACGCTGGGGTCACGATTCGGCCACGCAAATAAGCAGCGCTCCGAGCGCCAAACTACCTTGCTTTTGCAGGGGGTGTTTTGGGGTAGGGGGGGGACACACACGGGACGGGACGACACGGCGCGGAGAGCGACAGGCTCAAGCGTGGGTGCGGCAGGATAACTATTTCGGCTCGCCGACCGATTCTTTTCAAGTACCGACACGGATCTGTACTTCGGGGGGCCTGTTGGTCCCCTTTCTGCTCTGCCGAGGTTGCCAGTCCCCCTCTGCGTAGCTCGCTGTTTGCGGGACCGAAACTCGAAACGGAGCTGGTGGTGGGAAGGGTGTGTCTGTGGGAATGAATGATTTCATTAAGGTCTCTGCGGAGCGAGGACACCCTTCTCCGGGGGAGCCCTGCTCGCCGGCTGACTCGGGCTCTGTTTATAAATAGTGCCACCAGTCAGGGTGCAGAAATGCTGCAGTCGCTATGGTTCACGGGCGGGTTTGCGGGCCAGCGCGGCCCGAGCGATGCCGAGACGCCGAGCTCCGAGCTGCCCGAGCCGCTGCCGGGGAGGCTGGGGGCGTTGAAGGCGGCCGCGGCGGGCTCGCAAGGGATACGAAAATCCCCGGCCCTTTTTAAAGGCTTTATGGAAAATGGTGCATTCAGGGGAGGGGGCTGTCAAGTTGATGAATGCGCACAAACTGTTCGTTACTTCCAGGCTGTACTCTGCAGAAACCTACGGGACAGGAGTCCTATGTATGCAATGGGGGTTTTCTCAGACCCCGATTAAATTTCTTTCTGTGTCCTTTGATTTCCGCAGCTGGATGCGAAGAAGAGCCCCCTGGCCCTTTTGGCACAAACTTGCTCGCAAATAGGGAAGCCGGACCCGTCCCCTTCCTCGAAACTCTCCTCGGTCACCTCCAATGGCTCCGGAGGCGACAAGGACTCTAAATCGGGCCCCTTGAAGCTCAGCGACATCGGCGTGGAGGACAAATCGAGCTTCAAGCCGTACTCCAAGCCGGGCGCGGAGAAGAAGGAGCCGGGGGCGACGGGCTGCGCGGGCGCCCCCGCCGCGGGGGTCGCGGCCGGGGAGAAGTCGGGATTCCGGGTGCCGAGCGCCACCTGCCAGCCGTTCACCCCAAGGACAGGCAGCCCCAACTCCAGCGCCTCCGCCTGCTCGCCCGGGCTGCTGCCGGCCGAGGGAAAAGGCGGGGAGGACAAGAAGGACTCGGAGGGCTGCGGAAAGAGCGGCAGCTCCGGCTCGGAGGGAGGCCCGGGCACCACCAGCATCAGCCACAGCCGGATTAGCGTGAGCTGTGCCGGGATTAACGTGGAGGTCAACCAGCACCAGGAGAGCACGCCGGGCTCCAAGCCCATCGCGTCGGACTCCGCCTCCTCCTGCAGCAGCACCACCGCCACCTCCTCCACCTCCGTTCTGGGCTCCGGCCTCGTGGCCCCCGTCTCCCCTTACAAGCCGGGCCAGACCGTTTTCCCCCTGCCCCCGGCGGGCATGAGCTACCCGGGGACGCTGGCTGGAGCCTACGCCGGCTACCCGCCACAGTTCCTGCCGCACGGAGTGGCTCTGGACCCCACCAAATCCTCCAGCCTGGTGGGGGCCCAGCTGGCCGCCGCCAGCAGCCTGGGCTGCAGCAAGCCGGCGGGGTCGAGCCCGCTGGCGGGCGCGTCGCCGCCGTCGGTGATGACGGCGAGCCTGTGCCGAGACCCCTACTGCCTGAGCTACCACTGCGCCAGCCACCTGGCAGGCGCCGCCGGAGCCTCCTGCGCCCACGACCAAGCCCTCAAGTCCGGATACCCCCTCGTCTACCCCACCCACCCTTTGCACAGCGTCCACTCCTCGCTGACCGGCGCCACGCCGCCCTCGCTAGCCGGCCACCCTTTGTACCCCTACGGCTTCATGCTCCCCAATGACCCCCAGCCACACATCTGCAACTGGGTGTCGGCCAACGGACCCTGCGACAAGCGCTTTGCCACCTCGGAGGAGCTGCTTAGCCACTTGCGGACCCATACTGCCTTCCCGGGCACCGATAAACTCCTCTCCAGCTACCCCAGCTCCTCGTCGCTGGCCAGCGCAGCGGCTGCGGCCATGGCGTGCCACATGCACATCCCCACGACGGGCGCCCCGGGCAGCCCGGGCACCCTGGCCTTGCGCAGCCCGCACCACGCGCTGGGACTCGGCAGCCGCTACCACCCCTACTCCAAGAGCCCCCTGCCCACCCCCGGGGCCCCCGTGCCCGTGCCCGCTGCCACCGGACCCTACTACTCCCCTTACGCACTCTATGGGCAGAGACTCACCACAGCCTCGGCCCTGGGGTACCAGTGAGTGCAGGCAGCGGGGCTTTGACACACAACACAAAGTCTAGCGGTAAGGGAAGGAAGCCCTGCGAAACTTTATAAAAGTTGGAAAGAAAAAAAAAAAATCTGACTTTTTATAAAATAGTGTTCATTTGAGGACTGGATCCATGAGCACTGTATTTATTTATGTTAGCTTCAAGCGGGACAACGAATCATAAAGTGCATTACTAAACTGAGCTCAATAGGTAAAAGTGGAACACCCATTGTAGAATATAAATAAAAAGATAGAGGTCTTCTCTTTAATGTTACTTTAAAATTGCTATGATTGTATTGTACGTTCTTATTTAATGTCTCATTGAAACAAAAAAATTTACATGCATGTTTGTTACTAAAAAACAACTCGCAATTTGTCAGTTATAATTTCAAATTGCAATTATTTTTAAGGTGTATACCCTTGAAAGAGAATTGGTATTTTTTTGTATGTATTCTGGAAGAAAAAACAAAAACAATTCTATTCCAAAAACCTCATTTGCCTTATTTTGTTCTTTAAAAGGAACACTTAACTATTTTTAATTTTTAAGTCTACCCTGTAAAAAGGGTTAAGTAAGGTTTACGTCATGTACTAAAATAGACAATGTATCGCTTTAAAGATTAAAATTCCGTATATTTGATGTATTAAAAGGTTTTACTTTTTTTTTTTTTTTTTAAATACGCTTTGATTCTGTTATAAAACCCGAGTAGGTCTTGGATGGAGGTGACTGCTAATTTCTCCTTAAGCGTTTATTCAATTTTAATTAAAAATTAAAAAAAAAAAAACAACCAAAGTTTTTTTTTATTGTAACCCCAGGGCTCTCAAAAAATAATCAGACACAGTTGGCTTTTTTTTTTTCCTCTTCAGTAGAATTTGTTGGCACGAAATAGGAAAAATGAGAATCGCTTAAATTTTAAAGAAGGTAAACTTATTTTTATAATGTTTTTATTGTGAAATCTCTGTTTTTTAAAAGTAGTTTTCAGCTAGAAGACATCGTTCTTTCTTGAGAAAGAAACGGGGAAGGCAAGACTGTTTTGTAAAAGTGTAAGATGATTATCCGAAAGCTTTTTCTTTTTTCTTTTTTTTTTTTTTAACAATGCAATGCATAACTATTCATCTCTTTCTAAATGAGAAGTTCAGAAGTAATTAGGGAAGCTTGAGCTCATCCAGTTATTTTCAATTTCTCTCTTCAGTTCGCACCGCAGCACAAAAGATCATCACGTTAAAAAAAAAAAACAAAAAACGGACAGCTCTGAAAACTCATTTTATTTTAAAAAGGAAGGGACGGGAAAAAGAAAAGAAGCCATCCGTTATTTGGGCCGAGTTTGCTCTTTTCCTGAAGTGCAGTGCCAAAGTTGACGGGATACCGAGAGGGGCTGCCCCTGCCTGCGCCGCGTCTCTGCCTCCCCAGCCCGGGTTTGCTGGCGCCCAAGGGCCACCGCCCAGCTCCGGCTCGTCGTTCTGCGTTCAGGTAGGAGCGGGGGCTGCGACGGAGAAGCCAGAGCAGCTACCGAAACTGCGGAACGAGCCGTTGCCGCCGAGCTAGTCGGAAAAGCGATAACCAAGGCGGTAAAAGCGATGCCAGCGAAGGGCTGTGCCCCGGCGCTCGCAGGCGGCGGCTCAGGCGGAGCCGGGTACCTGCTGGCTCTCGCCTGGCCCCGCTCCTCCCGCTGCCCTCGCCCCGGCCCCAGCGCCACTGCCACTGGCGGGGGGCAAAGTTGCAAGAGGCGACTTTGCTTGACAAATCGCTGGGTTTGCTTTCTCGTTCTGGATCCCCCCACAATATAATTACTGTTCAGAGTTTCCCGTGGCGCCCAGATGCTAATTAGTCTAATACATTTACTCCAGATAATTAGTGGAAGTTAGCGTTAATGTGCAAAGGCGAGAAAAGCAGCAAGCTGCTGAAGCTCGGCTCGCTCTCTGGGGCCGGGACACGCGCGGGGAGGCCGGTGCTGGGCCGCGCTGCGGCTCTTTCGGCTGTCCGAAAGCGGCACGGGAAACGCTTTGAGCTTCAACCAAATGTGTTCCCCCTCCCCGCACCCGCCTTAAATGGGAAAGCGACCTTTGCGTATCTCTGCTTTAGGAAATGTAAAACGAGCTCTCGTTATGAACCGATGAGTTAGAGAAAGGGAGGAGAGGGCAGTGCTGTTAACTGCACCAAGTAAACTTTAGTTATAAAATAAGCGGATACAAACACAGAAAGTAATCGAAAGAAGGGCTTCTCGGGTCGGGGGTGATGGTGGCGGAGGATTCATCCAGCGAGCCCGAGAAAGGCAGAACAAGCTCGCAGTCCTCTCTCAATGCCGCACTCCCCCCGCCCTCTCCTGCAGCCCGGCCAGACTGCCTTCCCCGCTTCGCTATTTTAACTACGCTTAATTTGAGGAAAATTGCATTTCAGGCTCCATCTGGGTGTGCAAGCAACAGTTACAGTTTTGCCGCGATTAAAACACACCACCATTGCCACGTTCCTCTCCTGTTCGTGTGTTTTACAATTACGGATCTTTTAACAGCTGCAGCTCAGACTTCGCTAGCCAAATCCCATCGCCCATCAGGTGTGGCAGGGGCGATTTAAAAAGAGCGGGGGAGGCATTTGTGTCCTGGAACCCTAACTGCAGTTTTGGGGATTTCAGCTCTGAAAAGTTAGACGCAATGATTGCTGATGCCAGTGGTGAAATGAACACTTAATGCTATTACTACTGTTTTGCTCAGACACTGTCCCCGAGGTTAAAGAAAAAATTAAATACATTATTTTATATGTAGAGTGGTGATAAGTAGGTCTCTCTTCCAGCCTTGTTAAGTACATGACCTGGCAAGTGCCACCTAGAATTTTGATATTAATCTATGAAATTCGCCTTTTTTTTCTAATAGAGATTGACTTATGGACATTAACGTTTTTAGGTAAAAGGAGTACGTTTGTTATTCCTCACCACTCCCCCTCCCGTTCTTACTAACTGGATGGGTTGTGGATTTGACAGCAGCCGCTGGTCCATGCCACCGAACTAAAATAATTTCACAGTGAAAAACCAGCTTGAGAGGACAAGCAACAGAAGGGCAAAACCCATCAAAACCCGAAACTGTGATCAATCTGACCGGAGTCAGGCATACATTAGTTTAAATTAAACAGTTTTGTCTTTCTCACAAATCTTTTTTGAACATTAAAGATAGAATCATGTAATATTTAAATCAACTCTTGTCAGATGCTAAGTGCAACTGAAGAACCAAAATAAAAATTAATGCGTTTCCATCCACTCTCAAAAGCTTACTTTGGATGCCACTTCGACAAAATACTTCTGATAAGCAACGGTTAGAAAAGAAGGGTCCTGTTTATCTTATCTATGGGGAAATGTAATTAAGGTAGTTTTATGAAGCAATAAAACACCAGACTCCACAGACAGCAAAGGAGTCTCTGTAACGTATCTGAGCCTAGATGGGCATATGTATCTTGGCTTGTGTGCACAAGCCCACACTAAACACACACATATACACATGCTTGCCTGGTTTTAGAATGCAAAATGTATACTAGAACGAAAATACAAGGGTGCCTTTATTACGGGAAGATTTTCCTCAGTGATAAGAGACTCCATTTGCTAAGATGGGAAAGTCACCCACTGCCCATTCACCACCTTTTGAGCCATGCTCAGCGCGGCCAGCAAGGTACACGCGTGTACTGTGAGTGGGGCTGACCCTCCTCTCCCTAACCCGAGGTTTGTAATGATCTACCCACACCTACAGTCCAAATCACTCAGGCAAAGGGAATCCTGAAGGATCCAAACTTTCCCAAACAAAAGTAAATATGCATGTTGCTATTCTGTAAAAGCATTGATCAAACTTCATTCTTTCATACGTAGAAAAGGTGGAGAGCAATGCTACCTTGCTTTAATACCGTTGGCTTTCGTTACAGGCTTTCAGTAGACCACAGTTTAGGGGGTTTTTTATAGTCGTTGTTTTTTGGTTTTTGTTTTGTTTTTTAAATTTTGTGTTTTCTTTTGTTGTTTTTCGGGTTTTTTGTTTGGTTGGTTTTTGGTTTTGTTTTTCTTCTTTTAAGGAGCAAAGTGGAAAATCGCTGGAGCCACCAGCACCAAATTCCTTTTCCATACGAATTTTTGGGTATAATTTTTGACATTTCTATATCAATTTTGACATTGTTGAAATACCCCACCAGCCCTGATTCTTTCTACACCATGAAGCACAGCTCGCACTGCTTCATGAGCAGACCTGAGGCAGGCAAGCAACCAGTTCTGATCAGAGGTGTCTAATCCCTGCTAAATCTCTTTCTCAGCTCACTCCTGGAAAATTCGGGGCAGACTACCTTTTCTTTTTTTAAGGTAAAATTTTGTTGCGATGAAGCAGAGGTGTCAGAAGAAAAAAGACGGACCCTGAGTCTGTATGCTCTCACCTCGTCGGAGGTGGAATGCTTTGGCAGCAGAGACGTGGTTGAAATTTGATCAGATTATACATTTGAGCCTGTGCATAAATGCGAAAAGACTGTCTTAATGCTGGATATTTCTCCATCAACATCAACCAGGTGCTGCTGTTGCAAAAATCCCACCTCCGGCTGCTTGCTCTGTGCGTGTGTGCACGCACAGCGATGCACAGACTTTGTTCTCTCTTAATGTCTGAAATTCATCAACTACCCACCCCCGTTCCCAGCCCCACGTCCCCTACGTGAAAAAAAAGTGAATCCGTTCAGGCTTTGAATATTGTGTAAGAAGCCTTGTGTGTGTATTTTTTTTTAAATCTTCAAATGAATTAAAGACAACCTGACAATGCTGTCATCTGTCTTCAACGTCACATCAAGGCAAGAAATAATGATAACAGAGCAGCAGAAGGACGCCCACTGAAACCTGGAGGATATATATACACATATATATACACACACACATATATATGCCTTGAAACAGTTTGAAAGAGAACAAAATTAGATTACCGCTCTTAGGCTATCGCGGTAAAAACGTGTGGGATTTTGTGTGTGTAAGTGGCTCATCTTTCCTGCCTCATTTTGTGAAGCGCGTGCTACTCGATCCAAACCATTTCTGTGGGATGGCACAAGAAGACGAGCAGGCACACTCCTCGCTCCCAAACTACCAAGACCAATGGAAGCACAAAAATCTCTCCCCTCCCCCTCCGCCGTTTCAGGTTCACGTTCCAGTTAATAACAAGCGTTAGTGCTCTCCTGAGGCGCGGGCCAGAGCGGGCACGCTGTACGCGGAGGCCCGGGCGGGCGCGTTACGCGCAGCTGCCCGGGGGAAGAGGGGCTGCTCCCGGGGAGGAAGAGCGAGGAGCGGCTCCCGGGGAGGAAGAGCGAGGAGCGGCTCCGTGGGAGGAAGAGCGAGGAGCGGCTCCGTGGGAGGAAGAGCGAGGAGCGGCTCCCCTTTGTCTGCGCGGCCCGCGGGCGGTGTCGCTCCGGGCCGCCAGGCGGCGCTGCGGGGGGCGCCGGGGCCCGGCCGGGACCCGACGGACACGGCGTGTTCGGGCTCCGGGAATCGCCCCGCAGCTCCGCAGGGCAGCACGGCTGTACAAATGGCTTGCCCAGATAAAAACAGATAGGCCGAACTAAAAAAAAAAAAAAAAAAAAATTAAAAAAAATAGCTAAAAAACTCCAAACAACCAAAAAACCCCATGGTGGTTGGTTTGGGGTTTTTTTGTTTGTTTGTTTTTTGCTTTTTTTTTTTAATAATCACTCTTGTAATCTCATTCGCTCTGAAGGGTAAATAAATTGCAGTTGTATGAAAAACAATTGGTGCTACATGTGTTCATAACAGATGGGAATCTTATCACAGTTTAACTGTAATAAATTCTGACTTCTGGAAATGGTAATTTCTACTCCATGCTGGATGTCTCTTTTCTACTGTAATAATAGGGCTACGAACTCTTGAGAGCAGGCGGAAAAGTTTTCGCTGCTAGCGTTGCTCAAGAGCCAGGGCATGTTCCTGCAGCCTCTTCCCAACTGCGGATCTTTCAAAGTTTGTGTGAAAACGCATCTGAAAATCAAAAGGGAGAGAAAACCCTGGTGTACAGGGAGACAAACAGCTGATCCTTCTCCCGCTGGGTAACATTATTTACCGAGGCCAACGATAATAGTCTTTAAAATACATGCAGAAAACCTAAGAACGAGCTCTCTGTGTGAAGAAGCCCTGGCAAATGACAGATCAGCTTTGCTTTGTGAAGAGAGAAAATGCGAGAAGAAACCGAGCCCCCGAGGAAGGGGGAACCAAACTTTGGATTAATCCCCCCGCGCTTCAGCTCACAAAATTAAAAAATAAATTTGAATTACCACTGAAAGGATAAAATTATAATAATAAATTGTCCATATTCACTGGGGCTGCGGGACTAATTATTTTCACCATCTCGGTTTCCCATTGCTGTTTATCAAGTCGCAGGATAAACGCTTGTAAATCCATTACATTTCCATAAATCCTTTCGCCACTTTGTTTTTGGCCAGTGCTTTTGCAACATTAATTGATTTTATTGCACTTTCTGAAGTCACTGTTTATTAAACTCAAGCAACTTCTCCCTGAAAGCCTTGGGTTTTTCCATCGACATACCAAATCCAAAACGGGAATTACTGAGCCTGCTATAGGATCTAGTCCCTTTTTTACCCCCCTGCTGTGATCCTGATGGCAAATGCGAACTGCAAATTACAAGTTTCTAATAATCTACGCTGTTACAGAAAACAGCCCCTTTATCGCTGTTGAAAAATTAGTCTAAATCCAAACACCACCTTTCCCCATTGTTTTTAAACGGGCGGAAGCATGAAATGCTACTGGACGATGGAGATCTAACAGACTAAGAGACTCTCTGCGAGCCTTTTACCTTACTGGGTGGACACAGTTATTTTTAGAAAAGGATTTTCGATGTGTAACTAGAAGTCCAATGCAATTTAGAAATGGGTACGCAGGCTCCAGGTTTCTCAAACCCTTCTCCCCTTTTCTTCAATCACCTTAAGAAAACTGGCCCAAACCAGCCTTAAACCGATAAATGATTTCTCACTTAGTATCAGCTGATTTCCAGTTCCTTTAGCTGTCACGCTAGCCCCGTGACCATCATTTAAAAGCGTCAAAAGCTAAGGCTGGTGTTGAAGCGCTCTGGCTCCGTGGCACGCTGCTGCCCCGGGCAGCGAGCCCCTCCTCTCCCCGCCGGCTGCGCCTCCGCACGGCCGCTGCCATCCCTTCCCTAACGAGGAGGCGTCCCTGCCATGGGCGGCTGCCACGGAGTCACCTCCAGGTATTTCAGTGACGCAAGAGCCCTGTAAAACGCAGATAATTATTACAGATCACAGAAGACATGCAGAACTGCCTGTTTTCCGCCTAATGCGGTTATTATGAACGTACCCTTCGTATTACAGACTTAGGGTTTGTACCCTACCCTTGGCTCCTCAGCCCTTTTAGTCACATAAGCCGCGACCCACGTTTTGCAAAGGTGAAAGCATCAGTTGTTAGTGATGCGGTCATTACTTACACTGGGAGGAGGAGGGCAGGGACAGGGACAGAAAGCCGAGGAGCTGCCCCTGCCTGAGCCTGACCCCCGCGGGCTGCGGGCGAGGAGGGCAGGGCTGGGGGCCCTGGGCCAGCCCCAGGACCTGCTGCGGCACCTCCCCGGGTCCCCCCGTTGGAGACGGGCGACAGGAGAAAGGCCGGAGCGTCTCCCTGACTTCCCTCTGCTTGGGACGAGATGGGGCACTGGCCCGAGCAGCAGTCACCTCGGCACCCTGACGGCACGACCAGGAGAAGCCGTTCGGCTTTTTCACGGCAACGCATGCTGCTCGGAAAAGGCCACCTCTGGCATTCATCCACTGCCACAGCCTTAGAGGGAACGGTTCAGCTGGGACAGACAGCTCAGGTGCTAGGACTCGCTCATAAGGGAGGTAATCCCACTACTAACACCCTTTCAGCCATCACAAGATCTAAAACTGCAGCTGCAATGTAATGGTTTAATTTCACTGAAGTTAGTAAGCATCAGCCCAGATTCTCAAGCACACCAATCTATCTCAGACTTGCTGGGAAATGTCCCCCCTCTTGTACAATTCACAGCCCTTAATCTTCTCTTTGTGGAGATGTATTTTTTCCTACCAGGAAAGATCAACTACTACCATCATCTGCTGCTTTCTTTCTCCGTGCTTGAAGTACTTGTCTTGAGGCAGAGGAATATGCATCAATTCCCCGATCTGAAAGATTTCAAACCCACAATCCTCACTTCTTATTTGGGTTCTCAGTCACTGGATATTCTGATGTGGGAGAAATCTCCATTTGCTCCTTTGAAGGCATTTCATTTTGCATAAAAGTGCGCTGAGCCAGAGGGAAAGAGAAGGAATTAACAAGGTTGTGGTTATGGTTGTTACCAAAGCCCAGAGCTCGGGTGTCCCAGCCAGTGCTCAGATCTAATCTTGTTCCTACCCACTCTCTTTGCCCAAGAAAAAGCTTTAAACATTCCATACAGAAGAGGCAACCTTTGCAACCTGCCCTTTTCACCCTAAATGGTAATTAGAAAAGATGAGTCTCCTGCTCTACTCAGGGGAATTAGGAAAAAATCCAAATCTGTAGCCACCAAGCTGTTAGACAAATAGCTAACGGAATATGCACCTTTGAGTCACAATTTTTTTCGAAGAAAGTAGAAGCCGCCATGGCACGTTAGGTGACAGCAGGCTTTGCCTGACAAGGCTGCAGTAAAATGTAAGGCTTCCCACTGCATGCACTGATTATAGAGCAAACTAAAACTGGTTCTTGTAGTAGAATTAGCAGCTGTGCAAGTAAAAATATTTCTCCTCTTTGGCCTGTATTTTTGTTACTTTGTCCCACCCTATATGGAGCCACTGAAGACCATCTCCACTAACCTGCTTACCACTGCCTTGATCAGGCTACCACAGAAATTCAGTGATGGAGACCAAAACAAACCCAGTCAAAACCTTACTTGTTGCTACATATTTTTACAAGATTAAGTTAATTTTGTCATCTTCTAAAGAGAAAAATAATTGCCTTATAGCCAATTTCCATCATAAAATACTTGAGCTCATGAGTCTGAGAACATTCATATGATTTTTTTTCCTACTTCCCCTTTCAATTCACCTTCTTTTGCAAGATTACAATTTCCTTAAATATATATTGCACCATCAGGCCCAAGCAATGTGTTCCAGGTAAAACAGATGAGTAGAAATAAGTGTGGTTTTTTTTTTTTTTTGTTTTGGTGTTATTTACTTATTTAAGAAAGATCAGCTGCTAAATACGTTTCAGTAGAGGTGTCAAATATTTTATGAAAAGAGCTGATCACATTTATAATTATGGTCTTCAAGCTGACTTTATGGAGTTAGAGTAAAATGTTATGCTTGATCAAAAGCAGATATCCTACATACATCAATAGGTTTATAAAAAGATTGAGAAAGGAATTTAGACCAGATGCAGCAACTAATTTTTCTAGTTTAACTGTGCAATTTGGTTGAGAAACAAATGGTTGTTGATGTATCTACAAAACAGGTACTGACAAATTCTCTGAGAAAACTGGCTACTCACAGTGCCACAATCTTGTTTTAGAGTTCAATAAACTGGTGAAGTGTTATAGCAGGTCTTACCTCCTCAATGAACAGTTCACACTTTTAATATTATTTTAATGTACCTATTTCTAAAGTAACTGAGTAAAAATGGTACAATTTCCTGCATGTAGATACTATTAAAGTAAGCAAAAATACTGCTTGATTCTACCTGTACTGCTAGTTTTACCAGTATCGTTTAATCCCTATTAGAGAAGGCACTTGTGAATCATCATAGCTTGTGTATAAACCAGGTCACAGGTTATGAAAAAAGCTCACTCTGTAAGGGAGAAAATATTTATTCTAACTAAAACACTTCAACTTGTATAAGCAGTGTTCCACATGGTTAATTGTGTTTGCTGGTTAATGGGATTGTGTCAATTTACATTTATACATTTAAGCCATTAAAACTTGCACACACCCTAAATTCACAATGTAATGTGAAATTCTAGTCAGCCTGAAATTAGTAGAAGTTTTCTAGCAATTCTGAGAAAGGCAGGATTTCTCCTGGGACAAAAGACACCCTAAAGCTTACAAATTCTAATTTTGAACATAAGAATATGTAACACAGTCACATGATTCACGACAATTTGGGAAGGGGCCTGTGAACACCTTGAAGCAAACTATGGGAATTTTTGTTTTCTCTGATGAGACAGTTTAGATGACAAAATCTGAAGAGGCCATGCAAAGTACATCCACACAAATAGGTAAGAAAGAAAACATTGAACACATCTACCAAGAGGAGAAGGTTTTAGCCACTGTATCACAGACTCAGTCAACTTGGAACTGATGCCTGTCAAGATAATAAGAGCATGGGGAGTTTAATCAGCACATCACTCTGACAAGTCATCTCTCATGTTTTAACTCAAGAAATTGTTTCATTTCAGTGATGGGTGAGATGTGTGCATTTTTATTTCTTGTATTGTGTTATTTACACAAAAAAATGTCTTGTCCAGGTCTTTCCCCAAGAAAATAATAGAATAATACTTTTAACTTAACTAAAAAAACCCCAAACCTTAAATTCCTATGAGTTAGTAAGAAAATAGAGGACTGTGAAAAGTTCTACAAGTTTGTTTGGCTGTTTATGCCAAGCACCTCTGAAAATATCTACATCTGTTCTGATACCTAATAATCTTGGATGAAACAAACCAATAAAAATTAACTATTGTATAGGTAATTTAGTTTAGCTTTTGTATGCATAGATACACAGATTAGTTTACACACTAATCTGAGTACTAGAGGAATAATGTAGCGAGTTGTGCATCCCCATCTTGAGAACAATTACTGCATAACCACATAATTTCATCAGCTATTAAATGGTAAACTCATTTGTGCAACATTTTCCCAGTATTTTTGTATTGCAGACATTAGAATGAGGACAGGCATATTTCTGTGAAGTCTCTTTTGATGTATTTTGTAATAGTTTCCTTTTATCTGTTCTAAAGCTCACAACAGTTTTTTTCCCCCCACCAGAATTAAACTATCCTCTCCACACCCACATCACAAGTTGTCCTTAGGAATGCAAGTACATACAATCCTGGAAGTGTAATAATCACCATCTTGCTCATTACCTGGGACCTCCAGGGCTGACTCACAAACCTTTACACCTCGAGTTAAATATCCTAGCAAGCAGCTGGAGCATACTCATATCCGCTGTAGGCCAGATGCAGCCAGGGAGAGGGATGCATAGCACAGTGAACAGTGGGTTACATATACAGACCTACTGAAAAGCAGGTTAAAGATTGGCTAGAGACTAATCCATTTTATAGGCTCAGAAATTGATTTTCAGAGAAGCTGAACTACAGGTGCTCAAATCTGTTAAAAAAAGAAAAAAAACCAGCCTTACTCTGATGGTACTGTTAGCAGGGTTCACTGCAGCAGAGGAAAGCATGGGAAACATTACCTTGGAGTCTGGTATTCCCTAAGTCTGGGCCCATTGTGTGCAGCATAACTCAGTAATTCTTTTCCTGGAGTGGTGGCTAAAGGCGTTTGTTTATAACCACAAAATTAGGGACAAAATGGACTGTAAATGTTATCCATAGAAGTAACATTCAGGGTTTTTTTGATGCAATTAACCAAATCTTCATCAGGACAATAAGAGGTGACAAGAGGTATTATATTTATATTTATATACTTATATTGATATGTAATGGGAATATTAGAAAGTTATAGAAATCAGCCAGCTCAGGACCAACTCAGACAAAACTGGTTAAGTTAAATAGGAGAGTAAACTGAGTAAGAGGATCTCTAAACCTTCAAATTCCAGCAAGGCAAACTCTGGTGTAGTGACATCAGCTGGACCATGGAGTTAATAGGTTGAATAGGGAGTAAAGTCTTACTAATAATTCACATAAAGAATATTTAAATAGTCAAGAATCTACCTTCCAAACACAGTACAAAGAAAAAAGAAGAAGGTACTCCAGGCCTAACTGGATGCACTACCGCCTCAAGAAGTGTTAGATGTGTCAAGAGAAAAAGACAGGGAAAAGCACTTGTGTGTGTTTGTTGGTCCTTAACTGGGAAGCATGGGGTGAAGTGAGAACTGCCAAGAAAGGAGCTGTCCTAGGCTTTGCAAAGGAAATTAAAATAGATGAAAATGTCTTTTCAGTTATATAAATGAAAGAAATTAATGCAGTAAAGTTTAAGGATAATACAGGCATGTTCCAGCCTTGTATTGGTATGTTGTATTCATTGAAATGAGAAGGGCAATACTGAGCATGGGGTGAAAGCAAAACAACTGATAGGAATGACAGGAGAGAATAAAAATCAGATGAAATGAAAAAGAAATTAAATCTGGTGTGGTCCCAGACTGTAGGAGTCTAGTTAAACTCCAATCCAACTCAGAACTCTAGAATTTGAGACTGCAACAGCAACAAGGAATCTCTACCAAACTTAAAGCAAAACTGATATAAGCTAAAGAAAGACTATTATAAGATTTGAAATATGATGTCTGACATTGGTATTTTTTTCATTCTGCTCTCAGTAATAGCCAAAACTTTACAGTAGCAAGTTGAAAGTTACAATGCAGATAATAAATAAAAATATTTAAGATATATAGCCTGGGATTATTGAAAGTAGATGACAACATATTAAATTTCCTCTGGTTTAAAAACAAACCTCAAATCTATTATGTGCTAAAAAAGCATAAATTGTATAATTTCTCAGTATTAATGGGATGACTGCTAAAATACAATGTTTGTGGATCACCACTGCATGACAGCTGTCGCGACTTCCAACAGAGCCAAGAAAAAGCAATAGTGTTGTGTAAAGGTCGGGAAAGAGCTCACCTGAAATACTGCATTCAACCTAGTCACCTGCATTCGAGAGATTCACCAGACTCAGAGCAGGTAGAGGAGAACTGCTAGGTAGATAAGGGCAACAGAAAGCTTATTTTATAAAATAAGATTAAACAAGCTTGATTTATTTAGTCAACTATAACAAAAGCTGAGGATTGCTGTCTAACTTCTAGTTAAAAAGCTGAGAGAAAAAAAAATTATAGGAGGATTTTGGCATGAGACCAAATGGACTTTAGCTGGCCATGAATTTTTTTTTAAGTATATGGTGATAGCTCATTATTTTTGACTTTATCCCAAGTCAGTTCCAATGGCAAATGGCTCACCAGCAATGTTGTAAAGCAATCACATTCTGTAACAGCCATCCTCTGGGAATAGTGGGAATAAACCACACAAGGGCTGTTAAGATAGAGTACAACACACTTCAAAAACAAATTATCCAGTGTGACGGCTGCAATAGGGAAGGGAGGACTCAGTAACCCAAGGAGTGCTGTCCTGTTCCAAAGCCTTGCACAATGGAGGAGTTGATAGATAGGATTAAATCTACCATGATTAAATAACATTTTTAAGACATGAAGAACTGTGTAATACCAATGATGAGGTAAACAATAGTATAAAGGCTATTTTCCCTTCTCACACTTAAGAAGCCCCAGCTTGTTATTAAACAACAGAAGAAAGTTGCAAAACAATGATGTGTAGACAACTATATTAGACATAAAAGAGTTACAGCATTCCCATCTGAACGGAAAAGCCATTATGACAAAACTAACCTTTTCCTGTGGAAAACAAGTTATCAACAAAACCCATAGAATCTCAAGTCAAACACATCAACTTTTAAATTTTTGAACAAAATAAATCTCCCAAAAATATTCTTCCTTAAAGTGAAATACCATACTGCAAGATACACAAATAACAAACAGCTCAAAGACTACTCCGATGTAAAAATTCAAATCCTTTGTTTTAAAGGGAAACAGACCTTTATGAAAAAAGTTTACTTTCAATAAAAAAGGTATAACATTTGCACCAAAGACTTAAGTAGATGACGATTTGTAAAGGGATTTTTCTTGATATATACTTTAAAAATCTCCAGAAGAAGTTAATGTGATGAAAACCATTCCTCAGAGAGAAAAGAAGGAATGGAATTTCAGCTGAGGCCCTGACCTGCTCACAGCCTCCTTCCCCCAGGGTACAGGTGGCAGGGCGAGCCGAGGGCCGGGCAGCACCTGCCCCTCACGGCCCTTCTTTCTCAAGGACAAGGGACCTGCTGTTCCCATCTTCCCAAGCAGCCAAACAGCGCCTTCGTGCACCGCAGCGCCCTGGCAGCCATTCCTGCCTGCCCTTGGAGCACGGAGCCCTCTGTGACAAGGGCTGATCATCCCCAGGTGACAACTCAAAACGCTCAGGTTCCCTCAATTTGCCCAGTTAGTGTCACTTGGTGGCCCATACTGGTTTGGAGCTGGTGATGGGGCACGTTCCTGTGAGGCAGATGGACCTTCTGGGAGATGCCTGCAGCGGCTGCATCCAGGTGTTGTAGGCCTCAGGCTGGGTGTCCTCCCACCAGTGACTGGGGTGTGGGACATGCACATCCTCCCCTTCTCCAGAAACTCTGGCTAATGCCTTACGTGCCTTTGGGCCCTCACTGCTGAGGGGAGGTGTGAGGAACCTTCTAGAGCCCCCAGAGGTGACCGTGACTTGGGGCTAATGACACTTACTTAAAGAACAAAAACATATCTGAAAGCTG
Source organism: Pseudopodoces humilis (assembly GCF_049639895.1). Lineage (NCBI taxonomy): Eukaryota > Metazoa > Chordata > Aves > Passeriformes > Paridae > Pseudopodoces > Pseudopodoces humilis. The sequence goes on from NC_142208.1 coordinate 14,588,375, forward strand.
AGGAATTCTGTTCACTGGTCCTATTCTGGAAATCTAGAATGACCTTCCCAACAAGAAAACCAACTGGTTTTGGGCTTGTGATTCTGAAAGATGCTGTCACAGAATGTTTGTGTAATGCCTGATATCTACAGTCTGCTGTGACATTAAACAAGGATACAGACTCCTGCCCACAGCATGCAAACCGTAAAAGATAACAGAACTGATCTCTTCCTTCCAATGTGCTGGGGGAAGTACTGGGGGAAAAAGAGAGCCGATCCATCTTCTGGGTTTTCAGGAATTGCCCTCTGCTGAGAACACAGCTGGGATGAGTTCACATTAAACATGCCTCAACAGCCAGCGCCATGTAATTTCTTATGGGCTAGAAAGTAGTCATATAGTGACAACTCCTAGGTGCTATTGAATTAAAAGCTACACTTATTTACTCATTAAAAAGATGCTAATAAGGCCATTCAGTCTGTACTTGAATTGTTGACACCTGTGTTAGAGAAGAGTGTTGAAGTGGAGCTACAAGAACTATACAAAGTGGAAAATGAACAGTTTTAAGTACATATTAAGAGTTCTAACTGATATTTTACATCATGAGCAGCAGGTCCCAGTTGTATACATTCATTAATCTTGTCCCTTCTTTGAAATGTATAGCTTGCTGTTTTACTTTTCTAAAAAGCAACCAGAGCTAAAATCAGTAACAGAGATAAATGATAGAAATGTAACAGTGGAAGTTCTGGGGCTTGGACATTAATGTTTTATTAAGGCTTTGAGACAGTACTCGTGACAGAATAAGGCAAACATGGGTGACAAACACAAATAGCATGAAGAAACGAAAGTCTTTATGGTTAAAAGGTCTAATATGTAGGATTTTTTTACTGAACTAGAACCAAGATTTAGTTCCTTCCCCCTTCCCAAAGAAAAGCAACTTTCTTCTCCTAGACTCAAATATAAAGTTTACATCACACTCAAAAACTCTTCACTTTGGCAAACAAGGGAAGAAAAAAACTTTTCCTTCTCTCAGTAACATTTATCAGTTTGCTAATTATATTTAACACAAAATAAGAAGGAATTTGGCAAACAAGGGAAGAAAAAACTTTTCCTCTCTCCATAACATTTATTAGTTTGCTTATGACATTTAACACAAAATATGAAGAATATGCAGTTCATAACTCATGCAAAGGACACAAAAATAGTAGGCTAATAGGGGTGAGAGTTTTTAAGATCTCTGCCTACTTTGCAAACAAATGTGACATTTTCAGATCTGTCAGCTGCATTTAGTAGCAGAGATACAGATTTCCTGTAAATGTAAGCAGAGAGAGACTGACAATTCATCTACATACAGAGTTGTGGTGATTTGACTGAGAGCTTGACTGCACGTGGAATTTAAGAATAAAAGCAGCATCCTTACTGAATAACTGTCTCGTGCAGACATGTTTGTTCTAGAATACAAACTAGAATAAGGTTATTATGTATGTTATAAGTTTCTATATGTAGAATAATTTTGTAGGGCTGTGACAATTAGATTCAGATCCCTCCTCAGCCTGAGACAGTTTTCAAGTAATATCTTAAACTTGAATTTTTGAAAATTTCTTAATTCAAAATTCTGGAAGTCCCTTCCAGGTTTGTTTGGGTTCTTTTGGGTTTTTTTCCTGTTGAAATTAATTGTCTTAGTAGTTTGATTGAGAACAGGCTTTAAATACATGAAATCACTGTAGATTTCCTGTACTTTTCTCACAAATTTCATGTAATCCAGAGTTTCACCTGAGCTCAAGCCTCTGAAATCTGGATTCATGTATGGCTTGAACTCATGTCCTATTAATCTAGGGATATTCTGACTTGACAGTCTTCCAGTATCAGTTCCACAGTTCCCTAGAGTGAGGATTTCTGGCCCTTCTGTTTACTTATTCCCACACTCTTTTCTGTATAAAACAGCACATATTCCAGCTGCCTGTGCATCAGCAGTCTCTGGTCAGATGTCTCTATGAAGTGCTAGGAGGATGGAGAATCACACGTGAGTTCCAATTGCCTTCTGGTGTGAATAGAGCAGAAAGTGCCATTTCAGGAGGGACATCCACAACTGTGGTCTGAAAAAGTTTGTAAAGGAAACCGCAAAAGATGTGATAAATTACTATTCTTTAGCTTGGAAGAATAAAAATTTCAGTGTTGAATTCTGCATAATAAAGAGACCAAAGCAGTTCTAAAATCTATTTCCTATCTCTGTTGAAAGGACTATGAGCCTACCTTGTTCTTCCTCACCTCTCAACAAGCATGAAAGTTGCAGTGAGTAGTCTTTAACAGCACTGTGAGTTTAGGACATGAAAGGAATGGTCCAAGGCAGAACTAGGGAATCTAGACCAATTGATCTATATATTAGAAGGTTTTCTGGACCAGGGTTTTCTGGATTCACAGAATCATTGTTTATGGTGTATCATAATATGAAATACCTTAACTTCAGGAGGAAAGAAGACTTTCTACTTCTTTGGCACCACACTTCTTATATCATAACCCCTAGCCCACCAAGTTAAAGTGGGCCCAGATGACTGCAAATCACTGTTTTTAAAATCAGATTATTATTATTATTTAGCTATACTTGAATTTATTACTTAATTTTATTTTTTTTAAAATAAAAGCTGGAAATATAGCACAAATGTGTATATACTTAACACACTTCCACTGCAAAACTTTGTCTTACTGATGCACTGCAAAATGTAGTTTCAGTGGTGGTATCTTTATGGCATAATCTACGCTGTGTCAAAGTAGGTTAAATTAAATCTTAAATTTAGAAGGAAGAAGCTCCTTAGTGTCTTGTACCACTGGTCTTTCTCCTTTCACAAGGGAAAAATTAAGATAATCTAATTTGTAAAATATAAACACAATTTTAATATTTCTCCACTACTAATTGTTAATGCATGAGAAGTTTTTAGGAGGAAAAAGTCAAGACATCTGAAGATTCTGTGCAGGTCAAGCATGGCTTGTTCTGTGGAGTCCCCTCCTATAACTAATCTGCTAAGAAGACAGCAGCAATGGAAAATCCTTTTAGTATAGGTGCTGTCCAGCTACAGAATTGCAAACCCTTAGGTATAGGGATTAGCATTATTTTAGGAATGAGGGAGGGAAGCCTGCATCCAAAGCTTTGCTAATCTGAAAGAGTAGTAATGTGTCAGGCTTTTAGTCTGATCCTCTTGTGCAATAGTCACATCTGACAGTATTTTGGGTTTAGGTGTCTTAAATCTACAATAATTACTAGTCTGTCTGGGAGTTAGTAAACTGGCCTGAAACAGCTTTTGGACAAGTGAATGATTAGAGATGAAGTAAAGAAATATTAATTATGTAAAATTATCAACTTTTGGCCTTGCAAGCTGCTTAGTAGTAGAGGGACTTTTTCTGTCTTTCCAAAGATAAAAACCCCCTTGTTCTTTCCTTGCTTTGTTGGGGCTTTGTATCTTAGGTAGGTCTGAGACAAACACCCAGATTACTGTAGAGCCGGTGAGGAAACAACAGGGACATTTTTCTTGGATAACCTATGGCAAGAAATGCCTAAAGACTTGTAATGCAGATTGAACGAGCACTTCTCGTTCAGTGAAAAACTGAGAACTGTAAAAGAGCAAGAGAGAAACGAGGAAAGAGGGATGAAATTGCAGCCTTTTGTTCTCTGACACTGAGCCAGAGAAGACAGCAGAACTGACTGCAGCAGGAGGATTACCTCACTGCCTCACTAACTCAAGTGTCTGAACCCTGCTCTAACATCTCGGGGTGCCTGTGGGTAGTGCTTCACACTCACAGCCATGCAGCGACTGACAGATGAGGAACAAGTCCATGAACTTGTGCAGAAAACAGCTACTCCTGCTTCTCACTAAATCCCATGCAGCCATTCAACTCTCCAATACCTTTACCAGTGAGTCTGTGTTGCTGGTTATTACTGTTCCTTTAACACATACCTTTTTAACTTTGTTGTTTACTGCTGGCAGGAGGGGTTCTTGTTATGTTTTACATTACAGTATTTGGTATTTCAACACATCTTTATTATTAATAAATTGGTTTAATTCTAAAATATTTTAAGGTGCAAGTTGATGAGGGAAAAGGAAGGGTCATGAAGTCATACCAGAAAACTTACATAATGTTCAAACTATTTTATAACGTTAGGAAAAAACCCCAGTAAATAAACAGTACGCTACAAGAAAACATTATGTTCCCTTTTTATTTCTCCATACAGGTCACCACTCATTGTGGAGATAGGGCACACACCTCTATAAGTATTAGGCATCCTTTTTTCAGTGGTGGCAGATACTTTCTTCTTGCCAGTCTCGAGCATTTTCTTAGTAGTAGTTTTTACTCTGTCCAATTTCCAGTTGTATGGATGCAGCACATCAAAATACAAATCACTGTACATTTCAGCACCCTAGCATTATTGGCAGAAACACTTTTCCTTCAAAAACATTTTCTTTTACTGTTCTGCAATTGTGTTGTTAAGCTTTGTGCTGTATGCTCTCAGTAGACTTGATTCTGTAAAACAGTGATAAGACTCACTGTTATTCAGAGAGTCTCACCTTGTCCTGATAAATTAAGAGTTGGCCTAAGGACACTGCATCTTCACATTGAAAGGTTCTCAGCGTCTTTGCAGTCAAATAAGACCTACATAATAATTAAATAATACCTTTTAGATATCACATATACAAGCGCTATTGATTGAGATAATGGACTTAACAAAGCTAGCACAGTCTCAGAGTTATTATGTCAGATATCTTAAAAGCATTCTCTGTTTGTGGATATATCACATTTATAGCTGCTTCACAAACCACTGCCACATCACCAATGTTTGCCTTCTAAAAGCAAAGTGCTTAGTTAAATGCAGAAGTCAAGAAAACCAAATTCTGCATAGCAAAAATGTGATTTTATATATCAGTATAAATATACACAAAACTTTTAAAGTCAAAATATACTTCAGAACATTTGCTCCATTAATTGAAAACTGGAACATTTTTCCATTAAAAATTATCTTTAAATAAAATTGAGACCTGAGGGTGGGTGGATTTTTTTTATGTTTTGGTTAGCAAAACCAAGGTCAGTTAAGAACTAAATATATTAAACATCCTTAAAATCAGAAAGATGTTCAAGCTAACTCTAAATTCTAATAACAGTTACATTCTCTTATGAGGAAAGACTGGCACATCGATTATATAGCGTCTGCCTGACTAGGGTGTTCAATCTATGAGCTCAAGAGAAAAAATTACTCTTCCACAGCGAGACTTTGTAGTGAAATAAGGGGCCTGTTAAGGCCTAGTCCAAACTCATCCTTCTGATTTTAACTCGTAACAGCTGCCCAGGCTAAAATCCTCTTTTCTTGGTATATTTTTTTCAAAGATGCATTAAAAGAAAATGGTGTGTTTATGTTTAAGCTCTGTGGTTATTCTTGGAAAATAATTGAGAGAGAAATCCTCCGCTCACAAGACAAGTGCACTGTTAACAGGAGCTCCCTTCATTGGATGGGCTTCTTAGTGATATTCCCCCCTTCTCCCAAAAAATCACCAATAACACTGGAAATCACCTTATGGCTACCGCAGGGTAAAGACTGGCATCTGGCTCTGGTCTGCAATATTGTTTTGATAAGATAAAAGCTTTTGCATTACTGACAGGAAGAAGCAAGGACATAGGGAATAGGGAGCCAAGGGCAATTCACCAGGGCAGGGTCCTGGCTGTCCCAGTGAGGAAGCAGGGCAGGACCATAGACAGCAGCTGATATTTAACCAAGAGTTCAGACAATTAGACAAGTCTGTGGTGATGAGGCAAATCCAAGGTCAAGCTGGAGGTCTGTCTGCAGGTCAGGATCAGACCCAGTGAGTGCAGCTGGGACCATGACCTTTGAGCAGGCTTGTGGTAAAACAGTGAAGCCATCAGCCCTTGGGTCAGCCTCAGGATCAGTGGGGCCCATGACCATGGTCTTGCTCAGACAGGGGCTGAAGAATCTCCAGAGCCTGTGGACAGGGGCTGGGGGAGACCACAGGTGATGTTTTTGAGCAGTGACAACTACAGAGTAGAGAACTGTCACCAACTCATGTTATGTGGGCCATTCAAAACTCCCTAGAAATGCCAAGAATTTTACCATGTGATGTTTGAAGACTTCCTAGAGATAAAACAGCTATCCCAGAGTTGTCATGTTCCCTGAAAAAAAAGTGTTAGAGTTTTATCATTCCTGTATATTATTTAAATCTGACATACTGCTTCCATTCAAACCCAAGTTACTTTACCAGTGAAAGAGGAATGGAAAATGAAAATCACTAACCTGTAGAGATAGATGTTCAGCATATGCCCAGAAATCAAAATTGAAGAAAATTATGCCAGCGGTGTCTCTTTGTTAAAGCTTCACTGCAATAACAACTGTGGAAAAAAAAAAAAAAAAGAAAAGAAAAAAAAAAGAGAAAAAAAAAAAGGCAGGTCTCACCTTTGTCTAAAACTATTTATTCATTTCATAGAGAACAAGCCTACTGACTGACATACATAGGCACTAATCTGAAGATAATGATTAGTCTTACTGCAGAAGTGTGTGAACTCTATGCTGTTCATAGAGTCACAATTTGGACTCATTCTAAGGTTAGAATTCACTAGTGAAAAAAGATGATGTATAAGAGACTCTTCGCTTGTAGTGAATTTTTAAGGCAGTTCATACTGGCTTATTTTGTGTAAATAAACAAGAACTGAGAAATCTAAGGCTAGGTAGAGGTCAGATTTTGTCACTTAGGGTCTATTCCTAAAAGGCCTCTTCTTGCAAATAGTACCTCATAGAGAATGCACAGAAGTGAAAGTTTTAGTCAATTAAGTTTGTTTAAATGGCATTATGGGGGATAAGCCCCAACTGTTTCAGAAAGTGTTATCCTAGTGTTCAGAGACCTTGTACTTAGGCAGTCAGCCAGAATCTATCACCATGGATTCACAACAATCAAGACCTTGACAAGTTTTATGTCTAAAGAAAACCAGTTAGTCAATTAATGGTTAAAGACTTCAAAACATCTTTTTGTTAGTATGACACTGATTCAAAAGATAAAAGAACAAGGAAATCTTTTCAACAGTTTTCTGTTCTTTTCCCCAAATCTTCTGAGGAGGAAGAAGGACAAAAAAAAAAGTCCTACCACAAATCCTGCTAGAACACATAATAGTTAACTAGTAGCCAATCGTTTAGAGTAACACTTCCATTAGCAATTGGTACATTTCCTCTAAAACAGAAAGGAACTTTCAATGGATTTTACGGTTTCAGACTTCAGTCTTTTCTTTAATTGGATGTGGCCGTTTAATTTTGAATGAAATAGTTTTTCTTTTATTGCATTCTGATACATGCCAGCTTTGACAGAGAAAGCCAGCAACATAATGTTCATATGGCACATTAAGAGCCACACTCTGTTGTGGCTTTGCACTTCAGAGACCCTAAATTCTACAAAATTTGTTCATTAAAAGGCTTGACTACAGCAGTCTCAATAATTGAAGGAGGCGCAATTGCTTTTTTGCAAAACCTATTTTTGAACTCTATGAAGGGAGAAAATAACAAATTATCTGCCCCAATTTCTCTTCATATTCTTTAGCTAGCTGAATCAAACACAGCTACACTTATTGCAGGCACTCCTCAATAAAATTCTGTGGCCCAGTAATAAAGAAAATCAGACTTCATCGTCACAGAGATTTTGCTTATCCTGAAATCTAACAAGATATCTTTTAGGAATCTACATTTGTTCAAAAAACACATGGTTCTGATTCCTAAAGTTACTCAGAACTCACTGCTCTGAGTGCCATTGAGCAGACACTAAACATTACAGTGAGGATGACTGTGGTCATAATGCAAGTATGTGCATACGCACTGCCTTGTAGATTTTCCACACTTGTGACTTTGACCCTTCTCAGCAGCTATTTGGATGCCTTCTAGAACAGCCACAGATTTAGGAAATGCCAATTCCTAGGAATCTCTCAAAGAAAATGCACCCAGCACTAGCCTGGACAACTGTGCTGACATCAGCAAGCTTTTCCATGAACATAAATTTTTTGCTGAAGGAAAATTCAGTGCTTTCTCTTAGTGGCCTAAATTCCAAGTTCAATAATTGTTATACTTGAAGGCACCTGCAGAGAAGATTGATGAATCATCTTCCAGCAGCCATCAACTTTTTGAATGTATAAATTTTTTATTCAGGGCTCAGTCACAGAGATCAGTCTCTTCACTCATACCATGGTAGCAGCTTTATCAGTAAGGTAGACACAGACGTGTTCAGCAGTTGCCACCATTTTCAGAAAAACAACCTCAAAGCATCAACCAGGAATCATTATTTCTATTTAAATAGATTCCCCAAATATCACAGAGTTTAAGGTAAAGGGCAGACAGGGGACAGCTTGTATGGGAATTAAGACATTTCATGTCCTTAGTACTTTTTCCCAAGGTAACATAAACAGTGGTTGCTAAAGTTCAAGGAGATGACTTCAGCTGTGCAGGTTAAAGGTGTCTTTCACCACAAAACTACTATCACAACCTGGCTGATAGCCTCTCCACCTCATAGCACTAGCAAGGGATTTTCTCCTGTGCATAAATTACACTAAATTAACCATCCCTGGCAGGTCAGTGGTGAAATTATATATTTTTAGTGAAGCCAACAGTTGGCATTTTCAAAGGCATTTTTCTTTTTGTTCCAACAGCAATAGAAGTGAAAGAATGTTCACCCTAAAAAATTCTGCCCTTACATTTCCCTTTTGGCAAGAAACCAAATTGTTTTCAAAAAGTGCAGCTCATCAAGAGAGAGAGCCTTTATTTTGTTTAATTTCAAAGTTATAAAATATAAAACTGTGAAACTGCAGTAAAAACATTTCCGCTAACTTAAGCAGGGATGCAATATATTACCAAATTTTTCCTGAAGCAATGAAGATTCAAAGCATGGTTTCCTCTTTTGTCCTTTTCTTTTTGTCACAGCAATTAAATTATTCTTTTGTGGGAAAAAAACCCCAAACTTATGCATCTGTCTGTTTGCAAGGATATGTTCTCATTAACTCAGGTCTAAAGCTATTTAGAAAACAGGATAAAATGTTTATCACTGTTTTAATTTGATTAGTTAAATGTTGCTGGAAAAATCAACACTTCAACATGTGAAACATTTTCATTAATTTTACAAATGTCAACAGGGACTGGTTCTGCAAAAAGTCAGGGGTGGAAGATCTATGCCCAGAAGCCACAATGTATTGGAAAACTAAATCAGCTCAGTAAATCTGTTCCCAAACAGAACCAGATAGAAATGAGTTGCAAGCATTAGAGTTGTTCCCTCTTTCTGAATCCAAAGCATGGACTCTCCTAAAGGAGTCCCCATTCCAAAATGCTTCATGCATCAACCAGTGAAAAATGAACAAACAAATGAGAAAAAAGGCCTGGCTTTTCAAAATGCCGGCCATGACGTTGGCCAACCAGAAAAGCTGAGTCATGAATCATTTGCAAAACATTCTGACTTTGGTCATTGCTGGAACATTTTTGGAAATCCTTGGGTACTCTAGGCCGGTATATAGGTATACGTATACATGAGTACAGTTCCTCCTGGGGTTCCCACTTCTTCATTTGCCAGCGGAAATACTTTGAGGTGAGAGGGGAGTTTTGCTAAGGGAAAAAGGTTCACAGATCTGCTATAAAGTTCACAGTCACATTTGACCATATTATAACCCAGCAGAGTTCACATGTAAGCGAACTTGAGATGTTTGCATGAAATCCACTGAGAACCAACTTGGGAGGATTCAAAAAAAAAGGGGGAATAAAAGAACCAAAAGAAATTCCATTCTACTACAATAAAACACCCAACTTAAGCTAATTATTTAAGCATGCTCTTCAAAAGAAATATAAAAGCTTTAATTAAAATTGAGCACGTGAACCAAGACTTAATCAACTACAGTTATCAAATTCAGCTAGTGGTAAACCACAAGCTCTGAAAGGTCCCATTTGGCTGATAAATGCAACATTTTTTTAATATGTACAATAAAAATAGCAATATCATTTAATGTGAAATGTGAAAAAATTATTGCAACAGTGACCCTCGCTCCCAAGCTGAGAGTTTGGCCCTGGTCCTCCACTCACTGAGACTGTGAGCATGGTCTCCCCAATACATCTGATTTACATGGTGTGAATGTGCCTTTTTGTATACAAAATTTTAGCACACAGCAATCTCTGATGGCTGATTACCACCCTCCCTCTCTCCTTCTTTCCTTTATTACTGGGTTTATAATGAAAACGTTGACACAGCCTTAACTATGGCAACATTAGCATTTGCCATTATAATTAACAGATTCTTTTTTTTCCGTTGTGATTTACATGCATATATTCTTCCCAGTGAAGCAATTACAGATGGTATAGCTTGTAACATATACTATCCCTGAACAACAAATGCATTCTTTTTGGAGTTTGTCTCTGATAAATTTTATTTAAATATAAAAGGTAATAGGCAGAAAATGTAGTTTGCTTACAAGTTTCCTTTATGGTTGTTTGACTGTCACTTTTCTGCAGATTTATGATAATCATCCTTGCAACAAAAACGTTTACTTCACTGTCTAAATAATAAGGTAATTTGTTACAGCTAATTACTCAAGTGCTTCCTTAATCTCAATTAAAAGATTCAGGCTTATTTTCTACATTTCTGCAGCAGTATGCTCCAAAATATCTTGTTAATGTATTCCCAATCACATATTTGTTAAGGAATGCATGGTCCATGCAAAACTGAAATGCTAAAATACATAGCTGCAATCTTAAACAATGATTTATTGTGACATGGGATGTGGGACATTTCCACAGCTTTTGTGATTGCAGTAATGAAGCTGTAAACCAAATAGCATGAAATGAAGCAAGGCCTTACAATTTAATCAGCTCGTAAACAGATCTACTGCATCAAGCAAATGACATTATTATCCATCCGAAGTAAATCATGCTAATCTCAGGAGATAAAATCAACATCATTAATGGTCACATGTCATATTCATCAACACTAAACCATCCCTTTTGACAGATTAATCCTAACTACAGCTCCCACGATGTATGGTAATAGGGCTTGTAGCATACATTTCATTCAGCAGTAAGGCTAACCAGCACTCTTAGTCTGCTATTACAAATAATTTTTTTATTGATTTACATATTTTAAAATGCATTTAAGGTGAGGTACCATTAAAAATTCTGTCACTATCACATATTTCTTCCTCACATTCTCAGACTGTATTAATAGAAACTAGAAACTAAACACTATATGCCATATAAATACTTTCTTTAACACACTGTTAGTGGTAATTAAAGAGTTCTGCCTGTGTTTTTCATTCAGCAATGAAAATATTCACCCTTTTTAATAGGGTTTAAAGAATTATTGATACTATTATTCTAATATCTCGTTTGTACTGTACCAGTGCATAGGGCCCCTGGTCATGGATCAGGGCTCAATCAAGCCAAATGGGATCCTGAAGACTTTATTATCTATTTTCCCATTGTTACTACAGCATCAAAAACCCAAAGATGCATGTATGATATTCACTCATCATTGCAGTTTATTGTATCCTGCAGACTGGTGCTGCATTTCAGCTCCGACTCCAGCTCCTGCGTACTGCCTATTTGTTCCAAACACAAAATATATTTATTTATCATGGAACTGACCCTGTATGAATGCTTTTAAAAAGTGTCCACTATTCAAAGTGTCACTTTCCTTGAACAGGCAGTGAATTATATTGACAGGCACATTATCAAGGGCTGCTGACTGACAGAATGAATGACTGCGGCTCCATGCCGCATTGCCAGTCATTGACTGAGTGGGTGCAAAAATTATCTACAACCTTTGGAGATCTAAAGGACTCTGAACTACAGCTAGAAAAGAAGATATATGCAAGTGATTTACTTGCACAGCATTTATCAGCTTAGTACAAACATCTCAACTATTGCCCAAACTACTTCACTAATGTAGTAATTCATTAATGGTCTATTCTCTTTCCTGAAACTATTTTTTTAACATCCCTTTTATGCAATTATTAATGTCACATTATTTAATATGTGTTTATGTTTCACCAGGGAAATGGTTGCGGTAGTAATTTTAAAAGCAGCAACTGCCCCCTGCATTTGTTTTTGGGCCAGTGTGGGTTAAGATGCGTCTTAGTAAGATCATTAGGGCAAGGCAAAAACAATATTAGAGACTGGCTGTGGCTGAAGTGTAGCAATCAGTAAGTCTGGTTAAGAGAGAAGGCAGAATGCTTCATGGACTGTGCTGGGGTTTTAGGAAAACACTAAACTAACCATAAAAGCATTTCATTTACTTGCCAAAATAGTTTATTCACCAGACGTATTTTTGATTTGACATAATGGCAACTTGAAGAAGTAGACCACAAAATTCTACCTTCTCTATTGACTAGAAAAAGAAGGGATAATGAAATATTTCAATAAGTGCATTAATTTCAAAACCTCAAAGCACTAATGTCAAATTTACTGGAATCCACTGACCTTTAAATAGCTTTTAAAGATTTTATGACTTAGATTGTCACATTACTTACCAAGAATCCCTAAGAAACAGTTTTTTCCATCTCTGGTGTGTTTTTAATGTTGAGGTTGTGAAGACCTTCCCTTTTCTGCTACTGTCCTTTTTACTCTCACTGCTTCCACACTTGAAGCTCTATCTAATGAATTACTTAGTCTTTGACAAGCCACAGATCTCTGTGGTGCTTATCAGAAATTGTGATTAGAGGACAAAAAGAATCACTGATGAGGAGGAACAAAAAGCCCCACCTTTCTTATAAGATTTTTGTGCTCTTGCGTAACACAGTGAGACCATGGTGTCATTGAGCTTGTACTCCTCCAAAACTACGTCCTGGTACTTCCCAGACACGTGTTTTCTTCAAAGGTTTACTAGTAAAGCAAATATAAAAGCTTTAATTTAAGGGGTATGGTTTAGGTAAGCAATAGAAACAAACCTGTTTCTCAAGCAGTACAAGCAAAACTGGCAACAGAATTTCCTGGTGGTATAAGTGCATATAAAGTAGAAATTTTGCCAGCACAGCTATGGTGCAATAAATGTAGAATAAAAAATAGTCCTGATAGAGCTGTGAGATCAAAATTTTCCTGCCTAGACCAAGTTGAAGGAAGAAATGTCATGAGAAAAAATAATTATGTTCTGAAAAGAAAAAGGATGGATTGTCTCACTTTAATCTGCAAGAAATGAAGGAACAAAATCATACAGTGGGAAAAAGACAGCAAAGGTGCTTCTAACAGCTCACTTATGTGCATTTTAGGAGTATGGATTAGGATCACCATTAAAAGGATAAGGATAGTCCCATGGGACTAGCAGATAATTAAGAGTAAAAAAATGTATTATTTTTATTCCTAATATTTGGTCGTCCCAGTTTAGTAACTAAATGAAAAAACCTCCCTTGAAAATTTTTTAGAAGGTACTCAGCAGTAAGACTCTCACAGTGAGTCTTAAATACCACATCATCTTAATTATTTTTTATCAGACTGTATCAGAAATGCCATTAACTAATGATATAATTACAGAGAACTCATTAATCTGTTTGTTTCATTTTTGAAACACAGCTGTAATAGGAAGATGTGCTGGTTTTATTAATAAATCCTGATAATGTTCTATCAGTTTAAAGAGCTACACATTGAACTTATACCCATAATGGGTTTAGTTTCAAAATGGTAAACCATGTCAAGGTATAAAGATCATTTTGTAGCTTGAAAGAAGTCATGACTTAAAATATTGTATTTCAATTGCATGCACATGATTCCTATAATCAATCATCCAAAATAAACTCTATTTTTAGGCATTTAATTGAAAGCAGACAAGCTAAAAACCTGCTCTAAAAACCCATGGAAAAAAAGATTAAGAACAGAAAACATCCTACTTTTTATGGATATGTGTTTTTTCCTGGTTTAAGTTCAGTGCAACTTAAGTCAATCTATCAAGCAAGAAACAGCAGAACAAAGTTTTAATGCTAGTAACATTGCCAATTACAAGCCAATACTATTACCTGAAGAAATGCACAATTGATTACCAAGATGACTGTTAAATAGTTAAGAATAATAAAGCCAACTAAAAATGTGGGCTACCCAGCACTGGCTGATAAAGAAGGCTGTATTCTCCTGCATGTAAATGTACTCTGAAGGACGTTCAAAGTAACATACAATGAAGTTAGCATTTTACTACCATGATACACTGGTGAAAATGTTGGTGGAATATGCAGTGTTGGACATTTAGGTCCAATTTCTCTATTTGAATTTGTTTCAGGTTTGTAGTAAGTACTAAAACAAAAATCATTACTTGCTCATTAGCTAGCACAAAATCAGGTGAAATGAAGAATACTTTGAAAAGTCATTGTAAAGGATCCAGGTTAAAGCATTAGTCAGAAATTATGAAAGATTTATATTATTATGAAACAATGAAAAAAGCACTAAGAAGCCATGGGAATTAGCATAAGCTAGATATACAGAGCTCAATTTGGAACATCATTAGTACAGTGACAGCCCCACCCCCCTCAGTGGAACATGCAATATGCCTCAAATACATATTTAGCGGTGTAGCAGCATTAGTTGAAGAAAGGTACGAGGGCAGGAGAGACCTTATGAGGACAGCAAAGAACTGACAGCTGCTTTTCCTTTTAGCATTTGGTATGTATATTTTATAGTGTTTTTGCACCTATGCAGTGACAAATTGGTGCCTGCTTTATGATCCACATATTTCCTTGGAATCAGCTTTCCCTGATGAGCAATCCACATTGCCACTGTTTGGGTCAGACAGATGAAAACCCTGTCTTTGTAGATGACACCTTCATTTTCATCCCAGATGACTGTAGGGCTTCTAATTTAGAAAGACAAAGGTTACTATGAATGGTAGGAAGGGGAGCAATATACCAGAGCTGCAAACTTAAATCTAAGGAAATGAGAAAACACTTTTTTATACTCACTGCATATAAACATACAAAATGCATGTAGCTCATCAGCAAAAAAAATTAGCCCCTTTCATTTCTCACCCACAAACTGGAGAGTGACAGAAGCATGGACTTCAGCATGCAATCTATCAGTTTTTATTTTCTCATGTTGAAAGACAGAAATCCAGACTGAAGAGCAAAGAAAATACATCCTTTGTTAAAGCTGTATTGCAAAAAGACAAAACTACAAAAAATTGTTATTGCACTCTTGATTTTAAAGGCTCCTTTCAAAGTTTTCTCTCCTACAACACTGTAAGAGATAAATCATGCAAGCATAGGGATACTTACAGTTAATTTAAGGTTCAGTAAACACAAGAAGATGGAACAAAACTCAGATTTTTGTACTCTTAGACAACTTTTGGCATAAGATTAGTTAATTTAGATTTTTTTGTTTTAGAAAAATCGCTTAGAAAAGGCCTACCTGTGCTCCTTTTTTCTTCTTTTATAACTTCCTTCTGAACGTCATTTCCTATGCCAGAGGAAAAATCCAGTTTATTATTGTGTCTTCATACACACAGAAGATTATGAAAGCATGTTGATCCATTTCTTAGCTGTTGACAGTGGAGTTGGAAAACTCTGGAAGCACTTTTTTGTGCTTTTTGGATTTTAAAAGGGTCTTGAACACACAAACTTGAAAAGACTGATTGGCTTCAATGGATTAACCATAGCTGTCTTAAAAACACTTTTGAACTTATGTGGACATT
This sequence comes from Pseudopodoces humilis, assembly GCF_049639895.1. NCBI lineage: Eukaryota > Metazoa > Chordata > Aves > Passeriformes > Paridae > Pseudopodoces > Pseudopodoces humilis. The sequence continues at coordinate 14,604,019 of NC_142208.1, forward strand.
CCAAAAAGCAATCATTAAAACAGTATCTTTATAATAATAAAAAACCAATTATTTATATGTGTGATGCATGCTCATTTTAGCAGCTCAGTTAATTTTAAGTTTTATGTAATACTCAGAGGGAACTTGAATATTCAGGGTCTGCATTCTTAACTTAATCCCAGAGGGAAGATCAGATACCATCTGGCCTTTGTGAACACAGAGCAGCCACTCTACACTCCCAGAGTACCTGGGAAGGAAAGGGTAGTCCTCTGTTCCCGTTTACTTTTGAACAGTCACAATACAAGTAGTGACCAGAATTACTTCCTCCTGGCTTCACCTGCAGCAAGTAATGCAGTGGCTTTGGCTTGTCAGCCTTTCAAACAATCTAGTGAACTAGGCAAACACAAAAGTGTTGATTTATTAAATGCCATCTCAGCTCTTGGGTAAACAATGCCTGAGCCACCAGCGTTAATTCATCACAAAGTTCCTGAGGTAGGGCATCTCCTCCGTATCCCTTCCAATCCCCTGCCACGGAGGCGTTTCACCTCTGTGGAAAGATCTAGCCTACAACCCAACCCAAACCAGCTCAGTCTGACTTGCAGATGCCTGTGTGTTCAACTTTGCTTAAAGAAGTTCTCTTGTAAATGGAAAACATTTTGACTAAAAGCTGTCAAATTGCAGCAAGTAGCATAGTCACCAGGCTTTATTCAATGTCATTTTGTAGAGGGAAAGAAAAAAGCCTTCAAGGAGATCATGTGAGTCATGGGATTGGGTTTCCAGAGGGCTCTTTGGGATTCTTTTCGACCAAGAGTTTTCTAACACTGTTAGAGCAGGGGCTGTGTGAAACTCAGCAATTTTGACTGTCATGCTATTTTTCAGTTCCAGCTTTCATCACTTTGTGCCTTTTGGGTCTAACTTTGCCTCCACTTAAGTGGTTGTCAATGTAGAATAAATCACATGAAGAATACTTAAGGCCATGTTCTGTGCCCAGCCCACATAATAGAGGAAGGAATGAAATCCTCAGAAATAAAGGGGTATACTCTCCTTCTCGGTATGAGTATTGAAATGCTGGAGAGCTAACTGTTACACTGAAGATGAGAAATAGCTGTTTACTCTAGCATGTACTAGATTCAAATCTGACAGGACACACAGATCTCTGCTGCTTTTTTAGAAAAGGGGAAAAAAAAAACTCTGTCTTTTGAGCACAATGCATGAGTAGAACAGAGTAATAAAGAACATATTGCACAATGCATGAGTAGCTGCAGTACAAATTAATATATTGTGATGGGTTTAGGAGACAGAGGGGTGTCCAGAGCTGGACCTGGAACAGTCAAGCCAGTGATTCATGGCTTTTAGTAGTGAGGCCAACGATTCTTGAATTCCAGCCTCTGTAACCATGCCTTGCCATTCATTCTTTTTCAAATGCAAAATATTGCAGACATTCTTTCTCTAACAGACACATGCTAAAGGACATTGGGACTTGTTAACAAACTGGAAAGTTAGGCTCTTCTTTACATTTTAGAACAGCAGATACACTGGGACCTTAAAATACATTTTTCAAAGAAAAAAATCATGGCCTGATTCTGACTTACTCTTGCATAGGAAGCTCATGTAAGTGTGAAGACTCTAGAGAGGAGCCAGTTACGCAGTAGGGAAAGCTTATTTTGTTATTATTAGCAGCCTGAGGTGTGCTGGTCATTTTACTCCTGGTATTTTGCCATCTCTTAACAAGCATTGCCACAAAATGACTCATGAAAAGGGGTTTTTGAATGGAGCTCAGTCATTTTGGCACAGATTCCAACTCTGATCATAGGGAAACCATTTACTTTTCCAATTACGTGGTCAAGGCACAACCCAAAGTACTGCAGTCTTCTCTTTTCATGTTAACCTAGAAGGAATGGCCAACTAATAAACAGAAGAAAGTGAGTGTTTGGTGAACTTTATAGTCAGAAAACTGTACACAAAAGTCTTCAGGCCATCAATTTCCATTCATTATGTGCATGCTGCTCTTGAAGACCTTTATTGGAATCAATTTTCAGAAATCCATTTCAACAACAGACAACAGATGCAAAAATTATAACTCCTGTTTTCAGTAGTTATCTTTAGAAGTGACATGTAACTGATCTGTCAGCTCCCATCCTTCACCTGGTGGTGGTTTAAATCAACTCTACAGAGGAAATCAATCTGATGTAAAGTTGAGCTAGACCTTTACTAGACAAATCTTGTTAAAACAGAAGCTCAAACAAACACAAGGCTTTGCCACCTACACACTTGTTCTTCAGATCTAATCCACACAATGGTCTGTTGACCATGGACCCTTTGCCCCTGTGGGAGCTGAGAGGGATCTCCCTCACACTTCTTAACTTCAAAACATTGTTTTCATCCCCTCTTTCCCCCTTGATTCTTCTCTCCTTCTGATTGCACAAATCATCTCAGTAGCTCTTACTCAATACTGGAAAGCATTCCAGCATTTCACAGATTCTCACATCCGTTACTTTTTACAGGACTGTATCCCATGGCTAGGCAGTACTGGGCTGATCCCCGAGTCACTGAAGTCAGAAGAGATTTTGCCATAGATGATAATGAGCAAGTTTTACAGGAAATTTTGTATTACACCCAGGCGTATTTTTTTATTAAAGGTATTTTTCACTTAATCTAAATAACAGGGCATCAGTATCCAATGGGTCTATTCTTTCTAGCTTTGCTCAGTGCAAAAATCACTTTTTAATTTACTATACTTTAGGTTCAAGCTCACAAAATTAAGTGGGGCATTTAAAACCAGGCAAACAATGTACCTGATTTAGCAGATTTTATTTACATTATTATATAGATATTAGATGTAATATTGTCTGCTCCTGTCACTCTCTGCAATGTGTTTGATGATTCAGGGAATAAATAAAACCCGGGGTTAGCAAATAAATGAGAGCAGAATTGGCAGCACACCAAGTCTGCTTTATTTGACTGAGAGAGAGATGTGTTACATGGCCTGTTTGTTTAAATTACGCCAAGAGCTGAGATACACCAGGTGTTGTAGACCGTGGAATAGAGCCCTTAAAATGTTTGCAAATACCAGATTTCTGTTTACTGGTTTGCCAGAATACAAACGCAGAAAGTTTATACTGAGAACTTGAAAGAACAGGACTTTGTGATACCATTTTACTATTATTTTTATCAATTAAAGTTACAGAAATGTCTCATATATGCTAACTATCCATCTCCCCGTGTGTCTGTCTCTACACTGGAATGCAGAGTACAAGTAATTTTGTAAAATTATTTTAGTGACTATCTTAGTGGTTCTGAAATACCATAAGACAGTTCTTTAATACAAATCAATCCACACTATCTTTAGTCAACTAAACACCCCTTAAGTTCAGTAAATGGGAGATGGGTCTGAGAGAGTTAATCTTTCAGGGTTTTTCACCCCACTACCTCTTCCATCAGAAACAGCAAGAGTGGGTCAAAACCAAGGAGATCCTGATCTGTCCTTTCAGGACAGGTATGGAAGAGCAGTGTTGCAAAGAAACCTAAGTAAGGAGGATCTAGCACAAACTACACTTAGAAATTGTTACATTTTCCTTAGGATCATACTGAAGATGCATCCAAGGATTCACAGCAGAGATGGCTGGGCTGCTGCTTTTGTGCTGCTCTCCACAGCATCCTGCAAAGCAAGCAGAGTGGGGTACATGAGGGATCCTCACCCACTTCATTGCAAAGTCGGCCAAGTCAGTTCAACCTACCATAGAAGATTGCTTGAAGTAATCCACTTAACTTGGCAGTGCTCTGGGCCAATAACCTTTGGCAAGGGAAGAGGTTAAGCCAGCAGGAGTTTTGTCTTAAGTTAGTAAAGCATTTTCTGCAGGGAACGTCAGACACAGCCTGAATCAGGTTCAAAACAGAGAGAGAGAGGTGAGGGGAAGAAAGAAGGGGGAGGGGGAGTAGTGGACAAGGAGGATGAGGGAGAGAGAGGTAGAGAGAGTACTCATTCGCCCTTTAACTCTGTGATTGCTTACCAGCACTCTGAGAAAAACTTATTGGTCTACCAACAAAATAAAGGCTAATGCATGTGAGCCTTCTTTAAGTTTCACCCAGTCATTCTTGTGTTTTAGTGATTTTCTTCCCTGCCATGAATAGAGAAAAATTACTTTTTAAAAACCAACTCCAGCAGCAGTGACATGAGTTATCTTCCAACCAAAGTGCATTGTCTCAGATTCAGTTATCTCTGAGACGGAGTTCTGGTTTTTTTTTTTTTGTGTCTTCTAGTGGTTATAACTTACAACTGCCTGGAGTGCTTTTATTGTCCAATTCAAACATCTTGATGGACTAAACATTCCTACTGACTCTCTCTGGAACCCTTTCTCTTGATGCCTGCCAAACCCTGAGTTTCAGCATGCACAGAACACACTGTAAGTCTGCTTAATCTTGCTTTGCATGTAGCAAGAGGATATTGGGATAGCACCAGAGAAATGCTGAGAGGTTTGTGTTAACATAATGAAGATAATAATGCCATGCTTACAAGGAAGCATGTACTTTTATATGCTGGTTAGTGTGGCTGAGTTTGGAATAAATAAAGAAGGGAGATTCCTAGCATGAATTCCTAATTCCAGCAAAGTTGGATATAAAACTCCAGCTGAATGTGGTGGAACCAGCATTTTGTCTCTGTTTTTTCTGTTCTGTAGTTTATCCATTGATATAGGTCATCAGTTCCCAGTCTGTAGAAGAGACAGAAATTGCTGTCGTACAAAGAAATACACACAGTTTTAAACATAACTTTCCTGAAAGGTTTCCTGATAAGAAACTGAAGAATCCACTTATCTTCCCATTAATATGAGCATTAGAACACAGGATGGATTTTATGCATGAAACTAAACTACTGCTTATCTCACTGCTGAACTTTTTTTTAAAACCAATTTTAATGGTCTTGTGAGCAAAATAGATTCAATAGGTCTGATCTGCCAATACATTACTCCATTTGTATGCCAGTACAACTCATTGATTTTTTTTTTCTATTATGACTGTGTAGAAATGAAATAACCCAGTGTTGAATCAAACCTATTCAAAGACTGACTGATGATCCTGTTTAGAAACCAGATTAATTAAGAAAAACAAAATATGTTGAGAGGAGATGATGTTCCAGATGTGCTGTAGTGGGAGGAAGGATCACACACTACAACAAATGGGCTGGTTTCTATGATAGAACACGTGTCACAGTGGAGAAATTATGTGAAATGCCAGGACAATATACGGTTTGTTTGAAAGCTTTATCATTGTCTAAAAATAGCCTCTAGCTTATGTTTTTCGTTTTTGAGGACTATCCTAATCCCAATTCTGCATCTCTATTTCTTCACAGAATAAAGTTTGCTAAGTACAGATCGCACAGGTAGGAAGATTTGTTGCTTTGGGACATGGGACAAAATCTAATTTTAGTAGGCTCTGTGCTCCTGTTTGTAGTGGTGAGGCAGAATATCAAATGAGCTGTTTGACTGTGTTAACACTTTTGCACTGGTTACAAGTTTCATTTTCTTAATTCTTTAAATGACTGGCCTTCACCCTAACATGAAAGCAAGCCTTATTCCATTAAGGCCTCAGTTCACCCAAGTTACTAAAAAATGGAGCTTCTGTATATTCCGAAGTTTAGATCACATTAGCCAGCTGCTTGGTTAGGGTAATCTAAACCAAAGCAAGAGTATTGCTTTTCTCTAAATAGGTGTTGTAGGCCACAATATATTGTGAGCATAAACTGTGTTATATCACTTTAGGACAGAAGTCTCAAACATGAAAAAAAGTATGTATGATAAAATAAGACCAATATTGGTTTTGACCCAGTTTGAACAAAGGTGCAGAAAAATCAATGAGCCCTGGAACAGCCTAAATGCTTTGTTAGCCTTTTACTACAATATTATATATTACATGCAAATAATGGCACAAATTTAGTACTACTATTCATGTCCAGTGATTTCTTTGAATCTGTATTTTATATTTTACAGATCTTGAACGGTAACATTTTTCTTTTTAGTGCAAAGTTGCTCAAGGTTCACTGGAGACTTTTTTAAATTGCTGCTTTCAGAGAAATAACAATGTAAAATGACATTATGATGTATAGCACCCTTCTGAAGACTTGAACCAGTGCAGCAGAAAGTCACTAAAACCTCTGGGAATGAAGCAATCTCCAGGGCACTATTGTCCAATTGTCCTAACTGGATCACTTTTAATTAGTTGCAATTAATTTCAAGTGACAGTGCACCGAAATATCAAATTATAAAGCACAAGAAAACACACTGGAATTTGGAAAATATCATTGTTGGATATCTTCTCTAGTACAGAAGAGAACAAAATCTGATTATCCTGCCTTAATCTATATAATTTTCATTAATTTGTTTCTACAATAAAGATAAGACATGCAGTGATGTTGCTAAAGTAGTGACAGAGCTTTAGCACCTAGCCAGTGGCCACGCATCGAGCTAACAAATAGTCCACCCAGTTTTTCTATTGAAGAAGTCACTATCTATCAATCTAACAGTTGTATGTGCTATGGCTAAAATGGTTTAGGATTGTGGGTACAGCAGGCTACAAACTCCCTAGTTGTTTGTCCCCTTCTATCCTGATGGGTTGGTTATGCTGGCAAGGGACCCGAAAGATCCAAATTGAGACAGAGTCTCTATCAGTAGATTTCAAGAGAAACAGATTTACCTTCCTGTGAAGGTATGCTAGAAATCCTGCATTTGTCAGTGTTGGAGGCACCCCATCTGAGGGATTTTTCTGCCAAGACACCAAACAATACCTATGGCTATTCCAGGATCCAGGCAAGGATAGCCTTGCTGCAGTTACCTTATCCCTGAGTGCCCTGGAAGAGGGAACCTGTAGCAAATTCAGCATGGCTTGGGGGTGAGGGTGAGGAGCTGCTGGATCTTCTCTTTTCTGATCAGTGCAGTCAGAGCTCTAGAGAGCCTCACACAGAGGTTTGTTGGATGCTATGGCTAGAAGAAATGCATACCAGAGAAATGGCTTTCTTTCCATATCTCCCTGGCATCAACTGGCACTAATGTGCCCCAGAGATATAGATAGAAGTGCCAGAGATCACACATCTCATGCCACAGAGAAGTCACTGAATTAAAATACTGAATTATGCTCTTAAGTGTTTCGATTTTGTAGATATTATCAGGCCATATCTATGACAGATTAAAACACTACATTTCTTGACACCACTAGAGGAAAAATATGGCTATGAGGTCAAATGGGGCCAAATTTTCAATAAAGTAATTTTAATGATAATATGTACCTTTATAATTCAAGGAGCAAAACAAACCTTCTCAAGTGAATTTAATATGACTGAAAGAAGCTGAATCATCTGTAGGAACTGAAATCCCAGACTAATTACACCGTAGACAGGAAGACACAGTGCTCACTATTCTGTGTGCCTGTGCCCTTCTATCACCAACAAAAGGGGAGAAGTCCCCCAAGGAGCTAATGTGGGCCCATTCAATCCTTACTAATGGCACTCAACTGAATGGATGTACCTTGAAGTGTTTGCTCCCTTCTCTGCCAGCTCCTCTGCATGTGAACCAGGATAACTAACTTGCTTCACAAACCAGCTTTCAGATGACAGCTACTGATATAGTTGAGTTCCCTGCAGCAGAGGTGGTGCAACAAGGTCTTTGTTTTGTCTTCTCTCCTACATAAAATATTATTCTGTTCCTCTGTGAGTACTTTTCAATTTCACATGTTGTTTCTCATCAGATTTTCACAATTTTGAAATCTGATCATGAAGCTGATTGAGTTAGGGGGACTAGAACTGTCTGAAATAATACTAATAAATTTCTGAGCATTTACATCTTCTTGTGTTAAGTGGGTCAGTCAGACACATTTTTTTCAGGAAAATGCAGCTGGAGGAACAGTTTCATCACTGTTAACCAAAAAATGCAAAATAGGAACCAATATAATTCTCAAAAAGAAACTTGTATTCACTCAAACAGGTCTTCTTTCATTGAATCATGTTTGCATACTAAGAAATATTTAGTTAACCTTATGAAATCAAGGAATCCACTAATTATCAAATTATCCCATGCTGGCAAATCTGATAAGGAAAAATACAAAAAAAAATCCATGAAGATCAATTTCTTATTAGATCATGAATAACAATCTAAACTACTTTACTTTCTCCATAGAAAACATCTACATTTGTTCTGGTAACAAAGGCAAAATGTTTGAAATGACCAAATAGAAGTTAAGTGACACATTTTAAAATATTTCTTTTCAAAGCAATTTCATCATTCTGTCTTATTTAGAGACACCAAAGATCAAGTTCACTTTATTACAGCATCCTGCTCCTCCACCTGCAATCAGAGATTCCACTAGCCAGCTGCACTGAGCAATCTGCTGGGACCTTACACTAAGAATGGGACAGACTTAGAAATTATGCAGCAAAAATCAAAAGCACAAGGAACTAAAGCCTCAGTAAAAATTCCCCATGAAAAGCCAGGATCTGATCTAGAATAAAATTTTGGTATTTTGGTACCCTGTCCAGGGTTCTCATTACTAGAAAAAATGATCTTTAATGAGGAACTAGACAGAATTGGACTGGGCTCCTTTTTACAGCACAACCTATATATATATATATATATATATACACTATATATATATATATACACAACCTATATATATATATATACTAACCTTTCTGCTGCATCAAAATGTCAAAAGTGACTTGACTGAATTTCTTTCTTTTAACACTTTTGAGGTCCTTTTTAATTAGGACAGAATCTTTCCATAGCAGAGAATCAGTGTAAACTGTGATTGGACTGAAGACTATTATATATTCACAGTGAGACAGAGGGGAGAAAAAACTCCACAGAACTATTTCTTTTCAGTAATGTACATTGTAATGTACACAAGATTATCCCAAATTTCAGATGTGATAGTAGAAAAGATCAGATAACCTGCCTTCAATGTGATGGCTAGTACAAAGTGGCTTCAACCTGTACTTCAATGTGATGGCTAGTACAAAGGTTTGGGTTTTGTTCTTTTTTTAGACTTTTTTTTCTCCTTCTTTTTAGTTACTTTGCTTAATTAACAAGCTTCAAAATAATAACATGACCTTTGGTGTTGTTCTACAGCACAATATATTCAAGAGCATCTATTTTTGTTTGTATAATATCACAGCATAAATAGTGTCATCTTCTAACTGAGTGTGACAGGAGCTTAATTCCTGGTGCCTATGAATCAGGTCAAGAGCTCTGTTGGTGACAGTGAGTTAGAGATTTACAGTAGACCAGACAAACTATAAAAACCTATGGTAGGGATTATGAGTTATCAAGATGTGCTGAGCTGGCACATGCTGCTAAGTCTGTGGTCAGCATTATCCAGGGAAGCCACAGTGCCACAGCTGCACAGCACTCTATTACTACCAGTTAGCATCAGAGCGAGTATCAGCAGGGCAAAGACTTTAAAAAGGTTTGAAGGCAGGAGGATAAAGAAGGGAAATCAGGAGGAAAATGCATGACAAACAGTAACATCTCCAAGACTGGCAACTCGTAAATCCAAAGGTTGCTAGCAAACAAACTGTACGTTCAGCACTTTAACAAAACCATTCAAGGAATTAACATCAACATCAAATTGAAAGCTTTCTATTCCCTTGTTCTGGCAGGAAGTGTGAGGAAAGCAATAACAGGGGGAGGCTGCAGTTTTTCATGCAGTGATTCTTTCTTTGTTGCACATATCATCAGCTGATTATTTGCAATGGAGGAACGTGCCAGGCAGGAAAAGGGCTTCTTGTTCTGTCATGCTTTTCCTTGAACTCTAGCAATGCCTTTCTTGATTTTTAATATATATGAACACATTGCTTATGGCTCTATATATGCTTGCACCAATAAAAGCATATCGACATGCCAGCTTTTCTCAATCACTAGCTCTTCACAGACTATAGTAGAGGTTAAGTCTAACTTGCTCAAAATTGACTACATATCCCAAATTAGAGTCAGTTTGAGAACTGAGATATATTTAACAATGATTTTTTATGCTTCCAGCAGTTTTCAGCCTTCCTCATTGCAATATGGACAGAGCTTAAGGTCATACAGATTCAAAATATTTTAATTTTCATTTAGGTGATGGGTTTATTTTTCATTTAAGTTTCCCTTTTCATCCAAATTATTTAGAAGATGATAGCCACTGTGAAAACTTTTAGGTTGCCCTGGATGCCCTCTTCTACAAGACTTTAGAATAGAACGAAAAGCCTGCCATGAGATCACAGGCTGTCATAGATGGTGGTTTGAAGTATCAGTGTTCTAATTTTCTTTCAATGTCCTGGGTAAGGAAGTTGATAACACTGAAAGAGTTGCAAAAAGTCAGAATAACATACTGGCTCTACCAGATGAAAATAGAAATGTGATCATGCTTCTTTAGAACAGACAGAACATTTGCTCTGTCAGCAGTCATCGTCAGGAACATCCCCCCATCCACACAAACTCCACTCTAGCTCAGCTGAGGTCCGTCCAACTTGCCTTTTAGCCTCCCAAGCAGTCTGATTCTACAAGAATGAAGAGCTTAAACCTTCCAGTGTGATAGGAGAGAAAGACACCTGGGTGCCATCTGCACATGAATAAGTCCACTTAGAGTCTCAAATGTTCTTGCATACATAACAAATAAAAGAGCTTAACAGAACACCATCCTGTAGAGTTTTCTATAACAAAAGGCCTACTAAAAAAATCATCCCATAATATTAAGATTTACTGGAAGGAAAAGAATTGCCTCAGCAAAGATCAACCATACCATTCCTACCAGATACCCGGGCAAGCCACGAACATCTTTAATTAATTGTACAAAAAGCATTTGAAAGATATAACCATTATGCATTTTGGTCTGAAATGAACAAAGTATCCATGGCTTCCTGAAATAATTAAATTAACTGCATGCACTTGTGCCTTGTAGCAAAATCCCTCTTCTTCTATTCCTGAGTTTGATTTCTGTCAGGCTTACCACAAGAGTGATATAAGGCAGCTGTACCAGCTCTTATCCATTGCAGAAGATGGATTTTGGAATGTATATCTTGAACACCTGCTAGAGGTAACCCATGTCTGATAATTCTATAGAAAAGTGCTGAAAACTTGGTTAACGAGCCATTGCCTTTTTTACAACCACACTGGGTAACTGCTATCTGTCTTTAGATAAAAAGGTAACTAATAGGTATCTCCAAATTCTGTTTGGAAGAATTAAAAAACACCCAAGAACTTTGATATATATCTCTCCTAAAAACACTCACACTTTCTCAGAATCTGCCCATTAAATTTTTACTTTATGATCTGGAAAGTACACAGAAAATCACCTACCACATGGAAAAGGGGCTAACTGCAGGTCTGCGAGCAAGACACACACTGACCTGCCAGCAGTGATTCCAGTATCCAGGAATTTATTAGTAGAAGACAGCCATATAGCAAATATCATTTTATTTACCCATTTTTGACTTTTTCAACATGCAGAAGGCTTCTTGAACTCAATGGCTACTAAACTAAAAGCTGTGTCAAACACAGGCATTCGACAAACAGATTTCCTCCCCCAGCCCTGGTTTAAACAGTGGGGCTACTATTAACATACTGGTCAAGTATATCAGTCAGCACTTGCACTGAAAAGCAAGGTTAGTGATCATACAGGATCATTACTGGCTACAAATGGGTAACAGGCTACTATTTCCATATTGAGTGATCCTATAAGAACTGTAGTACTTTCCTTGAGATAGCCCAAGCAGAAAAAGTTGAGTAAGCCATACTTCTGTTAGCATTTCCTATTTTCAAGCTAAAATTGAATGTTGGACGGATGTTTTCTCATACAAAGCATGTCCTTATTCTAGGATACAATAAATCCTGTAATACAAATGCAATTTTTAAAAGTTTGATTAACTGATTTACATTGGTGACTTGGAAGTATGACAGAAAGGAACTAATTCCTCAACAGCACAACACTTTTTGTTAAATGTGTTAAAAATGGCAGTATATAAGTGAAATTATTTTTTTTAATGAAACATATGATTTTTTTTAACAATTATTTACCAAAATCATTGCAGTTGGTCAAGCTAAACCAAGAGATTTCAAATCCTACAGGCCAGTGGCACCATAGTGAGAAAGTGTAAGCAAGAGGATTTTAAGACCAGGTACTTCAAATCTCACTAAGAAATAGCAGCAGACTCTAAAGATGAGATGTAGGAATTTAACATTGAAAGCTTTACTGTGCCATCCCTGTACATCATATTAGACCATACAATTACAGTGGACATACTGTTTTTCTCCTCTGGGACATAAGCAAAACAGGATTATGAAGCGCATGTCTCCAGAACAGCCACTTGGTTTGGTTTCTGCTCACTGAGCAAAGTATAACCTCTATCCCACACCTCCCTCATGCCTTTTGTGCCAGAGGGGCCACCCAGGCTATCAGCATGGACACCTGCTTCTGACCTGAGCACAAATAATAAGCAGTGATTTCTCTACAGCTGCTGTGGGCTCAGAATGGCAGGTGGAAGACAGAGGAGATTGAATTGTGGAAGGAGCAGGGGTATAAAGGCATGACCAAGTAGCTAGTTTCACAGGAGCAGAGGAGCTTCCTCCTGCAGGTCACATCCTGAAAACTAAACCTAATGTTGGATCTGTCTCTCCTCCTGTCAGCAGCTGTTTGTGAAACTCCTAAATGAAGTTTGTGTGTAATTCCCTTCTAACGACTAATACAGAGAGAGGTCAATAGCCCTTCTTTGGCAACCACTTGACAATTTAAATGCTAGATGTCTGTGCATAAATCTAATAATCTAAAATCCTTTGAAAATAAGCTGGAAGTTATGCTTTAGGTATTGCTTGCTTTAAGTGTGGAACAATCAGTCAAGATTTAGGTAACAAGAACCAAACTAGCCACGTAAGCCTTATTTTTGTTCCTTTGTCATGTATACAAGGGAGCTACTATTTATGCCATAAAACTAGTGGAATACTCAGAGCACAGACTGGATGCTGTGTCCAGGTCAGTGCAATGAACTGGTGTGGGGTAAGACTCTTACTTTACCTCTTGCTCTAGTTAAAATGTGAAAAAAAAGCAGTTATGGCTAACACTGCTGAACTCCACTGTTAAGAACTGAAATTTATCTTTCTTCTGCCATTGAATTTTTTTATGGTGCTGAACAAGTCACTTTAAGACTTTAGAGGGAGTCACCAGCTGTGTTATTCCTTGAGCTACAAGTGATCAACATGAAACACTGGCCAATTCAAACTGTACTTGGTATCGACTGGAGTTTTACTTTGAAATTTAGATTCTTTCATTAAAAAAACCAAAGAAGTCAAGGCTGTAGACGTCTCAACATGGACATCTTGGAAAATTCTACCTTTTTTCTTTTTACTCTGACAGAATTCTGTATGTATAACTGAAAAAAAAATAGAAAGATGAAAATGAAAATTCAGTGATAGTTTTGAGGTAGACTCTGTGGCCATTCAGTGAATGAAAAATTTAAGAGGTAAAAAAGTATCTTTCTTGCTGAGTAGCAGGAGTCTAATGGAAATAACTGTAAGGACTAACCATAATGTACAGTTTTTGGTGTTGGGGGAGAAGCTAAGAACATTTTAGATGCTCTGTTTTCTGATTTAGAGAAACAAGTTGCAATGAAAAATCCTCTAGAGAAGTATACAGAAGTCCTAAGGAGGTAGGAGCTACCAAGCAACGTTCTGTTTTCTGTTCTGGCACTTCATGACTCAAGATCTTAAGCTGGGTTACTGGTAGTGTTCTAATGGTTAAACTTGGTCTTGCAGAGATATGTTACTGTTTGTAAAAGGTGCCTGTGCAAGGTGAGAGAAGAGTCAGCGATTGTCTCCTGTTGACAGTGATGTGTGTTACCCACCAAGCTCTGGGATGAAAGCAATTATCAGATTCTGATTTTTGGTGGGGCAGATGTTTGGTGGTTCTGAGCCACACCATCACAGTGTGATATGGCAAGCTCAAGCGAACAGCAGTCACATCTGGCTGCCAAGGCAGGAAAGGTTTGCAGAAAAGAGCAGAAGAGGCCTGGCCCCTGTGTTTTGGGCTCTACAACCAGGCATTGCTAGGCAAAGTGCACACCAGCAGAATTTCTGACCTGCCTGTCAGCCAAAGGGAAAACAGAAACACAGCCAGAATCCAGCATAAATACAGTTGCCAAGATAGATGTGCTGCTTGTATGAGATGAAAACATGAAGAGATCAGCCTACGTTGTACCTGGAAGTAGAATATCTTATCCCTACAACAGTTATCTGGCAGGCAGACAGAGACAGCACAGCAGCTTCCAAACACAGACACCAAACCCTGAGTTCACCAGAGCTCAAGTGGAGGAGATGCAGGTTTAACTAGGACTTAAATGAGAGATTTAAATCACAGATCCAACCAGGCAGAAGAAGTGGCACTTGCAATTTGCTTGAAATTGGCTTTGAAATAAATGTGCTATGGTACTCCACAGACCAGTGCTGGTAGAGGCTTTTCTAAGACTGCCATTCAAATGTCTTGTGATCATTACAGGTGATTTGGCACTTTGAAAATGAGAGAGGAAAGTAGTTCTACACAGATAACTAAAAATCCTTGGCATTTAGATATGAAACTTCCCTACTGTTTAACTAAACCTTGTGTTATTCCCCATATTAGATCTCCAAATCTGTATGGCTCATCCTGTTATAATTTACCTCAGTCTTTGGGGTTTGAAGTGAAGATAGTACCTTTGAAACACAAAACTTTGAACAGAAATTCATACATAATGGTTAAGGATCTCCACGAGTCTTTGGAGATTTGTAAAGGCATTCCTTTAAAACTAATAATCTAAATAAATATACTATCTAATGTACTAGGATATCTATTCCTACTACTAACACTTGATTTTCCATAATCATATATCCAGTGATTCTGTATATCCATTCATAAAGCCAATGATATTCCACATCTATATATCCATGTGTATGATATACACAAACAGAAACGTAAGACCTGCCACATAGTTAAAGAAGTGTTAAAACCTTTTTTTCAGAATAGGTGCTGGAAAAAATTATAATCAGTATTATTTCCTTGTTATTTTCAGGACCAGTGTTAGGTTGGCAAGGCTATACTTTACTTATAAAGAGACAACTTCCATTTGTTATTCAACAAACATCAGTTTCTCACTTTTTTTTTATAGTCTATTTATCAAAATTTACTGTAGAGTCCTAGTTTCCTTTTTGTGTTGCTCCAGCCCCTGTGCACTGGGATTTTTAAAGCAGACTGTGCTTTCTCTTGCCATATGAAAGAAAAAAGAAAAATATGTTCTCTTTGGCTCATCTGCTATGTTAATCACAACTGCTTGCAAAGGATTACTTTATGAACACTGGTTTAGTGTTTTTGCTTTTTAAAATTTTTATGCTATATAAGCATGCTGTTGGATAGCCTGTCAGTCAATATCTAGAGCTTTGAAAGCATTTCAATATAGCACATGCTGATTATATACCTAGTGCTTTACATTCCATGATTACAAACAGCTTTGCTTCAAACTGATACAGGCTTCCTTCACCCCAGAAGCACAATGATCTCCAGTTGGAAACACCAGCAAAGAGTTTTCAGTTGGAAAGGACAATCCAAAACCATTTTAGTCAAAATATGAAATTGCAGCCAGAGAAAAGTCCTGTGTTAAAACTACTTGGAAAATTCAGATGGGCATGGTGCTAGATCTCCAGACTGGAACACTGTGACAAGTAATACAGTCTTGTCAAAACACTCAGCTGGTGTCATTGTCAGTGCAATGCACTGCTTTCAAAATTACAATGCTGATTTACATCAGATGTGAACCACACCAGCTCTTTCTCAATTTAGGATCATTCCATCAGCTACTGGGACAGGGGCTCAGGGAGCTGCACAAGGCTCCTCCTTACAGTTCTTCCTCAATGTTTGTCGTCCAAATATTGATCCACAGCTCAATTCATTAATATTGACAAGATTGCAAATTTTGCTGGAATACTGACACTCTGGTTTAATTGCATTAAGTGTTTTGGGGTTCTTCATAAGCTACACAAACATTAGCTATGTATTGTGTAAAAAATGTTTAAAAATCTCACAGTTACCTCTTAAGGTTAAAGGGACAAAAGAGGAGCAGGTATGCAAAAATTCAACAGTTTTATCATAGGCAGTGAAATTTATTACATGAGAGGATTCTGAGAGACTTGGGACTGTAGAAAGTATTGATATATGCCTTTCAGGAGCTTAACTAAAATGTTATTTTGTAACTGCCATAAAATATAAGAAAATATTGATGGCTTTTTTAAAACTTGATGTCAGCAGGGTATAATCAGAAAAGGAGTGGGTGAAATAAAACATGGAAGATCTTTCTTCCTTTACTGAAAGATGCTTGCATACATTTATTTTTAGAGATGAAAATCTAATGTAATGCTTATTTGGTTAACTGCACTTCAGCTTGTGGTTTAGTTTGAACATTTTTTTTGCTAGCTTTAGTCTTACAGGGATTGTCTGTGGAACTGTAATGTCTTTTGAAGGGACAAATTGGCGAGCACAACTATTAGCTGGGTGACATCAAAGAGCATTAATCTTCTGTTCTATAGCAAGGCCAAGACCACATTAGTGCATTTCACCCAGTCATTATTAAGACTGTAGCCCAAGGGTGTAATAAATGTTTTATGGCATGCAAACCAAGGTAATGGAATGCAAATTCCATAATACATCCATACATTTATTTTCTAATAGAGTAAATGATGATGTATTTTATCTTAGAAGAACTCTGGATGACAACACAAATTCAGAAATTCAGAACTGAAGATAAATATAGCCCTTACTTGGTTTGGGACAGCTGTGTGAGACAAGAGGAAGAGACATCTACCCTGTTAGAAATTACCTAGTAAAAATCTTTAAGAGCAAACATTTTCATCTTGTTCTTTAATATAAATCTCTTTCTGGGAAGGTGGATGTGGTTATCTTACATTTTTATTTCTAATTACATTTCCCTCTTTGAATACTAATGGATTATTTTGCTTATATTTGCCTTAGAAATATATGGGAACATTAATGTATGAGATTTTATAGGTATCAGGGCAGGCATTTTCCCAGCAGAACTTAAGTTATGCTTTATTATATTGTATTCAGAATCTGAGGGATTAAGAATTCTTCCTGAGGTAAAACAATTTAATTAACCTAAATAATGATAGAAATATATATCAGTGTTCTTGTTACTTTAACCGATCAAACTACACGGCAGAGGTTCCAGTAGGCACGGTGCAGGTTGAGTGGATTACTGTGTGAAACCTCTGAAAGCCATTTTATCTGCCCCTAAGAAATGTTTTCATTTCATTCTTACCTTATTTCCTGATGATGCACAGTGCTTTTGACCCTACCTAATAGACAGTTTCATGTTCATTCACTGCTGTTTCTCATACAGCAATACAGTAACTGAAAGAGTAAATTATATTACAGAGTGTAGCCCAAGTACACACTCAGGACTGATAAGTTCTAGGACTGTAAAAAGCCTCACAACTAACTAAGGAGAATGGACAGGGAAAGGTTCTCAGTGACAGCTGCACACCAAAGTCTGGATCACGCACAGCCAGAACAATACAGTAATTCATGACAGGAAAACAAATCTGTTTAAATTCTATCCTCTCAATCCTTATTCTCCAGGGTAATATTTTTCTCATGTCATTCATAAGGTAAAAGGTTTGTCTGTGTGGAGTAAAAGTTAATGACAAGGACATCAAAGTTATTCTAGGCCCTCACATAATTTTTCACTGAAGCAAGTTGTCTTGATGACCCTGGATCATCTGTAGGATCCGCTTCAGAGACACATTCCTGGCTGAAAGGATTTATAGTATGATTCAAAACATACAAGAATTATTGGAAAGATTCCCACTGATTCCAATGGTCCTCAGATCAGGCCTTTTATAGAAATATAATATTTAATATATCCCTACTTGTGTTTTCTTTCCTTGAGTGAAAGTTTATAAGAGAATAACTCAAAGGGAGAAGTTGTTCCCTGCCATCACCAGAGCTCCCCATAGCTGCGCCCGGGAGCCTCACTCTGTATGTGAAAGCAGCCCCTTTACGTCCCAGTGCTCTCTAGGGCATACAAGCACTATTTCTATGGTGACTGAGGATTTACAGGTGAGTGGAAACCTTTTCTTCCTTTCAAAGGGAAAGAAAGAGAACATCAGTTTAAATGGATACTTGAGTAACACTGGTATTGACTGAGAAGGCACAATTAGTTGCTGTGCTGTGGTTCCTCCTGTGGTTGCCAGAATCTCACTGAGGTGGTAGTGTCCTTATTTAAACTTCATGGCCCAGAACTACTAGCAAGTAGAGTTGAAAATAAGGAACGAGCAAAACCATACAGAAAATATTCTGAATAAAGCAAACTGTTGCATTTATTTTCAACAGAGCAACAGAAGAAAATCTTGCTGTTCACGCACACACAGCCTGTGATGTTGCTGAGATAATGATTATTTTAACATACAAGAAAGGCCTATTACTTTGCAGTAATATTACTTTGCAGTAGAGAAGGAAGCCAAAATGAGGAAGAAAAGGCATATGCTGTGATATGACTCTCTCACCTAATTGTGACAAACATGCCCCCAGAATACATGCAGTTGTTCTTAACTTTGGGAAGTGCAAGATGGAATGAAGATTTCTCCTCACAGAGATATAGTATACCAGACTCACTAGCTGCCAGTTGTGACAACAACCTCTGAAACAGCCCAGTATTAGTTTGATGTTTCTTAACGTTTTGAATAAAGGTGAAAGCCCACCTAGATTATTTCTGTGTCTCATATTCTAGGCAGAAAAACTCAGTCTATGGGATACCTAGAATACCTACCTGACTGAAGTCTCTGCTTGCTGCACTTTTAGGATTCAGGGACACTCTTGCAGGCTGGCATTAGCAGTATGGTGCACAAGGGAACTCTCATTAAACATCAGGGGCTACAGGAAATTTTTATCTGCAGTGTCCTCCATTACTTAGCATGCCTAATTCTTCCCTATATTTTACTCATAAGAATTACAAAATTATTCAGACTAACTACCCAGTATTCTAAGTCTTAAAAAAGTGATACAGATGTTGTAGATTATGTAACTGAGCAACAAATTTGACTATGTTTTTCTCGAGAATGAGA
This sequence comes from Pseudopodoces humilis, assembly GCF_049639895.1. Taxonomy (NCBI): domain Eukaryota; kingdom Metazoa; phylum Chordata; class Aves; order Passeriformes; family Paridae; genus Pseudopodoces; species Pseudopodoces humilis. The sequence continues at coordinate 14,623,113 of NC_142208.1, forward strand.
CCAGAACCATCAGGCTTACATGTATTTTCAATATCAGTAAACTAAGTTTGTCTAGTAAATGAAATAACTTCAGTAAAAAAAAGGCTAAAAGGTGTAATGAATAAAACCATAAAAAATAAAAATCAATGTTCACCTGGCATTTACTATCTAAACTGAACAATTAAAATAGTCTTTGGCATGATGTAAGCACTCATTATTGCAACACGGGATTTATTGAATATCTGATAGGGAGTGAGAACCTTTGAAGACAGCTTTAGAAAGCACTTAAATTTACTGCATACTCCTGTAAGACTTTTTGAAATAATTGTTGTAAAACATGATGCTAACTTAGCAGTTATAAACCTGTCTACCATATAAATTAACTAAGAGGTGGAATCTCATTTTTCTATCAATGAAAGAAAATTTGGTTTTATTTACTCTTTTGAACATACTGTTTTGCTTTAAAATATGAAGTAGATTGAGATAAATTGCATTGCACTTATATTTTGAACTTGTAATAAAAATGGGAGAAAAGTTGGACTATACTGAAAAATAGTTAGAAGCTCACCTCCATCTTATTCTGGTTTGGGTTTTTTTCCTGATGAGAAAATCAAATTTGACTAACTTACAAAGTCCTTCAGTTTATTTGTATTTTGCCATGGAATTTAATTTGCAAGCACTGACTATATTCATCATTGATTCATCAGTTCATTCCAATGACAGTTAGCATTAACCTCTGCTAAGTGATACATTAAACTTGCAGTTTTCTAGGTGTAAGAACTAAAATGAAGTTCACTTATGTGTGTGCTCTTTCTCTGCCCCTTTATTCTGGGAATGAGAGCTCTTTCATTTTCTATTTCCTGATGAATGATTAAGGTGAACTTGTTAAAACTAGTGCTTAATTCTGAAACAGATATTAAAGAGCTTTAAAGAAAAATACACAGAAGTTTATGCACTTTTATGCATTTCTCAGGATCACAAGAGGTTTATTCCATCTAGCTTGAAAGCTATAGAGGTTAATTAATTTCCCTACATCATGAGCACAAACAATTTCAGTTTGAATTTCCATTGTTTTCTTTTCTGCTAGTGTGGATTTCAGGAAAGAAAAAAGGCAGGATAGTTATGAGCAGTCTACAACACAATCACCTCAAAGTCACACAAATGTGAGCATATAATCTCAAACTCTTACAGCAAGACCTAGGTTAAGTTTTGAAAAATCAGCTGTGAATTTGGGTGTTCCTTTCTGAACAAAGAGCTCAGAAGTTTCTGCTTTAAGGTATCTCCAGTTAGTCTTCCAGAATCATTAATAAATTGCTAATAATCACTGCATTGCTACAGTGTAGCTGCTGAGGCAAGAAGGAATAACAATCAAAGGTGCTCTTCCTAGTCCTCCACTTACATTTTTCTTGCAGTCCTCTGAGCAAAGCAGAGGCACCAGTACAGTTGTTGAGAAGGTAACATGAAGGCAGAAAAGGGAAATACTGAAAAAGAATACCATTGCTAGTAGCAAATCAGTCAGGTGTGATTGTTATTTTTATAGGTTTATTGAAGAAAAAATTAATTTGTGTATACAGTGTAGAGGTTTAATATGTCAGGGTTTTATTGGCATTGCTATCTTAAAAGCCACATCATAGAACTTTCTAGCAAATCACCATGTAAGAGAAGACAAATCCGTTTATCCATTCTCCTTGCACTGATTTGCTGAATTGTTCTCAGCATTAATATGCTATATAACCCCTAAATGCAAATGAATTGAGTCAGGTTCTTTCTAGCAGCCTGAATATATAGTAATGTACAAATGTGGAATAGGAAAGACATGCTTTACAGTTTTCCTTTAAGCTAATTGCTTGCCTCTTAAATGAAGACACCACCGAGTCTGGGCTAAGACCTTTTATATAGTGGTATATTAAGGGACAGCAAGTGATTCAGCACATTTCCTGTATGCTGCTTCACTGCCTATATAATATAGAGAAGTTCAATTGATTCCAGACATTTTAATGCTTTTATTTTGCCGGAAGAGATGTCTCTGCCTTTCACTTTGGCAAACCAGGTACACAGGTTTTTTGGTCTCACAGCTCTGGGATATTTTAATCAAAATTTTATTTTATCATCATATTCACCTCTTCTGGAAAAGTCTAGAATAGAAAATACAGTTACAATTTACCATTTATCTGGTAGAACAGAGTGATGTGGATGGTGGTGACACAACTGTCACTTCTATGACTGCAAGTAATAAAGTGAAGATCTATTTTTCAAGCCAATTAATTTCTCTGTACCACTCAGAGAAGATGCTTGTATCTTTAAGCAGCAAACGAATGATGAGGCTTAGGTCTACAACAAAGAAATTAAGAGACAAAGGGTACAGGACTGTAGGACAACACAGATGCATTTTTCCAGCTGTTTTTGACAACACCCATTTTCTGATTTATGATACAGGTCTATGATTGCAGTAAATCATTGATCGTCCAGTACAATGAGGATGAGCAAAAAAGGAGAAAAAATTTTGAGACAGGTAAATCAATTTTTGGTTACAAATGCTAAGTGAGATGTTGCACTAACCAGTAATCCTGTACTCATCCACTGATTTCACTGAGAGTACCAGATTCCTTGGATCAGAAAGTATGAACTCTGTTTATATGATAACTGTGCAATGTTTTTCTATTTATGCCAGATATTCATTCCCAAACACTTTGGTCTCACCTTCATCTAGTTCTGTGCAATATAGCTGGGTGAGGCAGGTGGAGAAAAGTTCTTTTCCAGAGTCATATTATAATTTGAAGGAGAAGGGGCAAAAGAAACTTTTTGTCAGAGATGGTATATGAGACTTCAGACTGGACTTCTAAATTTTCCACACTCTTTTCCACACTTTTCCACAAAATTGGCATCCATTTTGTTGAAACTGATTTTAATCCAAATTTTGCTGCACTAATGGTTGGCTTGAAGCAGAAGAGGACTAACTGAGGAACTATTCCCTGGCCAAAGCTGTAATTTTTAAGATGTCCTTAGTCACAGTCCTAGAGTAGCCAGATACAATGACCATAAATGCAGCAGATGATATCAAAACTAAAATCCTCAAAGTTAATTTTAAAATATGAGTCCCTCTATTACGTAATTTTTACTATGAGCTCAACACAAGTAGTCCAATTATGGGCATTTTCACAGTCATAAAGACTAATTGTCTAGTTGTTTTTGGGGATGACCGTTTAGCAGTAGTAACTTCCAAAATCTTCCAAGAAAAAAATAGTCCAAATTTACTTCTGTTAGAGATTCAACATTACTTCCTAGAGTTTAATTGCCTTAAGATTTTGTGTGGTCTAATAAAGTATACATTTTGGTGTATATATCTCTGTAGAAGTCAAATAAAAATCCCCTCACTTTTGTCACCATTCCCTCCAGAAGGGGTGCACGCTTTTAGCTAATAGACTTTTACAAGTCATCAACAAAACAACAGCAAAACCGTAACTGTGGCTCAACTGCAGGTTCAGAGATTCTGCTGCCTATCACCACACCTCTTCATAATACATGTATCTTGAAAGAAGAAGCAGGACAGGCAGGCTTTTCCATGATACCGAACTATTAGTATTCATTCCTTTCCTTTTTAGTCCCAGTGCACTGAGACACTGCACTGACAAATACAGGTCAAATCACAACTGATGGCTCTCTCTGAGCCATTGCTGTGTTTGGAGAATTTACACCCAGGGAGGATTGGGTCAATATGTTTATTGGGAACATTCTAAAGAAAAGGCAGGCTGTAGCAAGTGATTAGAGCTATTAATTTAAAAGCATTTTCCCCTTCTGAATTGCTAATAAACCCTAATAAATGTGCCCACTATTAAACTAGTACCTGTTAAAGGGATGACATCTTGCACAGCTGACATCCTGACAAATGTGATGGCTGCCAATTCCACTGTGATCTTGCAAAAAAGTTCTGAGCAAATTCCAGTCTGAGGAATTACATTGCATGTACCCCAGATTCCCCATTAAGTTTTAGCTGAAAATAATTGCACCTTATATAGTGAACATATAAGGGTTAGCTAGCTCACAAGGGACTGTGTTTTGTCATTACTGTGAGAAATGATTCCCTCATACACCCCTATGCTTGGAAACAATTGCTCATGGAAGGACTTTTATCTGTACATACATCAAAAAGTTAAGGAGTTGTGTCCCAGTGGAGTCAGCTGATGGCTCAGATCCTACCTTGCAAATGATTTTCCAGAATTTCTGTATGCCAGGCACACAACAAATTAAATAGGCATTTAGTACACAGTGAGGCTGTTCAGTGACTGTACAGGAACGGAGTGACTAAGCACTCAGAGAGCAATAGCAATGAGCATTGGCATGGTTTGGAACTCTTGAAGGTGCAACATCTCTTTTTTGCAGGTTGATTCCAAGACCTGCTTTCCATTAATAGACACATAGCAAACTAGAAGTGAAAATGACCAAGGATCTTTTATTAGCATAACAGCAGTTTAATTTAGCATGCAAATGCCATGAAAATTGGTGCCTACACATCTAGAAGCTTTCAGACCTGCAAACTTTACCTGTTGCTCCATCTGAATCAACAGAGTGCATCCCTGATCCTTTTCACACCATGGTCCCAAGAGTTCTGTTTGTACCTTCACTTTTAAATCTGATTCTGACTTTCTGGCAAGACTCTTATATATGTAATTAGATTCACTTATGAGTTCAGGACCAGCAGAATATAGACTTTTGGACAGCAATGAAATCCATTTTATAAAAATTGCCTTAATTCACTAAGTGAACTAGCCTTAATATGAGCAGGGAATTTTAAGTTCTCACTACAGAGGATCCAATTTCCTCGGAAGAAGTTGATCAGACAAATCTGGTCAGAAGAATTTGGGAACAACACACCCAGTTGTAATTCTGATGCAATGGCTCTGCAAGGGTGGTTAGAAAATGTTGGTAGAAAATTTAGATATTTCTAACATTTTTTTTTTCAAGTGTATGCTTGGTGTCATTCTTGGTTTCTAATGGAAAAGAAAAGAAAAGCACCTTTTGGCTTCAAGCTATGAGCACATTTTTCAGTGATGGTCAAATTAGCTATGATAGCCTCTCATTTTAGAATGGGATTTTGAAAGGCTCAACCTTAACAATTTGAAAGATACATTTGGGCAAGAGTCACCACTTTTTAGGTTTGGGGCTTGTATTTTTTATGAGAATAAGCCTATAGAATTGATCTCTATGCATATTCTAATCTCTCCAGACCATACAAAAACATTTATCCCATACAGAGAAAATATGAATTGTACAGATGGATAGAGTTACCATCACATGGCACAGAAGCCCTGAACATTGCTTACAAACAAGAGTGAAGGCTAATTTAAAAATGCATTCCTATTTATAAACAGGAACTTCTTCAGGTGATTGGTAGGTATGAGAAGCTTTATTATTTTGGTAAGCTATTTTATTCCTTACAATACATTTTCTTGTAAATTTATACTTCAGATTAACATTTCTAAATTTTGCAGCATCAGTGACATAATCAGCAATTGTTCTCCAATTTCACTTTTCAAATATCTTTATGTTATATTCTCAAGTGATAAATATTTCTAACTAGCTATGGACGTTGTATAATTTGAAAAAGAGGGCTTTGCAAGTAAGGAGAAATGGGGAAAAATTAATATTAATAAACTGCAAAGAAAGACAAAATTATAAATACTATATGGCTCAGATCCATGAGGAGAGCAGGGCATTGATTTGTAATGGACAAATAATTCATAACAGGTAACATATTCAATATATTTAATTTCTGTTTTGTATTCTAGCAAATTCCACACCAGCAGATAGTGATTTTCTCTAATTTACTAGTAATTCACATTTTCCAACTATGTACTTTCTGCAGAGTTATTGGTCTTAAACAGTTTGTTTCAAAGTATTCCATAGTAAAAGATATGATAAGAGAGAGAAATTGAGCTGAGAGCAATTTTTAATTCAAACTTTAAATATGTCTTTTATTTCCTGACTAGACAGGCGTAATGCTTCAGGTTCAGTTTTCTGATCTAAATTTTCATGTTTACAGGCTTCCCTGCTTTCAAGAAACATTCCCTATATCTAATTAAATATTCTACTAGCTCATTGTCTTGAATAACTCTAGAAGGTGACTAGAAAAGAAGCAAAAAATCCATAAGCAAAATGAAAATGTCTGAAAGAAAAAAGAAAGGAACTGATACTCAACAGAGAGTCACAGCAGTTTTGAAGTGTGCCATGGAGTAGTATTCAACAAGAGCTTCAAGGCAGTTAATACATTCACAAGAACATTCTGTATTAACTTATGAAAGAAATGGGCAAGAAAAGTCAGGTCCTTCCTGCAATATGGGAATGAAAAACACAAATGCAAGAGTGAGAGAAAGGTTTCCTTTTGTGTTCTTGTCTATATTATGGACCATCTGGGTTTTTGTCTCCGTTGGTGTGGCTCGCTGGCGGTAATCAAAAAATAAACAGAAAATCAGAACTATACTGAAAATGCATAGCTAAGAGAAACATCTGCATTTTTATGCAGACTTGGACGTCCAAGGAAGTATCTTAGATAGTATCTTTATGTTAATGATGTTCTGTCTTTTCTGAGCTCAAACAAATCCTGCTGTAATTTAAAAAAAAACATAACAAAAGCTTTTCCCTATTCACTTGCCTTATTCAAGCACAGTTATGAGGCAGGATGCCCAGACTGACCACTCCAGCTCTGTGCACTGCCCTAGACACTGCTCAGCAATGCTGACTCTGGCCTCAGCAAGGGACAAGATACCATGAGAGACCTCAGCCTGTGGCACTTTGGGAAAAGCGCCCAAGAGGAGGAAACTGTGCACAGTTGCAGTAACATTTTGACAGGGCTGTGTGCTTTAAACTGATCCCACATTCACATATGCATTAGTGTAGGAGAACTGTCTGATTTCACAATGGAAAGAGGAGGCACCTTTTAGCTCTTGAAGAGAGATCTTCCATTGTGAAGTGGGTGGAGGGAAAGAGCCACAGAGCCATCTTTCAAAGCAGAGTTCAGACACTGCTTGAAGAAGTAAAGTGCAGCGACATGAGCCTGGATGCAGCAGGAAGCATCAGGCATATGTCTCTACACTTGCACTGCCACCAAGAGGGAATTCTTCCCAGTATGACACAACAGTACCGAAAGCATTTATTTTAGGAGTTTCACATTTTTAAGTACCATTGCTCATGAACTCTAAATTAGAGTTGTCTTTTCGATAAGCAACAGAAGAATATGTACGCCTTCAATAAACACATATCACAAAAGTCTACACAGACCATGCAAGCTCTGACATGCCCAGGTGGAGGTTCATGAATACACTGGCTATCAAACCTCAGTCTCAATTACAGTGTGTGTGAAAGATTGATATCAAAATCCAGACAGCTTTGTGATTTATTAATATGATCTTAGCAAGGGCTTGTTGGGTCAGATCTATTTTGTTATCTACAGTTCTTTGCGTTTGGTTAATGAATATGCTGTTGAACTCCTGAGTGTCTTTCCAGTTAGAGCAATATTTTTACTTGAGCTTTCAAGCACCATCAACCAGCAAGAAACTTTTATGGGAAGTAAAACATTGATAAATAGAAGGCAGAACTGCTCCTCCTCTTCAATGCCTGTGTCAGCATTGCTACCTCTAGAACCTGTCCTGTGTTAAGGCTCTGTCTTTTGCATTTCCTTCATGTACTGCGGTCTTAATCTCAGAGACATCTTATTTATAGTTCTGGCTTAGACCTCACAGTACCTCTTCAAGTATGTTCAAGTTGTCCCTAAACTCACTGGCAGGTGTTCTAACATCTCTAGCCTTATCCTGCAGGTGCTATGAGTCATACAAGTGTATTCAAAAAGTGAAAGATCTGTGGGAGTTTCCCCAGGAATGTAGTTACATCCATCATGAATACTGCAATACCATCAAATATACCTGAGCACTTTTGGGAAGACAAAGCCAAAATGAGTAGCTATTCTTCTATAATACTTGTCTTATAACAATGCCATTTGTTCAACACTCCATAGACTTTCTATGTATACTCAGCACAACATGTAACCGCGTTTTCCCAATTTCTCACCCAAATTAACCACATGGTGTAAAACAGAGTAAGAGGAACCATTTGAAAAAACATGAGTCGACTCAGAACTATCCTAACTCTGATTTTATGAAAGTAATGAGTGTAATAGTGAAGAATGAAATTTTGTTTTGTAAGAGTTCTGTAGGCAAAATTGATTCTGCTGCCCTCAGATAAGGAAAAGTATTATTTGTTTTGAATTTGTTGCTGGGAGCAACAACATTCCAAGCTGTGGCAAAAGAAGAGTGTATTGCATGGGAAGAAGTTTTTCCCCTTTTCTCTCAGACTGTGAAATAGAAGAGGAAGTCTAGGGTGTGGGAAGATTTGAGGAACCTAGCAGAAAAACCTGTTTTCTCACTTACCTTTTCACCACTGCACTGAATAGCCTTTTACCCACCCCAGATCATTCCAATTTGCTGGGACCTGATTTTGTAAGACTTTGTGCTACTGTACAAGTGCATGTACAGTAAGCCTGGCCTCTGATGCCTCTGGTTGAGCTGGTGAAGAGTATGTGGTGTGCTACCCAACCCACTTTCCACAACACTACCCCTCCTCAACAATTTTCCTTCATCCAACCCTTTCCTCCAAACCTCTGCAGCAGTAATGAGGTATTTTAAATACAAATATCAAGAAAGATGACAAGACAGACTACTACACACATCAAACATGCCAATGATATTTCTATTTAACCTTAAAGACCTTATTAGAAGGGGGGTCCCAAAGCACATGAAAGTCTGGGCTGACTACTTTCTGATGTATTGCTTCTGTCCCATAACTTGAGTTTTGCAACTTATCTTTAAGGTAAGGTTTTCAAATTCAGATAATCTTTTTGACTTATCATCAAGGCCCCTACTCCTTGTCATTTGTTGTTCAGCAAGAGAAAATTTGTCTCAAATTGAAAGTTAACATGATATGGTGTCCTTCAAAAGTAGAAATTTATTTGTATTAGAAAATATTATTTATTTTTTATAATTTATTATGCCTGTCCTGTAGTATGTAGCTTGGTAGCTAGTTTGCATCTCTAGTTAAACCAATACAGCTTATCTGACTCTGTTAAACTACTGGTTTATCCTTTTTATCCTTCCATCTTTCTTTTGTTCTCTGTTGGAATCACCTCTATCTCCAAATATCATTAGGAATTGATGGACATAAGTTTTCCCATGCTTAGTTGGACACGTTTCAAATGACTTATGAATAAATTAAGTTCCCCACACACGAAGTCCCATTGCTTAAGAAATCTCAGTGTTGTGCTGGAAACAATCCTGGCTGGATGGGAAGATGAAACTGATTATTTAATAGAAGTTTTCCAACTCTCACAGTTTTTTACCCTGTGGGCACAGTGCTTTGAACTGGACAACTTCAGAAGTTTAATGAAATTTCTCCTACTTCTATCAAGGCTAAATCTAGTTCTTCAACAAAAGCAGTTTGTTGTTCATGAGCAGTACCTTTTCCCTTTTTAAAGGCTAGTCAGAATGTTTTTTCAAACATGGTTTCAAAAGGCAGTGGAAGGAACACAGAAGGATTGGAATAAATCAAATAGTAGTGTACACAACTTGAAACCAGGTTTGTTTTTTTCTACTCTGTATTCAAGCAGAATTCACCATGATGTAAATGGCAGGTTTGCTTGCTTAAGACAAACTGACAGGCCTATGCATGGAAGTGAACAACCAACACTTTCAGTATTTAAGGATATCTTTTCAACACAAAGACAGCTTAGAAGGCAGGTTTATCATTTGACATACATAAAGAGGAAGGTTTTATGGACAATTCTGTAAGAACAAACACTCATTATTGAGTTAGTTAGTAAATAATAATGATAACAGCATCAGACTGGTGACTGCCATCAATGAGTAACGAGCTTATACTCTTTGTGTATTTATTATTAGATTTTCTGTGCTCATCAGAAATTGAGTGTAGCTTTGTTCACTACATATATCTTCATATTGCAATCAATATAATGGCACACTTTTCATAGACATCAGACTTTAATATTAATTTGGTCTTATTTATATATCACAGAAAGACACAGAACATCTTCACTTCTATGATAAAGCCTTCATTCAAAATAAAGTATGGTTATATCATCACTGGGGTTAAGAAGATTTTATGTTTACTACTCAAAAGATTAATGGGTCACTCAAGCATTTACATTCTCATACATTTTTATGACAGTGCTATGAAGTAAATTTGATGTATGTTCTGAAGAGAATGATAGGTTTAAATGTCTAACAGCTGCTCTTTTGAATTTCAGCAATGTTTTAAGTGTTGCTACCATTTAGCACTTCCACCACTCACTGCAATTTACTGTTTGCCTGCATTAGTTATTTGTGTTTGCACAGGAAGACAAAGGAAAAGAATTAGGTGCAGCGTAGAAACAGTTTTACTTCCTTTAAGCCACTTGAATCTAATCAATCTTACAGCAAGCACTGCTCAGGAAAATACCAACACTTTTCAGAGTGTTTATTGAAAGACTTCACTGAAAAAGCATCTTAGGCAGCATGCACAAATACACACCCTTTCCTGGATGTAGTTTGAAGCTTATTCCATGTTTTGAAATGCATTTGATGGCCCCTATATCGCAAAACCAGTTTTGATGAGTAAACAACCCAGAGGGGGGCTGATTTCAGCAAAACAGCCCATTGAAATTGCATGGAGTTGGGAGTGGCAGTAGCAGCAGGAAGTTCTGTCTTTTAGCTCCAATCAACTGAAACGGCTTCAAATGCTGCTGCAGTCCTTTCGTATGCGACACATACAACACTGAATGCAATGCACTGGGTACACTTCACTTAAGACAAGACTGTTTAGCACAGCAGGGACACATGGTTCTCTAATCACCCCCTACTACGAACCACAGCCAACACAGGGGCAATTAAATAAGAAAGATCAGAATGTCACTACAGGCAAGAACAAGCTGTGTCAGGGGACAGGGCAGTCATCATTAGGGACCACACAGACCCACTTCCACTTGCTTTTGTGACTCCATATATAGCATCAGTTGTTTCATGAGTACCTGTTGACAATAGCAGGCCCCCCAGCAAATACAGGAGGAGTGGATAGAGCAAGCAGCTGGGAATGCTGTACAAAACCCTTCTCTAGCCCACTCTGTACTGCATACAGAGACAGTTCTATGATGAAGTTACATGTGTGACCACATAGTCTCATTTGTCCCCATTTTGAAGAGGGCTTAGTTCACCCCTGAGTCAGAGTTTCACAACTGCCTCATTATGTGAACAAGCAGAAGACAACTATGCTGAATTCCAAAAGCAGCCAATAAATCTTTCAGAAGCCTAATTTTATTTTAGGAATGGTGCCTCAGGCAAGACTTGTGTGGCTTAGAAAGGGAAAATGTTTAAAACATTTGTGAAAGTTCTGTAAACCTGGTTTAGCCAGTTTCTGCTCTGTGTTACACTATTCTGAAGAGACTTAAAGCATAATGGCTCCATCAAGTTGAGAAATAGAAAGAATACTTTGCCACTTATAGAAGACACAGGATCTTGTTAAGTGTAAGGTTATCATTGCAACACACTTATTTCATAGTCAACATTGTGAGTGCCTGGAGGAATATAACATGGAATTTAGTCAAAGAAGGACTCTAACAGAGTTCTAAAATTACAAGACAGAGTTCATCACCCATGCTACCATCACCTTCTGGTCATGCAGAACAGAAAACACAATTCTGGTAAATACTAACTATGCACCTTGCTAGGTTGGTTCTAACCTTCCTAACAAGGTTTCCACTGTTCCAAGCCACATTACTCAACCCAATGACATCCTCTGGTCTAAGAACAGTCTGCAGCAAAGCAATCTTAACAACTAGCTTTAGTTCCTGGCACCTCATAGCACCTGTACTCTCTCAGTACCTGGTCCACCATTGGACACCCACAACAAGAATCCTGTGACTTCTGCAAAGTCTCCTGCAGAATCTGAGGCTACCTAACATGTCTCAATGAAAGGCGCTTTACCATATGGGAAGTAAAGTAGAAAATTACATACTAACTCTGCAGCAAGGCTTGATACTTTGGAGATGCAAGAAAGACTTAAAGGAGAAAGAGGGAAAAAAATAAAACCTAAGAGAATATTTTTATAATATGGAAACTAAAGGAGGGTGGAGTAAACAGTTTATTTATCATTCTCTGAGTGATGTGCATCTCAGAAGACTCTGTACAACAACATTAGCAGCCATCAAAAAATCTATGAAATTGAAGAACAATTTGAAGAACAACTGAAGAATATGTCTTGCAAGCTTTTAGATGCTTCAGAGGAGTGAGAGCCAGCTGATTGGCATGCAAAGTAACTCACAACTACAGAACAGAAGTAGCACAAAAGAATTGCTGACTGTGATCTGGATGCTGTCTCAGCAAAGCTTTGAAATAATTAATAGAATAGGAAAAAATGAAAAAAGATGCAGAAAAAAGTTTGTCCATGTCCAGTACAGATAAAATGACTTCTTAAGACATTTTAAGAAAAGCATACAGAAATTTAGTCATTACAATGATTGGTCACTTTGCCTAAATTCATTGTCCCTTGTTGCCCTGTGCTTGGGGCTTCTGCTGTACACAGTGAGGCTCATACTGGTTTTCCACTTCTCATAAACTGATGAATGATTTTAAGCCATTTATTCAGACTTAAGATATTGCAGCAGAAATACAAAATTTTTAAGTTATTTAGGATATGGAATTATGTCTAAGAAGTAACTCACTCCAATAAAAAATTTAGACAATTGACTTCCCTAAGTTTGTAAAAATGCTCATATCAAACTTCTTCCCACAAATATCTTCCAGAAGAGATTAATTTCCATAATGAATTACTAAATAATTATAATTTAGGTTGACATTAGGTTGTATCAACATGTGAATTTAGAACAAAATATTCTCAATATAATTTTTGAACAATTTCATTTCCAGGGTCAGATTCAGAATTCTTTTTTACTTAAATGCTTATTATGTGGGCAACTGTCCCTGAAAATAATTTTTAAAAGATATTAAAAACCCTAATCACAAATTTATATTATTATTTCTATTCAGTAAATCAGAAACAGCCTCTCATTATTATAATGATATTGTTTAACATTATTTTCTTCTGTACATAGATTAGTTGCACAATTTCTCCAAACATGCTTCATTATGACCAATAAAAAACACAGATAAATAAGTGTAGATACACAAATTAGGAAAAATATAATGTTAGTAATGTTATTTTAATTTATTCTCCCAAGAAAACTTACAGCAAGGTATAAATTTACTTGCTGAAGAAAATAAATGAAAAGATAATTAAACTCTAATTAAAATTACACTCTGATGTACAGATGCAAGGATAAGCAATTCCAGCTAGAGCATTGTTAACCATGTACAATAACATTTGTTTGTACTTATAGCTAGGCATGAATTTATTTAAAAAACCCCCAAGAACTCATTTCAGTATCCAAACACATCCTTAGTGCCCCCTAAAGATGGTGTGTTTAAGTTGCTCAACAGCAGCAGATTACCCACATGCTTAAAAGCAAGCCCAAGTGAGTGCTTTGCTGAATTCAAGTCAAAATGTGACTCAGTCACAGGCTTAATTTGTGCTTCTGTGCTGCAGGAGCGGGGAGTGGGGAGATGTGGAAGCAGAGTGCCTCATCTTTCATAATTTCATATCAGAGGTGTGAATTGTGTCAGTCCTTGAACTCCTAGGGCAGAAGTGGGAGGGTTTAGCTCTAGAAGGTGGACAGACACAGCAAGAGCATGGCTCACCCACTGCTTGACAGCCAGCACAACTAGACTGATAGATGTGCACTTAAAAGCAGAGGTGGGATCAAGATGTAAAGCACAGCACACTGAGATCAAAGTGTCAGCACTCTGCATGCAAATTATGTAGCGCCTGCCACTGATACCATGCCATGCACAGCTGCAATTCTTTGTGTGTTTCTTTGCAAGAGCACACCACAGCTAATCCTGCATTCCAATTGCCTATGCAAAACAAATATGCAAAGTGAATGCATATTTGCTTATACATAAAGATCAAAACCACAGTGTCATACCCTTTTTTTATGAGCCATGTAATGAGTCACTGAAGAGCCACGAGTAGAGGGTAGGAGTCCTCCTTCAAGTTCATCTAGATACACCCCTACCACAGTCTGTCTCACCTACTTGATCTGAAGCTGGGTATGTAGGGATTGTACACCTATGTTCTCTTTGAGGTCCTCAGACACCACAGATGGTCCTTATATCCTACAGCACCCTAGCAAACCAGCCTAGGCCAAATAGCTCAGTTGAGGCTCTTCTCTCTCCCTTCATTACCCCAAGCATTTCTTTTGGTTTCCATGTTTCATAGTACCCTGGTGTTTGCTTTAAAGACAGCTGACAGATCAGTTAAGAGACAGCAAATACTTGCCTCTGTAAGCACAGAGAAGGCGGGGGTGAGTAAGCATGTACCCTTCTCCACTTTGTGGGGTTGGAAGGGTATTTCTAAAAGCCATGAAATGAAATTCGCTGATTTCTACATCCAACACAATCTATTGGTGACTTGAGTAGCTAGAGTGAATCATCTAAGATTTAAGGACACTGCAGCTTTGTTCTAAATTGCTCTGAAGTTTGTGCCACACTTTGCAACTGCAAACAGTGGATCTAAACCCTTGCAAGTCAGAACAATTTGGTTTTATATTTAGTTCCCTAGGTTGATATGATGCAAAGATACTGATCAGTCTAGAATTACTCACTAATTTTTATATGCTTCTGAATAGTCTTTATAGAATTAGAAACCTAAGACACTTAATCTAGTTACAATGAGTTCCTTGTTGTCAGCAGCTATTTATATGCTTAAGTTTTCACCATTATCTCTACAAAACATTTTCAATCATAAGAACACGTAACATTCATTTTGGCTTTTGGCCTTCGATTTCTCATACCTCACTGATTATTCTGACCTGCCTTTAGACTAGCAGTACCATACTTTCACACTTGTCACTTTGAGAAAGATTTCTCCTTTGGAGCCTATGGAAGAAACATCATGGGACAAAATACAAAACACTCCAGACTCAAGGCTTCAGCATTCACACTGTGGTCAGCATTAAAGACTGGATTTTACAGCTAGAAAATTGACAGAGACATCTCTGACGGCCTTGAATTCATTCCTTCAGAAGAGGAAAATCTCTTATAGTCTTTCTAAAAGGCTTCACAGGAAAGGAATATTTATGGAAGCCTCCAGACAAAAGTATTTTAAAAGTATATATTTTTTAAAAATAATATTTAAAAAGTATTTTAAAATATTACTGTACTTTCATCAAAATTAACGATACAAAAACCTGTTGATCTCAGGAACATAACTTCAATGTCTCTAAATAAAACATAACTGTAGGAAGCAATACAACATAACTGATGTAATTTTTCCCTTAATCTTATGGAACTAATCTGTCCACACTGTGTTTTAAGGAAACTCTTCTGCAGTTTATTCTTCCCACTGTACAATATTTTGTTTAACTTCTGGTTCTCTCAATAATCAAAAAGTTCTAGAGTCTGCCTAAATATTTATTTGTTTCAGGCAAGAAAGAACTGAGCACCAACAATTCTGTCTTCTCCTCCCAAATTAAAGTGATTCTGATTTGCAAAGCTAGTTCATCAAAGATTACAACAGCAGAATGTTGTTCTGAGCACACGTGCTGTGAAATACTAATAAAAAAAAAGGTTCAGGCAGAGCTAACACACAGGATAGAGAGCAGATGCATCAAATTCCTAAGGAGAGTGTCTGTGGTGGGAAAAGGCACTCCATAAGGTGCCAGTGCTCTTTGGCCCTTTAGAGACTCTGGGCCACAGTCTGGCCCCTGCTCTCCACACCTTGTATCATCATTTTGCTGAGCTCACTCCAGCAGCATACCTGTCTGTAAAAGAAAATCTCAGGTGGCCCCAGAGTAGATCCTGTGGTGAAGAGGGGGAAAGGGCAAGGCAGGCTACAATCAGCAAAGCTGGGCTTCACCTAGAGGGCTGGGGGACAGCACCAGCAGTTGTCAAGGCCCTTGCACAATCCTGTGTTTGCAAGAGGGCACTTTGAAAGCCATGAATTTTCTGACCTGTCTTGGGAAGCAGATTGAGATTGGGCAGTAAACCTTTATTTTAATTTTCATTCCTGACAGATGAAAATGTTTTCTGCTAGTTGCCTTAAAGAAAAGCAAAAAGAAATGAAAGCAGGCACAAACTTTTTTAGCATTATTTGTTAATATTTTTTGGCAGCTGTACATATACTACTCTCTTGCTGTGACCATAATCGAAGCCTAATGTTGCTCCCAAGGAATGCTGTGGCAGTATTCCCACTGACTGCACTGCAAGCAGATCTGGGGCCTTTGTTTGGTGAAAGCTGTTCCAGATGGAGTCCAGAGGATTCCCACCCGGCATTCCAGTTGTAAAGAATGACTGCCTTTCTCTTCCAACAGGAGTTCTCTCACTCCAGGTACATTTGACCTGTTAGGATCAAAAGTGGAAAGGACCCACTACCATTGTGCAGGATGACCTCTTGGGAGAAAAGGGCAGTGGCACATTTTATTACCTGCATACCTGTCTAATCAATGTTAAGTTGGTTATATACAGCATAATTCAGTTTAATGTTGTATATATTGAAAGGGCTTCTGCTGGCCACAGGGATGTAGCTGCTCCTAGGATAGAAATATAATTGTAGCACATGAGTGGAATGGATTTTTGAAGGATGTGAGCACAAATTCTGGTACTGGTGTACCTACACACATGAAGCCATACCAAGAGTATAATGCAGAAAAAAATGTAAGCTACCTCAGAAGGAAATCTTACAATTACGAAAGGCAAAATTCTTTAGTTCTTCTAGATTTTCAATGGTGAAAAATTCATTAGAAACTTATATTTGTATCACACTTCATAAAGTACTAATATTTTCTGTCATTATTAGTGAGCTATTAGCCTAGCAGTAATTTTTGTGATGAGCTGAAGTGGGGCTAGTTGTCAGATGACAGATCTGCAGAAACAGTAAGCTCACTGGTACTTTCTATTTCAAAACTCACTGGTCACTTCTGAAAATTTAGGCTGCTATTATCATTATATATTACTTTGAAACAAAACTCTCCCTCCCTCAACTTTGTCAGTAATTCACTGTTGATCTATGGCTCTAATTTTGTAAGCAAACTGATGTTTGTTCATGCAAGTAGGACTTATGAGCAAAGACTGCAAATTTAGGCCAGTAGAAAAATAACCACCCAAGTTACCACAATACCCAGCTTGAAATTTTGGTCCAAAGCATTTGATTTAACAATACTATAAAGCATTGCCAAGTTCTCAATTCAGATGAGAAAATTCACCAAATCATGCATAGAAGTCTTTTCAAATCCATACTTATTCAAAAACTTCCAGGATAAGAAACTAAACTTTGTCCTTCCTTATGGTATGAGGCTGAGTCTGTGCAGGCCCCAAGCCAAGCACCCTGATTAGTATTCTAGTGAGAAACACTGTGGCACCTGTGAAGAATCCATGGGCACAAGGCATCTGCATGCTTAGATTGAAGATTTCTTGATGGGGATGGCTGCTGGTATAGGACATTGATACCTTTGGTACACACAACAATCACCAGCTTAAGAATTTGTTTATTAAATACAGGTTTCCTAGTTTTGGTCAGTTTAGGCTTAGAAATAGATTTCAAACACACAATGACATCCAAACACTGTTAATGTGTTCTAAGAATAATTATGCTATAATGTGACCCTTTAGTTAAATTTCATCATGGAGTGCATTGAGGAACAATTGCACATACCAAGCAAATTATTTAGGCATTCCTGTAACACATCTAACATGCTCGTGCATTGAATCAATCTGAGAAAAACAGTAGTTCTGACCAATTATGTGGAGAAGAAAGCAAAACAATATGAAGACATAACTTTCTTTTGAATTTTGCAGATGTACCTGTTTGCAGACGTGCTTCATTAGCTCAGTTACTTTACAAGACTAGGAAATGCATTTATGGTTACAAAAGCTAACAGACAGCAGGGGCTGTGGGAGTGGGACAATTATTTTTTTTTCTACATTCACTATTATTCACTGAAATAGGCTTGTTTGCTTGTTTCTTAGTATCTTGGGAGCAATGATTAAAAACAAACCCAACAATATTTTCTTGTAAGGTTCTGAAGCAAAAAGCCTTCCTTCGACTTCACCAGACACTCAACTGGGCTTTGAGTAAAGATGGTGATTGCCTCCAAATGACACAGCAGTGACCCAGACTTCACAACCAAGAAATAGAAATAACTGTAATGCCTCATGGGCTTCCAAAACCTGTCCAACAGTTTTGCCTTTGTTAATTCACATTTCAATCTGACAAAAGATGGGAAAGGAGCAGAAAAAGCACACATAAGGTATGTGATACTTCGTGTTCAGCAGGCAAATTTGTATGACATTTTCTCCCTTCCGTTTTCTGAGTGAGTGAAAGCTTGCACATGTTTGTCAGACTGGCCCTCCATTAAATGTCTCTTCATGGAAATAAGGGGATATTTATGCACAGTGACTAATGAATGGATGCATTCCAGCATCTGCTATTGTGTATTTCCTGTAAAGTCATTTATTATTCTATCTAACAAACACAGTGTTCTTGGGCTGATGCTTAAGATTAATGAGGCATTTACTCCTATTCAAGAAACAAGTTCAGAAGACGCATTTTCTCCCATTCAGCTGTGCTGATAGTTTAATTAATGCCATTAATACATATAAGTCACCAAGGACTGTTTTATGGTAACACCGAGGAAAGTTGGCAAAGCAAGAAAATTTCAGAGGTGAAGCTACAACATAACACTTCCCTTTGTTTCCAGGTAGAACAGGATTCTCCAGGCAGTGGGTGATCTTACAGACTACACTAGCAACAAAACCCCAAGATGTAATGAGCTGAGGTAATGACAGAAAATCAGTCTTAACTCTGCTTGTGTGAGCTTAGTCAAATCCTTAATGTGATTTCACTACAAACATATTTTTCTGTAGATGCATGTCATAGTCCACGCACCACCCCCCCAGCAGTATTAGAGACAAAAAGAAAGAAAATGCCCTCTTATTGAAATGTAGGAGTTGATACTCTAGACCATAACCAGTGCTATGGTCTATGGTTTAAAGATGTATTAGGGGAATTTTTCAATGTGTAGTTCCACTGATATCACAGAAGGAATTTAATGGCTCTTTCAGTGTTCATACCATTTTTTCCTCAAGTTTCTACATGGTGCCGTTTTCTTTTAGGGATGCCTAATTGCCAGGCCCACTTAGGCCAGCACAGAAATCTTGGTGCAAACTGGAATGTCACTGGGGTCACATTTCAGAAACAGAGAACTGGAAAGCAAAGAGTGAGCATGGCTCGCTGCTGGCAGTGCTGTGCAGTGCTTTGTCACCATACAGCTTTGCTGCTTGAGCTAACACCTTCTAAAAAGCCATTCCCAGTCTGCAGTGGACAACTGCAGGTACAGGGATGGATGTTGAGTTTGGTTTTGTGCCTGGTAGAACAAGGAACTCCTGGTGAGTTGTACAGACAAAAGCTTATTACCTGCTCTGAATGTTGCTCCAATTGCTTAAGTAAATCAACAAAGTCCACGTAGCTCAATAGGATAAAAAAAAGAGGCCTTGAGAGAGACATTTAGATCTTCAAGAAATATTTCTGAAACCTGTCCTTCAACAAAACAATTTTTCTCATAGTGAAAATTCAATGATTAACAAAAGAACACTGTATGAACATATTTGTTACTTATAAAAAACATCTCCTTTACCCAGCTGTCCCAGCCAGAAGCTCTGAAAGGGCCATAATATAGTATTAAACATCTGAGCCTGAAACAGTGATGCTATCAACAGGTGCAAGGACATGCTATGGACAGCTTGCAGTAAGACCTGCTAGACATGCATCAGGCATACAGACACCACCCATCCCTTATTGTGGGAGTAACACAGATAGAATTACACATCTTCTGCCCAGAGAATGAAATATAACACACAGTCTAATTCTCAGCATCGTTCAAGACAACAAACCTATTATTTAAATTTACATCTCCAAGTTGTTTGTAAGTTTGATGAACAGCCTCAAGAAATGTAGTATTTTTTTTCCTGCAAGGGTTTCCTAGTGCTTAGCCTGCAGCTGTTAGCATTGGATTTCAAGACACACTACTAAACTGTATTAGGCATGTGAAAGGACTTTCATTCCTCATTAGCTGCGCATAAGAAAGGATTGTAACTTTTAAAAAGAACTAAGCAGCTTTGTAAAAATCTTGAATTTTGCTCTAACAAAAATCATACTTGTTAAAACTTTTTTTTATTCCCAGCTGAACTATGCTTCAACTCAAAGCAAATAAAGTCATCAGTTGACTCCATTCTATTAGAGGACAGCATTTAGAGAGGGGGAGGGGGGAAAAAGAAATAAAAAAAGAGTCCAATAGGTCTTTGAACAGTGGTCCCTTGTCTGTCACATCAAGACATGGCTTCTACTTCACACACTATTGACCGTGAAAAGCAATCTTGCGACTTTTGAAGCCCCATCACAAAAAAAGGAGTGCAAGAGAAAACTTTTCTTGAAATGTCAGGGATGGGGGGCTGACTGCTCTCATCTTCTATGATTGATGACTTGTGGCCTTCTTGTGTAGAGGCTGCTAATTAGCTCTAGACTGATTAGGGCTGTAGAATGCAAAATTCAGCTTGATAAACCTGGACAGCCTCCATTCCCCACCTCAAACAGGCCTGGTGCAGAAACTCTGGCATCTGGTTTTGTGGTAAAAACATGCTCATTGGAACTAATGTAATTCCAAGAGACTGGGCTTCACCTACTAGAAACTTGAACTGCAGTGTTTTCCTGTATAATTAATTTCCAGTCCTGTCCCTAGGACAGGACTTACCTGCTTTTTATCTAAATACTTGCTTCACACTTGGAGTAAGCAGACATCATACACGAACAAATCTTATTCAACAACATTTAAGATTTAGTTAAAAAGCAAAACATAATAGCAGGAAGATACTTTTAATCTTCCACTATGCCCTTATTAACAAATGAGAGCAAGTTCATTATAATGCTTCTAAAAAGTTGCACACAGCCTTCTTGGATGTTCTTTATAGATGCATTTAAAAAGAGAGCAGAAAAGTGGCAGTTCCTAAATTGTTACTGCCTAACATTCTGACCACCTGCTTTACTGTAATACATGCTGAACCCTTTATTTGGTAATAATCACTTGCCGTAGCTATAGGGGTGGAAGTTTAGTACACAGGGAGTTTCAATACCTTCTACCATAGCCCCCTTCTTCTCTCCTCTCAGTCTTGGATTAATTCTGCTTGTTAAATTGATCTTCACATGGAAAAGCATTACATTCCAGTAACACAGAAAGGTTTCAAATTCTTTTGCCAGATTTTTAACTCAAACCTCATCAAACTGATGCACTACAACATAAGGCTGATTAGCTTAAGAACTGATTACTTGTCCTCTGGGCACTAGCAACCAAAATTAGAGACTTTAGCAGCTCATACAACAAAGTAATATGAGCTTATTTTTTCAGATACCTCCAGTTCCAAGAGGGAAGGGGAAAAAAAGTGTTTCTAGGCTACTACCAAAGAGGGAAAGTTTCTTGCTTTGGATGGGATGGATTGAAACGCTAATAATTTCCTCTCTATTGAATAATACCTAGATAAAAAGACTGTGTAAATATTTGTGCACAAAGCTAAATTAACCAAATTATCATAGTTGACTTAATTTTAATTTCACACATATACAAGTCTGAACACCTTCAACGCATGGGCTGCTTGAAATCAAGAGGTTTCCTTTCATGCTCTGGATTTCTCAGAGCATCCTTCACTTGTTCTACCTATTACTCACTTGCATTTCTCTACATGCAGAGGGCACCTGTTACACCAGGTACTGCATGTTGTAAAGTGAAAAGACAGTCATAGTTGAAAAGAGTAAGTTCCAGTATTGCAAAAATAATTCCACATGAGTAGGCACAGGCCTTGCCAAGGGGAGAGGTTACAGCAGTAGAGCTAAATTTATGATGAAAGGCAACAGGTGGCCATTGGAAATAGTAACTTAAGGGACCACGGGATGACTGCAATAGACAATGCAGGGAGAGGTCATCATCCACAGCCTCTTTCAGGTCCCCAACAGGAAGCCTAAGTTTATGCCTAACTTGAAACATGCAAACAACCCCTTTGAAGCCAGTAGTAACCAGATTTTTAAGTACTTGTGTGTCTATGCATTTATTTTTGCTGAAATTATGCAGCATATACACTGTGTGGTGTAAATAACCTCAGCATTCTGTAAGGTAGCACAGTTCCTCCAGAATCAATATATTGCTCAAGACCTGGGATTTAACTTAGTGTTTATAAGCATTTTTCTATGCCTTACCCTGTTTCTTTTTTGCCTTGTTTTGCTTTCAGCAAGGCTCTTTGTAGTGTCATAACTCACAATCTTTCTAGTTAGACTTTGTTTATAAAACCTCTATTGTTCCAAAACAATGGAGTTGTGACCTGTTTGAAGGCAGGACTGCAATCAGGGCCCTCTCCGTACTTTCTCAGGGTGCACTTTGTGACAAAGTGAATAGACCACACAACCCTATTGATGTCAGCCAGGAGGGGAAAAATAGGCTCCCTCAATAAATCTCAACATAAATCTTCTTGCCCTATCTCGCCATCTGTATGAATTCACCTAAAGCACACATTTAATAAGCAGAACAAGTATCCCCAAGCCTAAAAAAACGTAATACTGCTTGCAGACCAAAACAGATTTATTTCACATTTAGGGCAGTTTTACGGAATTCACAGGCACAGAAAGCAACAGGTGGAAACATAGCTTGGGCCAAGACAGTGAATGAGATTGACCCCAGCACCATGAATATGCTTCACTCTTCTGTGTCAGTTCCCTGCTATAAATTTCCTCAAGTGTCAAGTTTGTGGCTTCTGTTGCTTTCTTATCACTGATGACTTTGGTTTTCTAATTTTGCCTCCAATGTTACAGAACAATTACCCACACAACACAAGTACTAACAGTGAAACAGCCACAGCTTTTTTCCTTATTTGAAAATGCCACATTCTGTAGTTCTGGTTTTGAAGGTCAGGTCAGGGCTGCTTAGAAGAGGTTGAGGATGACCATGTCTCTCAAAGTATACTTTCAGTCATGCATCAGTGGCATTCACCCTCATTCAGCTTTACATATTTTTTGTGCAAATGTTAAGAACATAAAGTAAATCAAAGGAATCACTGCAGAAAAGAGAAGTAAAGAGAAAGTTTTCCCTTAACTTCAGTGGAAAAAGTCTTCATGTGTTGTCTATGAATATTCTAGGTAGTTAAAACATGTGCAGTCAATATAAATTTTCATTATCATTCATGAAAGAAAAAAACAAAAAAGCCAGAGCAAGCACTAAAACAATCAAACAAATGGAGCCTCCAATTTAATTGCATAAGTCCTTGTGGGAAAACTGAAAGCACTTCATAACAGTGCTACCTTTTTGTCCAGTGTCAATACAGCTTCTAGCACAGCAGGGTTCCAGATTGTGACCAAGTCTTTCTCACAGTGTTGCATTGAGCAAGAACATAAAGACAGCTAGAGCCAAGCTATTTCTAAATTTGAATTATTGTTTATGTTTTTAAGCAGTCACTCTATTTCGAAAGCAATAAAATCCTTCTATAATGTCTTCCATCTCAGCAGAGCACATCCAAGTGCTTTGCAAAAAATTACTGGTTAAAATGTGTAAAAGAAATTTAATTGTTATAATGAAAGGCAAAAGACTTCAGTCAAGTCCTGCTAGAGGGAAAATACTACTATAAATTCATCAGGACTGAAAGCATGACAAAAACTGATTTCATAAAATTATATTTCTGCTGAATCAAGGCATATTTATCATATATAACTTTATATAGCAAATTCCAGGCAAATTGTTATATTGCTGGTTATAAAACACTTCAACTTAAAATGATCGTTCAGGTACCATCAGTAAAATTGCACACTTATTGGTAATAAAAGCTATCATGCCATCAACATTTGTAGATCTGTGTCTGCTGACCTGGTTATACCTACTCAATGACTAACCACTCTGAACAAGTGAAAAATTAAGGGGGGGGAACACCTCTGTGAAGCAAACACTCAGCTCGGGTGATCTCCACAGAAAAGGAGAGCAATCAAACAGAGCTCCTTATGTGAGAAACACATGCGGGGGATCAGCTTAAGGGTGAAGTAAGGCATTGGAGGCCACTGCTGTTTCTCCAGGACTCATGAAGATAAAAAGGAGTTCTCCATAAAGCACCTTCCATGAGGAATTCATTTATTTCTCTGTGCTGAAAATACAAGAAAAATAAATGAGCAACCTAAAATGAGCTCAGTTATGACATCTCCCCCTTCACTCCCTCCAGATAGGCAAACATGTCCACAATCTATTCATTTAGTAGCACTGAAATTATTAGGAATGTGTAAAAATTTAACTACTTCTAGTAAAGCTAGAATAACTATGCTTTGCTCTAGCATAAAGCATTTTACAAGGTACTATAAAGCAACCCTACCGTGCACAGACAATGCCATTGCTCCCAAGTAATATGCAAAATACTTTCTTAATCCACCTCACTGCTTTTATAGTCTGATGATTGGTTCAACAGCTGAGTATCAGCATCAAATCAGTTCAGGTGTCCTCGTTAATGCCTTCATTCACTGTGGCTACACGGCATAGGCTGATTACCTGAGCACTGAAGGGATGGCAACACCCAGCTGCCACTACTCCTACCAGCAGAGGACCTGTGGAAGGCTGTAGGGGCAACTGGAATTCAGGGGTTGCTGCAGTACCTTAGAAGAGGGTAAGATAGCGTGGGGCCAGGGGTACAGCTGCCCAGACATCCCCAGTTCTACTGGGATACCACACACAAAGTTAAGTGGGGCAATTGAGAAGTGAAAATGCTTGTATCTGTGTTAGAGTTTGTGTGTCCCAAGCACAACACATCAGCCAGGTAGCTAAGGAATTGGAAGTAACAACCTGAGAGATCAGTGTGTAGAAGTGCTAGAGGAGGCTTGAGGGCAAAGAACATGAGAACAAGTTTAAGGATGTGATGACAAGTCAAAAAAATACATTCAGGTTGTGCATCCGTTTGACAAATTAAGATACTTGAAAATAGACTGTCTGAATACTTTGTGATAAGTCTAATTATTGGACATCTATGAGTGTAGTAGGGCCAGCCAAGTCAGCATCAGAAATAATTACAGGTCCAACAGTGAGACCATCACCATCTACAGACACTCTTGAGGCAATAATCATACAATGGTTTGGGTTGGAAGTGATCTTTAAGGTCTTCCAGCTCTAAATCCTCTACTGTGGACAGGGACACTTTCCACTATACCAGGCTGCTCAGAGCCCCATCCAACCTGGCCTTGAACACTTCCAGGGATCGGGCAGCCACAACCTCTCTGGGAAACCTGTTCTAGATACTATGTGTTGTTAGATAAATTGTGTGTAAGGGCAGCAAGCTTTTGAGCATACAATCTCTTGTTTAATGGCATGAAAGACATAAAAATCAGTTACATGGCCAAACCTGGCCTCTTGGCATTTTGGATATGATGCATAAAACTTTGGAGAAATAAATTTCTTACTGTACAGTATAAACCAGCTCTCCCAAGCTAGGTCATAACTGATAGAGGCACACCCAGAGCTTCTATTTCCACTTAACAACTAGGAAATTATTTTCAACAATCTGTGGTGTACTACAGAGCTACCCAAACCAAGAACACTGTGCATTTTAAATGATGTATAAAAATTAGTGCACTGGGATATGTGTGGGAAATAACCAGTACTTAAAGTTGGTAATTAAAATTATTGATAATAACAAAAAGCAAAAAAAAAAAAGAAATCCAGTCTCCAAGCAAGTCATCATAATGCTTAATAATTGATTGTCATTGTAATAAATACTAATGAATTCATTTATAAAGTAATGTAGCTTTATATGTTTATTCACTTTCCTAAGAAATATTTGTGTTGGGGCTAAGTCAACAATTTAATACACTAATATAATTTATAATAATTTATTATTAGTTTCAACACTTAATAAAAAGCAGTTGTTTCACATAAATACCAAAGCAATCTTCAGAGCACATCTGTGTCCCCAGCAAGCATTCAGTCTGACTTGAGTCCTTTTACCATCTGTGAGCCTGCAGGATGGAACTGCATCAAGCAACTGAATGTCCCAAAGGACACCAGCAGAATGAGCAGGCCTGCAGGGAGGACCTTGCCCTAACCCGGGGTTTACCAGCATCCAGTCTATCTCCAGAGCCAAACACTTCCACTGGGAAGAGATTCAGTCACTCCTAAACAACAAAATCATCTCTCCATACTGACTTAGTAGCTCTGAATAATCTCTCCCACCCCTATAAAATTTCCTACCTTTCTGAAATCTGTCCATATACTGCTTCATCTTCTAAGACAGCATTCCTCTTCCTCCATTAACTTTGCTAGGGATGTGACACAAATATTTATGACAGCTTTTTCAACTCAGCTGTTTGCTTCATCTGTGAAGGTTATTGGGTACTACATTAACATCTTCTGTGCCACTTGGGATGTGTATCTCCTGCTGCGCTCACATTCCTGATGTGGAGCATCTCTCAGCAAGAGTGGCAACAATGAGCAAGGCAGTGTGCTCTGTGGAGCTCCAGGAATGTGATTGCAGGTGATTCGTGCAGGGTGAAGGGACACAAATCTCCTGCCTGCTGTGAGCTCAGAGTTAATGGTGATGCCAGCTGGTCATCTTCTCACTGTGCACACTGAGAGGGAGATGCTGTCCTGCATAGGAAACGCAAACCTGCAATCCCTGGCTCTAGGACTGAGGTGATTTTGTGATCAGCACCATCCTGCCTAGTACCTGGAATTCAATCAGGACTGGACCAGCTGTTGTCCCTCTAGGCAAAAAAGATCACGTCTACTACAGCCCTAGTAGGAATGGTGGCAAGGTGTGTGGTAAATAGGCCACACCAAAACTCTCTCTTTCTAAACCTATCACACTTGGATCCCCACTCTTGTCTCCTGGGGTCACCTCAGAAGGCTCAAACTGCCTGAGTCACACAGTGGCCTGCATGCCCTTGCCCATGCCAATATTATGACCAGCTGACAATGGCTTTACAATACTGTTTTATCTGATTCATGCCATCAGCGGCAAAGACTAATTAGCAAACAGAACAAAAGGAAGGGGATTCACACTGTTCTAAGGTTTATGAATGCTGGCATGCCTTTTTTATTTCTCTGAACTTGAAATCCTGGGCACACTCACCATCTGCCTACTTTGTTAAGCACTTCCAGAGTGTTTGATGATAGGTAGTTGTCCTCTCATTTAAAGGGAATTATGGATCTGAATCAGAAGATTCAGTATACACAGTACAGGTTGTTGTAGGTCAAGGAATAGACCTTACCACAGCCCAAAGTACAGAAGTATACTGAGAACTTTCAAGGACACCACCAACTGACCTATTTTTGAATCCAAGCAAAAGACAAAGTCCTGGCATGGCAGTAGTCAAGCCTCTTAATCTCAAGATCAATATGACAAGAGCTGGATATTATCCTAAGTGCTTCCCTTGCTCTTTTAAAAGAGCAGGTCTTGATACAACTACCAAGACCTCATGTAGAGTTGCAAAATTTGCCACCTCAAGGAGCACTGCAATGCAGTTGTTGCAAAAAGGAGGAAGCTAACCTCAAGGAGCTCAGACCAGGGACAAGTTTTTATAAATGCATGGCTGTCATTCTGCTCACACCTTTGCTGTAAATGTGAAGCTCTGCAGGATGAGGTTAAGAGCTGGGCTCTGTGGCTGACTCATCTAGCAGACACAGAGCTCCTGTGGGCTGTGTTGAGAGAGAAACACAAGGAGTAAAGGGATTATACTGTATTGTAGGTCGAGAGCCAGTTTTGGTGGAGTGTTAATCTCCAAGAGTATCATTGCCAAAGTCACTCCTTAATGTAGCAGTTCAAGACAGCCTCTGTCTTAGGACCCGAGGCGAACATATTTGATGTCACACTACAAGTAGAGCAGGTGCTGGGTTTGCAATGTATATTTGATGTCTAGTGTTGAAAAGTGAATTGATTGAAATGCTGTCAGGCTGCATTTTGAATGATTGCACTACTAATGTCACCTAGAGGCAACTTGATGGACATTCTACCATACATAGAACACAGTAGGCTGGAAATCATCATTTGCAAATCATCACCTTTGAAAGTACAACAACCAATTCAGCTGAAGAAAAGAAAAAAGGAAAGAACTGGAAACATGTTGAAGAAACATTAACCTGAGGAAGTGAGCAAATCAGGAACACCAAATATTTAGGCTCATGGATTTCTCATTATGGGAATTTTCAGCCAACTGTATTTCTTTTGGGGTGTTGCATTTCAAAATCTGTGTTTTGTTTGATAATGTAATTCCACCACAGGAAATCTAATCAGTTCATCTTCTAATTTTTTAGTAATATACATTTAGGGTTTTCATTTATGAAAGTAGGTTTACAAAATCTGTCTCTATATACAAACGTGACAAAATGAATAGAACACTGGTTTATTTTTGAAAAGATATGTGAATTTAGGTAACTAATTCACATATAGGTTAATAAGAACTTAGTATTTCAATTCTATTGTTGATTATGTAAATCACAGTTTTGACCTATATTTCCTTGCCTTGACACCAACCTGGATTAGAGTTTATAAACATTCATGTCATAGGATAGAGGTAGGGAAGATTTACTTATTTCCAGTATCAACTCTTCTCCATAAAAATAGAATTCTGCAATTAATTTTACACCAATCTGGAGATTAATTTTAGCAATGTGGTAAAACCATTGGCTTATAGGTGCTCTCAGAACCAACATCCCAGAAAGAGGAAGAAGCTGGGCTAAAGAAACATGAGTATTTCACAACAGTCATCTACTATTATCAGCTTATGTTAGCTAGTCAGCAATAATGCTGAAGCCTTTCAAGTATTCTTCTATCAGATTTACTTAAAAATTTGGTATGAATTTTATGTGTGTATTCTTCTAGAAAAAAGCAGAAACTGCTAGAAACAGGCTAGATGTTCAACTGTTTCATTTTAAAATCCTGTGGGTTTTTTCTTCATATACTAGTGTATTTATATATAACCTCAAACACATTATGCTTTCCTTGAGCATTACAGAACACAGCATCTCATCCAGAAGAACATTTGAAATTCTATATGAATTTGGCACGGCACCAGGGAAACTCTATCCCTTCCACTAACAAATGGGGACAGGAAGCCATTTTGAATCTGCACAAAGTCACACAGCAAGTTAAAGTATTTTGTGACAACTGAAAACAAAAAGATTCCATGTTGAGGCAGGAACTGCTTTTAAAACCAAGTAGAATCAGGAACAGAGTTCTTGTCCAGCTCCTTGGTACCGTGCTCATGTAGAAGTGAGATTTTCAAGCAGACAGTGCTTTTCTTGAGCAAGGAACATGGAGCAGGGCCATAGAAAGGCCAGACCTTGCCTAAAGGCAGGCTGCCTGGGAGCTCTCCTGCTGCGGTGTGCACATGAGTCCTAAGAGGGGCCACTCATCAGGGAGCAGAAGGAGCAGGGCTTCTCCAAGGAGAGAAGCAGCTGGGAAATGAAGGTAACTTGAATGAAGTCCCACGTTGCCTGAACTGGACAGGGCTGGTGATTGTAATAGAGTCCACTGACAGTCCCAGACTAGGTGAGATGAAGAGTCAATGGCAGCATCCCTCCAGGAATCAAGGGAGGAGGCTGAAAATGGGTTTGTGATGCAGCTGTCAGGCACACCCAGGATACAGAGAGGAGACAAAGTTACCTTTCAGGACAGGTCTGGAGTCCACCTCAGAAGGCCAGTCAGCAAGCCAGAGCAATGATGGATGGCACAGGAACACCTGCAGCTTGGCAGGCCCACCCAAGGCTGAGTAGGCCTGGACATGCAGGCAAAGGTTGTGGGACAGGGCCTCAGGTGAGCCTCACCAAGCTCTTCAAGCTCATACAACCCAGCCTATACTTTGGGAAGAGATGGGAGTCTAAAGCCTTGTTTAAGCAAGAAATATTGCAGCTTTAACTTTAATAGAAATATATACCTGCTCTTATGCTGAAAGGCTGGCATTTGACCAACAAAAGATCAGGTTTTTCTTCAGCACCTGATATAACCTCCCATACAGGCATGTGTTAGCACAAAAAAGTTCTGCTCAAATGGTGATGGGCAATCTTTCCTCTTACTTGACGGCTCTGAAGACTGCAAAAATCAGTTTAATGAAGCAAATTTTAAATATGTAAATATTTACATAAGAAATACACCAGAAAAAAAAAAGGTACCCAGTATTCCACTTTATAAATTGAGCCTTAAACCATTAACTCCTATTAAAAGTCTTAAATGAGTAAAAGTCCTAAATGAGTAAAAGTCTTAAATGAGTAAATGGTAGGCCCCTTCTCCAGCCTGTGTGTCATTTTAAATGTAAACAAAATTAATGTCTTCTAAGGGAACCTTTCAATATTTAGAAATTAGCTGGCTGCCCGATTATCGAGAATTTGTATGCACATACTTTTCTTTCACTGATCTGCTCTTTCAACATCAGGAATGGTAACACTCTGGGAATTGTTTACCCAAGATCAGCATGGTTCAAGTGTTACTTAGGATCTCAGTTAGCATTTCTCAGGTTTTAAATGTTTAGTCCTTGGGGAGAAGTGAAAATGACAGCAGGAAGAACCTGGAGTACTAAGTCCTGCTGAAGCTGGCACTTGATGACAGGAGGGGAATGAACACACAAGGCACTACATTTTATGATAGAGCAAACAGGGAAGTTTGTATTAGATTGTATCAACTTGTGCTGTGTCTTGAGCACATCTGAAAGAAAAGAAACTGAAGAGTGTTACAGGCTACAAAAGCAAGAATAATGAATGGAGAACTGGAAGTTTGGAAGAGGCGTAAAATGGAAATAAACAGTAGAGGAAAAGAGACTTGTCACCTCTCACATGACAACTACTCTAAGTGATGGCTTTGCCGTTCAGATGAGAAAGAATTTGTTCCTTCCTCCCTCACCCCCAGGCCCACCAGAGGGAGACACTTCTCCCAGGGGAGGAATGGCTATGGCATCTGATGATCTGAGCCTCATGTCAGAAAGATGAATAGAGTCATTTTCTCTGAAGTAAAACAGGCAGCAGGTGTTGAAGGGTAGGGTGTGTGCAGGTAGCGTGCAAATCTGTCTTTGGTTGGCCTAGAATATTAGGAAGGCATCTGCCACAGAAGGCAAAGATATCCTACACAAAATGCTAAGACCCATGGATTCGTGTTCGCTGAAATCTGACATGAGGTTCTAGAGCTGTCAGCCCTCTGTGGACAAATTGATGGATCCATGGGTACAAGCACCCCAGCTCTGAGCACTTATGCAGAGTTTGGATGCACAAACACCGGCAAACATCTTGCTGACCTTGCTGTATTGCCTACCTGCTTCCAAACCCACAGAGATGGTCCATCCAGTCAGGGTCCTGCCCTCCTAGGCAGTGTTCCTGAGCACAGAGTGGACCTTTATTTCCTGCTGCCATCACTTGCCATCGATCAAAGCTACGGCAGGGTGATAACCCACTGCAGGCCAGAAAGGCTGTAATACACTCTTCCAGGAAGACAAATGTTTTCTGAGGCTTCCCTATAGCTATAACATAGCATTCTATCCATCCATCTGTCCCTGCACTTAGAAACAAGTTGGTTTAGCAAGGATGCAAGAGCAACAGACAGTTTGTTCTCCCTTCCAGATGTGCTACTCTCTTCCTCAGTAGGTCAAACTCCTCTCCCAAAACTGCAGCCATTTCCCAACCAGGGAAATGCTACTGGGAAGAGGAATGCCTTCCTCTCCTGTGTTACCTTCACAGTATAATTGTAAATCTGTGACACTCTGAGCAAATTGTAATCTGTGACACTCTGCAAATTCCACAGGCCAAACTGTAAACACTGCAGGAATTCAAGGTCCTTGACATTTCATAGAAAGCCAAGCTGTAAGACTGAGGAAAACAAGCTAAAGGCTAAGTTAAGATATGTCTACTAGCTCCTAAGAAGGATCAGTTCAAATAAGGAACTGTAGTCACAATTTCCTGCTTGATTGTCACTTTCTTCCAGTGAAGAAATAGTCTGCAACTGGCCCTTGTCAGGAACAAATTACTTTCCCTTCACTGCCAAGTCAGCTCCACATGCCCTGCACAGAAGAGAAGAAGCACTGCAAAAATCCCATTTTCCCCAGAGTTTAGGAACTACACAGGCTAGTAATCTGTACAGACTGTTCTAAAGAGGTAATTTACCCTGAGTTTACTGAGAACAGTATAAAGGACTAAGTGTGAATTTTGCTCTAAATTAATTGAAAAAAATATGCCACACAATATTTTGCATAGGAATTCTCATGAATGAAAATTTTTTATCACCTGAGAGCAAGCTTTAGGGAGGGCTAAGACAGAATCTAAATCCAACCGTAAAAGAAACGTGGTGAAAGCATATTGGTATTTTAGCTTATGTTCTCAGATAGAGCCAATCTGTACAAATAAAAAAAAGCTAATTAAAATTAATTCCAAAGAAGAGTGTTTTAAGACATACTATTTTCAGACTTCCAGTTTGTTTGCTTTTAGTGTGGGCAAGATACAATAAGCATTCTGCTTAGGCCTTCCTCACTTCATTCCTTCAAAAAATGTTATGTGTGTGAGATAAAGGGAAAATCATCAACAATGAGGGTCCCAAGTGCAGGGTACTCACACTTGAGGGCCATTTGGAGTTTATTCCATGGCACAGTCTGAGAGTCCTTATTCAGCAGTTATAATCAATGGTAACTTCACTGAGAAAGGCATGTCTGTCAGAGTTCAGGACTCTGAAGAAACTGTTTGAAAACAGTGAGAATAAAATTCCTAAAGCAATGATGTAAGCTTTAAATTCATTCCATTATCAAAAAGACTTCACAAGTAGATTTCCTAGTTTTTCAGTTAGGAGTTGTACTTTGGTGCTTTGCTTTTCTTTTTTCAGCCTAAATGAGCTTTTATAACTTTATTGTACCTATCATACTTCAGTAAGTCCTGATTTGGACAACTCTTGACTGCTTACTCAAGTTCCTGGACTTGTTCTTTCCTAGGCAGAGAGTAACTTGATCCATGCATCCTGTTGATTCTTTCAATGTCTAAAATTAGCACCGTGCATGCACACTTCCTCTACCTGGGAGCATGCTCCCCGAAAGGACCAGGGGCACCACTCATGCACAAAGGCCTAGCAGTTGTTTTTTTTTGAGAGGAGTAACCAGAGATTTTTACCTTTAACTTCACATACAAGAAAGAGATTCCATCCCACTCTCACATCCAGCGTATGTGACAAGTACCATTTTGTTCAGCTAAATGCTGAAAATGTTAACATGGTTTGTAAGCATGAGGAGTGGCACCCATCCCAACATATGATCAGCAGTACCCATGGCTCTGACAAGTCCAAGCACGGTTGAAGCTCTGTGGCGGTCACTGGATTGCACACTTGGAAAGGTTAAAGAGAATCCCCCAGCCTCTCATTCCTCTCCTCCTCCACTCTTCCGTTCTCGCAAGGATCTCTTGGGACACCCTTGCTAGAAAAACATTTGTCAGAAAACGGAAGGCAACCCAATGGGAAACATCAGTGAACCTGCATTTACTTTATTTAGAAATGACACCCCATCCCTGTCCCCTGGGGCAAAACTTCTTTTCTAGACATGACCTCAGAGATGTGCTACATGCACCCTGCACAATTTATCACCATGCTGCCTATAATTAGGTTTGTTAACATACAGCCTAGTGCAGTCTTGTTGACTGGGAACTTAATCAAGTTACTATTGAGTTCTTGTATGCATTGCTTCGGGTGACTGTTTTACTTGTAGAATTATAGCTGTGACCAACGTGAGGAAATTAGCTCTGGACACAAGTTTTTTACTTTTTTTTCCCCCTACATGTGAAAATATTTAGCAAACAGTGACAATGATGGAAAACAGTAGGAAACAAAATGTTCTACATTAGTATAAAACATGAAAAATGCAGCAAGGACCCTCAGTGGTACAACATGTGTTATGCTGGCTGGCAGTCCATTAGGCTTGATAGACATTTCACTTACCTAAGTCAAATATAACAGTCTAGTATTCATTAATATAAGAAGGGGGTTGTGGAATCAAGCTTACCATCTGGTTAGAACGACAGAATAATCTACAACTCATGATTAGGTCTAAGGAGTGGAATTTCACTTTAATCTTTTTCATTGCTCGAAATTTCCATCTGCGCAGTACAGCACATCATTTTTCTTCAAGACAAATGTGCTGTTTTTCATGTTCCAAAATTAGATCAGAAGAAAACGATTAATCATGTCATGGCCTGGGAAAGGAAACAAAGCCCTGATATTTCTCTCTCTCTCTCTCTCTCTCTCTCTCTCTCTCCCTCTCTCTCTTCCCGCCCCCTCTTTCCCTCTCCCCAGCCCTCGCCCCTCCCAGCTCTGGCTCTTTGCAAGGTCCTTTCTTTCCCTGCCTCAGTTTTCAACACAACTTTCAGAGATTCACATTGTGGTAGGCTAGAAACACTCAGAAAACAGGAATCTAAAATAAAGATGCAGCTTTGATTTGCATGGCCGTTTTTATTTTCCCTTTGCCTCTCCCCCACCCCCAGTTTGCCACTTCATCGTTTCCTCCTTCTCTCTCTCTCCCTCTCCACCCCCTACCATGTGCCCCCTGGCACAGGACGACAGATGGTGACCTGTTTGCATGTGACACCGTAACTGAATCTAAACTCAAGGAAACAAGTCACCGGGCTGCAAATTAGTGAGACCACACAACTGTCAGGTGGCAGTCCCCTTTGACAGTTGTAGGCCATTATAGGAACATTGATGTTTTTGCAGTGTGACAAAAAGGAATCCTTTTTGCAGCAGACCTGTCTGTCAGCTGGCTCTCAAGTCATAACAAATCCCTGGCACTCAGCTGAGGCTGAACATTCGCAGCGTCAGGAGGATGATAAATGACCTGCAGGGCTTTGAAGTGCCT
Organism: Pseudopodoces humilis; assembly: GCF_049639895.1. Lineage (NCBI taxonomy): Eukaryota > Metazoa > Chordata > Aves > Passeriformes > Paridae > Pseudopodoces > Pseudopodoces humilis. Next base: position 14,658,102 of record NC_142208.1, read on the forward strand.
TGGCAGTTCAGATGGGTCCGCAGTGCTGACAGAGAAATATACACAACAGCGTAACCAATAATGAGAACATTAAACATTCCTGCTTTGTGACAGGCTGACAGAAAAACCCAGCCTCACATCAATCATCTGTGGAGATATAACCTTGACAATTAGCCCCCTCTCTGATACTCAGAGTAACCTTTTTTTTTTCCCCCCCTCCCCACCTCCTTTTCTTTTTCTTCTTTTGCCTGGCTTATCTTCCCTGATCTTTTTTTCTGGTATGGCAGAGAGGGGAAAAAACAGCAGAAAAAAAAGATCTGACATCAAAAACGATCTTTTCCTTTTCCTCCATGCAAAAATAAAATATGCCAGGACAAAGTTTATTTGATGGACTTCCACCTATTTCCCTTTAGGAGAAAGGAATATATTTTTTGCCCTATCTACCAAAGCATCTGTCACTACAAATACTCCTAGCAGAATATTGTTTACATATTATGCTTATTTTGTTCCTTAGGTTTTTTTCCTTTCCCCTACTCTTACATTCATATCAGTACATTCTGTTGTCAAGCATCGTTTCCACTTGTAAGAGTGAGATGATTAAGCACACAACTGTCCCCTTGCTACTGTATTCCAGGATCATTCAATAAAATAGATAGAATCTCTTCTTCCCATAACCTTGTGGTTTTTTTTTTTGTACATGTCTGTACTGTTTTGCCATTTTTAAAAACCCTTTACAGAGCAAAAATAATCTTCAAAGGACAAATGAAAGGTGTAGCTGATCTTCCTGACAACTAAACACTTTTAACAACCCCCTGGAATCATTCTCACTGAAGGGCAGGAATGATCCTGATCTTGAGGACACTCTCTCCACTCAGAGAATTTCTCTTGCCCTCCCCAGTGTGGGATCAGCAGAAATTCCTCTTGATATACATGACTGACTTCTTGCCATGGCTCTCTTCTGACAGCAGAGGTATTCAAGCAGTGGGGTCAATGGGACTGTTTGTGCTCTGTGTGAGGCGAATTAGGCTTCTGGGCACTTTCTGCACTCCATCCTGGTGGCCTGGAATCTCCCAAGTTGCTAACTCAAGCCCACAGAGAGGTTTCAAAGGAGCCTAAGCACCCTTGTGAAATAGCAAATAGGTTCAAAATGGCATTTGTTGCAGAGGATTTCATCTGGAGAAATATCAATATTGTAAAAAACCCAAAACTATCTATCATTGAATTAGCAACAAATCATCTACAGTGTGTTGTGTTCAGGTCTCTCTCTCCCTGTTCCCACAGAAATTTCTGTTTCACTTATGCAATGACAAACATGCACTCTTGCTCTCATCATGTACAGCACAGCTCAAATACTTTGATGTGAAATTTGGGTAGTGAAACAGATTTACACACAACCAAGCACTTGTAAATTTTAAAAAAACTGTGTTTCTAACCCTGAAGTAAAGTCCTTCCCCAAGGTCCATTTTCCTACACACACTTTAAGATCCCTGTGCAATACTCATGTAGTGGAAAGAAGATGAAAAGAGCAACACACCATGCCTTCAACCTTCAATACAGCTATAGAAGAGCCAGCTATAGACCCAGATAATGCTACTGAAATTATATATTCCAGAGTCTCTCAGCTGAGTCCTGCTGCTATCAAAGCATGTCCTGTGCATGTTGCCACAGCTGTTGACTTCAGTATTAGAAGAGATCAACATGAATGAGAAAAGAAAGTTATTAGAAAGATGATCAACAGTAAGTGGCAAAACTTGTTCAGCAATAGCCTGACCTCATCTGTACTCTGCTCATACTCTTCTGATAAAAACACAAACCATGCAATTCCTTTTTCATAATACAGCAATGAAAGATTGGCCTCTGCAGAACCAAGAGGAGCCATTTCACTCCCAGTTCAGTACTTTTAAAACATTGGGCTGACAACAATGGAGACAGAAAACTTCTCTTTGCCTTCACTCTACCTGCATAGTGGCTAGTGACTGACTGTCACAGCACACTGGAAACATACTGTGTACCACATTCCATACCCTACGTGGAGGATCTGGAGTCAGACATTGTGGTTGCTATGCCATGCTCAGGCTTTGGAATGGCCAGATGTGGTTGTGCTTGCCCACTGCTGGCTGAGGCTCTAGCAGAACCAGGCAGCGAGATCTGGATCTGAGACTGGTGTCTGGCGACAGACACCATTCAATCTTTGGCTTCTCTACTGAGAGAATGAATTTCCCAAAGGCTGATTCTTTAGCTCATTAAAAACACTAATCTGTTTGTTTTGAGCCTGTGTCACAGCCAGATGACCTTTTCTCACCATGATAGCTGGTACAAAGGAAAGGGTGATCTCAGCCTGTGTACTGTATCTGTGCAATCTCTCACATGCTTGATTTCAGTCTTTTTTCATACACCTTCAAAGAAGTGGCCACACCCCACTTTTTAAATTGCAGCATACATGAGTTCTAGGCCTGCCAGACAGGCTGGATAATTCCCTCCCTCTGCAGATAGTAGCACAGTGGGGGAGCTACACTCCTGGAGCTCCTTTCCCCTTGCAGTCAGTCTCTGGCCAAAGCAAGCATGATTTCTGACCTATGAACACTGAGGGCCCAGAAATAATATATTCCCACTATCCTGACCCATTCCCATATGATGCTTTATGGCCTATCCTACAGCATCATGTAACCATGTTTGGGTAGTAATTGCTGCTGACAGAATCCGTAGAGGATCTTCATAAGATACATGTGCAGAATGAATGAACACTCCTGCCCCAGCAGCTTTCTCCCCTTCTACCTGCTTACCCACAGGAAAGGTCAGGCTGCTTTCCATACTTTCCAGTGAGGAGATGGATGAAAATTTCACCCTTGGCCACCAGGCAAGGAGCCTCAGGCCTTTCACAAACATTGCAGTTTATCTTGTAGAAGACCACGGCTGTAGGAGGGGGTGGGCACATTCAGATCCCACCCTAAGAGGCGTCTCAGTGGAAAGGGGTGAAAGGCCTGAACCATTTGGTGAGAAGATGCAGAGGTAGAGTGTAGCCACTCACTCCTTTTCTCCTGATCATACTGGAGGACTGAGCAAGCATCTGGCGTGCCCAAAGAGTGGTGAGGCCAAACCTGGACTGAGGCATAAAGCACTAGTCATCACAAAGGCTAAAGAAAGGAAGAGTCTGGGGAAGCTATTTGGCTCCTCTGCCATTCAGGCAGCCATCATCTGTGTTGTCTGCCTGATGAAATTTTTAAGAATCAAATTTTGCTGAAATTATCAAATCTCCTAATCTCTTGGGCCATAATTCTTACTCTAACATTTTGTTTGGCTCACAGCCTTGAGCTAATCACCACTCCCTGCCTCAGTTTCCTCACAAACAGGAATGGATGCATTCAAATTTCATTCACCTGAAAGGCATGCTGTAAAATTTAATTAAGCCCTGAAAAGCACTCTGCAATTGTGAGATGAAAAGGTGCCATTAAAGGCTTCTAGTATTATATTTCACTAAGACTCTCAGAAATATTTTGGATGGAGTTAAAGAGAGAAAATAAAAGGCAAATAAATCATAAACATTGCAGAATAAATGCTGCCCACCCCTTCTTATCTGTAACTCACAAGGCATATAGATTACATCTAAATAATCCTTTGTATGAAAAACTGTCCATACATTTGCACGCAAGATGTAAGGACAATGCTGGGTTTATATGAAAGGGAATATACATGTTTCTTTACACACCCTCAGTGAAGTTAAAAGGGTTAATAAAATATAAGTTGAGATCAAAAGAAATCTGAGGTGACATTTTGGCCTTGAGGCCTTCTCTTGGCTGTGGGAAAACAGAATGAGGCTGCTCTGCAACATACAAGCTGAAGTACAATTAGTGGTGTTTTCAGACTGCATGGGTTTTTTTCTAAACTAAATCTGTAGAGATATAAGCATATGCAATGAAAGCACTGTGAATTTAGTTTTACCAGTAGAGAGTTACTAACAGTGTTAAAAGATAGCAACAATTTGAGAAAATTCAAAGCTAGGTAATTAGAATATTATACCCAGCCGGAGCAGAACCAGATATAATAGTAAAATCATGATTATAAAATGCATTCAAAAGGGAAGGACTTGGTGCATGTGTATGCAGCTGCAGTGTCATGCAGACATCCTGAGGACAACTGGAGACAGTTGGCTTTTCATCTTTTGACTCAAGACCTTCCCAAGACCTCTGCATTACAGCACAGAGAACCACACACTCTATCAAACATCGTTATTTACATAACACATGGCAGGGAGTGGTTATGGAATAAATCAATACTTTGTGATATTTGTTACAAGCCACATGGCAGCTGAGCATTTCTAAGGCCTTATCTAAGGTCTGGCTTGAAGGGAGCTTATTACAGCGATATTAAAATTGCCTAATAAGTGAGGTTACCAGAGAAGTGCACTGAGCCTTTTTTTGTTTCCACTGGAGTGTAGCCTGGTGAAGGCAAGGCTTTCGTTTACAGATGAGCTCCTGATCTGACCCACTTCAATCCAGACTCCCTTCTGCATAAATGACCAGCTGATCACCTTTGCCCGCAGCCCCTCACAATGACACTGAATCCTAAGCATAGCTGTGATTTCACATGTGGACAACTGTCCTAGATTTAGTGATATAACCCTTAAAAAAACCCACATAGCTGTTCACTACTGAGACACTGCCTGTGCAGATCCCTGCTTGAAGACAGCAGTGCGGCTGCACAATGGGAGTGATACCTAGTTCCTAGAGGTCCCTCAGCCAGCAGGTTTTAAGTGAAAGGGGAACTTCCAGAGGACAATGAAGAAGTGGGTACCTACCTCTTTTAATTCAGTATATGAGGAGCCTGGACCTAGCTCACACATGCATGCTTGATTGCTGAAGTTTGATTATGTAAATCTTGCACATGCCCCACAAAAAGCTCTGAGCATCATGACCATCTCTTGTAGAACAGTGCCATTTCTGGTTTAAATATTATCCGACCATCACTTTTCTGTGGTCTTGTAAACTAGGTTTTAGTTAAAAAAAACACAATCAGGAAACTCAGCTAACCTCTCCAGCTTCATTCTGCCAAAGCATATTCATTAAAATTTCCAGTGTGATGAAGACTGTTTTAGAACACTAAAAATGCTTAAAATACAATGTTATCAGTTTCAAACACCAGAGCAGCACAACAGCTGTCAATAAGCTGCAAATTCACTGGGAAAAAGCCCACACTTTCTTTGTTTTTGCTCAGCACCTAGCACTGGGGTTCACAATAAGCCAAATAAAGTATCTAAAATAGAAAGTGATAGTAATTGAAAAATACAATCCACTACAGCAATTGAATAACATTATAAAAATCACTAAATAAAAAATTCCTCTTCAAATGTAAGAGGAATGTGTAAATTGTCTAAAAAGAAACACAGTAAACAAAGTATCTCATTATGTTATTTCTTCTGTATTAAGAATGTAGGCAATTGCAAAAGGTAAAGAAGAACAAGCAATTCAAAGACATGTGCTAGCCCAGTAAGGAATCTTCACAAAGTCAAACAGGCACAGGAAAAAATAATCTCCAAGAACCATGAGGTTGCGCGAAGCACTAAGAGGTTACATAAGGAATTTGTTAGACTCTTGCTAAACTGCCATACAGCTGAAATAAAAAAAATATATATACATATATATTATGTATGATACATTAGACATTAGTAAATAATTTAATGGAACGTCACCTGAAATATTCAACTACATTTGTTTAGATGGTAGTATAAAACTGGGCCTAAAAACTAAAAATTCAGCCTTTTCTTTATTCTACTGCTCAGAGTTCATACATCAGTCATCTGCTGCTTCAGCTACATTAGAACATCCCTTTTGGTATTTTTTTGGTCTCACAACTTTCTTACTCCATTTTTTTGAAATGGCCATCTCAAGTATTTTTCCTCTTTCCCTGATTTTCTTTCTCACCTCCCTGGTTTCCATTTATAAATCAAATTCAACACACCATTTTTAGAGCACTACAAAGCACTGCCCTCGGACCTCTTCCTTTACTACTGCTTTCACTGGACCTGATCCTGAAAAGAACTATCAGGCTTGCTTGGAATATCTGAATCTTCTTTGCTCATTGCAGTCTTTATTTTTTCATGACATGAAGCATGTTTGTGACAGATTTAAATTCACTTTCGCTAGATGTTTCCTGTAGAAAACTCACATGTGCTATTGCACTACCATGTCCCTATGCCCTAATTATGCTGTTTCACACCTTTGAGATGTCTGTAGATGAAGCTTTTCAGAGCAAAGAAAGCATTAATTGATGACAGCAATTTCTGCTGAGTAGTCTTAAGTACATCCACAGTGTCATATACACTAACCATGCACAAACCCTCAAGAACAAATTATTTGAGGGAACTGCCCCTTGGGAAATTCGCAGACACTATGTTAAACTCAAGTGATATTCAGTAATATTTTAAAACCACTAATCAGGTGATATAAAAAGTTGATATAGTAATTAAATTTGCAGAAGATGCTGAATTAGGAAGTGTTGCAAACATAAGTGAAGACAGAGAAATAACACAGAGAACCTGAAAAGCTTAAAAATAAGAGCAGGAAATAACAAAACGAATTTCATCCGGGAAACATGCAAAGGTACGGTACATCTGGGGGACATATTTTAAAATTAAATACCAAAAGTTATTCAATCTTGTGGTTCAAGGTGTAAACTGATTGCCACAGCTGAAATAATCCTCTCAGCCTTTCTGCTCCGCAACATAAAACTGGCAAGGTACATTACAAAGGGTTTTGAAAGATCAGGCATGAGATTTTTTTGGAGGTAGGATGCCTGTCTCTTACAGAAAATCCTCTGCAACATCTATATTCAGAGAAATAACCAGGTTCATTGAGAATATTCCCACTCTTGGGCAAGCAAAATATTTGCTTACTCCCCCTTTCATGCCCAACAGTGACCTCCATGCCCTCGTTTGTATTCTTACTTACAATTCAGCACAGATTCATGACACAGTGGCAGTGGCACTAACAGCACAAGTTGAAAGGAGCAGGCAAGGGGGATGCCAGGCTAGTTAGAGGGTGAATTATCTGGGCTCTCAGTATTCCCAGCCTCTTGAGAAACTGCCTCAGCTACCTTTCACTCTCAGTGGCCACAGGGACTGCTACACCAGACAAGCAGTAATGTTGTCAGAAACACAGAACCAGATACTCAGTTGATGTCAGTCAGGGCTTTTCTCCTGACTTCAAAGAGAATAGTAAATTTAATGTGAGTTTGCAGTGAAATAGGATATTGAAATTCTTCAGTGCTGCTTAGTTTTCCATCCTTGGGCTCACCACAATCAGGAACTAGAGAAGAGATGAGGCTTTGTACAGCCCTGATAAAACTACAGCAAATATATCACTAGGCTTTGGCCCTTGAATGCCATTAACTCATAGAGAAACTGGAAGGAGTTGAATGGAAATCAATAGCAATGAAAGATCTCAAACAGATGGGCTTTGAAGAAAGTCGCTACATATAAAACAACCATCTTTTGCTACACATAAAGGACAAGAAATGTCATTAAAATAAATAAATTCATTATAGCCCTATAGCAAATCAGTTGCTCTCAATCTCTGCTTCAGAGTGGAGCTTCAGCTTAGGAATTAACATTCTACTACAGCTCTAAATAAACAGCACATATATCTTCACACATTCCCTGCCCTGTTCTTCCTAGATAAACAATCTGTACAGGAATGAAATTAGAAGCTAAGATGAGTCACTGGTATCACCACTCATTCAGATCTGTTCATTGTCTAACCCCCCACACATTCAGTTGATTCAATTTATTATGAAATTCCAGAGGTGTGAATGGCTGGACAATAGCTTAAGGAGTCTTTGCAGCTGGATCACCTCTCGTCACCGAAGTGTAGTATGTTTACACATGGGCCAAGAACAGGATTTCATAGAAACCAAATTGAGATTGATTATCCTTCTGTAAAGATTTCCTGCAGCATAAAGAACAAATCATACACTTTCACAAGAATTTTTGAGTCAAGTTTACAGTCTGTGTCAAGCTGACAGCCTTTGCTTCTGTCTAATGAGTGTGAAGCCAGTCTCCTGCAGTGTGGCTATCCTTAAAAAGTCATACTGAAGTATGTAAGATGTCCACCTCCTGATGTAATGGAAATTACTTCTCTGAGGGCATTCATGATAGCAAATGGAAGGGAAAAAAAAACAAAAGAGAAAACAAATTCTCTGAATAATCATCTCATTATAACTGTGGTCAGCCTTTTGCACTGGGATAGTTTGAAAGCTCCAAGGAGAATATGTTAATGCAACTAAAAATATTTAATGAAGAAACTGCTACCACAAAGATACTAGGGAGATAAGGCTGATCTCTGGTTAAGCACAATACTTGGATCTTAAGTGGTCTGGGGCCTGTCCCTCACCGTGCTACACATTTCCTGTACAAACCTAAACAAATGGATTTAGAAGTACCCTAATTCCAGGTCTGTAAAGTTAGTATTTTGTCAGCCACTTCCATTCATGTTTCAAGCTACATACATCTGCAGTGTATCTCATGATCGGAAACAGATTTGGAACAGAGAAAAGGTATTTCCAAATAATACTATTACAGGCAACTGGTGCCATCACATTTCATCAGGCATGTATGTCTAGAAAATCTTCTCCAGCCAGAAGAGGGAGATCTGTGGCTTGAGATCTCCAGACCAACAGTTCATGTGAATCACTTTGGGTGGGCTTACCTTGCACTTCATCATCAAAACCTATGCCAAGGTTATGGGTAGCACCATTATGCACAGTCAGATATCTTTGGCTCTCTGTGGCATGTAGGTTTTCCAGCTGTCATGAGCCCCTTCTCTCCACAAGCTCTTTTTAAGAAGACTGGGTATGAAGATGGAAATGCAGTCGTGATATAATGGAGTGTGGTGCCTGATACTATCAGGGCTTTTAATATTAGTCTCATTGCTGCGGGGTTTGAGCACTTCCAGCTGAAGTTGGGTGCTGCCATCATCCAACTGTCTGATAGAGAGACCTGCAGGCAAAGTTGTGGTTATAAAACTTGAGATGAGCAGATCTTCTATCTGTATAATGAGCTAATTAAAAATTAATTTAAACATAGTCTGTATAAAGTGCTGAAGCATATGATGTGGGGTATAATCCTATGCTGGGTTTGACAACTCACAGCTGCTACTGCATATTCAGTGTTTTTGAACAAAATGATATGTTCCTTCTGCCAGACTCCAATGAGAATTTTGCTCTTACTGAGGACTTGAGAGTCTGACTCCGGGATGCAGATTGAATGGTTACTCTATGTGATGGTGTGAAGAGATAAGAGCTCAGATCTAGAGGCTATTTGACTGTGTTTGCACACATGCTGTTCCTTTGACTACGCAGTGTTCTAGAAAACAAGCATGGATACATCCGCTGTCCTTCCCACCATTCTTTGTTCCAGACTTTCTCATGCTGCACCAGCTTGTGTGTCTCAGCACTTTCAGTGTTGATTTATCCATAAACAGGCTGAAAATATCTGTACTGGCAATAAGCACAAAAGGTTTTTTGCCTTCAAGGCATATAGACCCCTGGGAGGTATGTGGAAAGCTGAAAGACAAGCTCTGATTGCTTCTCTCTGCCAATGAGTCTCAGTTAGGACACAGATATAAATGAGGCATCAGGAGATGGGGAAGCAGAAATCAGTGAGGCAGGAGTGCACTCAGGAAGCCATGAAGAGAAAGAGCTCATAGAATTCTTGCTCTCTTCTTGGATGGGGATCTACCACAAGCCATAACTGAGCCCTGCCCCAGTTGAGGCGCTAGTCACTGTACTGCAGAGACATTGGGACTCCTGGATACACCAAACTCTGCTCCTTGCAGCCAGGCAAAAACTGGGATAAAATAGTGTGGTACTGCTTGCAGGACCAACTAGAGGAAGAAGTGTTCTCTTGCTTGTTTAGCAATGATATTTAAATAGCCTAGAATGAGCAAATACTGCAATGGACATAAAATAAAATCTCTTTCCATTTGAATAAAAGCAACTGGATGGTTGCCTTGACTTGAAGACTGAAAACCATATAAGCATGAGTCCAGCTATATGAAGCAAGATAGCAGTAAAAGGATTTCTTCTGAAAATAATTACTTAGTGTGATAATTTTTAAATCTGAAAACAACCACTTCCAGTGATGGTTCACTAAATGTTGGTATGTTGGTAGTTTGCTTACTGTATTATTAAATAAAACATTTTCCTTCTTGTCCAAAAAGTGTGCTAATTAATCGTAATGAGATATAGCCTAGAAACACAATTAGGTAAGAATTATGCATGGCCACACTTATTTTTGTGGTGTTGCCAGGTACAGATTCACTATGAGTCTTGATAGGAATAACCTCAAACAATTGGAGCAAAACAGAAGAGCAATTATGAAAGAACTCCCTACTTACCAGAAAGAAAATCTTGCATATTCAGGAAGCTTTCTTAAACAGCAAGAACACATTTGTTCTTTACTCACCACCTTTATTCTGCCAGTGTCCCCAAAGCAGGAAAGGCACAGGGGGTGGGCCCAGGACTCTCTGAGTTGCAGTGCAGAAGCCCAGGGATGGCAATCCTCAGATTAAGGAAGAGAACCTCGAATAAAGGCAACTTATATGAATGAGACACAGAATATTTAATTTGAGAAAGAACCTTCCATTATTTCCTTAAAAACTCAGTGCTAGAAGATCAACCTAGATTAAACCCATTAATTAGCTGATTTGAGCCAGCTACTGTCTATTGCTTATTGAATTCTCATGAGAGCTCACAAAGGTTGCTTGGTTGCTTCCCATAAAAGGGTGCTTCTGTATATCTCCACAGTAGTACTGCCACCAAGCTACTTTTATTCTGTGCTACCTGTGAAGATTTTACATGACATTTCAAACCAATATCAAATAGTTTTTTAAATTTTTCCAGAATACTTATGTAGTCAACATATTCAAGATGCAGACACTAATCAATTAGAGCGCTCTGTCCTAAAAGGACACTCTAGAGAAAGGCCTGCGTTCATCAGGAGAAGAGATGAGTTCTCTTGTAGGCTCATCAAGACTTCTTTATGGAGCAAAGAACAAATTTTCAAAAGAGCTAAGTAACACTGAAAACTTTGGCCTCTTTTATTCTATACCCACAGTGCATTTTTGCTTGTTCTTTCATAAAATGGAATGACACATACATGACATTAGAGAGATGACCATAATGCAAGATCATGTACAGAATAGCGTACATAAGAAGAGATTGGATAAAACATTCCTTCCCAACCCTTCTGCACATACATATGCCAAAGGTTTGGTAGCCCTGACAATGAGCTTAACATCTACCAAATGAGATCTGATTGATGTCTTCCCAATTGCAGCTGGCCAGATTTTTAATGATTGCCTGGTACAAAAGGAAGAGAAGCAATGCATTAACTGTTGAGCATAGAAATGTATGTTAGAAAACAAAACCTCCATCATAAAAAGTAATACTCTCATGTCCTGTACCTCATACTTCAAAGCTCTTTTGCATGTTTCCCTTACCACACATATTGATTGGTGATTGGTACAGCCCAATTTTTTAGTCATTTATTCATGAAACTAAAATTTAAAGGATGACAAAATGCACACCATGTCTATTCCTTCCTGCCAATTTTATAAACAGAAACATTTTAGTAAAAAACCCAAACCTGAGTACCTGAATCCTCTAAGTGAATTTTTATGCAGCGCTGATTAAGGATGTATTGGGGTTGCATGGCAAGGTTCTGACAGTGGGGGAGGCTACAGGAGTGGCTTCTGTGAGAAGCTGCCAGAAGATTCCCGTATGTCTGACAGAGCCAGTGCCAGCTGGCCTCAGCACAGATCCACTGCTGCCCATGAGCAGCAATGCCTGTGGCCTCTGGGAAAGCACAGTTAAGAAGGGGAAAAACACCCCTGTGCAACAGCAGCTGGGAGGGGAGTCAGCCAGGGTCACCCCTCCCAAAACAAAGTCCTCAGGAGCTGTCTGGAGTTCTCTCGCAGCCCAAGCTGTTCATGGAGGCTTATCACAACAGTTTGCCACAAGAAACATGCAGAGCAAGGTTCCCATGGCACTTCGCTCACACTCAAGAACAGTTTTGAAAATCCACAGTTTAATTGCCACAAGTAGAATTTTCTCCAATATTTTCCTGTTTTTTCTGCTTCACCTGAAAGGAAACCGTAGAATTATCTGACAACAAATTTCTTTCTAGGCTGTGGTTCGGTGCTTGGAGAACTGTTGAATATTGTGTAAAGTCCATGCAGCAAGGATGAGAGTTTTGAGATATAATGTGATCAAAGACTTTTGATTGTTATATCTTTCTCAGGCTCCCCCGACAACCTATTTTCAAATTAAACTTCTCCTTAGAAATAATCCTTCAGCTTAGCTTTTCAGAAAATCCCTGTATGTGGCAGATCCATAGCACACTACTACCAAGAATAGTCTTTTAGTTTCCATTTACAGCAGCACCATCCTGGTTTATCAGGAGTATACTTTATACTTTTTATATACTTACAAAAGTATCTAGAGGAAAGACTTTAATTTTTTCAATAGATTTGGTCTTTTTATCCTGCACATTTCTAAACACATAAAGCATGTTTCTTTTTTTCTTTTTACTTGCTGGAGGGAGGAATCACCCAACAAACTGGTGCCTAAGCAGAAAGAGTAGAGATGCAGATACAGTAAGGGTGTGATTTTATCACCAGCTTCATCTAGTTGAACTCTGAAATACTACTGCAAGAGACAACTCTTCCCTAGCTCACCTGTCTGTCCTCCACGCTTTGTGTCAGCACACGGAGATGCATCCTCAGCAGCCAGCCAGATCCGGTCCCCAGCGCAGCTGTGCAGCTGGATGAGTGCTGCTGCTGACACAACACAAAGACTGGGGACAGATACCCTTTCACCACCTTTTTGGAGTTTAGAAATAGATTAGCCACAGCTGATATAAAACTACACCCAAGTATCACCTGTTTTTGGTGAAGAAAGGAACAGCAGATTCCTGTGTTATTTGCAGGACAACAACAAATCAAATTGTTGATACATAGTAAGTATTTGGCATACCTGCCTATACCATAGACATAGGTAACACAAATGGGAAGAGATATGTCAGACAAATGTTTGTTTCAAGAGATCAGACAAGAAATCTAAATTAAACAAAATTAAATTAATTTGGAAGAGAAGCGCTATGGACAGGGAACTGTGAGGCTTGAACATTCATTTTTCATTATTTTCATCTCAGAAGATACTACTTCCAAAACTATACTGATTATTGGTGTCATGCTAATTAGCATTACATGAAAACGTGGATTCAGAGGCAGGTCTAAACCAAATGGTGGAATGGAAAAGGCAATACACTAGCAGCTTCAGCAGAATTTGGAGGAAGCCTTAAATATTTTTTATATATTCCCCCACTGTCTGCTAAATACAAAAAAAGACAGCAGAAAAACTTGGAGATCTGTAAAAAGACAAGTTTGGGGACTACAGAATGAGTAGTGCAAAGTCAAATTCTTTTTTTAGGAACAGATATTCTTACTGTTGAGAAAAAAGGGTTGCTTCATATCGGCAGAATTAAATAATAAGAGAAAATGAGGCAGTTTCCTCTACAGAAGTTAGCACCAGCAATTTTCAGTGTCAAGATCCCAGATTAGATAGACCAGCACTCTGATCCTGAATGACTTCTATCCATCTCACTGCCCTTTTCACTCAGCACCAGTGGCACAGTGCCTCAAGCCTTGACTCTGCAAGACAGCAGGATCCAGACACCAGTGCTCTGTTCTGCAGTAGGATATACAACAGCAGTTCCCACGGCCATCACACAGAGCTACGTGGATACCTATTGCCAGGAAGGGTGGGGTGAGAGCACTTGGAATGCAACTGCTGAAAGTTCAAGTCAACAGGTTTGGAAACTTGGCAAAGACAGTGTAGACAAATAACTCAAGGTTTGCAGGGTACCTCTGTGACTGGTATAAATCAGATGAGTACTACTGAGTTCAAGGGAACCTGCCAATGCACGACAGATGAGCACCCACTCCTTTGCCAATGCTCCTCTGAGTCCTGGTATCTGAACTGCTTGGATCCCATCCAGTTTTCTAGTGTTTCCTCCAGGCCAAGAAGAGAACCACGCAAAATGTTCTGCCATTCTCACTGCAGTGGAAATGAAATCACACTTGATCATAAAAGTTGATCCTTCATTTTCTACACCAGCAAAGATACAGAGGAGATGTAAAAAAGAATAAGGAACTTCCTCTCCTTCTTTCAAATCCCCACCCTATAAGTGCTTTCCTGCTGCTGACAGAAATGAAAGTCGGGCCTGGATGAGTCCAGCAGAGATACCCAGAGGCACCAGAGCAGTGCTGGGCCCCTCCCAATGCCACACTGCTGTTCAAAGCCTTGAAAGGCTGCAGATCTCCCACCGTGCTGCAGTTCAGCTCCCACCCGAAGAGCTGCACACCTTGCAGCAGTGTATCCTCTGTGACAGTAGGTCCTCATCTTCTCTGCCTTCTATCAGTACAGTCACACGCTGCCCTCGTGGTGCACAAACGCTGAGCAGCATCTCTGCTCCTCCCGCTCATTTTACCTCCAGCCACAGGTCAATGCCAGCCAAAGCTCTTTACTTGCTGAACTTTGCCCACTGCTTCTGTCCCAGCTCCCTATTGAGGTGCTTGCTTTGACAATTGCCTTTCTACACCACAAGGTTGTCATAAGGATTTTTGAGACAATGGAGCCTGTAGTAAGTGGGAGCCTTGATAATAGCAAAGAGAACAGATTTCTTGCCTTGAGATTCAGTGTCACTCTGTGCTGCACACACACAGGTCATCTGCACAAAGTGTGCACTGCTGTGCCCTGGGCTGGAGCTTGCAAAATTGCTTTCCTGCATAAGCACAGTAGCTTTTCCTCAGCAGCCACTGCCACCAGTGCCAAAAAGGCACTCAGCTGATGTGAAATATTGGAGGAAGCTTTTCTGTAAGCTTTTCATATGAAGCATAAGACTTTACTGGGCATTTAGAGACGCCATCTGGCAATTCCTTCACTGACCAACAGGATTTGGAGATGCATCTGAACTCACACAGCAACAGACTGCTTAGTCTCGGACCTTGCAGTTTTCAGGCTTACTGACGAAAATAAGTATGAAATGAAGATGTAAAATACAAATGAAACAAATAAGTCAAAAGCTAATCTAAACTTTTGAAAAGTTACAAGGATTTCATACAAGTTCATTTCTTAGCACAGTAAGGACTCAGCTACTTGGACTGTTGATTTTTGACTACAGCAGAAGATGGCTCCTAGTTGCAAGACCTGACTCTTAATACCAGCTTCCAAAACAACTGAAATTGTCAAGCATCTGGTTCAGCCTTTTACAGATAGGCAAGGCCTGAACTCTGAACAGAGATTTTAATTTTAGTGTATTTCAGGGCTGATGGTAAGAGGGTTGAAATATCCAGTTCCTCTGGTGTATCTTCAGTAAAGCAAACACAGTTCTCTAACCCCACCATTTTCCCAAGATGCTGCTGTGGTGTGGGCTGAAAGGTTGGGAGGAGAAAGGAGTGGAAGAGGAGAAAGAAGTTCCTCGTTCCTCCCTATTGCCCTTCCTGTTTTCATGTCTGTTTATTCAGAGGATTGTCTTTCCACAAGCAAACAACTAGAGACAGGCTCACTCCAAATGTATGTTCTCTCATGTTTCAAGCACTTGCTCTGTTCTTGCTGAATGTTTAGTTACAGCATGAAAAATGGATATGTGGAATGAAGACATTTCCCCTTTGACTTGCACATTTGCCGAAGGTATGTCAAGGATCTGAGGCAAGGGGTATGGGCAAGCTTTCAAGAAAGCTCCCCCCGTTTCTCCTTTGCTTGCTTATTAGAAGAGCAATAAATATCAAGCAGACAGACCCTTCTCACAGTTACAAAGCCTACCTGTAACTGAGCTGGATAATTAGCAGCCTTGAAGATGATATATGACTTTCATTACCCTTTGGGACTGGAGACTAAATGAGGACAGAGCTAATTGCCGTGCAAAGCAGTTTGGCATGAATGAGAAAAATGCAGGCGCTGTCTCCTGCCAAAAAAGGGCCCTATTGCTGCTCTGATCTCATGGCTGGTTTTTGCCGCAGGAGTTCACTTGGTGTCCATAAATCATGGTCTGCTTACAGCTGAAACTGCACTGAGTCATCAACATGCAATAAGCTGAGTGACAGATTCCAGCCTGACTACATTAGAACTTCAGACTTAGTCCTCCCCCCCCACACTACCCGTACTTAACAGAAAATTAAACCCAGACTACACAGACATGAAGGCTGTGAGAAACACAAGGCATGTTTACTTGACAATAGTTTTTTAAGACTGATGTTTCCAGGAAATAACATCATGCATTTTGAAAGGGAGAGGGCCACAAGCACTGAATTTATAAAATGGCCCACTGCTATAACACTTGGTTTGTCCTTCCTATGTAATAGCTGATTAAAATGTATTGCCCTTCTTTAATGATCTAAAGTGGCACTTTGTCATCTTAGTTCTTATGGAGATAGATTTAGTCAGCTAACTGAGAAAATATTTTGCTGCTCTTTAAAATTAGGCCAGAAGAACCTGAAATTTGATTGCAAACCTGCTTCCAAAGTGACCTGGGGCATATTAACATCCATATTGTACCCTTAAGAAGTGTGGGCTTCTGGGGAATCTAACCTATCAGTGCAAAAGAGAGCCCTTGAAGACACTCTTTTCCTCTCCCCATTCTGTTTTACAGAAGATCTTTTGCTTTTCCCTAAAGGTACCTTAGGTCTATTTTTTTTAATGGAAGAGATTGTGCTGAATTTGCAATATGGTATCCTGTCAGATCCTAATCAATTAGCCCACATCAGCTCAGCATAAGGCAGATACCAATTTAACTCACAGAGCTAAGCCTTCTGATTTTCTCTAAGGGCAGTCACATAATTCATTCTTTGTAGTGCCAAATTATATTTGACATTTAATTTAAAACTCAAGGTACCATAATGCAAAATCTCACTAAAAATAATGGTGATAAAGCAGAGGAACATTCCATTTGACAGTGAGGATTTTTTCAACTTATTTATGCACCCAAACTTTTCCCCTCACCCACCATTCAAAGGCCCCAACTCAGGAGGCAACAACTTTCAGGTGATTTTAGCTCTACAGGTGTTTGCATACAGTAAATGGACACTTAAAGGTGAAGCATATGTGGTGGTTGCTGATCACCTTTTGGTGGGTGAGCTCTGCCCTCCTCTTCCCAACGACACAAGCTCAGCTTTTCATGCATTCTTGCTGCTGTAGGTAGTAGAAAGAAATATTCCCCTAAAGTGGCTGGGCTAAATGGAATGGTTCTGTATGGACTGGGGAAGGGGGAGTTAGCCTTAAATGGTTGAGTTTTTTACATTTAGAAGACCCAACAAGAGAGAGAGGGAAAAAAAGTGTTTAATGGCTTCAGTCACCATTCTCTGCCATGCAGCAACTCCATTCACAGCTTCCTGGCACAATGGAAGTCTGGTGGTTCATCAAGCATGTCTAGACTCTGACAGTGCTGGTTCATGCACAAATGATAATAAAAACTCCAAGTTCTCCTTTCTTGAAATGTGCAACACACTGTGAATCCATGGGGAGTTCTAGCCATGGGCTCACTCAGCACTTCCAGTAACAGTCAAAGTCTAATAAAAGCACTACTTGGAAAAATTGTGCAGCTGTCTCTGTCAAGGTGAGTGGCTTGTAGGCACTCACTCTTTCTGTTGGTAGCGTGCAAAATGCTAAGCAGCCAGAGATTTTCCTGGCTAATCCAGAGCAGCTCTATGAGAAGCGAAAGTAATGGATAACAGCAGGCTCTGCATTGTTGAGACAATCCCAGATAACAATAAGCAAAGGACACTGCTAGTGCAATCCTCCTGAGACAGACTCAACTTTTGTCCTGTCAAGAAACAGCTACTACTTTGCAATAAAAAGAAGCAAATGTCTAATATTCTCATCTTTTATGTGCCAGATTAGCTCTTGGGGGAAAAAAATCATCACTGGTCGTAACATGCTTCTCAACATAAGATGGATGACTCAGATTCTGGGATGTTAGGTCTTACTGTGGATTTCAATCCCTGATTGAGATGAAAACAGTTCAGGGCTAAACTCTGGTATTTTTAGTGTGAGTGTAGGCCTCAGGTTAGACATTCTTCTCTGTTTCACAGCTGCGTGTAGGTGCATGCATATGCTACTGGGAGACAAGCTCAAAATTTTGCCCATGTGAGTGGATCCATTTCTTCTAGTACTTGTTGTGTGCTCCACATTTATTTTATAGTATACACAAGGCATTACCTGGGGTATGAAATGTGAACAGGAACAAAGTTGCTATGTACCTGAGTGAAAGAGTGCATTACCAGCAGACTTGGAAATGACAGAAACTGTATTTGATGTTGATACAGTGGCTGTTTAAATTAGTGACAGGTTTAAATTAATGAAACAGCTAGGATTTTCCTATCTTCCATCAAATTTCATGGTGGAATAAAAAACACAACCCCAAAACTTGTGGAAAAGCAATTCTTCAGCATTGTATGACACAGAGAGCTCCTTTCCATGGTGTGTATCCTGTAACTCAGCTCTTCCAGACTCCCTGAGCTGAGATTGTATCAAGACATTATTTTCAGTGGCAAAGATTTTGTATCTTATCCTTTTAATTGTAAGTATGAGAGTACCTTTCACAAGTCTAGATAACTGCTTTCTTAATCTATTTATACTTTTGCTTTTATAGCATACTTTAGAGTTTTGTATTTTATTCGTATTTTCATGTGGAAAAACATTTCCATTGGTTTAAACATTATTAACAATTTTAAGAAATAGAGATGAAACATTCCCTATTACTTTTTCATAAAATTTAAGATTCTATCAAGAGGAATTATGCAGCCTCCACACCTCTATTTCTAAGCTCATTTACTTAGCCTCTTCTTATCTGGAAATCTTTCCAGAAATTGGCTCACTGCTTTTACCTCTTTTAAATTCTGTATGTAGTGTCCTTTTGAGTCGAGGGCAAGGTATAATTTTCAAGATGTTAGCTTGTTATAGATTCATATCATCCACTTCATACTCAGTACTATCCCAGAAAATTTTGCAATTGTGAATCTGTGTAGGTACACCTATAACTCCTCACCAACTTAATAGCAACATATTGTCACACAAACATACAAGTGCACAAATTACTTAGAATATTTAAAACAACACAAGATTTTCCACCAAATTCTCGAGAAAATTCTGCTTGGCAAATGTTTTTTCAAAATAGTTTGAACATTTTCAGAAAGGAAATTATGCAGGAACTGATACAATTGTATGACTGTAAAGAAGCTGGATTATCTAAATGGCCATTTCAGTAGTCCAATTATATCACTAAATTTTTACTATTGCACAGACAGAAGCTTTAAAAATAAGGAATAATTTAAAATGGTAGTAAAAAGCACACAATCAGTAAATATCTAGATTGGAAAATTGATATTTTGTACTATGAAGAATCATTAAATGGAAGTGAAGGGATAAGGGCATTGTCTGAGATTTCAGGACCTCAGATTCATAAGTTGGTTCCAAGTGCTGAAAACCTAAGCACTTTCACTGAAAAAAAAATTAAACAAGTATTTAACTTTATGTTTTCTGAAGGCCATGTTCATAATCTCTTCTCATATGTAGTATTTACCACATTGCTTTGCAAGGAATCTATCAAACATGGGGAACTGACTTCAGAGTCCTTGCACCCAGTAAGGAAGCTGATTTTAATTATGTTGTGCAAAAACATTAGTGATAAAATCCCCTTCTAAATACAAACAGAAAACTAAATCATAATGTAGAAAGCCATAAGGATTGGAATGCAGAGAGAGACTGAAAGAGAGAATGCAAATGACCTCATGACATTTACACAGTCTAATTTCTGAGGAAAATTCTACTTCAATTTATGGTGATGTTAAAGAAGGCTCAGAAAGCAGCTTGTTTACTCCTTGTTTAAAATACTCCCAGAAAAATGGATTATAGTTTTTTTTAATCCCTCCTGCTATAGGATTTTATAATTAATAGCCCAGACGCATTTGTCACCATTCTTAATCTTGGATATTTCTGAAGGTTTCAACAAGCTCTATTTTGTTCCAGTTTAAATTCCTCTAAATTCTTCCAAGCTCCATTGTGGAATAACTCTCTGCATAAATTAAACTTGTGTTTGACCTCTGTTCTGGGTCCTTACCGTATCTGTATTGAGGAGAATTTTTCCAAAGCACAAACAGCAATCATTTCAAGCAATTTGAATTTTCTGGCCACTGTCTGTCTGTCCAATCTGAGGAGCTGTTGTATCTTACATTTCCTTGTTACTGACCAAAGTATTTCTGAAATTCCAAATTAATTAGCACTGCAATATTCCAAGTGCTGTAAGAGGCTAAACCCTGTTTTTCCAATGGGAGAAGTAGGTGATGCTGCTGCTCCACATGCAATAAAAATAAATTCCCTGGACAAAAAAGGTAAAGTCTAGATTGCCAGATAACAAAAGATGAAAAATAAAGGACTTCTTTTTCTCACATAGTTTAGGAAAAAAAGGCTGAGAGAGAAAAAATGTTTTGCCCAAGATTGCCAAGACTAGGCAAAACAAGGACAAAAATTGAGTCCAGATTTCTTCAGACTCATTATGGATCCTGTATCACATGATCATTTTGGTCAGTAAATGAATGGCAATCACAGCCTGACCAGCAGCCTACTGAATTCAACATGAAGAGCTCTTGCTATTTCCAAAGGGATTTTGATTTTGAGTCCATTGGGTTACTCCATGCATACAGGCAAAAGAAACCTGCAGCTAGAATAAAGCTGAGGACATGCCACAGCAGACTAGATTTCTTCTTTTTTAAGGCATCTCTAATTCATTGGCCATGAATAATACAATATTCACGGAGGCCCATCTGGTGTTCAGTTTTGTGTATAAGTGCTTTGCATTGTTGGTCTGATAATTCCACCTAAAACTGGTAAAGTGATATACAGGACCTTTAAAACAGTAGTGGGATAAAAAGAAATAGAAAATTAAATAAAGGAAAAAAATAAGCTTGCTTTAGTCTGTAAGGAACAAAATTGATGCCTTTTAACCTTACACATAAGTTCTGCACCATTGCTTTTTAAAATCAGCTGAAAATCATTTAAAATCAAATTGATTTTGGCTTTTACATTCAGATGCACTTCAGCTTCTCACTTACTGGCCTATACAAATAATGTCTTCAGCCAACCTGTGTTTAAAGTGGGTTGAAAATCAGTTTCTATGTTCACATGTTTATTGGAATTTTCTCATTTCCATTCCACTCAGAGCCAATCACAATCAGTTCAACTTGCTGGGGAATATGTCAAGAGACTGATTTAATGGGTGTTTTAGCAAAGAAATGACTCTTAATACAGTGGAATATTTTTTTGCTTATAACACATTGTCTATTTTGTGTCAATAAATGGAAAGATGGATAATCAGAACTGTTCATATTTATTCTGAAGAGTTTTCTTCTCCGTCATGTGTAGACTCATAATCAATCATGAAAGAACTGTAAAATCACATGAAAATATTTCCAAGTTTACATCTGCTCCTTTCTGCTAACAAAATCTAGAGTATCTGTAGCCTTCCATGTATGGACTGGCAGGGCAGGCTTCTGAAATGGACACTCTCCTGTTCACCTGCTGCCATCCAACTGTGGATCATTTGGATTGGATAACTGCTATCTGAACTGACATTTAGTCATCCAGTCTGAGAGCAAGTATGCTGAAATGATGCAACATAACATGCTATCAAGGCTGTAATAGGACATAGAACACCTGCCATTGACTTGGACAGAAAGGATAAAATGCTCTGAATGGCTTTGTTTTCAACATTCTCTTCCCCATACTCCTCACATGTCCGTTTTTACTTAATTTGTCACTGATGCTTTAAGGAGAGAGAAATAGCATGGTTGGAGAACAAGAAAACGTGAAGCAGATGCCCAAGTTCTATTACTGACTCTGTTGGTGACTGGATAAGCTGTTTATATAATTGTATCAAGTTCATTGATTTAGATGGCTTAGTTTTAGGTTTCCAAACTGAGAAGATGCATACTGCCTGCTTTCCACTGTGAGTCAGTACTTCAACACTCATCATCTTCAAAATAAGAGTTAGACCGAGTCTGCAATTAAGGTGGTAAATATGCCTCAAGCTCTGCATCTAAAAACTCAACACTTACAATTAAATGATATCAGGAAAATACTGACTGTAAGCTCACACTAATTCAATTAAGTTGCCTCTAAATGAGAAATTAAAAATGCATCACAAAGAGAGATATTGTGGGTTTAACCAATTGCTTTAAGGGTCTCTGCAAATCTCAAATAAGATGTAAAAAATCCATGTGCAAATATTACACTGCAGAGATGATGAATGGGAATGGAGTGGGAGGTTATATAACCTGATAATATCAAGGATCTGAAAGAGCTTAAACTATTTAACTATTCAGCAGTGAAAAGAAGTCAAGAAGGATCACTGCAGACAAGGACTGGAAATACAATATAGAAGCTGACTTGTGCAGCCTGACATTCTGCTTCAAAGAGTATTAGTTCTAGAGAGTGGTTACAAAACTATAAGTCTTTAAAAACAAGTCTGATTTAATAAATATTTACTAAATTTTATAAGAATTGTGTGGCATCAAGCTATAAATATTAAATTGTATTGTATATGTTAAAAGAATGATGTTTTTTCAAATAATTTAAGATTATAAGAATTTTTGGGTTAAACATAAAAAATAATAATAAAAAATCCCTGAAAGTCAAACAAAAATAGTGATGGTTAAATTCCAAAAGAACAATCCACTCAGAGCTCCTTTCATGTGCCAAAAACTATTATTTATATTGTTTATGCACTTTCATCATGACAGCCCTAACACTGAGCAGAGCAGATAGAGTCTAACAGTTACCACATTAGAGAAAAAAAGCTCTCAAAAGGTAAATAAAGTGAAGTGAGGCTATATTTTTGGATCCTGATAGATGTAAGGTCATTCTGATATTCTGCTTATATCAATTATTTTATATTGGTTTAATGAATTTCCATACTCTCTGTACAAAATAAAGATTGGCTCAATGACTAGAGCCTGCACTTAAAGGAACCACCCTGTTAAAACTGGTTTTGTTTGTGCCTGGAGAATCAGAACAATTCCAGACAGTTTGTTTCATATTTTACTTGAAAGCTCCTGTTCCATTAGTATGACATAGTTTCTGAGACAAAGCTTAACCACAGTGTCTTTTCCCTTTAAAAGGTAATGACACCATCTAAGCAAAAATAACAGTGGGGGGAAAAAAGACCCCCATTATAGCAAACTGTGGTATTAATGAAATTCTGTTTGTATTAAAATTTTCTTTCAACCCCGGTCTTCCTGTTCAGGGGGATAGTGTCAACCTGTCAAACTTTTAATCAAGAGCAGTTCATTGATGCTTCCATTATGTCAAAATGCCTCACCTAGGTGACTTCAAGGGGAGACAGCAGGTCTGACTTTCTCAACATCCAAGGCTATGAATTTTTCATTTCTCACCCCTCAACTTTTAATTTCTAGTATATGTATGTGGATAGACACAATGTCTTTTTTTATTGTATCAAATCCATAAATAGTCTACATTTCAATCAAGTTGTAAAGTCAAGAGATTAAAGAAAGGTAAATATATGAAAGAATAATTTCTTAATTTTTAGGTTGGTAAAAAGGGGCTAGTTAGAGGACTGATATCTATGCATTCACAAAAATATTTTAAATGACAGCTACTTCAGCCAAAATTTCACCACGCAGCATCATGATTCACAATCTAGAATCTCCCTACAAATTATTTCACTGAGGTGTTGCATTTCCAGATGTGCTGATAATAATGATATCATTCAGCCTACTAAAGAATCCTTACTTTATTGCATAGAAGTCAAATTTGGGGCCAGATTGTGACCTCCTGCAGTAGCTGCTATCCATCAGCAAGACTGAAATGTACAAAAAGTCAGTTTAATGAAGTATCTGAACCTCGTGTTCTGTTTGCAGAATGCTTGATTTGGAAGACAAAAATAAAAGCCCCCACATGACAGCTTTACAATGCCTTCCTCTGCAGCTTATCACTTACTAACCTGCTACAAGTGAAGTTATAAGGGAACTGTGACTAGGAAAGGCTTTCTCCCCAGTTCCAGAGAACCAAAATTATTTCATACGGGTGTTAAGAAGGCGACTGAGAACACCCTTAAAACAGGTCTGATTTCCATCTCAGTATCAGCACAGTACATTGTTGACCCCGTGTGATAGGCAGGAAGTTTTTCATATGGTGTGCTACAGACAGAAGGCAAGTCCCAAGGAAATGTACAGTCCTCCCAGGATCTCAATTTAGTCCTGCAAAAGTTTGACTGAATTTCTGTAATAGAGCTTCTGATTCGACAGTTTCTACCATACTCACAAACAAAGTCACCTTTTTACATTTACAGTAATATCCCTTATTTAGCAATTAGATGTACAGTGAGATGAGTTTTGACTGAAAATAGTTTGTTGCTTAATGGTCAGGAAATGAAGTCAAGGAGAATTATGGCAACCTGAATGTATGGTTAAAGGAGCTTCCAGATCTTTGGTTTATAAATAAGTTGCAAAGGCATATTAATGGGAAGTATACTACATAATCCATCCAAACTATTTACTTTTCACTCTTCTGCCAAAGGAAAGATTCTCATCCAAATAGTTTGGTGGGTCTTGCTGTGTTTTTTAAATATATCATGTATAATTCAAAGACAACTATATGAGTCACTTATAAAGCCAAACAATGAGACCAGAATTCTCAAAATGTGAAATGACCAGCTAATTACAAGACTGGTTTAAATTATGTTCCTAGGTATTACTTGTTCTTTCCAAAATGGGCTGGATATCCGTACTATTAATTTAGCCCCAAAGACCAATTTCATTCTTGCAAACATATTGTACATTTAAAAATGTAGCAAGGTTTAAATCATTCAAACGTATTGTTTTAACTTCCAGCATTTCATTATTTTACTTAATGGTTTGCACATTATTTCATACAAGTACAATATAATTTTATTGCATGATGTAAAAAAAAAAAAACCCAAACAAAAAAAACCCCCAAAACCAATATCCCATTTGCTTCCAAAAGAGATGAGAAGTGATGGGGCAGAAGACCTAAAATACAGTGATGTTTTGCCTACAGACAGTAATAGCTGAAGGTTGTTCAACATATGCTTAATTGGGAAGATAAATACTCAGAGCATTAGTAAGGGACATACTAATATATTCTGAATTTGTCTGCACCTCAAGATTGTATTGGCAGAAATATAAAGAAACTGAGCCAGCCCAACATTTCTCTCAATGTTCTCAACTGGAACATTGAGAGCTTTGGCTGGGCCAAGAGAAGGCACTAATTTAGGCCCTGTGGCTTCTGCACTGGAGAAGGTTTTGTAGCTGGGGATAACAGCTTTGAGAGACACATCTTGGGGGGTAAAATACTAAATGTGCTGCGTGGTCCCTCAAAACATAGAGGAGCTGAAGGTGCAGCCTGCAGTCTCAGACACAGCTTCCCTCTTTCCCTGGGGAGCCTCAGGTGACAGTGCCTGGGGGTCAAGAAATACATCAGAGTGGCTAATTACATGATCTCTAGGGCTCCAAGTGCCACTGGTTGGAGGGATGGAAACAAAGGTCCCAAAACGAGTGGAAAGCATTCTGATACATTGCCCCTACAAAGTGCATATATTTGCCTTTAGCATTAGGAGATCTATAAAGACTTTTAAAATTTCTATTATGTATTTCAAACTCTTCTTTCATGTGGAATACATCGATTGCTTTTTTCCCAAAACTGTTTTACCAAATATTTCCACAAAGCATGTCTAGTGAAGCACTGTATCTGCAAAGATGGTTAAGGATCGGTGCTTCCCAAGTGCCCTCAATTGCTCCTGTTCTACTTGCCTTGACCTGTTGCATCATGTTATGAGATATCAAACTGCCATCATGTTCCATTTTAGAGTTGATTACGCTTCATTGGTGGGCAAAGTTGCTGCTTGCTGAGGGTTTGTGAGGTTTGATTAATTAGTGCTTATGAAGTGCTTTGAAATTCTTGCATGAATGATGTTACAGAAACACTGAATATTGCTGCTGTTATACAGGCAGGTACATGATTAAAGATTTGATGTTGCAAGGTGTGGCTGGGCCTTACCTTCTCTTTGGGAAAGTATTCTAGTTTCCTCTGAATTCCCTCTGGCAAGCTAGTACAGTCTTCCAACCAAACCAAACCAAAACACTTCAATCAGCCTAGGGTAAGGAAAAATAATAAAAAAAAAAAGATTAGATTAAGGATATTTCTGAAAACTCATTGCCTGTCTAGGATATTGCACCTCTAGGTGGTCTGATAAACTTCAAGGGCACCTTGGTGATTAAGTTTATTCTCAGACTGACTGCATTTTCTTCAACTTTTTTTTAATCAACTTGAGCTCTTTTAATCGCTTTCTCCTCTAGGTATTTTACATGGACACCTGACTGTCTGTTAAAGTGTCTTCCTTAAGCATCCTCATCTGTGATATCCTCTCCTTGGCTGAAGAGACCTACCTGTCCCCCTCTCCCATCTCTCCTGCCCAAAGGGAGCTGTTACACGTTGTATCCCTTTCCATAATTTCTGACTCTGAACAGCTCCCATCTGCTCTGGGAAATGCAGCACCCCACAGGTGATTCATTCTCAGCCAAGGCAGGAAGCTGTAGGGCTCAGACCACAGCCAGCCTTAAGCGACACAAGCTGAAGATAATTATTGCACAGACATACCTGTTCAAAGATGTGTCCAGCTTGCTCACTGCTGCCATGCTTGGCTGTGGCCATGACCACACTGCTGTGGCCCTTCAGGAACGTGCTGCTTCCCAAAGCAAAGGCCAGGATTCCTGTCCAAAGCACAGGTGCCCAGTGCCATTTGAGAAGGCTGTAAGGCATCCAGATATCTGCACAGGAATAGCAGAGATGACGCAGGACCTAAAGCAGACTGACACTCCACCATGGTAGTAAATGGATGCCAGGCAGACATCTGCAATAGCTGAAACAACACCAAATGCCAACAAGGAAGCCACCAGCTTTTCTCTGTACTGTCCAACTTCCCGGTTTTCTACTATTATTTAGGCACTCAGAAAGTTTGGCCATACTGATCCTCTGTGAAGATTGCACAATTCACATACTTTTGTTCTTGCTTACATTAGCCTAACAAACTATGATCACCTGTGCTATCTTCAACTCAAGTCACAGCATGGTTTCTGGAGTTTTGTTTTTCCTGCTTGTTCTATTCATTTCACATCCTGCACCCAGTACTATTTTTTGTTACTTTTCATAATAACCTAATGGCTAATTTTGTATGCACCTTTCTGTATTCAGTAACCTCTGGGATTTCAGCGCTTTGTGCTTGCTTAGTGCTTGCCTAAGAATTTTAAAGAAAAATTATTGATTGGTTTTGCCTCAGGCTTTAGTAGACAAACTTACGTAGACTGCAAGGCCAAAGTCTGAGTACGTCTCTATTTAAACCATCGGAACATTTAGCATTTAAGAGGTTCAAAATAACTAGGCCAAACACCCTTATCTATCTAACACTGCCAGTTTCCTGGCTGCTGCCAAAGCTGATGCCATAGTCCTATCCTGTTGCACATTTTCAGAAACATAAATCTTATGAAGAAGTATTTCAAGATACCACATTCTTCAAATGCTTAAATGAAGAGTATCAGGAGCCTCTCACTCAGTCCCAGCCAGTGAGTTATTCCGCAGTCAAAAATCTGTACCTTCAGTTTTCTGATCATTGTTCTTGTCTGTGCATCTTTCAAAAGTTATTGTTATATGGGTATTATTAGTGGTTATTAATCTACTGTCCCATAAAGTTTCTTTCATTAGAAATTAACAAGTTTGTTCTGACCTTTTCCTAGGTCTGAATTCCATGAGGTATTTCTTGTCAATCACTGTACTCTTTGCACAGCTTGCACTGTTCCATGTATGCTTTCAACTGGGTATTCATGCCTGGCCTGAAGATACATTTCCTGGCTCATCTCAGGCATGTCTCTATCCCCAGGTGTGAAATATGTATCCACTGCATGATGTCAGCTCTTAAATCTCCTGGGATTACTGTTCAGCTCCATTTAAAACAAAATCCATGCAGTTCTTCATTCATTTCCTGGGGGTGGGCACAACAGTCTGTGGCACTTACTGCTTTCTCTTGGCTGACCATGGATTGCACATCGTTTTCCTGCCTGTCACACACCTTGCTGTTTTGTAAGAGTGCTTTGAATGAAAGTATTTGAAGGAACAGAGTCAGTAGCAGGTTTTCACCTCATTGTTTCCCCTTTCTGGATACACTAGAACTCCATCAGTAAACAGTGCAGTCTGCATCTTTACATCCTGAGCTGTTTCTGCTCCCCTTTCTCAGGCATCCCCACACTGGTGCTTTAGGTGCATATTTCAATTTTCTTCTCTCAATGCCTTTGCTTTCTAATACTTGATTCCATGTCAATCATTTTCAGTAGTCAAGAGAAGTCCAGTGGAATAGATCCATAGTTAAGCTCACTCTCAGTCTCCCTTCATTCACCCTAATGTCTTGTCTCCAGCACCCACTGAGAAAAGTTATCACAGATAAATATCATACACTTTTTTTGCCTATTATTTTACATTTCTTTCCTGGAATAAAGATGCCCTAAGTTACAACATTGGCAACTAGAGGCACAGCATCCAGTTAATATCAAATATCTTTGAATTGGAACTGACACTGATAATCATATATGTTCATCAATGCCTGCTAGAAGGTGTGGCAAAGGTTGTCAGGCAGCTGAATAGCTCTTCCTCTTCAGCATGCAAGGTATTGACTCCCTGATTTCCTTCTTAATTCTTTAATCACCTACCCCATCATGACAAGATATATCCCCACAGAAGATAATCCATGCAAAAAAGACACAGATGGGAGTGGACAGAATGGAAGGGTACACCTGGCCCAAGCCAGGTAATTACTCCTACTTTGCCAATTAAAATCACATTGCCATTTTTTCTGGTTTAACAGTAAGCATCTATTTTACATTCAGCTCTTTGTTTCAGAGCAGATGTGTTCATTCTTACTTTTTAAACTATGTCACCTTTCCCTCAACATGGGCTTAGGTTAATAAACTGTACAACAAGCACTGCTTAAAAGCTGGCTTCGCAGGATGATAACTGATGAGGGAATTGCTTTTAATTACTGTACAAGTGAGTAGATAAAAATCACAGTCCTAATAATCAACTCCAGAAACTGACAGCAGCAAAGTCTCACATTTCAAATGTGGATTATTTTTTCTTTCAGCATTCAGCTACAGAAGGCAAATGTTAGTGGTTGGATCATCTTCTGTAAGCAAGCCAAAGTTATGTGTAACATTTTTGGATGCTAATAGGACACAGTTCTGGCAGAACAGAAATAAGGGTAACATTAAAGATTAGAGCAAGCTTGGAAGGGAAGAAAAGTGCTTTTCTCAATTCAGGCTTTGAGAAGAACAATAATCTCACCTACATCTGCTGCTAGAACTTGGAAAGTCCAAGGACAGAAAAAGCAAACAACTTGCTTGCACAGCTATCAAGGAGGAGAGAGAGCATGAGGCTTCCCAGATTGCCTTCAAAACCGGCAGCATTTGGCCCATTACCATCCACACCAGGCTAATGTATTTTTAATAGTTCACCTCCTAAAGAGATACTGTATGCCATGAGATGCAAATTAGACAGCCAAAATTGTGTGAGTTTCTGCTATGAGAAATTTCAGGGGAGAATGAAATAAATGAAAGTAGGATTACAAACTGGGTTTGGTGCTGTGGTGAAAGGAGAAAAATGTGCTCATAAAGCCCAATAAAACTTTCTTTTTCTGGTTTATTAGGTGTTTGCAAAACATCTCAGTTGCAAAGTACGACATGTTCTTTTTCTGAAGACTCATCTACAGCATGGAGGCTCTGATAAATCAGCTGCTTTCTTTTTCAGCCAACTACACAGTGTATGGGAAGCTGAGGTTATTATTATGGCTTTGTTAAAACACTAGATGTTGCCTGAAAGCTGCCATGTGAACTCCATTTTGAATGTATTTCAATGCAGGTTTTTACAATAGGAAAAATAAACACTTAGGAGCTCAGGAAACCAGGATCTAAAATACTGTAGACATGGATTTGTTTATTTGTTGATTTCCTGCAATAGATGAGCCTGTCAGAATATCTCCTTCATGTAAATATTTAAGATGTACAACAAACTACAAAAGATCTACAACAAAACATTTCTGATTTAAAAAAAAAAAAAAAAAGGAGAAGAATTCAAGGGGAAAGGAAAGGAGGATAAAGAGTTTCTTTAAAAAAAACAAGAAACTAAACATGGATATGGGTCTCTTTGGATCTATCAAGTGTATTCTTGATGAAAAGGAAAATATTCTGATTGTAAAGGTGTTGCATCCAGCGAATGGCCCTTAATTCCTTGGAACCACATGTTCTAGAGATTTTAATTTACCATATTCCTTTCTGACTTCTTTTTTTGTTTGTTTGTTTTAATGGGGCAATAATATTTGCTCTCAAAAGTCCACATGAGAAACTGAAAATCCAGGATTTGAGAACTAGAGAAGTTCAGAATAGTAGTCATCTGGAAGTCTCCTCTTTTCATGTCAGTAAAGTATAATGTTACTTCATGCCATTTGGCTGCAAATGTAAATTACACCTTTTTTCAGTTGTTAGAACAGGATAAAAAACCACATAATTCTAATGAGTCATAAATGTTTCACCATTTTTTTTCTTCATTTAATTCATATGGTGCCAACACCTGTGAAAACAATCAGCATCATAGCTGTGTGCTCTACTTAAATTTGCTTTAGGGTATGCTTGAGTAAAAGCTTTTATATCTCATTTCTCTACATTATTAACAACATGATGCCTTGAATCATTCTATAATTTAAGTATGCTCATTTCATTCTCAGCCATTTTATTAGGACTAGAAAAGATGCTCAAAGACTATGACAGTCTTAAAACAGACACATTACCCATTCCTGATTCTTACTGTAACAAAATATCTATAACAAAATCTTCACTTTATTTTTTTATGTGCTTTGGCAGTTTTGCACCTTGAATTGCGAATCTAAACTGTTAGTACAAGAGCCATAGTACAAAGCTTTCTCCCAAAAGGCTTTGCAGCCATTGCTCTAAGGTGAGTTCTTTTCATGAGAGCGACATCTGCTCTGATCTGAATTTTAAGCTATTGCCAAAGGAGAGCACATCTTGTTCAGCAGTAGGAAAGAGCAGCGCTTGGAAGCATAGTTCTGGAATCACTAGATGGTGCCAGAGAGAAATGTGCAATGGCTACTGCAGTCCTGTTTCAGTTGCCACTGGGCAATGGGGTGGGTAAGCCTGGGGGGCAGTTTATAAACACGCTTCATTGTCTGAAGAAATAACATAGCAACTGGAGGTTAAAGAGAGGATCCTAAATCCTACTTGTCTTTTAGTGGACATCAGACCTTTGACCACCTTGGGAACCCTTGGTAATTCCACCTGGCATCTACATAGCCCTAAGTGACTTCAAATTGAACTGTCTGCAAACTTTACCTACAGTTTTATAACATAAGTGAAGGGGGTACTGAGCTCTCCCTGTATTTCAATGGAATGGTGACTCAAAATTCCTTTGTAAAATTCCCCATCTGAACCCAAGCAACATAATAAATATATTTCAATGAGCACAGGGAATGGAATTTGGAAGGTGTAGAGAGACCACAATATTTCCCAAAGAGATCCTTTCCCAAAATGTACATTCCAGTGTTAAACAGTATATTACAAGTAACCATCCAGGGCCCATTCATGATGAAAAAGCAGGCCAGAACTGAAAAATACTTCAAGCAAAATGTTTGCAGTTTTGATTCACTCTCTTGTAATAACTCCCTTGTAATAACTCCCTTGTAATCCAGAGGTGGATACATACTCCAAGTAGCTTAAACCAGGTAGCTCAAATCCTGAGAGCAGTGCAGGCTCCAGCAGGGTCTTGGGTAAGGACTCAGACTGTCACAGCTCAGAGACTGAAGTCAACCCAAGCTAGTCAATTGAAAACTTCTGAACTCCAGCCTTCTCTCTACACTGAAGCTTGGTATCACCTGCATCCATGAGGAGTGTGAGGGCTGAACTGACCACTCCCTTCCATGCCTACAGAATTTCAAAACTGACTTTGAGGTAGTTAAAACTAAGCAGTCTGCTAGTCATTTCAAATAACTTTTCTAATGAAGTTAATCCAGTAACCTGCACACTTCTACATAGTCCTTGGTTTCTTCATGGATAAAAATCTGTGCTTGTGATTACTCACCAGTGCCTTTAGTTGCAGCTTGCACAAAAGGTAACAATAAGCACTACTCAGAGGATGAGCTTTTTTTTTTTCTTTGTTTCCTTTAAGACTTCTTCTTAAGTGGTCTTCCACACATGGGATTTTGGGGAAGTGGGGGGAAACATGAAAACCAATCCTACTCCCAAAACACTTGCATATTTATTAGTTTACAACAGCATGCACCAGACCCAGCGTCATTCAGTGCCAGATGGGTGCACACAGCAACATGACTAGATGAGACTAAATCTCAGGCAAACCTTTCTCTCAATATTTCAATGCTCTCCATTTACTGGGACAAAAAAATCAACTGCTTCTTCCAATTTCACCTTTTTCTAACTTTCTTCCTTTCTGTCTACTAGATTTCACTTTGAAAGCCTAAATGAAAATCCCTGTGATTTAGACAGAAACTGTCTTCACCTTTATAGGAAAGAGGTTGCCCTTGCAGAATCCATTCAAAAGGCCACTCAGCGCAGCAGGACTGTGCTTGCTTTACATTGTTCAGTTCTCAGTAGTTTACTCAGCTGAAGGCCTGTTTGATTTGAATTTCTGCTAGGAAGTTTAGCAAATATTAAAGAAATATATTTTAAAATTTCACTGAAATAATCTCCATATCCTTGAAGATATTTAAACTTTCTGGCCAATACAGCACCCATGAGATGCAGCATTTTCCATAGTGCAATACATGCATTCTTAACTTTTAAATGGAACAAGAAGGAAATATTTATACTGGCTGTACCTTAATTTAATTTAATTAATTAAGCTAGGAAGGAAGTCCTGAAGTGAAGAGCAGACAAGTATGAGCTTTACTTTTCTTTCTCAATAAAACTGATCTGTTATTGAAATGCTCAGCTGAAAATCAGATCTTTTACTTAGGGGACTCATTTGCCTGGCTGTAAGCTGCAAATCTTTCATAGTTTCAGTTCTTCCACTATGAAGGCAGCTTCTATGGTAGGAATTTTAGGAGGACAGTCTTGAAATGTTATTAATAAGAACTTAGTGTGTACTTCATATTTGATGTAGGTGCACTCTGCCTCCTAATGGAAGTCGCATGTGTTTTTCCCCCAACTATGCACCGGTAAGTAATGACCCATCATCAGGCAGTAACTGATGACAATTGATCATATGGCCATCTACAGCAGCAAGAAATTAGAGTAATCTCTCAAGAGAATAATCAGAGAACAATTTTCCAGGGTCATTACTAGCAAAGAAGCTTGCTGAAGAAGAAAACAGTCTCAGTCTTCAGTCTGGATTTTCTTTTCTCCTCTGGATTTCATTTTATATACAAGGTTTACATTTAGTTTTAGAAAATTTTATGAGGCAGACTGAAATGTTAAGGGGATTAAGAAATGGGAGACAGTCTTTCACCTCCAACTCTTCAGTTCAAATCCATCTTAGGTTAGTAATGAAGAAGAAGTATTTACCATTGCTGTTCAGTGTCTGTGCAAAATGGATTGGTGGTTCTGGCTCAGTTCCCAGCAATAAAACTGCATGCCACAACTGGCAACTCCGTTGCCATTCTCAGCAGACAGCGCCAAGAATTAAATGAAGCATAGGAAGCAAAGTTACCTCTCCCCCACTACAGGCCAGGGTGGAGGCACATTGGCAGGAGAAGCCTTCTCTGCTGCCGCCTGAGCAGGCTGTGCCACAGTCGAGCACAAAGACATCAGTTCAGTGCTGATAGTGCGACAAACTATCACCTCTGAGGGAAGTTAATTTACTCATTTTCTTAAAATAATAAAAAATAATTAGGTGCCATCTAGTGTGGGACAGGTTAGGCCATAGTCTAGTAGTGACAGACTAGGCCATGATCATTATGCTGAAGTATGGATTAACCTGCAATTATAAAGAGATTGAAACTTGATGTAAATGCAATGGATTCCCACTACACAAGGTTTGTCTTGCCTGTGACAATACTCTAGAACAGAAAAAAAAAAAAAAAAAATCGAGACTATTTTTCCCCAGAAGTCACATGAAAGATCATTTCTCAGTCCAGGAGACTTTGACTCATTAACACCAAAAGCCACTAGACCAGGAAGTTTGTATTTCCTTAAACCGTAAACTTAGAGTAACTCCACTGAAATAAATGGAGCCAACCACTCACGCAGAGCAGCATGAAAGGAAGCAGAGCACACCCCAATCTTTATCTGGCCAATACTGGAAAGAAAAAGTGACTAGCACAAACTAAATATTGCCACCACACTTCCGTGCCGAGGGCATCAGCACCATCAACAGGAAAGACACTGAACATCCTTGCACATGAGCACAGCAGGAAAAGAATCCAACCTAGGCTTTAAGCCTTGGAGTGATTTTACCATTGAACAGTGCTGATTGAAAATGCATGAATTTTATTCTAAAAATAGCAAGATGGGTCAAGAGAATAATGATCTCAGTCTACACAGCTAGATGAATTCATGGTGATGCCCTCTTTTATATTTCATAGGATATTCACTATGGACCCTACATTTTCCATGGCTTTGAACACTTTATTTATCCATATTTTATTACCAGTGTAAACCAAATTAACACAGCATCTTCATGCTAAAAGTGATTGATAGATTTCGCTACTTGCTTGTCAAGATGCTCATGTTCACTGTATTCAGCTATCACACCAACCCAGAGACTGATGACTGTTCTGGCCTATTAATAAAAGTCTATTACAGTGCATTGATGTTACTTCTCTCAAACAATATTAATGCAAGCTCTGCGGCAAGAGGCACATTTTTAACTTGCTACAATAGAGTGAGGTCTATTTCATTACAATTACTAACTCTTTTACATCTTACGCAGACTGTCCATTCTTAGACATAAAGAACAATCACAAAGTGTTTTCCCTTTTTATTTTCCTGTTGTTTTAAAAATGTATTGTTCACCAGCCCATTTTTATAAAAGCAATTAGTGAGTTTTCAGTACCTGTACTTCCAACTGCTGAAATTGATACAATATGAAGTGCAGACAATTTTATGAAACACTGAGTAGCTACCTTTCAAAAAAAAAAGAATCACAAATTGACAAGTCAGACACTGAAGGACTCAAGACCAATCATTGATTGTGAAGCTCTTATGTTAGAGCTCAACTGGCAACCGGCAATGAATGAAATATATTTCCCCAAATAATATGTGATAGAAAAGTAAAATAATAAAAAACCCCACCAACCTTGAACATGCTCAAAGTGGTAAAGGAAATATGCTGTCAATTATTTTTTTCTTGTTGTCAAGCAGGACATTCTGTCTTCCTATAAATGCTCCTCTAGGATGAACTTGTTGCTTTCTGTCATTCAAGTTTTGGTTTGATATGATATTCAAACTGAAATGTCTTGATCCTGCTAAAGAAGCTAAATTGTTAACAGCTAAGATACTCCCAATACTTCTAGATATGGGGACAAAACAGCCTGCAAATGAGAAAAATGGCAAATGGCTAAAGGACACTGACCTCTAATACCTTGACTTAACTTCTTTTTATGTAGAACTTGAATAAGCCTCTAATTCTATAGCTTCCATAGTCACTTCACAGTATTTTTAAAAGAAAAACCTGAACAATAATACTCTGTCCAACAAAATGCTTATAAATGGTTTAGCTTTAAGCATGGCATCATTACCTATTAGTTTTCTTCAATGAAGATACTTACCTTGCAGCAGTTAAGCACATGCTGAATTGTTTCACGGTGAGTCAATAGCCTTATAAAAACCTACAAGGTTTTAATATGAAATGACATCAATTCTTTTGTTTATAATATGTATAATTTTCCAGAAAATCTAGGTTCAGCAATCATAACCTGAATTAGCATGCCTAGATACTCAGCCTGCACAAACTGTTGGTGCTCCACTCATTTTAAGTAACCCATTGAAAATACAGCCTCAGGACCCCAAATAGTGCGAGCAGCCCTAATGGCTCTCAAAGGCTGAAGACTTGGAGCTCACTCAGAGAGCTTGTGCTGGATTTAGTGATAATGGCTTAAGAGGCTACCTCTCCCAGCTGTCTGCAGCAGTCCCCCACCAGAAGCTGAAACAGAGCCATCAGAAAGCGATATGGTCCAGCCTTCACCCATAGAGCTCTGAGCCAGCACATTAATTTTAACTGCCAATGGTCTGCAAACTGTAACAATTGATAAACTGGCACTTGCTTACATCTGCTGCTTCCACTAGTAAGGTGGAAGTCTGTGGCAAAGTGGCAGGGTAGACATTAAGGGCAGTAACCCCTTCCTCCACCCCAGCAAAATTAATAGCACTTGTTTGCCAGAGCCCTAATCTGCTCAGAGTGGAACAGTATGTTGAAAGAAGCAACTCCATTTAACTTTGTTTGGGGGGAATGAAGAGCAAGGATTTTCTACATTTCACGAGGCAGTGAATGGCAAAGAATTAGTGTATATACAGTACCCCTTGTAATTTTAATTCACATTGCCCCCTCTCAGTGAATAAATCTTGTTAAACCTTATCCTCTTGGAGACCATCTGGATGAAAACTATTCAGGAAACGTCACCATTGGTACAAGAACTTAAATCTCACCATAAATCTCAACATGTCAAAGCCAAGCATGCATGCCTTAAAGAAACTCTGCAGCTGTGACTCGCTCAGAGTTGTAGACATGTGTGTGCAAATGGTGCCTACCAAGAAACACACTGCAACGTTTCAGTAACTCTTAAAAACAAATGAAAGCAAACTCGGGAATTTTCTCATTTTCAGATAGCTTTACACTATTTTTAGTATAAAAGAAACAAAATGGTTTAATAAAAGCTACATAAAATTTACTACCTTATTATAGCTGTACTGGTTCAAATGATCTCCACCCTTGTCCTTATCTTGCTGTGATTACTTCTCCCTCTCTTCCAAAGTACATGTGCTAATGTGGCAACCTATGCTGAAAATCGGAAATCATGATTACTTTGCTCTGTAATCTGATTGCCTGTATAGTTAGACACCTGCCTTCCTGGCAAATTTCTTTATGGTAACAGGGTAGGAGCAGGTTGGCCTTTTAAGTGCCAGATACAGCAAAACAGCTTCAATCTAAGCTCAGTGAGAGCACTACTGTTATCCAACAGCTCATATTCTCCTCTTTCCACCCCAAACCTAGTATAATTGTTTTTAGAGAAAAGGATTTTGTGTTTCACTGACTTCAAAATATGGTGAAACATAATGCAAAATTTACAAGACAATCCATCCAGTGAGTGAGAAAATAGAAAAGTAACTAAGAGAATTAATCTAGACTCAATACTTTGACAAAAAAATTAAAAAAAAAAAAATGGAGGGCATAAATGCAGGCTTGTTGAAAGGTTCTGCAAATTTGCTTCATTTTCCTAATTTCCATATAGGCAGAAAAAAAACACCCTGAAATATTGGAAAAGAATTGAAATTATTGACTTCTGGTAATTTAAAAAAACTATTTCTGAAAAAGAAGATTCATAAAGAGCTTGTTCAGAATCATTTTTCAAGTAAGGAAAAAAACTTATTTAACATAAGTAAGTCCTAAACAGCACATTTTATTTTCATTTAAACAAAATATTTAACTTGACTGAAACTGAATTTTTTTTCAGTTTTCTATCTTCTGAAAAATTTGCCCTTTGGATCTGCAAGTCAACTTAAAGACCAGCTACTTTTACTCTGTGAAAGTAACTTTGGAGCATAGGAACAGGTTGATTAGATGTGCTAGATGAATACAAGCTTCATCAGCCAAAGCAAATAAAATATTTCTGATGCATATCAATATACCACAATTGATGAGCCAAGCTTTCTCCAAAAGTTGTGCAGGTTTCCTGATGAGTAATCAAAGTAACAGTGGTGGACTCAGTGATCTTAAGGGTATTTTCCAACCTAAATGGTTCTATGATTCTACGATTACTGGACTTTAATTCAAATACAAATGATCCAGGTTTATTTTTGCAAGGCAGTCCAGTTCTGTGCAGCTGCATATCACCATGTAAAGCATCTCAGCTACCATCAAAACAGCAGACATGACCTGCTAATGCAGGCTCTTGCTTGACTATTAAAATAACCAAGCAAAAAAAAAATGAGGAGCTCAGTTAGCTTTAGAGGTAATAGGTGCTAGAAAGCCATGCAAAGACTGCCCTGGTGGGTTCCCTGTAAAGTAACCGTCCTTTCTCCACAAGTGCAGAGATACTCAGTAAGAATTATCAGCCTCCCACTGGAAAAGCAGTGCTGTCTGGGCCTCAGTAAATGGGCTTCAGCATATAGCTGTCTAAGAACTGTAGAATTTGTATCCCTCATAAAGGAAACGTTAGCTCAGGATGCAATATGCTTGGAAATGCCTTGTTGACACGCAAGGTGTATTGTTTCTTCTTTTTAAAGCTGTATCCCATGCTGGCCTCTAATTCCTCCCACATGAATTTCTAGACCAAACTGGGGAACTAAATGAGGAAGGGGTACTCATTTTTTCTCTGTCTGTGTAGTCAATGGATGAAGACACATGGGGGGAATTAGCCTCTGGAGGTGCACGTCACTTTCCAGCATCAATGGGGGAGCCTTGGGTGATTAGGTACTAACTTAGGTGCCATAGTTTCGTGCTTGAAGTCATGTGGCTCAAATCCAGGAGCAACTGTGCTTCTGTCCTAAATTCATGCATGCTGTTGCTACACATTGCAAAACAAAGAGCAAAGAGTAGTAGTTTTCATGGAAGTGATAACAGCTAGTATAAAAGTTAGTGCTTTGGATCTAAACCTAGAATACTATTATTATTACAGGAATCCAGCCCGTTTCATATGTCCTTTCATTTCACTCTTTCAACTATGCAGTGCTGCGTAACTGAACATACTGTGTAAGATTATTTCAACTTTTCATGGAAGCTTCACCACAGCTAGCCACTACTGGAAGCAGGACAGCAAATTTTCAAGGCCAACTTGCTGCTCTGGTACAGTAAATCAGTTGTTCCTACAGCAAGTAGCATACAGATTTTTTATTTTCAATGCATAATACAAGGAAAGGATGACTCAAGCTGAGTTTCACAGGTGAAGTTCAGATGAGTTCAGATCTATTCAAGCCCTCTCAATGTTTCCATATGCTTGACTCAAGTCCAAACATTTAATCGTCAGCTCCAAACAAAAACTTCCAATGAAGAAGCAGAGCAGGGAATCGTGAACTCTGCTTTCCAACACTAAGGACTTGAGCACTTTTTTTTTTTATAATCTGTCATTTGTACTTTTTCATACTAAAGGTGACAGTCTAATTCACATATGACCAACACCCATAAATCATGCTGGGGGGAGGAAATATTCATAAATCCATATCAAACAGAACCCAAATTATGACAAATGACATGGCAGTCATAAAATTGCACAAGCACAACTCACCAAGTCATTAATTTCATGGCCGTGGAAAATAAACAGACACATTTTTTTCGCAGCCCTAATAAATTTTAAAAAACTCAAAGAATGGTCCATCTGCTTCGAATAATTTTTAATTTCCTATTCTGTCTCGTTCCCATTAGCTATTCCACTGAGATATTTGCTAAATTCTTTCATTTGCCTCCTCCCATCTGTATTCAATTACTCTATTCCCAAATAGAGTTAGTTTTTCTTTCTCCTAAGTGCAGTACAAAATATCCCCACCTGTACCTTAAAGCAAATGTTATGTGTGTTTTATTATCTGTTAGACTCTATGAGTCATTCTAACTCGATTGCCTGTGCTGAAAGACTTGGAGGGCAATCTGATTTTGATGTTTTCTGGCTTTGGTGAAAAACACCTGCCTGATTCTCATAGCTAATCTATTAACTTGGTAAATGCCTCAACAGATGTTCTAGAATCAGCTAGGGATCAGGGTCTGTCCTCGTGACAGCGTCCGCTTGTAAGCTTGAAATATTTAAATGTTCAGAGATCAGAGGCCAATGATGTGTTTTGGGTACAAGCTTTCACTAAATCATATTTTTTCAGTCACTCCCTGGAGTGCATTCCACATACAATAAGTGGCTGGAGCATTCTGACTGAGCAGGCCAACAATACAGGCCTCCTTGAACTTTGAAGGGACATGAATTTCAAGGCAGCATTGGCTTCTTTTATTGAAAAATGGAACGAATTTTAGACTGTAGTGAAGCTGTTCCTTTTTAAGCTACATTTTCTTTTTTCCAGTTCCTTTTATTTCTTCCTAATTAAATCCACTAAGAAAGTATAAGGCTTGGCTTTGAGGCCTCCCTTTCCAAGGATAACCTAAGGTCTCCAAGGAATCTGTTCTAAGCCATCATTCTCTGTGCGGGTTAGCACTGCTGTGTATGATTCACTTACTGTGTGCCTGACCCCCCAATTTTTAACACTCATTTTAATCCAGGGTTGCTCCACTGACTCTAAGCCATTCTACTCTGTAAGAGCCCCTGAGGCTCACAGACTGGCTGTGCTCACCAGAGCAGAGCAATCCCCTGAGAAGGCCTTAGTCCTCCCATAGGAAGGGTGGGATAGATGCATGACATCAGTGTAAAGCCCACATGAAGGGACTCCCATTTTGAAGGTTAAGGTACTTTTCTGTCCATCTAGCACCACCAGAAAAACACAAATGAGAAAAAAAGGCTCACAACACAGAAAACCCCACAACCACTGCTGGCCCCATTCCACTATAAGAAATTGCCTTTTGAAAATCAAAGCTGGACCAGAGAGCCTAAAAACGTTTATTACTTTTATGAGCTTTTATATTACCTTGATTCTTGTAAGAAAAGCTCAAGATTGTGATAAAATGTCCAAATGTTTCAAACTGAAATGGCTGCAAGCTCCCCTGCAAAATTTTTTTCAATGAGATCACAATAAAAGCGAAACAAATAGAAAACAGGAGACCTTCCTCTGACCTTCACTTCACTTGACTGGACATTTCACTTACCCTTTGTTTACCTCCACTTTTTGATCTGCTAAATGGGTGTCATTAATGCAAACTTATTTTGTTGTTTTAAAGCTTCATTAGTTAATGTTTGTAAAGTGTTTTGAGATCAATAGAGCAGTGTTACCAACATATTCAAAATTTCATCTCTGGTGCTATTTGGTCTTGGAGGCTTGACAAAAAAGATTTCACGCTTCCACATCTTCAGCAATGCTCGGAAGCAGCTTTGATGTTAGAACTCTCATATGAGTGATCAGCAGATGGAGTTGGAGTTAGAAGGGCAAGACTGATTCTTACTCTTATTGCTGTTACACATGCTGCTTTCTAGAAAACAGAAAATATGAAGGGAGGGTTGATATCAAATACTTAATCATTTAAGGGAAGACACTTAAAGTACAG
The DNA here is from genome assembly GCF_049639895.1 of Pseudopodoces humilis. Lineage (NCBI taxonomy): Eukaryota > Metazoa > Chordata > Aves > Passeriformes > Paridae > Pseudopodoces > Pseudopodoces humilis. The sequence continues at coordinate 14,699,574 of NC_142208.1, forward strand.
AGAACTGCTTATGTGTATTCTGAAATTACTGCATTTTTCAAAAGTACCCTTTTGGGAAAGCCATCAGGTTGGCATCCAAGCCTCACAAGAGCTGGAGAAAGGTTCGAAATGTGAGATGAAGGAGAAGAAAGAAGAAAGGTTCACTGGAAGCAGTGTTTCCTACTGAGGATATAGGGCAAAAAGCTTCATGAAGGAGGAAAAATGCTTTCTGTCTGTAATCAAATGTGAAAGAATTTGTCATTCTCAACTTACCTTCCAGAAATAGCTTCTTCGCTCAGTTTTCACACTGTACTCTGCTAAAATCAAATGTAATCCTCTCCTGTTACTGAGAGATTAAAAAAATTGAACTGGTTAGTAGAAAGATACAGTAACAAACTTTGGTTTTAAAGTATAATTAAAGTGCTTTTTTTATTATTATTATAAGTTAGGCTGATATCATAGAAACACAGAATATGCTGAGTTGGAAGGGACCTACCAGGATCTTCGAGTCCAACTCCTGGCCCTGCACAGGACACCCCAAGAGTCACACCAGAATCTGAGAGCATTGTCCAAACACTCTTTGATTTCTGTCTGTCTTGGTGCTGTGACCACTGTCCTGGGGAGCTCTTCCAGTGTCCAACCACCCTCTGGTGAAGAGTCTTTTACTAATACCCAACCTAAACCTCCCCTGCCTCAGCTTCAGACTATTTCCTCAAATCCTGTCACTGCTCTCCAGAGTGAAGAAACCAGTGCCTGCCCCTCCTCTTCCCCTCCTGAGGAGGCTGTAGCTGCACTGAGATCTCCCCTCAGTCTCCTCTTCGCCAGGCTGAACTGACGTGACCTGAGATACTTCTCTTACAGCTTCACCTCCAGACACTTCAGCATTCTTGTGGCCCTCCTTTGGGTCTTAATAATAGGGTTTTTATACTGGACTTTATATATATATATATATATATATCTCCATATATACCCATATATATCCATATATACCCATATATATCCATATATATCCATATATATCCATATATATCCCTAACACCCATATATATACACACACCCAGGACCCAAGGTGAGGCCACATGAATGCAGAGCAGAGCAGGACAGTCACCTCTTTTGTCCAGCTGGTGATACTGTGGCCATGCACCCCAGGTATGTCATATTCACTCTTCCCTTCTTATCTATTTTGACATTTTGGAAGTGGTATTGACAGAGGTAGATGTGATATGGTCAGTGCATGTGGCAAATATAGGCTTTTTCTTATGAACTCAGTAACCTGGAGCTGATCTCCAGATTGAAGCAAGGTTGCTTGCCTACACCTCTCTTTTGCAAAGGTTAAGATTATGCTTTGGGATCCTCTCTAATCTACAAGAATTTAGAGCTTTTTGTTTGTATTCCACACATCTTTTCTTCAGTAAACAGTTGAAAAGAAAGTTACTTGCCAGATTAACACAAGAAAATGAATACATTTTTCATATCATATTCATGCAGTTCCATTGACAGAAGTTTTATTGCATTTGTGGACCCTTTGGTCCAAAATAAATACACAAATTATAAACCAAGAATAATTCAGCATGATGTTGTTATAGCTGTCCACAGCAGAGGGTGCTAAGATTAAAGAGTTAACATTTGGTGCAATGGGAGAAAATTTTCAGCAAGCAGAGATAGATGTTTGTTGATTACTGAAGCAATAAGGATATTGGTTGACTCTTCATGAATGATACCTTTGCTGTTTGGGGTTTTTTCTCTGAAATGCAGGTTTTTCATAAGAAAGAAGGTACAACACCCAGAGCAGAAAAATGATGTGTGTTTTTTTGCATCAACAATATTACTCAGAAATTGAATTCAGCTTACACACTAACAAAAACAAATCAGATCAAACAAACAAAGAAGATTGTTCTCCTTTATTTTGCCTCTTTTTTCCCCAGAAGTCTTTAATTGTTCTCAGGAAGACACATTTATCTCACACCAAAAGCAGCCTTAAGTAAGTAAAAGCGCAAAATTCAGAAATACTTCTGGCACTGAAACTGGCTGTTACTGCAATGAAAATGAGCTATCTGACTGATAGCTTAGCTTCTATTGTGTTCCAGTGAAAATACATCCTTGAATTTAGAGCTGTGTAATGACATTATTACATTAAACTTGTTATTTGAAAATAGACAAACAGCTCCAAAAATATCCTGCTACCAGACACATGTTTGGCTTCATCTCTTCAGAGATGACTGAACATGTCATTAAGTCCCCCCTCCTTATAGCTACCAGCCCATTGGTTTTCACAGACTGTTAAGCTTGCTCATGGGGCAGAGTGAAGCAGAAAGAAGGGAAGAAACAAAAGCTCTGAAGTATATGCCCAAGGGCTTGGAAAGATCACAAGTTTGAGAAGGGATTAACAAGTCTTTGGCTAGTGAGTCACACTGAACTCAGAACAGGAACAAGTGAAAATTTTTACCTTTTGTTGCAGTGTCCTCTGTCAGTAGTTGTCCATCTTCACCACACAAGGGAGGCCTCCTGGGTTCACTGCTCCTTCACTCACACTCAGACCAGGCTTCTCTCCCACTGAGCCCAGGAGCAGCTATTGGGGTTCTCACTTGGAGACACCTTGGAAGCTGTCATCCTCAGCATCAGCTCTCTGACCTACAACACCAAAATCCATGACAAAAAAAAAAAACCCAAAACGAAAAAAGCCCTGTAAAACAACAGAAAACAAACCAAAACCCATTAAAAAATCCCAACTTTACAAAAATAAGCAATCAAGAGTGGTTTTGACATCAGAGGAACTATTGGTTTATACCAGAATGGGAAGTCACACTTGGGTAGAGAACAGATGATTCAACAGTTCTGCTTAAAAGCACAGTATACTCGTGCTGCAGAAAGGCATGAGGGAGAACAGAAGGCTAAAAGACAGCCTTGCAGAGAAAACCCACATACATTGTGGCTGGAAACTTGTTGGAAATCCAGGCTTTGAGCATCAAAGCAACTAAGGCAGCTCTCCACAGGAACCTACTTGTTTCAGCAAAAGTTAGAAGGCTGAATGGGCACTGGGGTGATCAGCATTTTGGGGGATCTGGACTTCATCACTCACTAAGACCTTTGTGTATAGAGCCCCAGTTTCCCATCTTGTGACAGGATGATAGGAAACTGGTTACTGATGATAAGCCAAAAAGAAAAAAAAAAGTAATACTCAGTACAGCATATACAGAAGTCCTCATAGAAGAATCCCTGTTACAATGGGAACCATAATACTGAAATTCATTTAGCTGCCATTCAATTACATACTTTATTTTTTTCTTTCCTCTCCAAGTCACCACTCTTACTAGGCATGACTGCTCACTGAAGAGTGAAGACAAGTAGTAAATAAAAAGCAATGAAAGCTGTTTTACATCTCTTTTCATCCCCTCTACGCAGCTCCCTCAACCTTAAAATTTAGGGGAATAAAGACCAGGTTTTCTATGCAGACAATGAAAAGTATATGCATTGAATGTCAATTCTATAGGAAAGAAAAGAACAGGCTGAAAAAAAAGAAACCCATAAAAGGAAATGCACCACATTCTTCCACCCTCTACCCCAACAAATCCAATTAAACTTGCCAAGACACACACACATGCCGTCAATCATTCCAGATCCTATCCACCTATCAATATTTCAGCAGCATTTCACTCTCTTACTTTCCAGGACTATGCACACTCCACACAGCATGCACTCATTGTTCTCCATGCTCCTTTCTTGCCCCTCTTAATCAGTCACAACAAGTCACATTCATTCCTTTCCTGCACCTTATGCTACACACCAAACTGGCTGGTTAGCTGGCACAGAGGAGCTTCTTTGTGCTGCATTGATGCTTTGGGGCTTGGCTGGCTGGGGGAGGGGGAGGTTTGTTGTTTGTGGTTTGTCTGTTTGGTTTTTTTAAAGGGCAAAAGGCAGGATGCAAAATATGGCTATTTATAGACAAAAGGACACCGACACAGAGGAATTGTGTTCATGATTATAAAACAATTTTACTTATTGTGAAGTACTGCTAGCCTGTTGTAGTGGCTTCATTTTAATGAGCACAAGGACAGTAGACTCAAAATTTCTGGTATTAACAAATCCAAAAGTTCTGCAGAGTCCTTACATATCTGACAAGAGCATTCTCAAAGCCTGCCTAGACACACCACTATTATTGAATTAACTTCCATAATTTGGATTTATTTCTTATGCAAGCTGTTCTGGCTCAGAACAGAACTCAATCTCCTTAACAGGAAGGGGAGATGCATGATGGCTCTTTCATTCCAGCTCATGCACTCTCAGAGCTGCCCTTGAGCGTGGATGTACACAGTAACTCATTTTCAAAGATAAGGATTATTTTGGGTGCACTAGAAAGATCACACTCATTCCTTGTACCAGTATAATAACAGGTTAATCTACTTCCTCTTTGAATTCTCACTTGATATCACCATGAGAAACATGGAAACTTAATGTGATAGAGGATTTCACCAACCTCTGGGCTGTCTTTACTAACATTACAGGCAGTGAGCTAAAGTGGCTCCTAAACAATGGCTGGGCTTTCAGGCAGGCAGTAGCTATTCCAGCAGAGCAATCTGCCTATAATTTTTTTTCCCTTCTCCAGTGTTTCTATGTCTTGAACTGCTCTGGTACCGAGTTGATTCCAAGCTTGAAGTTGTGTTCCTGTTGTGAGTTCCTATTCCATCCCTAGGACATTTTTCTTCATTTTCTGAAAGCCTAAAAAGCTGATATTGTAGCCTCGTGTCCATACAAGCAGGCTGGAGTGCACAAATGAAATGGCACAAAAATACACTGGTGACTGTAGGTGCTGGCACAGCCACCAGACAATAAAGACCAGTCATGCAACTGGATATATTTGGCTTGGAATATATATGATATATAGGATTTAATGATCAGCCTGTACTCTTCCTTGAATCCAAACAGAAACAGGCAAAACTTAAAACTTTTCTTTCTTTTGCAAAGAGGAATTTTACTTTTCTGGGATCACAGCTTCCCATCTGCTGAGCTCCAATTTCCAGGTCTAAAAATGCTCTTCAAAGTCCCACCTTCAGTTTTCAGATACACTCCTAAAAATTGTCTCTCTCTATGACCAAACTAACCTCCAATGAAATTGTAATATGTTGCTGCTCAAAATGTGAATTCTATTATAAAGCTTCTCTTATTATCAATAAAAAAAATTCAGAGATAAAAGACTCATGGCTTCACTGCAACTTTTACACAGAATTAATTTAAACATCAACTGCAGCTTCAGTTTCATTTAAACATTAACAAATGCTCACTCAGTTGTCAATAGCAAGAGAGAGTTCATCTGGATAGCATAACTTCATCTCCCATCCTGGAGAAAACTGACAAGTACATTCCCTTGGATGATCTTGTTCTGCTTCCTCATGCTGAGGCAGAGTGTGCAGTCCTCTGGGGCCCACGGAAAAAGCCACTTGATCATGCCTTGGAAGCACAGACAAGGCCAACTGCATGTGGAGCACCACAGCTTCCTCCAGCAGACACCCTGCTAATCACTTGGGAGTCAGCTGAGATTAACAGGACCTAAGTAAAGGCTTGTTATTCAGATAGCTCACTGCCTTTTTCAGCAGTCCTGATGGAGATCCACGTTTTGGAGAGCCCAAATCCGTCATCTAAAAGGGAGTTTCAGAGCTCCTTCGAAGCAATACTTCCTAAAAACATGAAGGGAACTATGTAAACTTAGATGCAAGGTAAAAAAGTATAAACTCCACTCTGCACAGTTCCAACTTTAATATAATCCTCAAAGTTTTGAAAACAGACTTCCCTGAGGGTGCTGTCCAGAAACTGCTTCTTCCCTGACCCTCTTATGGTTTTCCACTTTTTAACTGAGAAATTTTCTTTCACAGGGCAAAAATCCAAATTTTGAGGAGACAGAAGAAGAAAATGGGAAATCAAGGAACCTGGTGATCATTGCTCCCCTGGGCAATTATCTATCTTGTAAATAATTAGTGTTTACTCACATTTGTAATATGGTTATCTGCCAAACACAAACACTGCTTGCTCAGCTAGGAAGAAACAAAGCCAAAAGGAACTTCTGAATGAGTCACCAATCAGACCTGACCAAAGGACACCTGGAGAATATTGACTGCAATGTGACCCATTTCCTGTATTTGGTGAGCAATATGTGATTTCCACATAAATTGGAAAATTACTTTATGACTGAAAAGAGATCAAAATTGTGCAGGCATTTAGTCTGAGTGCCAACTACTTATCTCTGGTAACACGAACTCAACTGACTTGGGGATTGCCTGGAGGCCTCCAGGGCACTACCAAACACGGCATCAAATGACTCCAGCACAGCCTTTTCGGAGAATTGTTTGACTTAGAAAGACGCTGTGAGTCACCCCAGTTTTATGTGCAGTATTTGTGGGAAGCCAGTGCAAAAAAAGAGCTGAGGAGCATTCAAGAATGTAGCTGGCAAGGTGATGACATGTGATTCTAATAAGGAAATTACAGTTTTTCGCAGCCCCGGTTTTGGTAAAGGGTCACTTGCTGCAACGTGTGGAATTTGTTTAGAGTGCTGCATCTTGCACCCTGTTCTTGGGAACACAGTGGGCAAAGCTCCCAGGGCATGACTGATGAAAATAGCTATCACATGTTTATCTGCGCATTTATCTGATGGTAGAAACCATGTGTACACATGCAGCAGTTCTGACCTTAATTTACAGCCAGGTCACCCATTTCCTACTGCACTAAGGATGTTATGAGGTAAAGATCACAGCTGAAGGGAGTAAAGCTCCCTCTGTTTATGTTGGAAGGGAAAATGTGTTCTGAAGTACTCAGCAAGCCAGATTTGCCTGTGAAGGATGATGGCATTCTATTATTTGTTATAATGCCTGTTCATAGAAAGTGGAGAGCGTAAGGAAACCAAAAATAGGTACCTAAAGCCAGCACCCTCAACAGGGAGCAAATAAAGCTTGACAACAGGGAGTTCAGAGGACCCTCTGTCTTCTGGCTTCCCATCCCTCTTTGCAATTTAGAATATGTATCTTCCCAGACCCTGACCTTGGTAACTTGCATTTAAAACTTACAGTCTTGAACATATGAGGCTTGGAACTCACTTTTCAGAAATGAGGAAGGGCTAAGAGCTGTGGTCTTTTCTAATATATCCTAGAAGAGTACGTGCTCTGTTCTAACCCATCAGCCTGAGTTTTAGGTCCTACACATGGAACTGGTCTTCTGACAGAGCCTGTTGGTGATAGCCCAGTGAATGTGCACTTGAGCATTTAATCTGTGAGTCTGGGTGGGCTTAGATTAAAGCAAGGCCCAGAACGGGTCAACAATCTCAACACCAAGCAGCATTTTTGGTCATTTGACAACACTAACATCAATGTCCTCAGTGCTGGGTGACAGCCAAATGGGTTTTTGAAAACCTAAACAGTTTGTCACTTAGACCACTTGATGGAATGCCCTTGTCCTCCTGTCATTTCATCTTCCCCAATGAGCCTCAGAAGCTATCATCTCTTCTATGCCTCTATTTTTTCCTTGTACGCTTCCCTTTAAATCAGTCTACTACTGGAGATGCCATTTGAAAGCTTTGATCCCAATTGACATCATACTAGGTAGACACTTCATGTATTCCTCAGTCAAAAAGAAAGGAAGGATCCTCCCACAGATTTATTCTGATTGTTTTGCCTGCTCCATCACACCACTCAATTCCTGAAATCCCATCCTCACATGTACAATTTATAGCAGTCAGAATAGCAGCAACACCTGCATGTTTTGTGGAGAAGCAGCTAGCCTCCCCTTGCTGCTAATGGACTTTGGGTGAATGGGGCAATGTATTCCTGTCCCAATTATTCAATCAAATTGAAAATTATTGCTAACACAGCACCTGGATAAGCTACCATTATCAAACAAAACCCCACAGTGAATGAACTGTTCTCTCCCTTCCTTCCATCTTCTGACGCATAGTTAGCAGAGTATGTTACCTAGAATTTGTATTTGAAGAAGATAATAATTTGAGACTTAAACCTAACTCTGTATTTTCCCTGCAAGAGTGTATGGGGACATGGAACAGGATTGAAATTGTTCGTTCAAAGGATGGCAGCCAGATGCAGTCTGTGTCTGACCTTTGCATTAGGTGGGTATTCAGATCAAAAGCATAGTTTCAGCACTGTCTCTGGCTGGCTCTCTTTCCACAGATCAACTGATTTTTCAAGAAGGTGTTCTGGAAAAGATTCATTTAATCTTTTTAATTAGTTTTTAAATAATTTCAAGTTAAAGTGTGTAGCTACTATCATGTTATGAAATACGTCTAGAGAAAAGGCCTCCAAATGAGGGACATATCCATCAGCCAAGAGGCTGATAGGACTAGTACCAGTCTCCAGCACAACACTTTCCATCGGATTCACAATTTACTTTGTTTTACCTAAAAACACACAACCCTCCCAGCCACCCCACACCAATCCAAACACTGGATTATTTGGAAAGACCTAGGCTGGGATGATGCCTGCCTCTTTAATGTATCATTTATATGTAGCATGTAAAAATATGTATTTCTTAGAGACCCATCTTATGTTACACTATTATTTGAATGCACATACAGTTTCCTGTGAAAAGAAGATGTTAAAGTAAAAGCCAGTAAAGGAATAAACACAAAGAAATGGAGATAAACAGAGACACACCATTCAACAGATTCACTGCTGAATCAGGCAGCACAGCTGAGATTCCACACACAAGCCCTGTATCCACATGGAGGGTGCGAACTGTGAGGGCTATAAATGAAGACTCCTTTCCACTAGATCCTACCCATGGGTTGTGGCTGGTTTAAAGGGAGAAAGGGATTTTAGTTGTGCTGTGCAGGCACAAACCCTTCAGGGGATGCAGAGATGTTTTTGCAGGCAATAGAGAGAAAGAATACGTTCAACATTTACTGGTTCAAGATGCACCTATACGATCAACAGGGTCTTACACAGATTGATTTGGGTAAGCTTTTCTTCTTCACCTAAACAATTCACCTTCCTGGCCATAAAATGTCAATTAAAAAAACATTAAAAAATCATGCTAATAAGGAAAAAACCTTGGGGTCCATCTGCGTGTTACATTTCAGACAACCCTGACTCCACAACCTCTAGATACCAAACCAGCTTGGTAGTACTAATTTGTTTCAGCAGTTATGCAAAGCTGTTCAGGTGCTGGGATTTATCACAGAGAAAAGGGTTTAAGGCTCTCCTGAATTAAAAAAAAATAATATAATAAAAAAAATCTCAGTTTCTAAAACAGTATCATGTTCCCAGGCTGTAATCATAACAGTTTTTACTGTTGGGTGAATCAGCCTCTCAGATTTATAATTTGTTATAACAGCAGCATGAAAAGCCAAGCTGTGTATGAAACAGAGTTAAATTTAGATATGAAATAAAGGGTGCCCCACAGAACAGAGGGTCAGCTGAAATACACACTAGATGCTGATGGAGAGGCAGAGCAACCTTTTGATCAAGAAAAAAAAACAAGACTCAGAGGAGATGGGCTCCACAGCACGTTTCCTCTAGGACATTGAAAAAATTATCTCTCTCCTTTCTATCTTTATTTCTTCAGTGGTGTCACAGGTTGGCTTGGGATGACAGTAAGATCTGAAATGATGGACAGCATTTGATGAGCAAGATAGTGTTCTCTCAACAGTTGCAGATGAGTTCAACTCCAGATGCTTCTCACACAAACTCACACACATATTGCTTTGTTTCATAAATGAGATTTTAAACGTGGTCATCACAGACCAAGAACATTAATTAAGTGTAGACATTGAAGACAATAACACTTTTTACTGAGTTAAAACATGCAGAGTCTGACCCTGTCTCTGGACACAGTGAGAAGGTCTCTGAGCTCTCATTTCAGCAGTTTGCTCACATATATGGCAATGTGAGCTGCTAGTTTAGTTAACACTTCATGCACTCTATGTAATCAGAAATGTTTTAGTTGATAGTTTCAAATTCCAAACAAAGCTACAAATTTCAGGTGTAAAATGTGACTTTTACAACTTTTCATTATTATATTTGGTTTACAATTTTCTTCTTACAATTTAAATAAGAATCCCTTTACAAAGCATGGCCTGAGGAGAATCTCTCTTAATGCTGGGTTTTTTTAATTTGTGAGAGATAAATTATAAGTTTACCATCTCAGAACCACATTTGTGTAGTTTTGTGCATGAGGGCAGTCCCAACTGTGAAAACTGGGCTTAATAATGAAATTTTAGGCAATTAAAATTACTTTTCAACAATTTCCTAGCAAAGGGGTAGAGGGGAAGGGAAGGGTATTCAAATTCAAAATCCCTGCCAGACCACAACATACAATTTGTTTGTCTGTTCTGAAAGACCTATTTATTAATTGGGACTGTTCCTGATTTGCAAGTGAAATCAGTGCTTGAGAAAGTCATAACCTTCACACTTAAGTACCTCAGCCTTGAGGCACTCAGAATGCTCCAAAACAGGGGACACCAAGGATGCCCACGGCACTTAGATCAAGTATATTAATAGAGATGATGGACTATGTAACATCACACTTTTCTTAGACAGGGATGAATGGTTGCAATTTTGTTTTTAAAAATGTAGTTGTACTTCTCTGACAAGAGCAAGGAAAATACAAGTAGATTTTGAAAGAACACAAACTGGTGAGAGGACCAGGTATATTTCATTTTATTTGTTCATTTTTTTAAGAACAAACCACACACATCTCCATCCTGGGGCAAAAGCAGATTCACAGAGTGTTTGGGCAGTATCCTCTTCCAGAAGTCACTGCAAACATACATAATGCTCCATTCTGGGGATGTGGTTATATCCTTGCAGTAGTCTTCAACAAACCACTGAACAGTCTTTGTTAAGTCCTTTAGGACTTCTACATAACATTCAGCTTTAGATAAGAACATACTGACACATTCATGAAAGTTTCAAACCACAGAAAAAAATGCATCATGAGAAAAATTACCACAAAACTTACCACAAACATGCCTTTCCATACCAAGGGTACCTTCTTTGTGACATATGGGTAATATGGGTAGGTCTGGCAATTAGGGACTCAAATGTAGCGGGCACTATATGAAAGGAAAAAGTGAAAATTCCTACAGCAACATTGACTCTTGACTGTGACATTTCCTGTGCAATTTTAGCCAGACAACAGAGACCAGAAATTCAATCTGAACAAACTTTTGTAGAGGAAAGAACTTCAACATTTTCCAAATTATCAAAAGGTTACATTTCTCATCCTCGAACAGTGCTTTATAAAGAAGGAACAGAGAAAGAGAAGGGTGTTGCCAGAAGGCAGTGAAAGGGTTAGTTGTTTTGAGCAGGGTGTGTGTTATGTGGTCAGATGCTACCTATTCATCCCCAGCATGAATTACCTCACCAGGCCTGTGATCTAAACACGTGTAGTTGCTAAGCAATATCCAGTCACAAGGTCTCCTGTAATCCATACCATTTGCTATTTTACTAGAGATGTGGCCTGGTCAGTTTGCTAAAATGACACCTATGTTCCCACATTGGGTAATAAAACTCATATTTACCAGTAGGACTCGTGAGTCTTGTAAAATAAATTGTTAGAATACTTCCTCTATAAAAAAACAAATAGATAAGTTGGTCTATTCTCTCTACAACAGCTTTTGATATCTTTTCTTCTCCCTGCCATAAGTCCACCCAGCACTGATGGCATGCATCTAGTGTCTCCATTATACATGACAACTTCTCATGCTGTAAGGAACATTATTTTTGAGGGAGGAGGGAAGGAGAAAAAGCTGATCTTCCTTATTGCAAAGAAAGGTTTGGAAAGTTAATCAACTTACGAGGGCTGAGCAGACCACACAGAAAGGCTGCTTGCATATGGATAAAATCTTGGATTTATTCCTGGCTTTAAGCAATCAGTCCTGATTGACATAAACCTCAGCAATCAGAATTCTATGTTCTGGCACTAAATGGAGTGATCACCCTAAACAGAAATGCTTCAAGTCTGGGGAAAGAGTAGAAAAATATGATTTCCTAAGATTCTCAAGGACACCCAGATCACCTCTGCAAGCTTGCAGGCTGACAGGACACTTGAACTCTGCTCTCCTGCTCAGGTGACATCATAGGACTATGCTAAAGGAAAACAAGCTCATCTTTCAAAGACAGGTAGTTCATTCAGTGCAAATGTTAAAAATCATGAATAGAAACCATACTGAGGCTAAGATTTCTCCCCCCATCTTAATTATCTTTAATTGCCATTGCAATAGCAAAATTCAAGTAGGAACTCTGGATATCTGTGCCCTAAGCAGTACTCAGGAACGAAGAGGGTTTTTTAACACATGATTTGAAGGTCAAAAAACACCCCAACAACAAAGAGACACATGGCATAAAGATAACCACTGGAAGCTGAAAACATTGCTGTCTTAGGGCCTGGTTCTGTGACTCTCATTGAGTCACATGATCAGTCAGAATCTCTATTCACAGAAGAGTCACCCCGTGAGATTAACACCTGTACAGGAATCTGAGCTGGCTGAATGTCACTTAAAAAATTGTGACAGACTGTGAAAGCTAACACCTAAGATAATCTTACTGTCATTTCTACAGGTAGTGTGTCAAGTCTTGCCCTTAAACATCTAGCTTATGTGCAGTTCAAGTTAATGCCAACTGCAGGTGCTCTCTCTTCCTAAAACACTTTCCAAAAAATTAGACCAAGCCCACATAATACTATAAGAGAGGAAGAATTTTATTTTTCATACTTTACAGACTTCCTTTTCCTCCTAAAATGAACAAACTACTGTTAAAATAACGGTTTTAAATAGTAATTTCCAGCCTCAGACTGCACACCAACAGTGTTTTTTAAAATTTCTTTATGACATAGTGTGACAGGATCTGTGAATTTGATAAACACCTTCAGAACATGTTATGGAGTCACTCCTTTTAATCTAAAATGTAAAAACCAAGCATCAGTTGACATAAAATACATGTGGTATAGCATAGAGCAGGATAATGGGTCTAGCACATATGGTATTGTGAGAAATGATTTTCTGTGACAGCTAAGTATGAAAATGAACAGAAGACAAATGAATTTCCTGCACTACATCCATACTGGTTGCCTGTCCTGCAAAGACTTATATAGAACAAACTGACAAGATCACCTGGAATTACCTAATCTGATTGGCATTGTATGTGACAGATAAAACATCTGTGTAGAGAAAATAAAATGTACTTATCCATGACAGAGATACTGACCAAAACCAGACCAAACAGTGGGAAACATCCCTCAAAACAATTTTAACAAGTCTTGCAAAGAGGTCTCAAACAATTTATGGTAATGCAGAGGCATGGAACTCAGCACACTTTCAGTTCTAATGACAAGCATGCCACAGTTAATTTAAATGATCTAGTTGTGTGATGTGTACAGAAAGGACTGGTGTGTAATTTTGAAACTAGAATCATCTGGAAGAGAAATAGGTAAAAGAGGAATAATTCAGAGTAGTATCTGCCAAGAAAAAAAAAAATCCACTGTTGATCTATCAGAAAGAAAGGTACTTTAAGCATCATTGTCATGTTCTTTTTTCCCAAAGAACCAAGTTTCTATCAATGGATTTTAAAATTGTGCTTTAATTCTGGAAACAAATTGTCCTTTAGAAAACAAAACATTATTGAATTTAATATGTGGTGGTTGCAAACAGCAGAATCTTAGAAAGTACACACATAGCAGAAAATCTGAGTTTTGAGAGGAGATACTCAATGAGATGCCACTGACACATTTATTCTTGTTAGTAAAACTTCCCAGACTAACCCAAAACTCATGGATTTTCCCAAAGTATACAAATTACCTCCTTCTCTTGAAGAATTTGTTGCCTCAATCTTAAAATGGTATATGAGGTTGCTTCAATTTTGGTGACAGAACAGCTGAAATTTTTAAGTTATGTATACAGACAGGATATTTAGAGGGAGGGGACAGAGCAGTGGATGGGGAATGGACCGGGTGGAAAACATTGAGAGTCTAGATGGAGGATTGTTGTGGTAATAAGGGTGACATGGTAGCTGATGGGAAGGGGATCCAATTAGGGTGTGGGTGTGACAGCACCAGGGTGATGAGAGGAAAATTTCTTTAGTGGAGATGCTTGAAATGAACTGGACAGGAGAAGCCAGTCAGTCAGAAGAATGCTCGTTATACAGGTGTCACAGCACAAGGACTCTGTTTTCCTAGTTGGATACAGCAGGCACAGCATCCAGGCAGCTTAAAAATACAACGTCCACAGGAGCATTGTGCATGCCTTCTGCATGGGAAGGCAAGGGCCCACACGGTCACAAGTTGCCCAAGCCCATTTCAACTGCAAGGCCAGGAATCTGCTGAGGTAACCACAAACCATGGTTCTGCCCAATGTGGAATCATTGGAGTCTGGGAGATAGCATGATTGCGTTGATACTCAGACATGTCCTCCAGTTGCATCAAAAATCAGAGACAAATAATTTAATCAGAATTTGCCATCATGAAACAGGCAGCTCCCTTCTTGTTAAAAATGTCAATGCTAATAATGTCCTTTTCTTACCTTAGGCCCCATCCTGAAGCTTCTCCTCTCGATGAGCTAGTGCCTTCAGCAGGATTATCAGGTACAACTCAGCTGTCAAGCATATGTCCTTTAGCCAGGACCTTCTTCAGGCAGCAAGCCTCCTTTCATCCAAAAGCATGGTACAGCCTCACAGAAGGTCAGACCTAGCACTTCTAACTGTGGATCAACAACTTCTCATGAGATACAGCTGTTCCAGGGGCTCCCCACTGCAATAGCCACTGGGGCTTTTTCAAACACTCATCACCTTACAGCCTAATAAGAGATTTCCAGCAGGCAACCCTACCTGACAGAACTCCGTGTGGTTTTTTGGACTGCTTACATCCATTCCCAGAAACAACCCCAGCTAGAGCTGACAAAATGCAGCTAAATCAACTTATAAGAGAATAAACCTAAAAGGTTGCATTGGTTATGCAAAAATCTCCTTGGGATACAGCACTGCTGCTTCAAAACAAGTTTTATATGCCACCTATAATAAATGGAAGAGACCAGTCTCTGGAGAGGGCTATTTACAAGAGGTGTGTCATAAAGATGCTTTGATTTTTCCCCTCTGGAAAAATTTCTATCTCTCCATTGTCTACAAGAAGCCTGGATAGGCCAGGCAACAAAAGCTCAGCAGCAGACTTTCTCCACAGAGAGAGGTATCAGAAAAACCACGACAATTTTCACAGAGAGGGTAGTCTCAGGAGGCAGACTCAAATCTGAACAATGATTCTGCTTAACTTTCTCCAATCATTTCCCAGAAAAATTTTAACAGCAGAAGAAAGTAGACAAATGAGTTTGTACATTGAACTACTTCTGTAAATAACATGCAGAGAGAGGAGGGAACCTGGATTAAATTATTAGAAACAATGAAAATTCTTTGGGGGTAAATTTGAAAGGAAAATGTATGCTGTGTTCCACTTGGGAGGATCTGTTTCATGTCACGTATGGCATGAGTTTGCCAGGGCACTGCTTTACTTTTGTAACAAAATACTTTGTGAATATCCTGGTCCCAAAGGCAGATGTGAGGAGGAACTAGGAATCACTCAGTTCAGAGCTTAACCCATCTGATCAAACCCATACACTTCTCTTCAGCAGGAGAAAAGCATTGTTGCTGTGTTGTCTCAGACCCTGTACATCCACCCTAATCTTCTTCCTGTTTCATCTTTCCCTGTATTTTTAGTCTGGACAGATCATTCTGTTGTACTTGAAGATTCACACACTCGCATGGAACTGTTTTATTTCACCCCTCGCTCAGCAAGCCATGCAACAAAAGCCAGAGAAGAAGAGTGAGCTCTGTGTACTGTCAGTGCTACATACTTCTGACTATTATTTCCGCCTGATGGCTTTGGTTTTATCCAAGGATTATTCAGTTTGGGAATAATAGGAGATTTACATGCTTGCACACAGGTCAAATTACAGTCAGAAAGCACATGTGTTGCAATTTCTTCACCTGCAGATTATTCCTGGTGACTGTTATTTTAAAGCTTCCCTAACTGGCAACAGCAGAAATTACTGTTTGAATCCTGTTTGCAGATGAATGCTGATGTGCTCCTGGTGTCCCAGCAGGATATTGCTCTGATATTGAATGATAGATTGTTTCAAATAATATCAGATTAGCTTTTTTTAAAAGACTGATTCTTCAATTGGCTGAATATATCACTCAAATTCAAACTTATTGGAAATTTTTCCCAAGCAGCAATTTCTTAAACCAAGAGTGTTACCATGTCATTTTGAGTTTTATACCATCTCAAGCAAATTAACATCAACTATAATGTCTTCTTTCTGAACACAGGAACAAGTGCCAATGTTTTATCATTATTTGTGGTATTTCTAAAGGTTTTGCTAATCATTTGGAGACATTAGAAAGGAAATAAACAGAGAGCTATGCTGATTTTTCCTCACTTAAAAAAGAAGTAAAATAAAAACCATTTGAATTTCACTACCTGTCCTGTAACAAAGCAGGAAAGAAATGACAGTTTTGCAGTTTCTGAGGAGTTACTGTGACTGACTGAAATGCAACTGTGAATTCTGGATGTAAATAATGAGAAGACAATGTAGGAAAAAACATTACATTACTGATCGAGTTATTCATTTTTAATGATGACGTGTACACAGGCAGGCTAAGTAAGCTTACTGGCACCCAATTTAAGTTTCAAGTTTTCTAAGTTTTCTAGAACCACATAATACTATCCAGACATGAAAGTAGGCAAAGGATTCTCCATCACTTTTTGGGATTTTGTGATTAAGTATCTCCTCAAAAATATTCAGTCACATGTTCAAACCTAGTGCCCAAAACAAGACTCTCTACCTGAGGTTACACAGTGTGTAATTAAATTAATAAATAGTCTTTTCCACCTCCTTAACATGTAGCAATAGATGTCTGAGTAGGGGAGAGAAAATTGATGACAATCTCAGACTGGGGCTCCTAAGCACGTTACCAGAAGCATCAGCATATCAGGCATGCCAGCTCCATCAGCTGCACACCAGCAGGGTACATACAGCCCCTCCACTCCTTCAGGACATTGCCATTTTGTTCTTCCTGAGCAACAAATTTTGGCCATAGCACAAAGGGTAGGCCTAACCTCTGGAAACCTTCCTTCAGCTCTTAACCCCATATGAGGCTTCCTAAGGATGGAGGATGCACACCAAGGAATATCTTTGGAACAGGAGCTTTAAGACAGAGGTCTATTCAGTGACCATAATGGATCAGATGGCTTTTTTGTTTGCTTGATTTTAACAAAGAAGAGCTCCATCATAAATCTTCACTTCAAATTTGATTGCTTTATAATATATCATACTGTGATGTAACTGGCATCTGCACTTGGCTCTTATTAGGTGATACCATATGGTACAATTAGAAGGAGAGACACAGAGTGACATTTAAATAAGTTATACTTCATTCATCTATGATTAAACCATCTTCATTCCCTTGCATGTATTCAAGATCCTAATTTAACTTCTAAAGAAATTCCCATTCAATTGTGTATATATGTTTTGCATTTTTGAAACCCTAGATCACCCAGCTGAATGTCTATTAGAGCTTCTGTAAGTTGCTTATTTGCTTCCTTACTAAGTTGGTTTCACAGTCTATCACAGGCCATCCAGATGGAGAAGTTGTGCACAGTTTCCAAAACCTCCCATTCACAAAGCAAGCACAGGCTCTTTGACACATTTCCTGCCTCCTTCTGGGAGATACACCATGGCATTCAGCTTGGTCTTGTGGTACCACGTTCTAGCTATAGCACAAAATAAATCTGGAGGTTATCAATAAAGGATTTTTAATTGGCAAGGCTGTTTTATTTATTCATGGGAAGATAAGAGAGTCTTAGAATACCTTCTCTCCCAGAAGGTTAGGGGGTTGCACACAACTCACAAATCTTTCTTGATAATCCTTTCGTTGAACCAGAAATTATATTATGTTTTTGTTCTTTCATGCCTAAAACTGACCAAGCGGGCAATGATTTATTAAGCTAGAGCCTTGAGTCTCCTGCCACACAACCCACTTAGTCACAGTAATGGCTGTGAAACAGATCATGCATTCTAAGATAGGCTATAATTTGTGTTAAAGAAACTTGTCTGTTTTAATCACCAAATTTAATTTGCAAAGCCCTATAAAAGGTTATGAAGTAAAAAGGAACAAAGCAGCTAAATTTTAGGTTGCAACATTATGTGTTACATACACAGAGTAGGAGAAGAAAAAATGAATTTGGCACAGACTCAAAAGATAAAGATCAAATGGCTTCAAATAATTAAATGTAGGATTCTTCCAATTTACAGTTTTGCCTCTTGAGTCTCTGTTTACAAATAATTGGAGGTAAAACAATTATATATATTTCACTTCCTCAGTGAAAGACTGAAATCAGAGTCCACTCACAAAAAAGGTGGAAAGGCTTCTCTTCAGGGACTGAGTTGGGGTTTCACAAAAGTACCATGCATTTTTAGATGCTGACTAAGCACATCTTACATTTGAATTTTAGTATCACTGATCTCAACTTATATTCAAGGCTAGATGCATTACAAAGTAATTAGTGTTTAAAAACTAGAGCTTTCAAGGAATGCACAAGAAAAGAAATAAAAACCTTCACTGTTTTCAAATAAATGTCATTTTTCCAGCTACTCAAAATTATTTGTAATGCATCAATTCATTAGAACTCACTTTAGTGATATTACTAGAAAGGATTGAAGCAACTGTAATGTTACTTTTCACAGGTTAACAACCCAATTTTTTGCTTTGAAACAATGGATAATAGAAGATATTATCTATTATGACCATCGTTGCAGATTCTACCAGCTACTTATTATAGAGATGAAAAAGGAGACAGGAAGAGGCACTTTTGGAAGTCTCTCCAACATAAAGTATACATTGACCTCAAATATCACAATAGATTTATGGTTTTCTTTTCCTGTGTGAACGTGCAGTTAGGAGGAGGGAACTTTCACAGGGAGGAAACGAACGGAAAGGCAGAAAGAGACTGAAAGAACCAACTGGATGGAAGTGAAAGATGCAAGGGACAGGCACAGCTGAGATGCAGATGGGGAGGAGAAAGCACAAGTTCATAGCTAGCAGAGGTTGGCACCTGACAGAAACAGGCTCAGAGACACAGCCCCAGCCAGAAGGTAACATCCTGGTGACAAGTGGATGCTTTCTAGGCTGACTTGGGTCATTTTGAGTGGGAAGGGCCCACTTACATCCTGCCACTGAAATAGATTAAGTTTCATCAAATAATTTCAATTGCCAGCATCAAGACTTCCCATCCACATTTAATCTCATATAACATCCGCTTGTTCAAGAGAATGAGAGAATTCGGTTTGTCTCAGTCACACATGTATCAGGCCAGGTGGGAATTTCCTTAATTTACAGCTTTGCAGTCACAATATATGCAAAAGAAATGGGAGATATGTTAAATTTCTTCTCATGCCCACAAGCTCCTTTCATGATAACCCCAAGCAAACTGCTTCAATTACCTCTATTTCAGCTTATTCTGTAAAGCAATTACAGTAATATTTGCTCAGTCTGCAGGCATTGGGAAATTATGCTGAAGTTCGCAACACAAATTTTGTTCCCTGGACTGTAGCTAATATTGGTTGAAATTATTATTATGCAGCCATTTATTCAGACATAGAAAGTTTCTGTAAGAAAACAGAGACTGGTGAACCATTTTAGTTACCTTTGACATATTTGTAAGGGATAGATTCAGATCCTTTCTAAAGATCTATTCTAGCTGCAGGTAGTCTGGAGAGAGATGAAAGAAATGAGGAGTTAGGGGATGAGGCAGCTGTGACCACAGCACTGCATCCATCACTGACATTACTCGTGGGTGACAAAGCCCCACAGGACGATACACACCAAGATACAGGCTTGAACACAGGCACGTACACCTGCACCTTCTTAACAGCCACACACTTAAAATACTGACATTCTTTCCCTATTTTGCCTTCACTACTCATTCTGCACCCTGAACCAATATATGGTTCCAATATATTTTATAGTAGCTACTTTTCAGAAATTGCCCTGCACTCTTCCCAACGCATTGTTTCAAAGCAGCACTCTAAAATGCAGAGATTGCCGGATAAGATTAAATGTTTTTGACAAGATTTACTCTGAATTTTAGACCCAGTAATCTTGTTTCTTTTAGTGACTGATGAGAGATCACTATTGAAACCTTCAAGCAGGTCAGCAGTGCGTGCAGCACAGATGAAGTGTTGGAAGTATGGAAAAACATAGACCAGAAAAATAGTCCTGAGGCTTCCTATTAAAATATACAGCCTTGCACCTGGAGTGAAAAGGCACAAAGCAACCACCTAAGGCTTTTCATAAAGTATTTCTAATACAAGAATTACAACAATGAAAAGATGTTCTTACTGAAGCATATAAACAAAGTAGTAAATTACAGTTCTTGATTAAATTAATGCATTGAATCTCTAGGCTGTCTACTATCTAAAGAAGTCTTCATTGGAATAGAATAGCACAGGTATTCCTAACTGTCTTCAGCTGGCCAAGCTGTGAGGGAAATTCCTGTTATAAAATAGCACCAGTGTGAAAAAGTCTCAGATAAAGATAATGTTGTATTATCCTAGGGCTGGATGCTGACTGAAGTCTGACCCACATTTGCAACTGGCAGGTCTTTTCAGTGGATGTTTTTGTCAGGAAGTGCAAGACAGGGTGCTGTATTTGTACAGATGAGGTTTTTTCCAGTACCCATGGGCTTGCAAATATGAATGTCAACAAGACTGTGCAAAAATGAGAGTTCTTATCGTGAGCAGTGAAGCCTATAGGCTATAGTACCATTACTAGCCATTCCCTTTCACTTTTTACTTAGTTTCCATTTATTTTTCTTACATCAATCTTATCAAATATAGGGGAAAAGATCCCCATGAACAGACAACATGGATGTCAGTGAATAACAGCTCTTCAAGATATTTAGACAATATTTTAAAAAAATAAAATATTGCAGAAATGATAATCTGTTTTGAATTAAACATCTAGGTTAATTTTTTTTTACAGGGAATTATTCTGCCATTTTTATGAAGGTCTCTTTCAGTTGGTCAGAACACTTTTTGATGCTGAAAAGGCCATAATTTGTGCTATACAAGTTTTTCTTCCTGACAGCCTCTTGCATGGCAGGTCAACCAAAGACAAATTGTTCCTTTCAAGCTCTACCCATACTTGACTGCTGAATGCTGGTCTCATAGGATCCTGTGGAGGGAAAACACTCTTTTCCCTAAACAGATAAGGCACCCACACAAGTTAGTGTGGGGCCAACTTACCACTGAAATAGTTCCATGGAAGTTGATCCTATTTAAAGTGACTGTTGAAGTGAGAAAATGGACGTGCTTTTTGACTGGCTTCTAGGAGCCACTCTAGAGATTTTACAGAAGTGCAATTGCAAATCATGTTACCCTTAAAATCTCTGCATTGTTGTGTTAAGCCAGTACCAGAACACATTTTAAAAGAAAGATGATGGTCCTGACAGACTTGTTAGAGAAGCCCAAGAGAACATGTGACAGGAAATGATGCATGAATATTGACTGGGACAAATGGGCATGCACAAGTAGGGACAGCAGATTCAAAGGTGCTCGAGGAATCCTAAGCAGCAGCAAACACTGGAGCCCAGAGTCACCATCTATTGTTTGCTAAGTGTTTGTCAAAGCTGGGAAGACAAAATTTATTTACACCTTTGCTTCTGTTTTGATAACACAGGTTTTGAAAGGGATAGAATGTCTAAGAAAAGAGAACCATACAAATATAACCTGTTAGATATTCTGACTGAGATGGGCTTTCTAGTTCTGCCTTGGCAAAAAATGATGTTTTGCCCTGGTGTAATGCTCCCAGACGGCAAAGGCAAAAACAAGTTTTCAGCCACTTAGAATTTGTGCTTTGAATGATCAAAAAAACCCCTCAAAAACAAGAAAAAACAAAACAAATAAACCAACCGCTCTCAGATGCTTTCAGAAGAAGCAACTAGGAGTGAACATGGAAGATTTTATTCTGGGACATTTTACTAATTGTCCAAGACAGGACATACTCTGGGACAGACCTTTTTTCTCTGGCACCCAGCACAAATGAAGAGCAGAAACAACCTGAATGGTGCTGACCAACTTTGATGCGTGAAGAGCATTCCCCAGCTAGCACTAGAAATGGTACAAAACATCATCTCTACACTCAACTGTTCACCTGTGGCCTAGGGATTTGGGACATGCCTTAGAGTCATTTGCATGTATAAATTACCCAAAAAATATTTATGGCAGGAAAGTTTATAGTGAGGCTTGGACAAGGTCACACATACTATCAGCTATTGGTGGGCCCTAGGGTATTTTCTTTGAAACCAACACACAATGGTCTTTTAATCCATGCAGTGGCCAGGAGGACTTTCACAAACCTGGCTTCCTACTCCATTGTGCATAATGGGATAGGTTGTCTGCCTTGCGTACCTCCTTTGACTAACCTTGGCAGAGGTTGGGAATCCTAAAATCTTCCAGCAAAATGCTTTAAAGACCTATAGCTACAAGTTTATTTGTGGCATTTCATGGTGTACAGCCTAAGCATGCAATTTTTTGCTTTCCCTTATATTTACTGAACCCTGGCAGACCCTGCCTCAGGCGTCTATGCCACAGGAACTGCACAAGTGTAATATAAGTAGGTCTTCTTAGCTGCCGTGCTAAGTGTGTTTGGTGCACTTTGGCACACCTCAGAGACAGTGTGACTAGAACCTTTTTCCCATCAAGGTCACCTATCCAAGCACTCAAAGCCAATGATAAATCTAGCTATGATTATCCTTGGATGACTCCTGCTGTCTTCTCCTCTCAAGACAGATGCCGGAATTAATTCTGAAACTTTTCAGATTTGAAGTTCTTTGGTATTAGCTACCTTCAAAAGGCCTCAATAATAACTCTTACTCTAAATCAAGCTTTGATGTGCTATGGATTGCTACATTTGAATTAAACATTCCCCAGTAATACTGTGCTTTTGTTTGGGTGAACCATTATGTGCAGTTTCATCCCTGCTTCAGTGCAGACTCAGTCGTGTACAAACAGCTAACCCTGAATAGGTCTCTGCAAGCATAATTATCTAGTCTGATTAGGATATGGATTTTATACTACCAGTTTTGAAGCTCTGAAAAAGAAAACTGAAGATTTTGAAGATAAAGGTAATTGAGTAAGAGAAGAATGATCATTGAGTAAGAGAAGAATGATCACCATACCTTTCAATACACTCTATATAAAAGAGACATCATCCTAACGTACAAAAGGAGTTTAATTGTACGGTTATTAGACATCACTAAATTTTCTGCCAAATGCTTTTAGGTGTGACAATTCAAGAAGCTTTTATTGTGAAGGGAATACCCTACAAAAATCTGTGGAAAGATCTGGAGGCTCCAGAACATACCCAGAGCTAGGAATAAAAATATCTATAATGTTACTGCACTGTTTGCCATTACCTGTGTTATTTGGTTCCCTGCTACCAGCTGGCTGTCTTTCAGGACTCTCATCCTAATAACACAATGTGATTCCTAAAATTTACCCAGTGATGTAAAGTGATGTTAAATGTTCTGACAAACCTTACAAGAATGAAGAGTAATTTGGAGTGAGATGAAGTGGTGTTGGACAGACTCCACTGCAAAGACCAAAGTGGGATTTCTATGGGATAAAATACATCAAGAATGTAAGAGGGACAGTTCTGCAGAATGGCTTTATAATTCTCAATTTGTATCGTGTGCCATGAGGCTTGAATTTATTAGTGAGTGTAAAGACTTCAAGATGCTTTAAAATTAAAGATTACTAAGGGGAAAAATGGAGCACAGCTAGCATGTCTCTGGTATGAATTTCTAGAGATGTTCAAGGTGATCCACTTTGCAAAAGGCAGATTTCCCAACAGGTAGAAATGAAGCCTGAGCTGCTGGTACATTAACTCCAGGAATTAAAAATCATCAACATAAGGAACAATATCAATTTATTATATTTTCAAGTGCAACAATAATAGAATATAAACAATTATAATAACAGAATATATAGATATATAAATGCATAGCCATATAACATATAATAACAAAAATAGCATAACACCAATATAAAACAATATAGCAGTAATAGAACATACACTCATTAGTTTCTTCTAATATTACTACTGCAGGTGTTATATCCAAACTGACAGAAAAGAAGATAAACAAACTGAAAAGTACAATCTAACCATAGTAAAGTAAATGTCAGGTTTCTATTGTCCAGTACAATTATTTCCACATTAACTGTTTTAAAATTTTATTTGGGCCCAATACAGTTTAACAGTTGGGTGCGGGATGCAATCCCAAAGAAGAAATCTTATAAAATTCTATCCAAGATAGTCTTACTCAGGGAAAGCAGGTACCAAAATCCTCCCAATTCTACTTCAGCCTAAAAGATATTTAGTTTTACAGTATTTGTAAGTGCAGTTCTACTGTTCAATCTCTGTGCTGGGAGTGGAGTGGCACACGTAGAAAAAGGGTGCTGCTTCTATTTTTGGGGTCTGTATAGGTTCTTTTAATTCAGAATCAATGTAAAATAGAAATAAAACTGGTATATAAAAGTGGAGCTTGTAAATGAGACATTTACTACCTGAAATCTCCATCCCTCACGTTTTCCAGCACCAGAGGGGAATGCAAGGCTTGAAGTGGTGAGACGCTGAGTGGACTTAGCTTCTGCAAATACTAGGAGCAGTGAAGGATACTCACTCTTCAGCAGGAGGAGTTTAAAACCCAATGGGCTCACCACCATGCATGTGGTATTCCTGAGCTGTGGCTGCACATGTGTCCTGAACAGAGTGTTCTCGTCCCAGCAGTAACAAATGTCAGATGTGAGGCTGGATTTCACAGCTTCAAAATAAAGCATGCTATGTTGCCCTCCAGAATGTTAGCCACATCTTTGTTTTTTATTTACATGACTGAACAAGTCACAGTCAAATTTGGCTTCTACTTGTATGAGTCTATGAAAAGTTTTTCATTAGAGGGCTTGCACACATGCTGGATCTCTACATAAAGTCCATGCTAACTGCTTCTGACGTGGAGTCACTGCAAGTTATAGAAAGTCAAGAAGCTGATTCTGCTTCCAATTATAAACATCCAAACCCCACTGTCTCTAGAGCATCACTTCAGCCTAAGGTTTATTTATGAGAGCACATGTTGATTGTGTGAGTAAAATCTTTAATTTTGTATGGTAAGCTGAGCAGATGATAAAAATACAAAGCATGACAAACTTGCTGAGTGTATGCCTCCACACTCCTACAAAACAAAGACCAACAACAGTATTGAAGAGGGAGGGATAGGGGGAAAATTTTGCTAGCTGAAGGAGGTACACCACCTCAAACAGAGCAAGTGCAATAACCAGCTGAAGTGATTTCAGAATCCAGTTACTTACAGAGAGCCTTTTCAGATGCTGACACTATATTTCCAAAGTGAAGAAGAAGAATCTCCACAAAGGTATTTAGGAAGTATGTTTGAATTGCACATGCTTGGAGTTTTTATCCAGAGACCTAATTTATTATAGAATTATAGTAATTTGGCATGTAATAACACAGAACTCTATAATTTTTTTACTATTTACCTTTCCAGAAGTACTGGAGGAATGAAATTAAATTGTTCCTGTTTTCTGATGTTTACAATACACTCAAAATCACTGAAGTGCTTTTTCCTTTCAAAACAAGTGATGCAAACTGTTCCTGAGGAATGCAAGTATGCTGTCACATGGCAGTGCTAGCATAGTGATACATCTGAAATGAAAATTAGAGTCCAGAACAACCAGAGGCAGAATATCATTGGGGGAAATTCTTTCATCCACTACAGTTCTGGCACTTAAAAGAAATCATTTTGATACCAATGGCTTTGGCAATGCCATCTCAATGACAAAAGTCAAATTATCATATCTAATATTTAACTGGGCAATCGATAATCCTAGTCAGAAAAGGTCTGGATTACTACCCCCACTTTGTTTTTGCTTTTATCTTTTCTTCTAAAATTGAAATCCAGGAGCTCTTCAGAGAAGAGGATTTCATTCTGACAGATAAAAGGAACGTGATGTTTCCCTGTCAGGGTTGGCGGATTAAAGACAGGATAACATTAGGAAGCAACTCTGCACATAGAGCAACCCACCAAGACAGAAATCTGCATCCTTACGTTGTTGTTAAGGAAAATTATGGTGACACATCACTGTGAAAAATCAAATATTGATGCAAAATGCATCTCTTTTCTTCAAAATAAAAGTCATCTAAAACCAGAGAAGGGAGATGAGGCAAAATACACCATCTTCCATCACAAGAATGTTGCATTTTTGTGTTATGACTTACAAGGCATTTCAAAGGTTGACATATTTTATATTCCAGATTAGGACTTGCTAAAACTTGCAATGTAAAGTGGGGTCCTGATCTCAGGATTACCAATGTGCTTCTTAATACACAGTTGCCCTGACTTCACTGACATAGCAGGCAGCCAGAACGAAAGGACAATGGTGGGCTTACATTTGTGATCTTACTCTGTTCTTTTACTGGGGTGCACTTAATCTTGCAGAGAAGAAAATATTGTAATTATTGATGAGTGAAGGGGCAGGGTAGCAACTGTGCTTTCTGAAAACCCCAGATTCTTTTAATATACTACACTTGGGGCTTCCCCCCTCTTCTTTTTCCTGCAGTACTTTCTGAACAATTGCTTCAAAGGCTGTTGTTTAGTTTATATCATAAACATCATTTTCTCCTGCCCTCAGGATGCCATCAATCCAAGGAAAGATACACCAGTGTGCTGTTGTCAAGGACACAGATGTTTGGAATCTGCACATTGATTCCACTGAATAGTTTTAATGTGAGATAAACTTACCTACCCCAGAATGAACTACATGTAAATGAGAAAAAGAGCAAACCTTTCTCTTCAGGTACAAGTAGCACCTGATATTCAAGAGTAATAATCTTAAATCTCAAGAAGCATTTTCCTTCAGTGGATCCATCTGGAATGGGAGCACTCATAAAAAAGTATTGATTCAATGCCAGAAATCTTATGGAGATGCTGTCTATGAAAAGCTAAGCAGGAGTTTAGGAGGATTGCAGAACTGATAATTGGCTGTTTGGTCTAAGAAATTTGTTCTGGCAATAACAATAAGACACGTAAAAAGGAAAGGAGCAGAATTGAGCTTAAGTACAAACTAAAGTCTACAGCATCACACAGGATTGAACTGACAATACAACATACCTTTCTTATAGGAAGGCAGCTTTAAACACCTCCCTCCTCCTGCACACCAGGACATTTGTCCTTTTTATGGCATTATTAACCTCACTAAGCTGTTATTTCTCCTGTCTTTGGTAACCATGGAATACAAATGAAATCCAGAGGGAGAGACAAGGAAGTATAACCTAGGAGAGAGGTGTAAGTAAGAGTCAGGAAGGAGTCATAGAATGAAACCAAGAAGTAGCAAAGAAGAGAGCAGGAGAAATCAAACTATAAACATGCCATAACCACCTACAGCAAGTGCATGTGAACTTAAAAAATTTGAATTTAAAAAAGGAATTCTTGAGAGAGACACTGCTAGGAGAGCTAAATGTTGCCAATACTTATCTTCAGTACCTAGAAGAGTTTAATGGAAAGGTGAAGTCAATGTCACAAGGACGCACAAGCATGACCACTATCCCTTTTTCTCTGCAGGTACAAGTGAGCGTGGAAGATGGATTTCCCTGGTAAAGCAAATACTGTAGATGCATTAAGTATAGAAAGAGGGTGAGAGTGCATGGAAGTACACACCAGGAAGCAACATCAGATTACATTTGTAGGGCATGGGAGACGCAAATAGAAGGGACTCTGGAAGGGAAACACAATTTACTTTGATAGCTAATCCTTAATTTAACTCAGTGAATAAATGAGAGGAAGAGAAATGACAGAGAAGAGAAAAACAATAGGACATAAAGGAATGGCTCAAGTCCTTTACACAGACAGACTATTAACTTAGCAGGAAGCTAAATACCATCCGTGCTGGAGACAGCCTCACGTCTGTTTCTCCTACTTCCAATTATTGTACAAAGCATCTCTTTACATTAGTGCTCCCACAAAAACACCAACAGACTTGTCATAGATGTGGTTCATTCATCTGTTCCACATGAAGTTATATAGTGAGCAAAACATCTTTGGCCAAGTGGCATCACAAAGAACAGTAGACCACAAACAACAGTGGAGCTGAATAGGAAACAGAAATATTTATATTGAAAACACAATCTGTGGATAAATAATTCACTCTATAAAACATACAATTGTTGTGACTAGACACTGGCCTACATGTGAGACATACACTAAGAAGGGCTAGATCTTCTACTGTGAAAGTAATATATTTTATACTCTGAGGATATTACTTTAGCATTTTTACTTTCATATTTAGGAAACTTAAATCACAGCCAGTTAGAGGGGCTGCAGCACACCAGCAGGACACAACTGGCCAGCTGTGGTCAGTGAATGAATACACAGTGCCATAGCCACAGCGACAGAGCTGAATTGTATGGGCTGAATTGTAAGTTTATCTCTCGTTATAGGTGGTTGAAGTGCAAATTTCCTTTTCAGGAAAGGCAAAAAGATTGATGGATGGCAGGGACTGCAACACAGCCCTATTATCCCAGAACCAGGATGGAAACTTTGATACTTTACACAGCCTTAGACTGTGTATATTTTCCAAATATCACTACATTTGGCTTGATCCCATTCTTGCTTTTCGAGTGCTCATTATGGTTGTTCTCTGTGTTAAATCATCCTGACATGGGTTTCCATCACATTGCAGGCACTTTTCATATGGATAAGCTGCAAATTTGGGAGCCAGGTTCAACTGGCCACGCAGACCCACACCTCACACCAAGTCTGCATCCTGCCTCCCTGCTTATCTACCAGGGCACCCCAAAAATAGTGCTTGAAACTCTCCACTTGAGCAAAGCCATGATCCAGGGAGATCTTTAGAAAAAGTAATAGCAAAAGACACATACTCATTTAAATTTCTTCTTAAGAAAGGCGTGACCTGGCAGGAATGGTCTGAAACTGTATCCAGCTGGACACACAATAATGACAACAGGCTTGTCTGGAATCTCCACTAATTAAAAGCCCATCACTAATCACAGTCCACCATACTTTCCTGACAGTGTATTGCCTTATGCTCCAAGTCACCCATTTAGAGCCACTTCTGTTGACGTGTTCGTGTGCCTTAAATACCAGTTTGAGTATCTCCAGCAATTACACTCCACCATCTTTACAAATAATCTTTCCTAGTTTGCATAGTATCTTTGTAGTAAAATACTTTCTAGTGCAGAGACATTTTGGGATGGAATGAGAACTTGGCATGCTATTATTTATAAGGAGTAAAAGCTAATACAAAGTAACAAATAAAAACAAAACTATCTGAAATCAGAAAATAAGACAAAGAAAATAAAAATTGAGTGTATATATGACTTCAGAAAGAATACAATTCAGAGGAACGTTACAGCAACTATGCAAAACTAGTATGCAGATAAGGATACTTCAGCTTTGTCACATTTTATATCAGAGCCAGTGGACACCTGTGGACAATGTTCCATTTCACATTTTACAATACTTAAGTGCAGAAAAGTCAAAGGTCACACATCAAATCTATGGCAGGGTTGCTTCTCCATCTATCATCTTATCCTCAAATTTTTTAAACCAAACTCTGAAATCCTCATATTCAAAATTTAGACTAAGCTCAAAAGAATTTCAGAATTGTTTAAATCACAAATCAATGAGAATTTTAAAAGTAACAAAGTAAAAACAGTTAGAAAGCTTTTGGAATGTTTGCTTCCTCACCCTGAAATACAATCAATTCCTGTATGAACTGTATGTCAATATAGATACTCAACTATTAAGCAAATTATTTTACAGTGATATGAATAATTTTTCCCATATATATATATATATTGATTTTGGTACACAAACTGTATATTAGTGGCATATGTGTATATACTAATTGTATACAAGAAGAACAGTTTTGGTAGTAGAGTTAGTAACAGAGTTGCAACGTGTAGAAACTGCTTATCACACTTGTCAAAATTTACTGGGAGGTGATGATTTAGGCTGGGAGGCCTATTTACTTTCCAGTTGGCCCTGGGAAGCAGTTATCTGTAAATCAGTAGTGCACTTTTGGCTTCCGTAGTTCTTACTGATTTATAGCTAACACCTTTACACAACATGAAAAAAAATCCAAAACCCAGAGCAAGGCACAGGAGACCATTACTTAGGTTTCTATATCAGCACTTGGAGACAGGACACACCAGTTTTACAGCTACTTCTAGAAATTGAATTATACCATATTGCACGTTCACCCCTACACGCTATATAAAGTGGGGTCTTATAGAGGAAAAATGACACTTTATAATTGTAAACAGATTGTAACGCCATAATAACAACACACAAAGGAAACTATTAAGATAAAGGAGCCCCTTTTCCTCACACAGCTCATCTACTTTGTGGTACATGTAGGACAGACTCCAGAAGCTGGGAGAGCGTCCTGGGCCTGTGAGAGAATTTACACACTGGGTGGAGGGATCAGTGCAGTCTGCAGGCATTGCTGCTGCCCCTGCTGCTGCGTGGTGTCAGTGGTACCTGGCTGCAGAGGGCCCAGCACCGATGCTGCTTTAAATAAACCCCAGTATTGTGTGGGGGTTCACAGCTGACAGAAGAGGGATGACAGTTTTCAGATATCCTTTTTATTTCAGAAATGGAAAATCATTCATTCCCTGACAAAGTATTTTTCTTCCCAAAAATTTTCAGCTGTTGGCCGCAAAAGTTCACACATTACTGGAATCATTAAAAAGTGCCAACAAATGAAAGAAAAAGCTTCTCTGCTGATGCAAGCTTGCACCAAGTCCAATATTACACACATCAGCTGCAACATACTCATTTTAGAGAGGTATTTAAAACCTGGGAAATATCAGTACAAAGGAGATATTTCACACTGAAGCCCCTGTAAATCCTAATCACTAAATACTTTTTAGATTTCTCTGTTCTACCATAAGCCCACAAATACTCTTAAACCTTTCCATTTCTCACAATTAAATTTATTTGCAAAAAAGTTACAATGCAAATTGCACAGTGTAAGAAGCACTAATTCTTGGTGACATTAATCAAACTGTATCAAGAAACCAGAGATGAAATCTTGAAAGCCTTAAGTTTTACAACTAATTCAAAATGTGCCACAGATAAAGTAGGAGTAGCCAAGAGGATTTTGGGTTTCATTTATGACAGATAGAAATGCATTCTTTTAATTTGGAGGCATTTAAAGGAGCAAATAAGATTCCTTTTTCCTCAAAGCATCTTTCTCACTGTACTGTTTCACAGCTATCTACTGGACTCTAGGAAGTGTTTAATCTGCTTTTATGTAAGATGGGCAGAAGTAACTGCAGGTAGCAAATTGGACAAATTCTACCTTACTCTAAAATATACAGCTCCATTGATTCTATTAAAATTAGATGTACAAAACAACTTATCTTACACAGTTGCTCAGCTGAGAGTCCAGAGAACATTTTCTGCTGGAAGTAGTCCCCACTAAACACTGACTTCACTAAAAAGCATCAAGATCCCTACAGTGTTCCTGAGGGCTAATGGAAACAAGCAACCAGCACTTAACATGCTTCTCGTATTTTTGCAGCTAAATGTCAAGTGTGCCCTTAAAATCAGTAAACTTGTTAATCAACTTGAACTGAAATAAATACTGAAATTATTTACATGAAAGCCATTCCAGGCACAAAATTGTGGATAAATGGGGACTGTTTAAAAGAAGAAAAAAAACCTTTTTGTTTTCTTCACTCCTGGCCACCTGCTATCAAGATGTGATCAAGGTCCATTGTAGCTGGCTGTCTCCAAGCAAATTACAGCAGGTGCTTTAGGGTCTGTCTTACAGCTGACATGTAACTCCATCAATCACATTTGTTTTCATCATAAATTACTGAAATCCTAAGATGCATTATGGTCCATCATACTTCAGACATCCCTACACCCCCTTTTTAAAATGTCCTCAGTTATAGAATATACATGAGGAAGAAAAAAGTTTAATCTATATTGGTTTAAATGCATGGCCTGTCAAAATATGTTTTCTCTACAGCTGACATTGAACTTTGTAATTATTCCTGAATGTTGTGTTTTAGAGGCTGCCCCTGTGATAATATGGAAATTGTTTTCTCTACATCTTGACTACATGCATGTCTCTCTGAATAAATAGGAATATCATGTCCTTTTAAAAGATATGTCTCTTCCTCCTTTCACCTTCCTTGTCCTGTATTTTTTACTCATATATTTGAGCCCACAGTTTTGAGGGGACTGTCATTTGACTTTGAGGAGTAAAGTCCTGAGGATAAGGACAAAAGCACAAGGTGTCACACTTATGCACATCCTGAGTCTGATAATGGCCTGCAACTGCACTCTAGTAGGAAGCCTAGATGTGTGTTTTAAGTGGAGCAGGGGTCCAGGGAGAAATAATCTCACCTCTAAGGCTCTTGGGCATCACTTTCCTTCCACCCTGAGCACAAGCACCTGAAAGAGCTACTTATACAATAGCTCTGTACTAAAGCACTCACCAGGGAAGTCAGAGCCCAGGGTTGAAACCCACACCTTGCCCCGAGGAGACTGTTCTGCCTACCAGGCTGTTGAAGCATCTTAAGTGGGGTCATACCTCCTCCTGAAAGTGTAGTAGTGTGCAATCAAACACACAGGAGGGGGCAAGAGAACAAAGCATCTGAACAAAATGAAATTATAGGCTATGCTTCATATCACACACCTGAGTGGGACGGGAGAGGGTAAAACACAAGTGTAAATTAAAACAGTTGACTAAAATAAAAAAGATTTGACTCCTTCAAGTAAAGATCTAAAGTAAAATATCTAAATCCTGATGCAGGCTTTATTACAGAGCACATACCAAGCCTGCTTAAATTCAGAACAAACTGAATTTATTTAATTTACTGACCACACTCAAAAATAAGTAAAAACCTCTAAATCATACACCTTAAAAAAATATAAATAAATCCAAGATGTTTCTGTGATTGAAGGTATATTATGAGTTCATAATTCAAGCTGAAAAACAAGCAGATGGTACTGGGCTGCAAATTGCTGAATATGTTGTGAAGGACACTCTCAGAAACACCAGATATACCAAGAAATGTATTAGCTCTTGTATAATCTCCATTAGAAGCTATCATCCCTGTGTTACAGGGCTCCACTGCAGCTTTTGTGACATCTATGTTAGTCAAGGAGGCAAAAGGTCATCAATAAGAATGATCCTAGTAC
Source organism: Pseudopodoces humilis (assembly GCF_049639895.1). Lineage (NCBI taxonomy): Eukaryota > Metazoa > Chordata > Aves > Passeriformes > Paridae > Pseudopodoces > Pseudopodoces humilis. The sequence continues at coordinate 14,732,835 of NC_142208.1, forward strand.
AATATTCAGATTAAATATTGCAAAATTAACATCCTTAAAGGCTAAGCAAGATAAGCTGATTACAGCAAATGACATTCCCTCTTGCACATCTGTAGAAAGAATGAAAAGGAGTCACATCAAAAAAAAAAAAGAAGTGATTTATAGACGCAAATGTTGGCTGGCTGGCAAGAAGATCAGAAATACGCGTGAACTATTTTGTGCAGTGGCGCAGTCTTCTTTCAATTTAAAGCTCCTTTTTGTGTCAAGCTAGGAAGAAAGGGTCCACAAGGTATCAATACATCAGCATTTCGTTCTCTTCATAACCTTTCAGAGGTGAGCCCATCTACCCAACCAGGCAATTTCCCCTCTCCCCTTGCATTTCCCAAGAGGCAGCTGTTGGGATAATCACCTCCTTCAAGATCCCAGAGACTCAGAAAACACAAATAATGCACTAGGCCAGCAGTTCAGCACTCTCCTTCAATTACCAATATATGTAAGTCAGGAGAAGCAGGTAATAAAATATCCACTTTAAGGTAGACTTTAAGAGGCAGAAAAAACAAACCCACACATACACCCTCCTCTCCTCACCACATAAAAGTAAAAATTTGTTCCCCCCCTCCTGCTTCAAAACATCATCTAGAAAGGAAAACTTTTTAAAAGGAACAAAACATATATTCCTCCTTAGACTCTCCTGTATCAGAAGGGAAATTTATCATTCCATGTGCCTCAGCAATATTTTCTGCTTCAGCCTATATGCTTTCAAATTCCCATCCAAACATAAAAGCAAAGCATCGATGAAAAGAAAATTGATGTACCAACAAGCAAGAGCTCTTGCAGTGACTACAACCAAACAGCAATTGGCATGAAGAGAGCCAACATTTAATATCATTTTAAGATATAATTAAAAAAGAGAGCTGCTCAGAAACAACTCTTTATTATAAAATGTGGCAGATACACACTACAAATACTCCACCAGGTTTTTTTACCAGTGCAGTGCAAGCCTAAAAGTCTTCAGATGAAAATGTATGGTGGGTTTGCAGAAGCCCTTTACAATAACACTTGGGGGCCTTTCAGCTCATAATAGACTTTGGCACCCTGTTCTCCCTGTCATCAAGGGTGGCAACCAGGAAGATTTAGAGCTGGAGTTTGCCTCCTCCCTGTCTCACAGAGCAAGTGCTATAAAAGGTTGGGGTGCTTCCGCTCTGTGTCTGGTCACAGTCTGATTTAGGAGAATTTGATAGGAGGACAAATAAAATCAGATTTTTTTGTTAAATGTCTTATCTGCTGTTGTAGAGCTTGAGTAATACTGCAGTTTAAAAGGAACTGTGGAGTGGAGGGGAAAACCAGAGTAGTTTAGCAGCAGAGCATGATAAGTGCAGAGATATGAGCTATTTAACTAAATGAAATGGGAACTTCATTGCCAGGAATTTACCAGTGCAAAGCAGGGAGTTGTTCAGTTGTCTGAGGTTTGGTACAGCTCTTCATTTACACAAGAGCCAGCTGCAGCTGGAACTGGACCCAATTTTCTCTCCAAAGCCTTGGATTTAAGTATAATCTCAATGTATTCAAGTACCTGACTGCACAACTAATGAAAACACGGGCGTCACAGCCAACTGGGGACAGCTTCAGTACATAATATCATACTGGAGAGGAGCCTCACTAAGATGTGTCCACACCTCTGAGGGCTGTGGCTTAGTGCTGAGCTGACAACCTCCTCACACACACTGAGACATCTTTTCTTTTTTCAGGACAAACATATTAATTTCAAGGTGTAGAAGCTAGGAACTGCTTTTACAGTGTAGAAAAGTACTTTCAGCTTTGGAAAAAAAGAAAAAAGTCCTTTCACCTGGCCCTCATCAGTCAGTCATCACAGGTAGCATCCAAAAGCTTTTGAATTGTTTCTGTCTCTGACTGCAGAAAATCTGGAGGTGAGGATTTAGTCTCTCAAAACCATTTGCTGCAAATAGCCTGAAAGAGACATTTTTCCAATTCATCTCTAACTCTTCAAATACAAATAACATGGTCTATGCTATAAATTCAAGGAAAAACTTGCCACCAGCAATTGTGGTATAAAGTGAGGCACAAAGCAGGACACTTGTACTGTAAAACTGCTGAAGGTGGTTTCAGCTCCTAAGAGAAAACTAACTTCTTGTGAATGAGTAAATTAAAGTGCTACATATTAAAACCTTAGATGTCTTTTGGCTAGGGATTGTTCTGCAAGACACTATAGCATTTTTAAGATAAAATTATTTTGTCTGATATGCAATCACATCCTCTCTGCCCAATTTCACTGGAAATTTACAGGAAAACAGGAAGGCTTTTAAAAAGCCTTCTTCCCTCAGGTTAGGTTACTCCATTCCCAAGGACCTGACAGCTTTACTGGCCTTTTAATTTAGAAACGTGTCACAAAACATTTTCTGGAAGCTCAGAAACAACTTATACAAAATCTGCAGAAGCAGAGATGGTAAACTGCTACTTGTTTTATTCCCAACTTACTTTACTCTGTTTAAGAGCCATACTAGTGCAGCCATCCTTGCCCAACAGAGCAATCTACCAAACTCTTGACCCTTCCAAAACTCAGCACTTCCCTCCTCACAAAGCAGGTACAGAAGTACCTCGTTCATTCCTTCTGTTTACTAGCTGGCATTTTGGGTCACCAGATGAAAGTGGGTCCATGGAATATTCTAAAAGTAAATACAGTTCTCTTTGGAAAACCAGTAACTCTTGACTCAATATTTTATGTTTTAGAGAATGTCAAAATATACACAGTAAATAAGATGGGCACTATTGAGACAGTTTGGGGTACACATCTGTTGAAAGCACATGAGAAAAATATCCATGAGAAACAAGTAGGTATAGAAAAATCACTTCAGTAATCTCAGCTAAAGAATAAAACCAGCTGTTTCAAAATACAAGGCCTAAAAAATTGTTTAGCCACAAGAGGGAGACAAAAACACAAATGGAGAGTATTTCACATAACATACAGCTTTCAGTGACAATGGTATGGAAAACATGGATGTGGTCAACAGGCACAAATTTAACTTTCATCTTATCAATTAATTTCCTGTCTCTAAACTTCAAGGATCTCTGGATCTAGTGGAACTCAAAGGATGTCATCCTGACATCCAGGTCAGGATGGCTGCATTGATGCTTGAAGTTACAGCATGGTATTTGCATACAATTCCAGAATATCAAGCCTGAAGAGAAAATTGAATTTTCATTTTAAGCATATTTTCTAGGAGAAGGAAAGACCTTGTTTCAGTGATTAAACACTTCAGCCATAAAAATCAAACTTTTCTGAAACATCAGGGTTAAACAGAGTTCACAGCATTCTCAAGATACACTTTTATGACATCTATAAGCCTATCATATGTTATAAATTAATGGCAGATACAGCACATTCTAATTATATCACCCATGTCTATATAAGTTAAGTAACAGCTCTAAAGGGTGGATTAAAATGATGAAAACCTGAGGAATGGCTGCAGATAATTGTGCGAGGTGCTACAACACAGACTTACAACCTACTGTCCAACATCACCCTCTGCTGGCATCTGTGAGGAGCATTTGCATGGCAGCATCTGATGAGATTCCCACAATGCACCAGCAGCAGAACAGGACTGGTGGTGCCTTCTTTGACTGAAGCACATCATCTGATGCACAGTTTAGAGCATTTAGGCTATAAGATTTCATTACAGCTCAGCATAAACCAATCAGCTGACATCACAGAACAAAACAGAAAAGGTACATTCAATGTGTCATAAATAAAATAATTCAGACATCTGGTTTTACAAGGCTCTGCTTCCCCCTCACCTGCTATGGCTGACTTTGAAAGCTCAGAGAGCCCTACAGACAGGATTAGGCCCAAAACACATTTTATGTTATTTTAAAGAGAAGAACTGCTTGGAAAAGAGCCATTTCGCAAACCAATGAAAATAGCAGACAGCTTAATCCTTATTTCATGTAATTCATATAAGTTGGTATTTGCAATATCAGGCTACCCAGGCACCACAGTTTGAAGTTACACACCTGGCGTTTGGTCAGTAATACCACTGCAGCAATATTGCAAAACCCATAAGAAAGTCCAATAATGCAAAAGGGGAGGAATTAAAACCTTCGTCTTGTTTCACAGGTGGACCCAATAGTCAGCTCTAATATTACAGAACATCAGTCCATGGATTAATTTACTTCACACTAGGAGGAACATGCACTCACGTTGTAGAGTGCAGGAAGCTAAGGAAGGGCAGGCTGGCTGCAAATCCCATGTTTGACACCAGCCAAAGGCAACCAGAGGGAAGGAGATGGCTCTACCTGCCCAGCACCTCACCTGACTGAAGCTGTCCCTAAGGCAAGCTGGAGTCCCTCAGGCAATGCCACATCTTGAGCCAGTTGCAGTAGCCTCCTATGAGACCATTTAGCAGGCTAGAGTAGCTAGAAGGCAGCATGACTCACAGCTCATTCCTCCTGTGTCTCTGTGTGGGCTTTAACCACTGGGGAAATCACCTTTACACCAGGCATGGTTCCACTAGCTCTCCAGCCCCATTTCCCTGGAGGCAGGCCTTATCTTCATCATTTGTTCATTATATTTTACATTTTGCATTCTGAAACAGGACCAATAATGCCAGAAGCAGCTGTATTTAACTCATTTTAGAAAAAGCCATCCCACTACTCAATTCTGTTCTGAGCAAATCCACACAGGCTGCAATTTTCCCTGACTCCAGTGCATACTGGAGACAGCACACAAAGCTGTGTTACAGACTGCCAGCCTCTCCAAAACTGCAAGCTTTAAGGTGCACTGCACTGTGGAAACCAACTTCAGTAATTTTTATCCCTCACACATGCACAAGAGAAGTAAAGTGAAGTTCCTTTTTGTTTCATATATACAAACAGTAAGTTTTAAAATTATATTTATTCCATTAAAAGATGAATGGCATAGAAACAATCAGAAAAGCAAGAAAGGAGGAATGACTCTAGAAAGAAGCACATATACTTTAGAGACAGGTCTAGATTTCAGATTTTTCTTTTAAGTTCAGGCAATCAAGGCCATTTTGTGGACTTTTTAATCCATTATGAATGGAAGACATGCAGGTCAAATGTATTATGAACTTGCTTTCAAATTAAGAGTCCATTTGCTGATTCAGATTAAATTAGCATAAATAAATCTTAAATTGAAATCAATGTGACTATCTCAGGTTGTTGCACCATGAGTTAAAAATGTATCTATAAAAATCAAAGCAAACACTTGTAATCTTATGTTTTAATTAACCCAAAATGTGAGAAAATCAACATACTCTTTAAAGCTCTTGCAGACTGCCAGATGTACAGAATACAAGCAATTCATTCCTCACAGAAAGATGTACAAACACGGTTTTAAACAAATACTTAGTTTCTGTTTTCTTAATAAGTCTCTTTAATGTTGAAGAAAAGTGCTAATCACTGTCATATGAATCAGGGTCTAAGAAACACTGTGTAGCAACAGACTGAAAACTAAAGAGCTGTCACCCTTATATGATCCCAAATTATGATCTCACTGGTGCTAAAGGGGTGCCTCATGCACAAGTGTGACTAAACTGGACCACAAAATTTTCTTGAGAAGAGGAAGGTTATCTCCAGTCTATAGATTTTCTTTCTGGGCTGCAGAGAAGTCAATAACTTCTGTAGTGTAAATTGTGGAGTAAACCCCTGCATCAAAGTCTTGTGAGTGAACCCAATTTGCCTGTGTTTGAATTCCCTGTGAACAGCATAACCCATCTTTGCCTAGAAGAAACTAAGCCAACAGCAGCACCAATCTCAATTTTATTCAAAACCACAAGTCATGCCTTTAGGATATAAATTTATCCCCTCCCTTTCCCATCAACACACACGTTTTGCCACTCGCCTTGGGAAGCATGTTATTAAAAAAAATTCATTTCCCCCTTGGATACATTTTTATATTGTATACTAAATTATGCATTTAAAATCAAATAAAAAGAATTTACTGCCTTAAGATTACTGCACACATCAGAAAGCTCTCTGTTTCTAAATTTTGGAAGAATTTTCCACCTTCCCACCCAAGCCAAGCAAACATCCAGTGTTGTTACAGCTGAAGCAGTGGGGGGAAAAAAAAGACAAAAATATTTTTCACATTAGAAATCTTTACTTCAAGTAGTAGGAAGGAAAAGTGCACACCTCAGAAAAGCTACTGCTCAATGCCTCCGAGAGGGAAAGGGAACTTATAATTTTGAGGGCATATCTGAAAGGTTCACAGTTTAGGTCAGCCACAGATAATAATCTTCTGATCCTCTCCTAAACAATGTGAAACTTAGACACTGATTAATTAGCAGCATAGTGCTAAAGTTGATCTTGCAGCATTTCACTTTTTTCAGTCACAGTTCTCCATGTTGGGAAGAAACAAAAAAGTGAAACAACACATTGAGACAATTCAGACATGGCAAATATTATTCTATTGTTTTGTTCTGAGGAGGGCAGAGAATTGTGGTAAGAGGTGACTTTTTTTCCTGGTATTAACACAGACTGAGACCTACACACAGCAGGAAACATCAAAAAAAGCTGAAAAGGTAAAATATGAAAACCCCAGTTCTTATTTAGAGGCTTAAATAAAAGTGCCCTGATTTCCTGAGATGATTTCATAACATGTCTACCTGGAGTTACAACTGCTCAAACCTTCCAAGAATTCAGGAGACTTAGATGTTTAAGTATAGTTTTATTACATTAACTGCAGGTAGTCATATTTGAGCAAATTTAACTTGGGTACCTATAATGAGCAACTGCAACCTGTCTCAGGCTTTGACTAACACAACGTTTATTCTTCCACTTACACAGAAGAAATTTATAAACTAAGGCAAATAAAGCCAAAGCAGGCAAAGATAGGCTTAATTTAACTACATACCAGATTTTTTTTCCTCCAATAAGTTACAGTTAAATAGATTAAGAAACCTCAGCTGGACAGGAATGGTTAACCAATGTGCAAACTGCTGACATTCTCCTGTGGAAATCCACCAGTTCAAGTAAGACTTACTTCCCTGCTAATCATGATGTCTCCAAGTTCATCAGTGAGTGGTAGCTCCAACTGAAGAGAAGTTGTGGGTGAAAATAGAAAGGAAATGGGAGACACAGGCTCAGGAACACTCTTGACTAGAGGAATCAAGAGATGAAGTCAAAACAGAGCAGACAATACACTGAAGAAAGTACAGAGGTTTCAGACATGGAGGTACATACTCGTAGATTATGCCGCCTGCCAGAATAGCTAAGAAGAGGAGGGGAGACAATTTAAAGAGCCAGCATAACACAGACCTAAAGATGGTCTAGATGCAGTGAGATGAACAAGTCAAGAGGTAGATAAACAAATCTGCCAGGCAAGTGAAAAGAGTTTGGCACTAGTTACATATGCTGCCACAAAAAAGAGAGATTTCCAACCAAGAATGCCAAGGACAAAGCACTTCAATCACCTCAGACTAATCAATAACCAATTTTTGTTGAGGTTTTTTTTAATATATATAATTTTACCAAGCAGGGTAGTATTATAGAAAAAAGAGTACCTGATGCAGTAGCATCTTATTTTCCCCCTATATATAGAGAGAGGGCCTCCATTCCCTTCTGGAAACTGCAAGCAGAGAGATTCAGGTGGCTGGGAAGATTACATTTGAAACAGCAGGAACCCAGTGGCAGCTACAGCATATTTATTGGGAAGGTTTGGTTGTACCCAAAACTTTCACATAACTCCACTGCTTCCTTACTCCTATGGTTCAACCAGATAAACCATATGTTGGATACTGTCACTGAAATGGGTTTAACATTCCTACAGTCCTCCCCAGCTTTCAACTCCAGGCCTCTGGGTTGCACGTAAAGGATACCATCATAATTTAACTCAGCTCATGGACACTGAAACAGGTCAAACATTTGTCAACTCCTTTTAAATGTCTTTTAAAATATTTCCAGAACCACTAAATAAGCCCCCAGAGAAGCATGAACAAATAGTCAGAGCCTGCTAAAGAGAAGCGGAAGGATTGCTCTCTCCCAAAAGGGGATGGTCAGGACATCTGTTGAACACTCCAGGTTTTTCTTCTTTCTTAAGGTAATTGTTGACACAGTCCCATGGTCCCACTTACACTTTCAACTGGAAAACTAGAATTTGGATACCATCATAATTCATTGTTGGACCTTTCTACCCCTGAATTAAATGAGTAATTAACACTGCTCCTGGGACTGTGGTTAGACACTCCTTGGCACTGTGCATTTGGTTGAATTGGAAGTCTCCATAGTCCATAGCAAGGAAAACAATTCCTTTACCAAGCTCAGTGTAGCATGACTACCACATACAAGGAAGGGAGTGGGTTTATTCCATCAGTGGTGCTGAGCAGGAAGTCACCAATTCAACAGACTGCACAGGATTCTTCTAGGAAAAAAAATAGTTTTTCCATGGCCATATTGCTGTTTTTCTAGAGTCATACCCCTGCTCTAGATTCTGTGTTCTGAATGCAGTGGGGGTACGACAGAGGATCTACAGCAGTAGGGACAGAGCATGACAGGTGGCAGAAATCCCAGAACAAACAAAGCTGCTCAGGAAGAGCACATCTTTTCCCGAGTCCCACTTGTGCTGAAAACAACAAATTAGCATTTCTACCTCCAACAAACTGCTGCCTTCTGTGAAGACACCAGGTGCTGTTCTGCACTGAAGAAAAAAAAAACCAACCTATGTGTGTTCCCCTCCTGTCAGGGAATCTAATTATAGTAACAGTTGCCATATCAATGAAACAGGAGATACAAGTTTTCTGCTCTGGCAGAAAAAGTTTACACAACCCCCCTCTCTGCACCTGGTGGAAGAGTAGCTCTCTTCCTTCCCCAGGATTCAGCTGCACTATCAGATCACAGGGAAAAAAAAAAAAGAAAAAAAGAAAAAAAGAGAGCACAGAAATAATGGTGGGGTTGGACTCAGATCTCTGATGAGTTGATCTGAGAAAAAAAATTCCTTTCAAGTAGGTCATGATACAGGTGCTTCACGAGTCAAATATGAGCGACCCTGCTGCTCGTGTTATCCATGTTAAAAAAGGGCTATGGAAACCCAAAGAACTTTGCTTATGAGAATCCAGCTGATGCAACTTTCGAATTTCTGATGAACTCACAAACCTTATTCAATGGAGCTGATATTCTCACACAGTTTTTCCCTCTAGGTCCTGTGATCAGCTTTAGCATGGCCAGGATTTGACACTAGCTGAGAGACACAGACCCTTAGTTAGTGGAATTCTATGTAAAACCTGATGCTCAGCATGTAAGCAAAACATCAAACTGCTCAAATATTTGTGAGTGTTGGTGACAACATGTCAGTTTGTCTTCTAGAGATTCTGTCAAGTGAAAATCACTGCTGCACTGCAGATGGGTGAAAATCTAGCCTTATGCCAGCAGGCAATCACCAAAAACTGAGTACTTTTAAAGGAAACAAAGAACCAAACAATTTTCCTGGTACATTCATGGTAAATAAAGCAATTTAAATTGCTCCATAAGTTCATTTCTTATAGAAAGCCTTGGGCATTCACATGAGAAATCAGGATCTAGCCTTTGGTGGTTCGCTGCACCCCACAGCAGATCCTGGAGCAAGCAAATATGCTCCCATCTAACCAACAAAGATAGTAGGGTAAGAACTGTGTTGAAAATTTCCTGCTGCCTGGTGAGCTGTCAAATTCAGTTCCAACCAGCAAATGCGTCTTGCATGACTACATGAAAGCACCGCTGTATGTAGTGGAAAGTTATTTCTTAAGGCTGTCCAGTTTTGAACTGTGTGACAAAAATCACATTGGTGCTAATTCAAGAGCAGCAGGAAGTGATCAACCTTTCACACTAAATGTTTCATATACACAACAAAAATTGATACTTCTGCATTTGTTTGTCATGGTTCTCTCAACTGCTCCCTAATGACATGTAGTCAAGTGTAGTATTTTGATTTGCATGTTTCACATAAATCATTAATGCAGCAATACAGAACGTAATGTCATTCCTGAAGCCACATTATGCTCCTGGAAGACAGAGTGTGCCCATATAATGCTTACATAAGGAAAATGAGAAAAGAATGGGCACGGGCACATGCTTATTTGACTTTCTCAAGCTGCTGTGGGAAAGGGCCCCTCATGCTTCTTTGCATTTACCTATTTTCACTTGTTTCTTTGTGTTTTGTTGTTTTGGGGTGTTTTTCCAAACAGTTTTTCTACACTTACATTTGTTTAGGTCTTTTAAAAAACAGTTTTGCAGTGTTAAGTGGACTGGCTTCAAATAAGTCAAACTGGTGTTAGGCAGTCTCTACGAGATTGTTGTCGTGTGGATCACAGACGGCAGGTTTTTGTCTCAAAAGATGTTGACGCATGCTGGCACGACCAAGCTAACACTTCACAACGTATCCCCAAGCAGCAGCTGGTCCTAGCTTTTAAGACAAACCTGCACATATTTTCTGTGTATCTCATTTCCCAGACTCCTCGCTAATGCTACAAATAAGATGACTCCATCAGCCAGGAAGGCCAACCAACTGGTCAAAAAGATAATTTACAGTTAATGTAAACCTACTCATCTGGATTACCAGCTATTTATACACTTACAAGCATTTGTGAGTGGCATATGATGCTAATGGACATTAAAAGGAAGGCTGCATGATGAATGATCGTAATTAATGATTAAAGCATTACACAACACGTTTCTCTGGGAGTGCCATGTTAGTGTCACTAAATTAAGATCCATCAACCCGCAGTTTAAGAGGTCTTGGGGTTGCAAATCACTATTTAAAAAAAAAAAAAAAAAGAGGTACTTTTATTCTTGTACTTTTACTCTTGAAACCATACACAGGAATATTAATACAAGAATGAGGACAACACAAGTTCAACAAACACAAATATGTGCATGGGGAGCATATTACCCCTTTCTGGAAATCTTTAGCATGCCTAGCTTACAAATCTGCCTTCCCCTCTAAAAATGCTCTCTTAATACCTTATACTAAAGCATTGCTTGCATCATTAACATTTGTGATATGTATAAGAAAACACATATTTCCTTTCCTACTATAAGTTTACAAAGAATATGCACAATCTTCCTTGAAAGGAAGGCAGCGACAGAAAATGTGGTATCCTGGTCAATGTTAAGCCAGTGAGAGGTGTGAATTAGAACACATCAGGGAATCACAGCAGTGAGCGAGACTCCAATGGCTGGACAGCAGATACCTGAGGTTACTCAGCTTCTCCTCTAAGCAGATCTGGGGGCCCCTGGCTGCTGCCTTGTGATCTTACAGTGCCCAATGCCACATCAAGCTGTGCTCATGCCTGACTCCAGCTGCACTCAGCCTGGCTTTGGTTGCTCCAGGGTCACAGGCTGCTGCCCAGCTGGCCCATCACCAGCCCTGGAGAATGGTCAGCAGCAGGGAGCAGATGCCCATATCTCAGACAACTCCTTTCTGCTATCTTAGCCAAAACACAGTGCTTGAATTTAGTTGTATCAATTGTCTAATGGAACAAATAACATGCAGGTACACGCAACAGCCTGCCAAAACTGCTGTAGAAGCAGGAACCTTTAACAAGGGAAATGGGGTGGACAGATGTACATGGAAACACCTTAAACTGCACAAAAGGATGAGCTAAAAACTAGTCAGCCAGAATCCTTGCTTAATAAAATCTCCAGGTGGTGACTACCAGCCTGTGTAACAAAAATGAGGTGTTGGGTTTTTGTTGCTGTGGGTTTTTTTTGTTTTGGGGGTTTTTTATTATTGTTTCTTATGCATGTTGGGTCTCATCACAGCTGCAAGTCTTAACAGACCTATCTGCCATGATTTTTAAATCCCAAATATCCATTCTGTTTCTAGGAGGATTAGGTTGCACAGTGCTGAAGAGGCAAGCTCATGCAAGATGCAGGTCAGCATTAGAGCTTCCTAACACAATAAAGATGTGAGCTGGTCTTACAGGAATCAGTTTGTAGCCCGAGAAATCAATTTTCCCTGTCTCCTGTGCTAACCAGACTGACTTGTGACTTTAACTTAGTATCTTCTGGAATGATGCTGACTCCGCCGATCTGAGTAAAGCTAGCTGTTATAGCAAGAGATGCAGGTACTGGAGAGTTGCCTTGGCTCTGAAATCAAAGTTATTCCCTGTATCAAATTACATTTAAAAATAACAGAAGTTAATTTGAAGCTCATACAAATTCAGAGAACACCATTGTATGCAGCTGCAAAGGATAAAAGACACACATACGTTCCCCCAGCTATATGGTCAATCAGGTTCATTTCATCAACCATCTACAGCCTAAACCTGTTTTTCCATTCTCAGTACAAACACAGCACAACATTTTCAGAGCATGAGAAGCAGCCAGTTAGAAAAGAATGAGAAACTTGAAGTGATCACTTGATCCTCATAAATGCTGCTAAAGCTGATTTCAGAAGTGGGCCTTTTTCTTCCTAATCCCAGTAATTCCTTTAATTGAAACTGCAGAAGTTGTCTTTTTTCAGCCAGGAAATGCTAGTTCTTCACTCTTAAAGTGACTAAAAGGGTTTTTTTTTCTCAGCCTATAAGGTATGTAGGATTTGTACTAAACACACTAGCTGTAGGACCAAGAAAAACCAATGATCGAACAAAAATTTATATGAATTTTTCAGACACTTCATTTTCACATATGGAAAAGCAGATGTAATACTGTGAAGTCTTTAAGAATGGGGAAGGGGGAAAAAAAAGAAAGAGGCAGGGATTTCTCCTTCCACATTATTTTCCAGGGACTTAAGCTAGAAAACTAGTGGGGATGAGTTGTTATGAAGAGGATTTATGCCTAACACCAGTGTTCCAGTTAAAAAAAGAGTAGAAGACAATTTGGAATCACAGGTTCTGAGTTCTGTTTTATGCTCAGTTAGTGACTTTGAATAAACACATGGAGCCTAGTTGAAGAAATATGGGGCCACTGAAGGACATCTCTAATGTCAGTGGGACTACCACATGAGATCTTGAGTCATTCTAGGGCTGGGTTAAGCAAAGCAAAAACCATCATAAATCTGATGGCTGGCAAACAGCATGGAGATGTTTAAAAAACAAAAGCAAAAATTCACCATTTCAGATAAAACCCAACCAAGTCCAGCTGTAGGAACACTTATTCTTGATTTCCAAAGAAAGTTAGCCCATGATGTTATATGCTTTCTCATCAAAGAATGTCACTTTGTCCTGGAGAACAACAAAGGGTGCACAGCCTGTATGTCAGGACACCAGTCAAAGGATTACTGTGAGACTGAGACCTTTAAAAGATACTTGTAGTGGTATCTTTAAGACATGGTTCTCTGAAAAGTGAAGGGTTCTCTAAAGAGTCTTTCCAATCATTTCTGCATCTCAAAAATAGCTGGAAAGAGACCTGAAGGATGAAAGCTGGCAGACTTCCACTTCTAAGAATCTAGGCCACAATCCACCTGCTTAGGATATTTGATCATGATCTAATTGCAGCTTGGTGCTTGTAGTGCCCAGCTGATGATACCAAACAGATTGTATTTTTTTTACATGAAGAAATTAATTAAGCATTAAAAGATAGAAAATTCAATGGATGTCTGTGGTAACAAGAGCACCAAGGCCACTTTTAAAAAAAAGACTTCTGAAAGGGAAATCAGAAAAAAAAAATAAAAATACACTTGCTTCCATCTACAAAACCAGAAGGAGACACCAATTGTAGTTGCTTAAGAAATTATGATAATAAAAAAAGTACCAATATATTACACCAAAAGTACCCAGCAATCAGCTGCATAATGGGAAATGAAGATTTACAGGTTTCAGTAGCACTACTCTGGATTTCAGCTTGTATAATTGAGATTGGAATATTGCCTGCTGCCATTAAATTACACAAAGCAATACTTGAAGACTTTTTTGCAAGCAGAAATACAGCACCAATAAAATGTTTTTTCCATGTGCATCACTGTAACGTTAGGTATTTTTAGAAGGAAAATTTTAGAAAGCTCAGCAAGCACCAAAGTGAGGATGAAAAAAGGAAACACTAATTAGTACTTTATCTCCAACTACAACATTAGCAGAGATCACATGAATGTAACTCATAAAGCCCTTATGAAAACATCTTCCACTATTTAGTACTCTGACTCTTTCACTGTGGCCTCTTCTTGCTCAGTTTTCCATCAACTAGAGTAGACACAGTTGCTCACAGCAGTTGGGTAGATACAAGTGACTGCACCTTTCCAGCCTTGGGGGCATCAACACTTAAAGTGAACAGCTCAGTTAAAATGATAAACAGTGTTTTTCCATTCCTATGTACTGTAATAAGTATTTAAGTATGTTACAAAGTTGTTACTAAAAGAATCTGTTCTTTCAGTTGCTACACAAACATTTAAACTAACATCATCCTCACCTTGTAGCTCCTGTATGAGACCACATGCAAACTCTGCCAGGCAGGACACACCAAGTACAATCAGGTCATCATCCCCTTAGGCTTCCCATACATTTATTTACTTTTTTTAAATCAGAAGTAGTTAAAAAAGAAAGGCAAAACATCTGCAATTTAAAAACAGACAGTACCATGTAAATGAATCTAGTGGGATTGAGACTTTTCAAAAGTGGCTTTATGCAACAGGACACTCTCGGTACATGGGCAACTTCAAGCAGAGGCACTTTTGTCTCCATTTAGAGAGGTGATGCTATCCACGTGAGAATTTATCGGGCATGACTAACCACTCTGCTGATTACCACTGAAGACATTTTTGAGCTTTTTTTTTCCCCCCCATTACGACTTATTATCTGTCTTATTTCACAGGAGCCTAAAACTTCCCATTTCTTTCAGGTTTGGATCACTTCAACACAATGTGCACAGGGGGCAGAAACCTACTCACTTGTGCACAGCCTCCTCTGGTATGAGGAAACTCTTAGAGTATTTGCTCATTAATCTCACTTTAAAGAGGAAAGAGTCCATCTCCTATCACCAGTGCCCTGCAACATCTCGAACTAGGATCAACATAAGCGTTAGCAAAGGGCAAAATTCAACCAGGATAACCAAAAGTTGCTTTAATGAATTTACAGACTTCTATCAAAAGACAGAATTTTTAAATGCTTCACCTAATTCAGTAGTACTCCCAGTTCTAATTAAACTAGGGGAACAACAAAGAAGATACAAGAAAGTACTTTTTTCTCATTTTTCTTTGACCCAAAACACACAATTTTTGTGATTTTTGTTGGCAAGATAATTAGTTGAATGCTTGAGACTTGAAAACAACTTGGTGACACTCCTTGAAGAGGAAGGAATTGGGCACAAGAAACTTGTGCTACCCACTGAGAATTACTGGTAACATGTCTTAACCTTTTGGTTTTTTACTCCTTCAGATAATAATGGTTTAACCTAGCCTAAATTATAGCAGAAAAACCTAAAGAACACTATTTACTTAGTTACTCTTTTTTTTAAAAAAAAAAAAAAACAGGGGGGAAAAGCAGAAGAGTAATAACTATAAACACTTCAAAAGTGCTGACAGGAATCTTTTACATGTTGATGTCTACCCCATTAGCTACCTCTAATTTTTAATTTTTATTTTAGATACATTAATATTATTCCTTTCCTGGGGAACGGGGAGGACTGTGAAGTGACAAGACTTCATTTGAGCATCTTGAATGAGTGAACTTAACTGCATCAATAAGGTCACAATATAGGTCACTAGCAACATCATTTTCACCAGGCTGGTAATAAGTTCTCAGATTTGACATATGACTTCTCTATCACAAGATGTTAATTATTCCCACTGAGGTAATATGCAGGCCAACACAGAGAAGTGCATATTCTCCTCTGATTTATTAGAAACTGTATTAATTTACAAGAATAAACACAGAACTCATTAATTTCAAATAATGCAATTTAACTACACTGAATTACACCTGTTCCTTAGCTCTACCACAGAACAAAAAGACATCAGGTATAATAAAAACCTGAAAAGGATTAAATATTGAATCAGGCTGGGGACTATTGCCTTTTTTATTTAATGCATGCATTGTCTATTACAAGCAATTTTCTGAAGGCTATTGCTCTTGCATAATATGCTGTATGAACATGCAGAGGGTGGGGTCCCAACAGCCCCATTCTTTTAATTCACTGAAGTGGAAACAGTCAAGAACAAATGGAAAGCAGAGATCAATTGCTCCCACTGGTGATGTCACCAATTATGAATTCTGTGGAATTAAAATGAATTTACCATCTTGGCTGTGTTATTATGGTTACATTGTGTAACATTATGAAAAGCACATTCATCTCATATATAAAATTAGCTGAAATAAATGTATAATTTCTCTCCTTTTCAAATACTGTACACGGTAATGATACTTGATCTGTTCTAGCAAAATGTCTCAGGCTCACTTTTTAACTGGTCACAAAACAGCTGTCAGCAGTATCAGGAAGCAAATTCAGGAAAAAAGGTAAAATTCATTTAGCCATACATCAGCAACATCTGGAGCAATCTCAGAGAGCCACCAAGGAATCTGACAGCCCCACTCTTCCACACCAGTCTACTTCCAAAGGTGAATTGCCTTGCCTTCAAAGACGTAGATTCCAATATACAGTGATAACAGACATAAATTTGGTCTTCAAAAGCAAACTACATTGTTATAAACAAAATACAGTGTTATAAGTATCAAATAAGCGCCACCATCCTATGGAGAGTAAGCACCCAAACAGGAAAAGCAAACATTGTGTTCCTCTTTACCAACAGTATTCATCACCCAGTGTTCTATAGTAACAACCAGATCGTGAGTGACTGCAGCAGAGGAGACATTTAAAAATGTGTAAATGTGGCACTCAGGATCACTGTTTAGTGATGGACTGCATAGTGTTAGGGTAATGGTTGAACTCAATCTAAAATATCTTCTCCAGCCTTAATGATTCTGTGATCACACCTATCTAAATATTCTGTACAGCCATTTGGCCTCTCGCTCCACAATTTAAAGACAAAAGGCTCCCATGAAAAGGCTGTTTTGCAAGACTAAGGTTCTCCTTTCAAATTTTATTCTTGTTATTTATATTGCTGTATGAACTAAGAATCAGACTGTATCACACTGAACACATTACAGGACAGTCTTCTACCAAGAGATAAAAACCTTAATATAGCAATTACACAAAAAAGTGGAAAAAAAATGGTGATGAAATTCATGTCAGGAGACAAAATCACTTGTGCAGGGTGCAAATTGAAAGAACCACCAGGGAAACAAATGCACATGTCTGTGCTACCTTCTGTTCCTAATCTGAAATCAGGAATATGTCTGAAGAAATACAAAATTGTGCAAGGAAATTAAGTGCATTTTTTCTAATCCTGATCAATTACACTGCTAATAATAATAACATTCTTAAGGAACAAAATAATCATCTGTCAAGGACAAATGTGAACTGCCCTCTCCTGGACAAAACTGGAATACTCAAATACCTAATTAACTTGATTTCACATCTGTGATGCCCCAGAAAACATAACACTACTTTGAGCCCCTGGAAATTCTATGAGGACGGCCACTGAATTCTCTGACCAGCACCCAAAACTACAGACATCCCTGTGAAACTGTGTGAGGATCCATGCTCTCACTAATCTGATCTAATACATCCTCAGGCATCAGCCATCCCATCATGGCAATTCATAATAATGGCTTTTGAGCTATAAACTTCAAGTAAGCGATGGACTATCACAGATCCAAGAGTTACAGAAACTTGAAAGAGCAGTAACACGCAGCCCCCACCCCCCCTCAACACAAACACCAAACACACTCACTGCTGTCACTGCTAGCAAAATGGAGAGAAAAGAGGATTGGGAAAACCCTACTACAGAACACTCAGCTTCCCTTTGTCTTCCCTATAGCAGTACTGTATAAGAAAACCAAGGTGACTATGCAAAGGGTATTCAAAAACATCCTGCAACGAGGCCAAATCCAGCAAGCTGCTGAGTAAGTACCTCCCACAAGGTGCTGAGTGTCCCTGACTCCTGCTTCCAGTTATATTGCCGAAGCCTTGACACATTCGGACGCATGGAGGACACCCATTATTTTAGCCATTTGAAAGGAAGTCTGATTGATATAAGACACCCACAGGGGCAGTAGAAGATGGCTGCAGTCTGCACAGTGACATAGGAAGGTCAGAGGGAGAGGTAGGGGGACTGCATTAAGTCAGATTTAAAAAATAAATACCCTCTACCAGAGCTTTGGAAATAACCTACATATCATTCTGTCAAATAGTTTCAGTGGTGATACAGGCCAACCTAATAGTAGCAGCCCTGATTTGGACTGGGCAGTGGGGAGATGCAAATGTGCAACAGAAAGTTTGCTTTTCCCCATGTGCAGGTGGAGCTCACAGCAGCAAAGTGTTGTACTTGGGGCCACAATAACAAATTTCTTTCTGCTACGTTTTAAAAACATTAACTAGCTTCCATCAATTAAGAATGTTTTCAAACACACAAGTACCCTATTAAACCCTATTAGTAGTGCACAGTTTTCTAGATGTACAGAGTGAAAGAAGCATTGCCTCCCACTAGTTAGTAAACATACCTAAAGATAATTTTTTTGCTTTGGTTTAAGAGAGTGAGGACGGGTAAATTACAGAAGCGATCCTACAATATACATTTTCTGCCTAGAAAACCTAGTTTCAGAGTCAGTATTTCTAGAAATGTAAGTACTGAAACCACACTTTAGTTGTCAGTAAATTCATTATCACATTAACTAGGTCTAAATTATTAAACCTTAATGATGTAGGTTCTCAAAATGTGTTGGGCTTTATTTTCCCACACAGAATCAATGTTAAACATTAGCAGTATAAATTAAGTAATACTTTACTGTGGCATGCTGCTGCTTTGAATTGAGTTACCCCAGGAAGATGTATATTCATGGCTACAGGCTCTCTTTGGCCTCCTAGCGAGGATGATATAGTTTATTGTAACAAATGAGCAGTCGACCTGTAATGACTTAAATGATGTATACATTTTTGCCAATGAAAATGTACCAGTGAGGGCCTTTCTGCTTAAGGGAATGAGAAGAAAACAGAAGCATGTACTATAAACATGATTTCCATGAAAGCCTGGGGGAGCATCTCCCTTTACACAGTTTAGGAGCATGGCGCATATCACAAAACATTTTAAGATAGTTAAATTAATAGAATATAGACTCAGGCAAATTTGGGAAGGATAATTTTTTTTAAAAAGACTATTTCAGCATTAACCCTGTGCTGCTTTTTTTTTTCTTGATGTTCAGTCTAAACTGTGCAAAAGACAGTTAGGAGACTATACAGTTATCATCATGATGCAATTTATGGGTCCTTAAAAGAAGAAAGTATTTATATTGTGAAGTCATCGTAACTATTGTCACATATTATTGCTGGGCTTCAATTTCTTTTCTTGCTATTTCTTTTACACACCCAAAGGGCTTAAAAATTGCAATGAGTAGTTTATCTGATAGTCTAAAGGTTATAGCAGTGCACGCTTTGTAGTGATACTTGAAATAGAGAGAGCAAGGTAAATATACATCTCGTATTGCTTTTCCAGGATGTCAAAATCTGGCTGAATAGTAATGGATGCCAGCTTGTCAAAGCCATCAGTGACTATCACCAACACACACTAACGGGTTGAGAACAAATTAAAGAGTGATAATCCAAGCCACTTGCTACAGATCCCTTGACTAAACTGTAAAGATTATCTCCCGTCATTTGGAAGCATAAAACGAATGCTGCATCTACCCAGATACAGAATCAGAGACTACTGAACTGAAAAAAGGTACATGATAAACGGAGAGGTGCCAAACTGTAGTCAGTGTGACAGAGAGTTGCTTTCTCCTCCATTGTTTGAAGCATCAGGAGGTAAAAGAAATATTTCCTCTAACTATCATGAAGTACAAAAGACAAGTTACAAGAGACAAATGACAGAAACTTACATCTGACCCAGGAAATAAAGAGAAAAAGGAGGAGACCAACTTACAAATGTTGGCAGTGTGGTACAGTCCTACGTGTGGGATGTGGAGATTCAGATATCTCCTGTCTCTGACAATATCCAAGTGATCCAATATTCTCTTACATTTCTGTAACAATTACACAATGACTTTTCAACACAATCTTGCTAAACAAGATCTTTCAGTACTGAAAAGGAAGCCTGTCTCACTTATACCAGTCAGGGTGAAGAATAAAGAGATACACGGAGCAAGTTCTATGCCCATTCAATTAGAGGACAGAACTGCCAATGCCAGCTGGATCAGCTGAAACATAAAGATGATCACACCATGGTGGCACGTGATGCTCTTTTTTCCTGCTGGCTTTGTGTATGTGATGGACCTTTGCATACCAGACCCGTATTCTCAACTGCACTGAAGTCAGCCAACAGAAAATTTGTATCCCAGCCTTCCAATACACTGTCAACATAATGCAACAAGTTAGATATCCACACAGAATTTTAAGTCAAAACAGCCACACTATCTACAAACAAAACTGAGAAAGAGTTCCAAAAATCCACAAACAAGAAACTACCACTACTACTACCCCCCGAAAAAACCAAACCCAAACCTAAAAAGCACCAAAAAACTCCAACCAAATAAATTTAAAAACAAAATAAAACAAAACACCACCAACCTAAAATCCAGGACGCTCTGGGAAGGCAAAAGGAAGATAAAATGCATTTCCAGCTACTACCTTAAATGTTTTTACCACCAACGCAAAAAATGCAGTTGCATTCACATATTCTGCAATTACTTACAGGTAGCCAATATTTCAGAAACGTGAATCACTGTCTTTAGTCATTTCACACCTGGATTCCCTTTTCCTAACCATTGTCAAATCTACAAGTGACTGATATTTAGAAGTAGGAATATGAGACATGACCTTGGCTATTATCCATATTAAATAGTAGATAACACATTAAAATAGATATATATAATCACCCAACGAAAGCTATTGTATTACTGGTGAGTTTTGCAAAATTTCAGATTCACCTTTTCTTTTCTAACAGGTACCTTTTGACTAGAGATCCATTTTCACACAGTTTATTGGTCTAAAGGCAAGCAATTTCTAGAAACCTAACAATGAAACAGACTAATTTCAACAGTCTTATCCTGCTTGTAATAAAAGATTATGCTTTATGGTATTGCCAGCTGACTTCTAAGGACTCCGATTTATGAACCTTTTTAGAAAAGTTAGATTAGCTAGGGATGCTGGTTTATGAGAAGAGGGACATTAGCTCTCAAAACAAAGATACTCACAAACATCTCAGCCTGGTACAGTCCCAAACATTGCTGGTATACATTAAGTATGTCCAGAAATGCTTCTACAATACTGTCTGGTTATATCTGTGCCTTTGCTACAGTATCTTGCAAAGATTACCATGTAATAGCTCCTGTTTGAGAAGACGACTTTCTCATTCACGTATCATCAGAAACGGTTTGAGTCAAAGGCTGCCTCCACTAACACCTGTCCTAAACAAACTGGCATAACAGTACTATGAATCAGTCTACTTCCACATTAAAATACTTATTCAAAAAAGAAGAGAAAATTGTATAGTGCTTTAAGAGTATTCCACTAACAACTAATGCATGTTGTATTAAAAGTATACTGTTTGAGCTGCAGAAACTGCCACAGTAATAATGGTGGCCAGACACAAAATAAAACTAAACCTGGATTTCCATTTAAATAGTGTGCTTACAACTGGAATTATTTGTATTTATATATTTCCTCTTGGATTTCATTCCTGACACAGGGGATCTTTAGCTCCTGTAACTCTATTGCAGCATTTTTATACAACAGCAATTCAGGTACACACTATAGTTTAGAGAACATTTCTAGCCCATGGGAACGAGTTTTCAACTCATGTAACTTTAAGGACATAGAGTGCTATTGCCTGAAAAGTAGTAATAATGCCCATCCTTCACTCATTTGGTTCAACCACAGCTCTCAAGTCTATCTGTTCCACTTGTTTAGTAAACACAAAATGCAGCAAATTGCTTCCCTTCTCCTTCTATCTGAATACTGCACAGAGGACCACAGGAAAGGGTCCAGTTTCATATTAAGGTTTCCAGTTTCATATTAAAACTGCTCCATCAGTGCCAGTGCCATGACCAGTAAGAGCAGAATTAGGCTGGGCATCTCTTGGGTGTTTTTAGGTACCTTGGCAACACAACAACAGTAGGCCTGGGTTTGAAGGTGAAATGTTACCATCTATTTACACAACCTCTAATAAACAACAGCTTTGTGCTTCCTGTAAAAAGGAAATTAACCTAAAGAATGAAAAAGGGGTTTAATCTATTTCTAAAGAACAGAAAAGGCTCCGAAGTTTTGTCATGATGACATCGCATCTGGACGGAGAATGTACATGTGCACCACAGAGAGGGATAAATTCCAAGAAAAACTAAACACACCAGATATTAGGCCATCAAATTCTAACACTGTCATCATCCCCATACTACATATTCCAGAGAAATCAAAAAATACCTCCAAATTTAAAGAACTTACATGTAACAACACTCTACTTCTGTAATGGCCATCTCTTGAGCATACTGCCAGGACCTTGTTACATGCAAACAAAACCAGAAAGTGTGCTGCCACCAACCAATTCACCAGTTGAGAGGAGATCTTATTAATGTATAAAACTAGCTAAAGGGAGAGTGTAAAGAGGATGGAGCCTTCTTCTCAGTGGTGCCAAGCAATAGGACAAGAGGCAATGGGCAGAAACTGATGCACAAGAGTTCCACCTGAAGGCAAGAAAGAATTTCTTTAGTATATATGCAGGTGACTGCCTACTGGAACAGATTGCCCAGAGGGTGTGGAGTCTTCCTCACTGGATATATTCAAGAACTGTCTGGACACATTCCTGTGCCATAGGCTCTAGAATAACCCTGCTTAAGCAGGGAGGTAGGACCAGATTCACCCACTGTGGGTCCTTCCAACCTGACTGATTCTGTGATGCAGTGACCACATTAAAGTTAATACACATCTCTGGAAAGCATGGTACCTCAGAAAGGGGTACTTCAGAAAAATGAGAGGGACCACAGAAAGAGGCTACAGTTACAGCACAGCCACCAGACCATCAATGGGCATCCCAGAGAATCAGATACTGAGAAGAACAGTGAGGTGTCCAAGACACTGCAAAGTGTAGGAGGTGCATTTGGCTGACTCAGTTCTTACACTGGTCCCACTCTGGATTAATTCATTGTATACACAGCAACTGAACAGCTATAGTGCAGTGGTGAGAGCACTGTAACAGCCAAGCATACAAGTCTCAGCCAAAAGCAGGGAGGTGTAGATAGCTGAGTATTTTTGACTGGGAAACAAATGACATTATGCACCAGATAGACAAAGGAATGCAAAACCCCCAAACCTGTTTGCCATTGCATCATTGCATTACCCTGAATTTCATTGTTAACACTTTCAACTGTTCTTAAATTTAACCATGTCATCCTTATTTAAAATTAGAAACTTTAATAATGTATGGTGCAACTCCATCTGTCTGCTTTCATTTCATAGACATTAATTTATGTGGCTAGAGGATAAATTCCATACTTAGCATAAGATGGAAGAAGCATAAACCTATTAACACAGTCATAACTATTGGTTCCTACTCTGAAACACACCATTATATCCAAGGTGCAGTACTAAACTGTAGCAGGTTCTTTTAGGTTACTCCCAGCCAAGCAGAATTTCTTTAGGGACCTTTTCAAACATCAGCTTTTCTGAACACAAAATGAAATTATGTTGTATGTTTTGGCTACTCACAGCAGTACCTTTACATTATGTCTGGTACTTCATTGCTCTTAGTGTGAGTAAATTGCAGAGTACACTATTAGGGATTTTCACTTTATGTGAAGGATGGGAATTTATTGCTGGTTTTATGCTAACACATTGGTGTTCTGAGTATTTATAACATATTGTTGCATTTGTTATTAATAGAGCAGTGGGCTGGGGAGGGATTAAGAATCGATAAAACACTCTTACATCTGCATTTATAGTATTTAAAAATAAGGTAGTACATACACAGTTCACAGGGTTTACTCGGAGAGATGAGTTTCCTGAGCTATTTCTTCATTCTGCCTTGGGCAGGAAGTAGGTCATGGGTGTGGATAAAGGGTATCATTGGAATGCCATCATGAAAATAAAAAATTTAGAAGCAATATAACTTGCAGGCTGAAAAATGCTAAAACTGGAAGTTCTGTCCCACATCATTTATATACTATGGGGCAGTTTTAAAGAGATTTTGAATGCCTAAAGATGTTACATCATGGGATTCCCATAGGACTCTCAATCTCAATCACCTTAAACCTCTCCCAGCTCACAAAATAAAAGTAGCTACACCACAAACTGAAGCCACAATTAGTTTGACAAGCTCTGAGAGGCAATAACATTTTAAGCACTTCTAACATAAGACCTGAGTGGGTGTAGAACTTAATTCCTTTCTCCACAAAAACTTCTCTCCAGATTCAGGTCTCCCACTTCTCTAATCCTTTGCAAAAGACATTTTCCAACATCTCTATCCTTATTCACTCTCTACCTGTCTTGCAGTATTTCAATCTTCCTGGCTCTATTTCTAAAAGAGTTACATTAATATGTTTTATTCCAGATGCACAGGTAATTTTTAACCCCATGTGGCTTTTGGAGCAAACCTTGCCTAAGGACTCCAGTTAGACTGCAGGAACTGGTGATAGAAATAATAAAATTGTTTATTGAGAACACGCAAAAGGAGAAGCAAATGGTTCCAAGGGAGCAACTTGTTTCTAACTGGCTGTACAGGTCCTAATTTATGTGGTTTTAGCTGCAAAGGTGTACACAGAAGTCAACAGCTCTGGACCTGACAACCTGGAATACAGCTATATCACAATAATTAGAGGAGAAAACCTTCAGTCCCTTTGGTTAGAGATATTGTATTTGTGGGTGTGGCAGCAAACAGAGTATATGTTACAATCAAGTCTGAGTGACACTTTCCTTAGTGCCATTTTTTGGGCACAGAAATGTATCAACTTCCTGCAGTGCCAGATTGGTTTCATGCATTTGTGGATGGGAACGCTAAACTATGTAGATAAATTTCAAAAGATGAATGAGCATCTGCACTCCAACATAATTTATATGCAATAATACATGTTATTTATACACTCTGAAGGCTCTGCAAGCCAAAACATCACCATTTTGTCTATTTTCTGAATGTATAAATAAGAGATAGGATTGTAGAGAAATTATATTGGAGAGCAAAGGCTCATTTATCTTTTTAAATTTACTTGCATACCCTTTACACTAGGAAAAATAATACCATCCACAATTTACAGAGAAATAAAATCAGTCAGATGAAAGGCTTTATATAAAGTGTTAAGGTAACATGCTCAAACTAGGTAAATTCAGCCTTCTTCAAATTCATTAACCCCCACTAAATTAAACCCAGTTTTAACTCTACATGTGCAGAAAATACATGATGCAAAGGCAGGTCAAGTGAGCTGAAAACAAAGAACAACTGTTGAAGTGGGGCCAAATATTTCTTTCACTTACATCAAGATAACAGCCAGGGGCCAAGAGTTATTCTTCTAGTCTTGCACAGACTGAAGTTACAGCAGAATCTGCTCTAAGGAAAGAAACACTTGCCCAAGCTTTAACTATCTCTAGACTAGCATGCATAAACTGAAATACCATTTCTAGCAAAACAGCTCATCTCCACTACGCATAATTAACTCTTGCACAAAAAGAACCTACATTATATATTTATTTATTACCAGCAATTAAAAATTCACTCTTATGTCAACTGATTAGAATTAACATCTTTCAGTTACAGCATTTGGAAGAATATATTTTGAAAATATTTTTCCAGTCTTTTTAATACAAATATAATTTATTTTTTTTTAATTGTAAGTCCAGTGTTAGAAGGTCAGATCCCTCTGTCCTCTCCTCATAATCACCCCTCCTTTTTATACAACCTAGTCTTTTAATGCATAGCCCACTATGGTTTCTGTTTCATGTCCTGGGAAAACACAGAGTTTTAATGACTCAGGTCGGGTTAACTGTTTTCTTGTAGAGAATTAAGACTCTGTGGCAAAATCACTAGAATCAAGTTTTCCTGCTTTTCCAGTCACAAATGGTTATACTTTCTTCCATGTGACACAATTATTTAGATACCAGTTCTGGTATGGTCAGGTTAAAACCAGGACAGGGTGCTAAAACTTCAAAGGAGCTGCAAACTGCACAAATAAATAAGTGATGTTTAAGTGCACTGTGGGATGAAAGCTTTATAGATCCAGAAATATTTTTCATGGGCTCAGTTTTGCAGCATATACCTGCCTAAATCCTTATAGCAACGTCACATGCGGCCACAGCCAGGGAGTTCCCAGTCCACCAGTCTATTCCTGTATCTTTTTTTTTCTCTACACACATTCCCAGTACCAAACAGCAGAACTAAAGCTTGATAAAATGACAACAGAAGATAAAACATTTCTTAAAATATAAACCGCCAGAAGCAAATGTAATCACACTATTTCTACACTTTGGAAGGCAGTACATAAATACAGGAGTACCTCATTTAAGCTGCTGAATTGAGCTTGATATCCAGGTCTGGGTAAGATGATTTCTGACGGTGACTTTTTTTATTCTCTACAGTAAAGGAACATCTATATGTTCACAAATAGTATTTCAGATATTTTTTTTGCAGTAGAAAATTAGGAAAATATTTTAAATGTGTCTGAATTAGATATGACCAGAACAGATTTTAATTTTTAAATATTAAAGCTTAAAAAAGAAAAAAACATCCACATATGCTGTCCTTTCCAGGCTGAAAGAGGGAAAATAATTGTCAGCAGACAGGAGATTTTCACTGGCACAAGTGCATTATCCAGAGTTTCTTAGCTACAGCCCATTCAAGCCATGGACCATGAAAATAGCTTCCCCACTCCCAAACAAGAAAGCTCTTCTTTATACTAGATATTAACCTAATTTAAATAATAAAATTCATAATGTAACTGGTTCTCTGGGTGTTCACAGATGCCAGGTGACCTTTTGAAGATATCTTTCTTCAAAAAAAATGTGTCAAGACCACTGCACATTTTTTTGACACCCCAGTCAGGAATTCGCAGAACAGGACAGCCAAGACTCCTGCCACCATTCAGATGCCCAAATAAATTGAATGGGATACTCCAGGTAAAGGATGCCAGTCCAGATAGATTTGGTTAGAAACAGAGATGGAAGGAAGGGGCAGTCCTTTTTCAGCATCATGAACATGAAGAATAGCTTTTGCATTGATATCTCATGAAAAGGCAACACAGCCAAGGAGCAAATGTCATACTAACATTTAAAAGGACTGCTTTGTCTAAACTATTCTTTCTTAAATTGGAGAAGAGTGTGTTGGTAGGGGATTTTTTTTTTTTGTCTGTTTGAATTACTCACACATGAAAGAGAAGAAATGAAGGAAAATAGATACAGGTCCTCTTAGAAATACATGATTTTTACCCCGTCAGGAATCCTCTCCAGAATTTTGCAATAACTATGAAAAGATTACTGCCTGCATTTTGGTTAGGAAGCTGAAAGCAGCACCAAGCAAGACTCCAATTCAGCAAAATCATCTTTTTTATTATTGTAGCAATTTCTGGTGTGGGAACAATAGGCATTTACAGTCAGTATTGGCTATCCTCCTAAGTGTAACTATTTAGATAAGTTTGTACTTAAAAGATAATACATGAATTGGATCAGTAACTTCTTGTCACTCCACTCACCCACACATGCCTTTACATCTAATTTCCAAGCCTGGAAAGAAGGCTACAAGTTTAGTATGGAGACAGGAGCCCTTTCTCTGGAGCAGGGTGTGCGCAGCTGAGCACCTGCTACGGTCACCACACAGTCGCAATCTTCAGACATTGTCATGAGACAGGTATGCCTGTGGAAAACTAGACTTAAGCTAATCTAAGAACAGACTTGTTTTAGCAGCATGGAAGCTGATTCACCCTGTTTTGCAAGCAGGTTTCACATCCAATGCCAAGCTTAGCACTGCTGTGGTCAGATTACAAATATTTCAGCTGGCTGCTTTGTAATCAGTTCATTCAAGCTCTTCATCAGCAGCTCTCAGACAGCCCTGCTACTCCAGCAGCCACCTCACACCCCACCACTTTGACAAGTACTTCACCACTGAGAGGGGACATTGCCCAGGAACTTCTGGGAGCACAGGGAAGGAATGTGCTAATGAAACGACAGCTCAGCCCAACGGGTGTAACCTGAAGATCCACTGAGCCAGCTTCACCCAGGGAAAGTGCAGACAGAGCAGAGAGCAGAAATGACATTTTCACCGGTCTATGACACTCTGCAGGATGTATTATGGCAATCCCAGGCTATTGTCATCTTATCATCCCTGCTGCCCACAGTCAGCCCCTTTGTGGGTTAGAACATCCCAGGCACCATAGCAGCCTTACCTGACACCCCCCAATGCACTGGCACTGCCAATCCCTACCACTCTTTCCTCCCTTACAAGATACAACCCACCAGCAGCCCTCCCTTTGACGAGGCTTTCATTTGATTATAAACTCTTTTGGGCAAAGATGATCTTTTATTATGTGTTGGTACAGTGCCCAGAAAAATGGAGTTCTGATCTCGAGGCACTACTGTAACATAAATAACAATAATTCACTCCTTACTAGCCTTCAGTAACTCCAGGAGTTTCACTGGGAGATGGCAAGTCATGCTAACATGCCTTTCTACAGCACAGAAATAAATCATTTTTGCACATTCCAGTATTTTGGGGAGAAGGAGGAAACAGAGAAAATGCAAAATGAATCTAAACCACATTTGATTCTTTAAATCTATAATAAATCTAAATGATTTACCAGAACATAAAATTCTCACATGCAGAGTCAAGGACTGAATATTCTATTCATGTGCAAGAGTCATTTATTTATAATTAGATAAAATGAACTGCAATTTTTTAAGAAAAAAATTTGCATGTGGCAACAGTAATGTATTACAGAAGGGTGGCACTTTGTTACCATCCATTTGTTAGTCAGGACACTGGAGCTGCAATTTAATAGACAAGAAATAAGTACAGTAGAGGAAGGGAAAAAATTAAATTCCGCGTGATCAGCAAGGTTTCGAACAATCGCTAGCCAACTGAAGTGGGTGCCATATCTATAAGTCATTTTGTTTTATAGGCCATTAGGATCTCCTGAGAGAGGCTGCATGGAGACCGCTGCTTTTTGTTGAAATTAAAATGTCAGAGAAAAAGAAATAGAACAAAACAGGGAATCTGCAATTAATTACAAGGCCATAAAAATTCAATAATCAGGAGGCAGTGCTGCTGTAGGCACAGCGGTATCTGATTCAGGCTAACAGGAATGGAATACATTAATCTTCTCAAATTAGTTTTTTAATCTGACAGGGATATATAGTGACGTGTTCTTTTACTGTTTGAGCAGAGCTGCTGTCTAATATATAATGCTGAGTGTCTGGAATTAGGACATCTATAGCTGTTTTGTGACTACAACATTTTCACGGCATTTATTCAACCCTATCTGTACACCTGTCCTATAGTAATCGGGCAAAGCATGTTCAAAGTTCATATTCTAGATACAGCTCATGAAAAAAAAGAATTTAAATGCTGGGATTAAGACAAAATAGCAGGTCTCCAAACCAAGCTTGGCTCAAGGCTGTTTAAAATGACAGTCTGCTCTTCAGGATATATCACCAGGCTTTGAAACTGGCTCCCCTTTCCTTGTCTACATTGAACTCTGCCTTTCTTTCCCCTCCTCCCCAAAAGTGACTTGCAAAGAGACTGCCTTCATGCAGCCATGTTTTGCATCCTTTAGTCCTACAGAATGAAGCCCTAAGAGTTTCAGAGCTTACAGGATTTTTTTTATTTTTCCCATTAAATACCCATGACATCCCTCAGACCTATTCTGCTGGTGAATGTTTCACCAGTCTTCCTAGTGGTCCTTATAAGAAGCCGAAAAAGCACGCTACAATCTCACATGTTACTTAAAGTCTTGAGGTGGACGGATGCTTGCTGGACACCAGTTATCCAAAGCACGTGCTCAGTCTCAGAGGAATATACAAAGATTATTTGACACTGCTTTTTTTACACAAACATATTTTCCTATTTGTGGCTAGGCTTTATCCCCTGATTCTACTCAAATTAATTTTTGTCAAAAAGGACTTTCCCATTAAAAGAAAACCCAGGAGTCAGGTTCCTTTCCTTCTTTCTCCACCTGCCCAAAGATCTCTTTCTCTCTGAAATTATGTAAAAACTCCCCAAAGCCTGCTTGTACACTTTCTCTCACAAGATTCATTGGAAAAAAGGCACAGAAAATCCTCTTTTTACATTGTTCAGAAATCACTTCTCATGTTTTCTAAGAGTCTTTTTATATAGAATCACTCTAATGTTGCCCTACTGAAAATGTCAACGTAATTATCAAAGCCTACTTGCTCAAAACTTTCTTATAGGTGTTAAAATCACTGCCATCCTCTTTGTCCTGGGTGCACTGGGCACACTAATTTTACTCCATTTGAGGTTTCAGTCCTGTCAGCACATAATCCAAGAAAAACAGCCTCCCCAGATGAATATTAAATGTGTAAGTTCAGGTTGAATTAAGACTTTACACCTTTGGCTAATTCCATTTTTAGTTTACAGGCATTATTTTTTTCCAATCAAATTCCAGAGCACTCACTTGATGTTTTCAATTCTTCACAGTTCCTCAAGGTAGAGTAACATCATTTATGCATTCATTGCTTTTTCCTTCAAGGCAGAATAAATGGGCATGGATGCATTCTTTTCATGAATCCTTCAAAAGGATAAATATGTTCATGTGGACATAGATGAAAGAAAGGAAGAGGGAGTGAGAGAGCAAGAAAGCAAGGCCTAATACTTTGAGATAGGATTTCCAGGTCAAAAGAAATAGTAGCTCCATTTAGGAAACCGATTCCAAGCACAGGAAAGGATACAAACAAGTTTCTGCAATAGGCATTAATCATTTTCTGTACATGACCTTTCTTTTAAATCATGATGAGAGCAAGGCTCTACCTTCTGTGGTTAGTTTATCTAACACACTTTTCCTACAAGTGTATTCCGTCATATTTATGGGCATGAGCACATCCACACTCAATGACAAGAGGGTAAAAACCTGCCTCTTCTGAGGTCATCAACTATAATTATAACTGCAGCCAGAATCTCCCCCTGGATCGCCATAATGAATTGATCTGTGCTAGCTCTCTACTATCCCTCAGTGTTCAAAAACATGCTTTAGCAATTTCAATGCAAGATAACTACATTTTCTCATAATCTTCCATTATCAAACTCCTCTCATCAGAATGGGTCCCAAGATGCTCTTTTCTGACTACAAAAGCCATGCGTCGTGAGAACATACCCTTGACAATGTCTGAACACAGCACCCATTCCATGTAGCATCATCTTAGCCCACAACAGCTTGGATATGGGAGACAAGAGCACTGTATGTCACCAGAATTTCAGGGGAAATTCAGGCAGACATATTCCTGAGTTGTAGCACAGCCTGTAGTACTGTGGTCCTCATCTCTGCTATACTTACACTGCTTCATGGGAGGCATCGTGTGATGAACAGGCCAAGGAGAATTAACTCTCATGCTCACATCTCTAAAGGTGGCTTCACCAGCTAAGAGGTAAAACCACAGCTAGAAAAACTGGCTTAAAATTAATACATTAAAACATTTCCCTGTTCATAAAGTGTAATGAGCACATTGAACAGAATATTACTTACATAAATATTAATTGCTCAAAATTATTTGCATTATCACTGCAAGTTGCCCACCACAAGTGTTGAATACTCAGAACAAGCTGGGTCTCCCTGCTCATTCAGTTTACTTTTCAATCCTAATGAGACCAGCATAAGCAATTGGAAAGACACACACAAAAAAAAGTTGTCAAATTTAAAAAGCTTCCGATACACTACTACTGCTGTTTCAAGAAAAACAAAGCATGCACAGACCTATCATAGAGGGGGCCTCAATACAACAAACTAATTTATTTTAAAATTTGAGAAGGAACTTAAAATGTCAGCCTATTGCACAATTGTCCAGATCTGCTTGACACAGCATGACTTTGTCTATACAACACACAGAGTTTTGAACACTGTTTCACAGATGTGCAACATTATTTAGAGTCAAATATTAGCAGCACTGAAAGCCAGGCCAGTAGATTTAAACAGCAGATACCCAGCCCTGAAATGAATAAAGCTTGGGAGACAGTGGCTGTAACCTGTGCCAGTGTCCTCACACCCCTACTACTACTGAAGTCTCACCAGTGATAGCGACTCGGAGAACATTTACAAAAACCCTCTAACTTATGTGCAGCATTCACAAGAAAGTGTAGAATGGTTCCCTTGGCTCTTTCTTTCCTACTGTCCAGACTCTGAGGATAAACAGATGTCTCTTGAAACATGTCCTGTTGGCAAGAGACAGCAGCCTTAAATTCGTTTAGGACAATGACACATTCCAGTGTAAATATTCATTTGACTTATGGGGAAA
Organism: Pseudopodoces humilis; assembly: GCF_049639895.1. Classification (NCBI taxonomy): domain Eukaryota; kingdom Metazoa; phylum Chordata; class Aves; order Passeriformes; family Paridae; genus Pseudopodoces; species Pseudopodoces humilis. The sequence goes on from NC_142208.1 coordinate 14,765,238, forward strand.
TTAACCATGCAGCTCTGATTAGAAATAACAGAGACACAAACAGACAGTAACTACAACTCAGAATGGATATTAAACATACACCATTGTTCCTTGCAGTCCCTTTATTTTTACAGAAAAGTAACACATCCTAAAAATTGCCAAAAAGAGAAAATACTTAACAGTTGTAATGCATTCTGTTCAGATAAACACTAAGTGTTTAAGCCTTCTTATATCCATAGGACATATTTATATACAGATGATAACTTGACATCTGCTAACATAAAGAACAAACCTTTGAGTTTGGAAGTCTAGGCAGTCTTTCAGTTGTAAACCACATTCCTGGTGCTATCAAGATAATTTTTTTTACATAAGTCTTCAAAGTAATGTGTATGTTCATAGTAAGATATCAAATAAGATATAAAAAGTTGACCATTATAACAAGCTGTTAAGAGAGCAAGATCATGAAATTATGTTTAACAAGCCTGAAAGCCTTCTACATGATGACTAGCTCATTAGATGCAGGAAGAGCAGTGGATTTGGTTTCCTGATTTTTGCAACGTTTCTGACACTGTGTGCCAGAATATCCTTATAGACAAACTGAAGAGGGGCTGGATAAAATGGCAGTGATGTAGACTGAAACCCAGCTGAACTGCCTGGCTCACATGGTTGTGCCCAGTGCATGGAATCCATACGGCGGTCAGTCACTGATGCTGTAACCTCAGAGGTCAGCACTTGCATCAGTGCTGTCTAACATCTCCATCAATGACATGCATGACAGGATAGAATGCATCCTCAGAAAGTGCAGATGATAAACTGGCAGGAGAGGTTGACACATGGGACCACAATGCTGCCACTCAGAGGTACCTTGACATGCTGAAAAAATTGGTCAGTGAGAATCGCATCAAGTTCAACACATCTGGAGTGCTGTGCTCATTGTAGAGCTCCCCAGGAGGGATGGGGGAGGGAAGGAAAAACAGACACCAGCAGACTAAATCCAGAAAATGGCCACATAGATGGTCACAGCATTCGTTATCCAAGGAAAAGCTGAGAGAACTGGGCGGGACTGCTCAGCCTAGGGAAGAGGAGGCTCACCAGGGATCTTGTCTGTGTATATAAATAAACAACAGAGGCAGATCCAGACAGATCCAGGTGCTGTAGCAGCCAGTGAAAGGACAAGACAGCTGGCACAAACTGACATACTGTGTGTTCCATTTAGCCACTTTTTACTGTAAGGGTGATTCAAGTATGAAAAAGGCTGAGTAAACAGGTTTTCAACTCTTCATCTTGGGAGTTCTGCTTAACCTGACTGGACATGATCCTGAACAGCCTACTGTAGCTGACCACTGTTTGAGCAGGGAAATCGTGCCACAACCTCAACGACTTAGGGTTTCTGTGAATAATCCAGAATGTAGGTACCATAAGGATGACAATTTCCACTATGATATCCAATACAGGGTCCAGCCATGAATGCAAGTTGAACATTAACATATGTTGGGAGCAGGGGAGGGGAAAGGGGGGAAAAATAGAAGTCTCTCTCATCAAGACATTGCTCAGCTCCTCCTCAAAAAATTATACATTTAATATATTACTTCTGTGTTCTGATAGCCTCACAGGATCACAAACTGGCAACAAATCCTATTTCCTCTGCATCCTTTAGGGTATGAAGACATACACTTCAGCCTTCAGTCTATTAATAATATGGATTCAGTTTCAGCAGTCCCCAGACAATCAGGAATCTGGAAATTGCTTTGCATATTCTAGACAGGTATCCTGCTGCATCAAAAAGCAGCCCATTCTCACCATATGGCTACCTCTGTGTAACACCTCTGACACAAGTACTCATTTTATATAATAATAACAAAAGTGTTTGTGCTTTTAACACACACAGTCTCACTCATCCCATGTTCCATCATTAATTCTTCTGGTAGGAAAATAGAAGAACAAAGAGTAGATGAGCACAAAAGCAAAGCAGGCCAGAAGTCAGGTTTTGCATATCAGTGAAAAAGAAAGAGAAGAGCAGTGAACACAGACCCCTGACCTGCTGGGATAACAGAAAACAGCCAGAAAAAAAAAACTAACAGCAAAGAAACCTGTCTCACATGAATTATGCAGAAAGGCCAACTATACATACTGCATGAAAATACACTTTATAAGCCTGGATGTCCCAAAGTGCTGATGTTCTGGGCATTTAAATTCAGCCTGTAGAACTGGGGAACCTCAAAATACCATGACCAGGAAGGGAAGTAGGGAGTGGGGGTGGGGAAAAAAAAAGGCAACAAAAAAGGTGGGGAGAAAAAAACAATCCAAAAATAAAACATAAAACCAACCAACAAAAAAAATAAAAAAGGGAAAAAGTTTGAGCTAGAAATAACACCTAAAGGCACTGAATGAGAACATGATACGAGAGCTCAACTCCATGAAAAATGCTGGATTGACATGAGGACGGAAGGAAAATGAACAAAAGCAAGTGTTCCGGTAGCTGAATGATTCTCAGAAGTCATCTCTGCCCAGAAAGTTAACCATTAAGTGTCATTTTTACACTTTTTTCAAATCCAGAAACCTTTTAGAAAACATTAGCTTCAAACTACTGAAAATTAATTTAAAATGCAGCCCATGTTTTGGCATTTCATATTGACACAGCACGCCCTGTCTCTCTGTTTTACTCTCACATGTGCAATAGCAACACCAACCTTTCAACGATACACCAAAATAACAGATGGCACAGGCAAAAGAAGCCAAAAATGCAGCATGGGACCTTACTCTGACTAGCTCATGGTGTCAAGAGATGGAGTAGTACAAGTACATCACTTATGAAAAAAATGCTTTGGTTGCATGAGCCAGGAAAGTTGATGATTTAATAGACAACTTGTGAGCAATCCATTGTACTTTGAGCCTTTGCTAGGCTACCACTATATTTTTTTACATTCTCAAGATACCATTGAATGCCCATTCTCCACTCCCACCACCTCAATCTTGACGTGCAACAGCCTCCAAAAGGTGCCAAGAATTGCATCAGTCCCTGCAACAGCATTGATAAAGTATTCCCTATTGCAAAGAACTGACAACCATGCGGGCAAAATGACAGCTCTGATTTCTAGGCTTCTGCTCAGATGCATCTGTGGTTTGGCTGGAAGAGCTTACAAAAGAATGTGAATCAAAAGGTGAAAGTGCTTTAAATTAAAATGTTTGCTAGAAACAGAACAAGTCCCCTGGATACATCATTATTTAGCCATTTATGCCATACCTAACAAAAAACTATGTAAATGTCTTGCACATTTCATAGCCTCTCTCTTTTGGCTCCAGTAGCAAGAGAGGGAAGATGTTTCAACTCAGTTGCTGTAGATCAGCAGCCCATCATTTCTGTGCAGCATTACCTTGGTAATGCTACCCCTACTAGAACCACAGGAAAAAATCTCATTGTTTTCACATGACACAACATACTGACTCAGCACTCCAACCACATGCACATTTCCTAAACAGCAACACAGCATTCAAAAGAATGAATTCAAAGTATTTAGAGTATAGAGGTAGAAAGGATGAGGGCAGAGTGAGGACTAACTGGCAGCTGGAAGGCCATAGTAAGTGTAAGTCCTGTAACACACACAGCAAGGAGGAGGCTGGGCTCAGAGAAAACTCCACAGCAGGATATGCACCACTTTCCTCAGTCTGTTCTGGTCTACACTAGGCAAGCTCAAACACTCAACACAGGCACTCAAAGCCACTGAATTATAAGAGCGCTACAGTGCTTTATTTTTTGCCCAGTCACTCCTACGTTATTCCCCTGTGAGCTACCCATGGAGAAGTAAGCCTCATCATGTGAGGTGTTTAGAAACAGATTGGACAAGCATTAGAAGCTGTACTCCAGGGGACTGGCCTCAGGGGACAGATTAGATGACCTCATGCAAATTCTTTTCTTCTCTCTTATTTATGCAGTCTGATGAATACTCATCTCTTACTGAAGATTCATCAAGGGTGCAATGATTGCAATAATCATGATTTGATACAACAGTTTTCTTCCAAATTAGATGGCTAATAGAGTCTTCATCTCATTCTTGCCTTCCTCCCCCCAACTCTAATTAACTTCTCTGTGCAGTGGCTCAGGAATGCATGTAATCCCCCTTGGAAGGGCTTTTTCTTAATCCTCCATGACAGGACTCACAGCATGCTGATATGGACTCCAAAGACAGATGATTTGGTGCAACTAGAGAAGCATGCAGCAGACTTGCTGCAAAATTCTACCACATTCTCCTCTGCAGCAATGATGAGTTTGAGGATTACCATTTTTTATTTGTTTTTCTTCTTTGGTCCTGGGTGTGGGGGTTTGTTTGTTTTTTATGTTAGCTTTCAACTGATTTCTGAGTTCACTAAAGAAACAGGTCAGGAGCTGTCCAGTTCTGTGGGAATGCCATTAGGCAGGTGGAGAACACCAAAGACACAAACCTTATGTTTAAGGCTTGTAAACTGAACTGCCATCCTATCTTCACTGAACACCTGAGCCTTGTGAGGAGTCCCAGTAACTCCAGCCACAGAAACAAGGCTTTCAGAAAAGCTGTAGCAGTAGCATGAAACAGCGAAGCTCATCTGAACTCCAGTCTGGATGCTAACAGCTAAATTCACTCGTAATTATTTCCTTCAATGATTTTGAGTGAGATGAAACTAATGCAAGTTAAAAATAATCCAAAAGATTCATACTAGAGTACCACAAAAAGCTGATAAAGAAAAAGAAATTAAGTCAGAGTGGAAGGAAACTATTTCCATACTAAAAGGGAGTGTAAAAGATAGGTGAAATCACAGGAAAAAGGTGAGAGTCTGTTTTAAAACAATATGATAAAGAAGATGGAAGAGAGACTTGAAGATAACTGTTAATGTAAATGTCTAAAAAGTTGCATTTTAAATGTTAACTGAAAAAAATCCACAATTTTTAATTAAAAACAAATTAAACAAAAAAGTTCACAAGATGGGAGTAAGAGATTAGCAGGATGGAGCCTGCTGAAACTGAAGCACTAAATTGGGTATCAAAGAATACCAGTAATAAATTAAGACTGTAGGTGAACAAATAGAAATTCCACCATCAAGTAAGTTTCAGGAATCCAAAAAACATTCCTTATAAATGACAAGATAAATTGAACAACATACTGAAACAAGTGTTGTTGAAAAAACAAAAGTAAAAAATAAGACAGCAAATTTCCATAGTTTATTCAGATTCTTGACTAAACAGTGAGAATACCTAGTTCTAAATTTAACATTGTGCTCTAGAAAAACAAAGGATTGGGGGTGTTTTGAACATTGGTCTGGAAATGGGTGGGTTGTCAGGTTTTAGACAGTTCTCCATATGTTCCATACGAGCTACATCAGAACTATTCTGTCACCATTTAAATAAGAATCTTATAAAAATTTATTCTGAAGTTCTGAATATTCAAATTATGCCATATTTAGCACTACTGCCATCCTTATCTGTAACCTGTTAGAAACACCACTCCTGGAAATTATTATAGCAAAGAGGAGTGTGTGGTAACATGCTTTCAAATTGATGGGACTCTAAATGAATGATCTTAATAAAGTCACTTGACTTTCTCTTTTCCCTAAGAAAAAATTGGATGAAAAGCAAAATGGCTAAATATACACACCACAGAAAGCCAGATTTCCTGACATCTGAGCCAAACGTGATGACTGATTGCATTCATCAATTCAAGGAATTCAGAATTTGGAATTCCTTCACAGTGACTCTCACCATGTCCGAAATACGACAGCAGCTTCCTGGGAGGTGCCCAAGGATTCAGTGTACAAGGCAGACAGTGATGAGAGGTTCAGGGTGCAGAAGAAAGTTGTGATAAAACTGGACTGGTTTTGGCTTGGTATAAAAAGAGAACTATTTTACCATAGAATTTCACAGTTGAATTAATACCTGGTCATTAGACCATATAACAAAGCAATTTTGAAATATCATATAGATTTAGAAAAGAGAGTCAAAGTAACTATAAAAAACATACTGTTGAACTGCTATAAATATAATATACATATGTAAAAATAGCTGCCAATGACAGCAGCCAGCCACTCACATTTATAGTCTACTGCTGCCTGTCACAAAAACAAAATTTCTCCAGAAGTTGATGCTGAGCTCTGTCATCAGTGGTTCAAGCGGGGGAAGGGAGGGGTTGGCTCTTATTTCCAGCAGCAAAAGAACCCAATTTAATCGAGTTTCACTTATGAAAAGGTTCTGTGACCACAATTATGTTTTTTACTTTACCATTTGCCCAGCTCTCCACACTTTCTACTCTATCCAGAGAAACAAAAACCACAAAAGGAAAATGACTGATATAAACATGTCCATTCCACATGTTTTAACTGGAAAATAGTTGATCCATTACAGAGTGAATACATAAAAACACAAAGCCTGTAGCAAACCAAATTAATTCGAATGAATTTCCAAAAATATTTTTTCTAAAGCTTGCAGATAAACATATAAATAACACTGAATAAGAGATATCCTACTTGAATAGTCAAAAATACCCAGATTTGAATAAGAAATCAACACAAGTTAGCTAGCAAATAGATAAAAAAACATACAACAGATACATGCAAAAGAAGCATTCTAAGTGATAGAAGTGGAAAAAAATGAAAGGGAGTAGAATGCTTTACATGAGACTAGAGAATAGTAACTATATCTTTTACAGCAACTAAAATTCTTTTTAAAACACACCCAAAACCCCACTTTTAGAGGAGGACAAGTCACAGAAAGAAATTAAACTGTCAGGCAATTGAAGACTGCAAGTTGTGATTATCCTAATCAACTTAATATCCCAAACTAAGGAGTGTAAAAGAAAACAGTCATTAAATTCCCCTTCAAAAGGGGACAACAACATAAACGTGTGATTTAATAGTCAGATAAAGATATAATAGCCATGTCATAGACAGGGAAAAATCCAGTGACTCCTGGGTTACTCTGGATTTGCAGTAGGTGAAGCTTAGATTAGAATCCACCCTTCAGTATATTGGCTGTTCAGGCATAAATCTACTTCAACTGAAAAATATTTATCTTCAGGAAACCACGGAGCAGCCCTTAGAACCATGGATGTATTTTTAAAGCTCTGTGCAGGATATGAGCAACATTGCTTCCTTTCATGATCTGCCACGTTGGTCTCCTCTGCAGAGTTACTGTAAAAACACTGATGTGAGGTTCCATAGTTCATGTCTTTCAGTAACTTCAGATCAAATATAATGAATTTAAAAAGAGGAAAAATATTTTTTCTCCCAGCCACCAACTCTGAAAACTCATCCCAAGCTGAGTTTGCTCCTCCAAGCCCCTATCCCCTCCTAATTACTAATAAATACAAATTAAGGTCCCACTGAGCAAGCCAGGTACCTGAGGTAAAGCTCCGGTACATTCCCTCTGTCCCCTCTGGGCAGGTGGAAAAGATCCACATCAGGGACATACAGCACTATTCAGCAGAGGCATGTGACGAGCCCAGTCGAGCTACCACCTCCCCTCCACCCCTTTAGCTTGTATTCAAAAATACTTCAATGAATGCCACTGAGAAACAACTGCTTTACTTGCCAGTTGGAGTAGAATACCAGACTAACTTTTCCAAGAGTTTTGGTATGTTTTGATGACACTGAAATTGAGTAAAGAAGAATGTTTTACTGAGTTTTCAGATGAGAAAGAAGGATATTTTTTGCTGCTAGCAAAGTGTATATTCCTACATTAATTCAGATGAAGCAATACTTCTCTACCTATCTTTATTTATTTCTGTGGCACATGAACTGTCCTGAGAAAATTTTCCTGAGCAGTACAATTTATAACAAACAAGGAACTTCTCCTTGAAGGAAAAGGAAATCTTAGGGGGAAAAAGGTCCTCACTTTATTTTAAATAAAAGGTTGTCCAGTGATAATGTGGTTGAGGGCAGTACCTTATGAGTATAACCTGACTTATAACTTCTGTTACAAAATAAAAAGTTATGAATCAGATGATGAGCTGCAGGGTATAAAAATCTGAAAGTGATTGCTTATTTGACACAGTTCTACTCTATCTTGAAACAGGAAGAATTCCCTGGATTCCTACAGAGGAAAGCTCTTAAAGGATTAAGAAGTAGTGTCAGAAACAATGCTATTTGTTCAATTTTTTTTTTTTTAGCTTATTTAGCCATTCAGGTTTAACATCTCAAAAAATAACTCATTACTCCTGGGAAGTACTGCCAATATGATAAATGAGAACAAAAAGATGAGAGAATAAAAAAATATTATGTAGGTAGATAGCTTTTATAACATGGGCTTTATCAGTAGTGAGAAAAAAATTTTCATGAATCAAAAGTAAGTTAAAAACTTTCCTGCTCACCTCATGACTTTATAGTCCTCTTCAGTCTGGCAATTTATTTAAAAGAACAGACAGAGGGCCTTGTCTATTGTCTGATTAGATTCAACTTAAAGCTTCTCAGCAGTGTGATATTACAGCTAACATTGATGAGGGAATGAAATACTTTCAAATATCAAAAAGACCTTCAGTCAAACAGGCCTTAACTTGCATGATATAAACATGAACAGTTGAGCAATGGAGCATACAGTGTCATTTGTGGCAATGGGAATGACACAGAATCACAGCCAGAAACTTCAATGAGAAGCTTCAAACAAGAAAGGAAGAGGTTCCTAGTTTATGAGTGTAAATATTTCTCAGCAGCCAAACGTTGTTTCTTATCCAAAATATCTGGAAATGAGATACAGCAATCAAGTGCTAAGCACAGATTCCCTGGACTAATTTATGCCAGACAACCTGACATCCAACCAGGCTACAAATTTCACTGCAACAGGGATTGCTACAGAACTTAACAATACAAGCTGTTGTATTAGCACAGATGCTATTGTAGGTCTCTATCTAAGGTAGTATTTAAGATGTGCAGACAATGGTGCTTTATTACACAAGATAGTTCAGTAAGATATTCATTACTAGTGGGTCACCATTCACTTTATCAAGGCAATAAGCCAATATTTTTCAATGTTCCTGGGAGGTTGATTTTTCTTTCATTAAACAATACACGCTGGTGCAAAGCTGTAAAATAGATGGCTCCTGACCCAATGCTACAGGACAAGGTAACACAAACAAACTTTGGTATTCTTGCCAAGCATAAATATTTTCATTCTTGGGGTTGACTTTGTGGAGAATGTTGGTCCTATAATATATTCCACTTCAGGACATGACTTTTTGAATGAAACCCAAATCTACTGTTTGCATTGGAAGATGCTGATGAAACCAGTCATCTAAATGAATATGATTCAGAACAGAGACCCAGAAAAAACATTGCTTTTGGTTAAAAGCCATGTCATCACTGGGAGTTCCAACCAAATCAACCAAAAACTAGTTGAAAGAAAGATGTCTTACACTATCCAGTGAACTGAACAGTATCAAAATAATCAGCTAAACCATAATGACTGGAACATTGGCATTTCTGTGATCTAGAGTAACATTCATCAACCCATGTGCAGGTAAGCAAAAAGTTTGGCAAGTGTCAGTTGCATTATTTTTGCAGCAGTTATTAAAAAAAAACCCTCACATAGAGAACCAAACCAGTCACCTACTGAATGGTCTACTTGACTTCAGTGGAAACCAGGTGGGAGCAAAGACTGCAGGAAGAAACAGTGCCATGTTACCATGAAGAGAATGCTCAAACAAATGAAAACTTCAAAGGACATTGACAAAGGATTTCCAAAATATTCCAAATGAATTTCCAATGAATTGGAAGATGGATATGCAAGTCCCCTGTACTGGCTTTGAAATTTTATCCCTTAAGCAAAAAACAGCGACCTAAACAGGGCTTCAAACATGACACACATTGACTCTGGAGCAACTCGGGAACTTGCAATCCACACTAGATAGTAAAGCAACTTTGACTTGACATTTTTTTCTATTTTCTAAGGTGACAAATTCCTGGCTAATTCATCAAAAAACATTATGAGAAACCAGCAGAATCTGGTACTATTTTTATATTATATCCTTCACACACCTTTTACATGTACTTGGAGTTTTAAACATTGACAGGTTTCCTCTGGGACCCTTAAAAACTGCAAGAATTACTCAAACATGAAAAAAGTGGGGAGTGGGGAATAGGTAATGCAAAAGATTCCTCACCTCTTTTCCACATCTGGTCTTCTAAATTCTCAAAAACATTTAACTGGTTGTTTCCAAGCTGAATAAAGTAGGTCCCACTCTCAAATAAATGGAAGGAATTTTCAATATTAATTGTAGGAGCTGGAAAAACTGTTCACTATCTAAATACTGCCGTTGCATAAATTGCTAACAGTAACTGTCCTTTATTAAATTCTGTTCTGTTTATGTTTTATGAAGTAATTTGTACTCTGATGTATCTGAAATTTAAGTTGCTCATGATATTTCAGAACAACTTGGTTAATTCACTACATTAAAAAATTCATGTATTATAGGTTTTTAATCAAGAAGAGAAGAATCTTGAATTCCCATTAGTAGGTCCTTTTTTATAGCAAGCAAGATAAAAAACCCTTAAAGTTGTGCACAAAGAACAAAGTGAAAAGGAGACTTAAATCCAGAGATGAGCTTGCCTGAAGACAGTAACTGGCAGGCTTCAGTCTAGTGTTGTAATTCTGTGACTTCTTGTTTTTTGTCTTGGAAGCAGGGAAACCTCTGCTTCTTCCACTGCTGTGGTTTGTCCACTGCCCAAGCAAATCTATCAAACGTGAAACAATTGTATCTAAATTCTAGCCTGAAGAAGATGAGACTTATCTGTCCTGGTGATAAATACAACATGACCCAAAGAATATTTAAGATAGAAATTTGATGCCAGACACAAAGCAATTCTTTTCTACATCAACATATCAAATGAAATTCACTATCTAACTGATGAAGATTCATTATCATCTAAACGCTTTTCAATGCTTTCCTTGAAATGCATCCATATTCTTCAACACAAAATTTAGCAATTCACAACCAGACCCTGTTAAAAAAAGATTTCAGCTAGACAGCAAAATTACTTTTCAGATGACAAATACAATTTTCTCAACAACAAAACCTTCTGCAATATTGATTTCTATGATGGAATATTTAATTTAACTTCTTAGTTTTGTCTGTTAGGCTGTATTTCATTCTGACTTTTAATTTTGTATCACATTTTATTAAAATTTCGGCATATATAATCTTACGTGATGCTAAAGTGTTCCAAGATAAAAGCATTCTGACATCTCTAAAATGAAGTGTTCCTGACTTTTCATGCCATGTTTAATCTTACACCCAAGGAGAGAAGAAAAATATTTTTTCAAAGCATTATAGCTACCCTCAGGGGCAGCAAACTTATTTGTCAGCTAGATACATCCACAAAGAATGGTTTCATGGCATTAACTCACTAGATCCTGATGCATGGGCATCCACAGACAAAACACAGCAGCACCTCCATGCCTTAATAATAAAATCCAGAATCAGAACTGGAAATGAAATTACATTCTACTTCTACTTCTTTCCAGGGATGGTCTGAAGTACTATCAAGTATTTGGATGATTTGGATCTGTTCTGTGCCTAGAGAGGATTTTGGTCTTGAACAAAATTTGTACTAAGAGCATTAGGGAAGAAAGGGACTTGCAGGCAGAACATGTTGCAAGTCAGCAGTTTCAAAGCAGCACATTACAATTTTGTCAGCTGAGAAAAATAAAGGCCTTGTCTATGCTTTTGTTGAAACCACTACCCAGTGAGTTAAGTTGCTAACACAAGTGCAGAAATGCATTTCAGGAATACATTTAAATGAGGTGCAGTGGTACATGTTGTGACTATGATTCATCAAGTAACTGAAATTAGAGAGTACCACAGGGAGAAAAAAAGCCACACAAAGACCTAGAGCTTCTCCACCTAATTATTATTTCATACTCTTATGAAGACAAGATATCACATAAAGGAAATACTCAAGTAACACACCCTCGTGAGCAAGCTGATAAATGACTGTTTCAGACGGCTGTACTGCTCAGTGTCACTGGCACATTCAATTTCAACGTCAAGAGAAAATTAACTTTTTCTAAAACTGTTATTGAGAAGCTTCTGCCTGGAAGTGTGTATTCAGACATTGCTGCAGACTACTTTCACAATAAAGAAAAAACATTGTCAGTTTGCCAGCTAAAATGTGTTTTATGAAAATAGAAATCCAATTCCAATGCTGCCAGCTACAGTATATTGACGGCATTGATGATACCCCTTTTGATCCACCAGTCTGTGAATCACCTTCCTGGGAGCACAGTGGCACAGGCTGTGTGAGACAGCAAGAGTGTCACCGTCTACTGAAGGAACCCCCTCACATTTATAATCCATCAGCTAACCAACCAAGCTGTCTTCAGGATAAAAAAATCCTTCCTCCAAAGCACCACTCCACACCTCTTTGTACAGATGCTGCCCTCCATTAAGACACACCTTAAGCAAGGAACCTTTTAGCAGCTGTTGACCTGAAAGTGGCCACCTTTTTGAGACAGTGCTCTTTACAAAGAAAAAGGAGGATGCAAAGTCATCTACAGTACCTAGTCAAAGAGAAGCACCTGAAAAACTACGAGCAACAAAAACAGCTACATTAGCCAAAGTATATTGTTTTGTTCGTGCAGATTCCTCATAAACTCAGAAAATTGCTGATGCTTCTTCTTAAGGCTTATGTGTCATTACTGTCATGCACAGAGTAGGCATTTTCCCCAACACTTTGTACCATGTGACTGCTTAGATGCTTAGACAAGCAGCACATTAGGCATCAATGACATCACCTTAAGCCAGCTACTCTGAGGTGCATTCAGCAGGTTGGTTTTTGTTATTAGGACAATTTAAAAATCCAACCCATTTCCCTTCCATCAACTAGCAGGTGATTGAAGGCAAGTGCAAGGTTAAGACCTCGTGAAGAGTTAGAGGGAACTATCCCACATGATGGCAGCAGTGATCTAAACTACAATGAAGGAATGTTCCAAATACTCACACCTACTTCAAAATCATCATACAGAAAGAGAAGCCTTCCTTTCCTTGATAACCTCCTATACTTTAGTCTCTTTTAAACTCTAATAGAGTTGTTGTCTCTGCTCTTTTTTCCATGTGATTTTGAACTTTGTTACAGGATTGGAAACAATTTCCAACTCAAGAAACAAGTCAAAGTAGCTTCTTTCTTCAGTGACCTTAGCATAAATACAAAACAATATGGTAAACAGTAGTCTGAGAGTGAAATTACTTTCATCCAGCATATCCACTGCATTCCTCCACCAAACTGTCACAAGAATGATATGGAAAAAATGTCACTTTCTGCAGCGGGTTGACCTTGGTGGTCACCTGACATCCAGCCAAACCTACCTCTCTTCATCTAGACAGAGGGAAGAAAATATAAAAAAAGGGTTAAGATAAAGACAGGGAGAGATCACTCAGCCATTACTGTCACAGGCAAAACAGATTCAGTTTGTCAAATAATTAAGTTATTGACAATCAAATTAGAGTGGGATAACAAAAAGGAAATCTTAAAAACACCTTCTCCTTCACCCCCCTGCCCCCTTGTTCTTAATTTTCCTGCTAATTCTCTACACACACACCCTTCCACACCCTTCCTCCCAGCAGCACAAGGAAACAGGAAAGGGGGTTGCAGTCAGTGCATCACACATCACCTCTGCTGCTCCCTTCCTCCTCATGGGAGGACTCCTCACACTCTTCCCCTGCTCCAGCATGGGGTTCCCTCACTTGAGACAGTCCTCTACAAACTTCTCCAAGGTGAATCCTTCCCACAGGCTGCAGGCCATGAACTGCTCCGGCGTGGGTCCCTTCCAGGGAGCGCAGTCCTTCAGGAACAGAGGGGTTCCCTGTGGGCTCCCAAGTCCTGCCAGCAAAGCTGCTCCAGCCTGGGCTCCTCCCCATAGCCCACAGGCCCTGCCAGGAGGCTGCTGCAGCACAGGCTTCTCTTGGGGCCACAGCCTGCTTTGCACACACCCACCTGCTCCACTGTGGGGTTCTCCAGGGGCTGCAGGTGCACGTCTGCTCCACCATGGACATCCACAGGCTGGGGGGGACAGCTGCCTCAGCATGGTCTTCACCTGGGGCTGTGGGGGAATCTCTGCCCCAGTAGCTGGAGCCCCTCCTGCCCCTCCTTGTGCATGGGCCCTGATGTCTACAGACTTGTTCCTCTCACATCACTCCTCACTGGCTGCTACTGCTGCTGCACAGAGCAACTTTTCCCTCTTCTTAACTACTTTACCCCAGAGGTGCTACCATCATCCCTGATGGGCTCAGCCTTGGCCAGGACCCGTCAGACACAGGGGAAGCTTATAATACCTTCTCACAGACACCAGGCACGACCCCTGACATGCACTATCAAAACTGTGCCACACAAACCAAATACACCTCCTCACAGTATTCAGTGTTCTGGCAAAAGGGACACTGACATTGGGCCACATCATATGGCTTTTGATGGCCTCTCCTGGATGAGCAATGTCACAGACCAAAATCTTGTCCCTAGAGCAAACCCTGGTACAAAAACTATGCCCAGGGATTCTTTCCTGTCAGCAGGACAAGTATTTTGTCAAACTCTATCACACAAGCAGAACTGGCCCATGATAGCTGTAGCAGTTCTCCATAGTACTCTATGTTCCCTTTCAGGATGCACATCACTTTTAAGAATGATTGACACAGCTGCAGACTAGTGCAGCCCCATTTTTAAGTTGGTGGTGGGGTTGGGAGGGGCTTTGTTGTTTTGGTTTGCTGCGGGGGGGGTTGTTGAACGAGGAGAAAAAGACTAATTACTCCATCTACACAGTTGGTACACAAGTAATCTGCCTTGATCTTTGTGGCTTCCTCTTTGCTTTACCACAGATTTCTTTGAAATTAAGTTGCTATGCTGAAAACTGCATACAGAAACTAAATGTTCTCTCTGCTTCTTTTAACTGCAGGTGAACTAGTTCTAGGAATTTGCTGCCCTAAGCAAACTAGGAAACTAGCTCAGCTTCTTGTGCACCACAGTCAGTGAGCATTTCTCTGCTGTAAGCAGCCACCTGCTCCAAATGCATTCCAGTGCCATCTGCCCCTTGGATGAGAGAATACATGGCCCTTACAGGAACCTCTGGCAACTTACACCAGAGTTATTATCCATGGTCTCCTACTTGTGAGACAGGAGGAGGAAAGGGCAAGTATTTATTAGAGCAGGGAATTATTCGTATTTGGCTATTAGAGATGAAAAGCCCCTAAAACTTCTCTCCAGTCTTAAGTAACTTAATCAAATTTCATAAGGAAGGTTTTCCTACACAGACTTGAAGCATGAGAGAAAGAAAGTGATCCTTCAGTGATGCCTGAAGGCAAGGCAGTTATATCCAGTCAGCCTAGGCAATTGCATTCTTCTACAGTTGTAGCCCTGGCACTTCATTTTCCCTTGGGCATCTTCCACCTGCTCTTTGCCAAACTTGCTGCTTGTGTTTTAAACTCACCTAGGTCATCTTGATCTTCTGAAACACTTTGACAAATAACTACCTTGAACTGAAACAGAGCTATTTCCTTTTGAAAATATAAGCAGCTGCAGCTTAAACTGATGAGCAAGGCTCTCTGACCTAGTGGCTGACAATAATTTTGTGGATAGACATAGAGGAGAAGCCATGACATTTAAATGTTAGATGGTGGGTGCAAATGTTTTCAATGTGCCTCTGAAGACCTCTGAACCAACAGGATCTTCATCATGTCCCCATGGAACTGCTGCAACAGCCACAATTACTAAGCAGCTTCAGAAGTGGAACTTGTTCCTAGTTTGTAACAGCCCTTCATTTAAAATTGCCTTTAGAAAGCTTTCTTTTTTTGTTTATTTATTAGTTTGTTTGTTTTTTTGTTTAGAATGTGCAAATCTGCTAAATATTCAGTTGTATTGATTGATTGATTCAGGTCTTGTGTGGGGAAAAGAGGACTTTTAAAATCTCAGTAAGTAGTTTAAAGCTTATTTTCCCTTTTCCCTTCATACTAGTGTGTTTGAAAAAGCAAAATCCATTTGTTACCCCCCAATTTATCATCAAAAGAAGCCTGACATTAATTGCATTCTGTTATTACAAGCGGAGGTCATACGTGCTTTTCTTAATAGAGTTTGCAGCTCTTATTTTTATAGATATTCCATGTGGGCTAAATAACATTAGGAAAGCTAAGGTCAAAGCCCAGTCATTTCAAAGGAATAAAGGAAAAAATTTACAAGACATCTGGTGAGAATGGTTTGTAAGGGGAAGCAAGGCTTTTCTTCTGAGATTACACCAATTGAAGCCTAAATTGGGGAAGAAATCCCAAAGGGAGACACACTCCACTTGGTAAATCAATGCTGTTCAGAGATGCAACAGATTTGATCCTGAATTTCAAATAGATGATAGCATCTCACATTCCAGGAAACTTCACTACAAACACAAAGTTTTGATTTTCATAAAGTCCCTTTGGATTTTCTCTCCCTTTTCTTTTCCTGCAGTAAAGCAGTCAGGTGTCCTGTTCTGGGATTTGCAACTTCCAGGTTGTCCCAGCTATTTGTGACCAATCCATACCTGGCCTCACAGATATGTTCTCTCAGGTCTGCTGGTGCAATTGCTTGTGAAATAATTTTCTTAAACAACTTCAAACAAAGTTATTTGCCTGGGTTAAACATATTTTTCTAAGCCAACTGATTTTAACCATTGCCCACTCTGCAGCCTGGAAAGGAAGCTGACCCAGCTCAACGTTGGGCTCAGAGTCCATATTTCTCAGCTGGGTCTATTAATCCAGCTCAAGTGGTCCTACAGCTGAAACTACAGCTAAGGCAGCACTGAATCATGAGTGCAGCAGAATAAGTGACTGGGTGTGATAATGGGGCTGAAAATCCAATAAACCAGTGCTGCCACTAAACTTTGTATTGTATAAACATAACATGGACATACACAGAGGACTTTTATGAGATACTTTTATGAGTGATTATGCCTGCCCATATATATTTTCTTGGGTAACACACACAGTTGGGTAGGAGTTACTCTGTATGTGCAAAAACACTTGTGTAAAAAGCTTTTCTCCTGAGCGTTCCCTAGGCTACCTGCATCTCAAAAATAAGTTCATGCAACCCTACACCCACTTTGTGCTGCAAGATCAAAACAAAAGAAAGATCATGTTACATCTCTCCCACCCATCCTAAACGCCAAAAGGCAGCAGTAGATTCAAAGATGTGGATATCTGCACCAGAGATACTAAGCTCTCAACACTGACTGAAACAGTCATCCAGAGATGTTAAGTTTCAGTAACTGCTGCATCTGAGCTTAATTTAAATCTTTGCACTAGTCTGGAGATGGTTAGTGCTGTCCAGACACTATTTGCTTGTTTTGCTACCCAGTTTCATGCTGACTGCCAAACCCCTCTCTCTGTGAGAGGCAGTATGTGTGGCTGAGACCCTACTAACCCATCCGGAGATGGGCACCAGTACTCATCTCTACGTGCTCCACCCCATGAGCTGCAACACTGCCTGCAAATGCATTAGCAATGTCCTCTTTTACAGGTTATACGGCAGAACAGATGCTGAGTGTCAGGATGATAAATGACCTGATTTTGGCAATCCTAAAATACAGGGACAGTGAGATAGGAATGTGTGCAGCATATCGCAAACTATACACTCCAGGAAAAACCCCATCTAGTGTACAAACAGGAAGTTTCAGACTTTGCACTAATTCTTATTAACATGAAAAAACACAACTCTCTGAACCAAGAAAGCTATGTACAGTTGCTCAAAAGCCTGCACAATAAATGTCCAATTCCCTACATTTATTGAGATGTTGACTGCAGCTATATACATTGGCTGTTTTTAAAAAGGCAGTCCCTTACTTTATTTTGTATGAAGGGTGGAACATTAAGGCTCTCATTAATCAGATCTTTTTCCCTAAGAAAACTTAGGGTTATCCAGCAGTTTCATTACAGCTCCATATTAAAAGATGTCATGTCATATGATCTTCATCATCTTTTAAGCAACACTATAGAGACGAGAAAAGAAAAAAAAAAGAGGAAAAAAAAAAACAAAACCAAAAACCAATCTTGTCTGTATGGCACAGAAAGAGAAAGAAAAGTAAATAAATGTGTTCTAATTTGCTGGCTTTTTCCTTGTCGTTTTCTTCTTATCTGCTTTTAAAGCATAATTAGTCAGTCCCTCTTCTCCCTCTCTTACTCAACAATTCCTCTTCACTTCCAGAGGAGAAATCTGCTGGGAATCCTGCTGAGAATTCACTTTGGGTGAGGCTAAAAACTGCTGATATTAGTCCTCTTCAACAACTGTAACACCTAGTTTCAACAGTGTTCATACATCAAATCTTCATCATCTGCTTTAACTACCCCATATTTTCATTGGTCTCCTTCTATTTCTCTACCTCCTGCAAAGGTATTTCCATTGCTGCAGAATCTGAGGCTGGGGTTTATGTATCTTTGGCAACTTTGCAATTAAGTAGCCTGGTGTGATATCTTGCCCCCAAAAAACTATATTCTTCAACTGGCTTCTTTATTCATGCTAAAGATAAGGTGGACAACCCCCTTTTCCTCCTCTCAGTAATTTAATCAACTATTGCAACACATTGTCTAGATTCTTTCTTTTTCAGCCTTGTCCCCAAATATCTATTTAAAGACTATGATCTATTATTTTCATGGCTTCAAGTTAGAGCAAAAACTGTACATGGCCAGCTGAAATATCTATAGCCTGTAGGTTTGCCTCAGGCTAAACCATCTCCTGTACTAGTAGTCAAAGCAAGTACCATCTCATTTATTAAAGATGTGTTGCATTCACATATCTCCAGCAGCTGCTGTGGCTAACTGCATAAAAGATAAACTACAGTCAACCATTTTGGATGAGGTTCACATCAGACTTTTGTGCTCCCATCTCAAAAAACAGGTTAGAAAGAAACAAATTCAGATTTTCTTTTTTTTTTAATATGAACATCTAGAATTATTTAGAAATATAATCTAGAAATTGGGGCCTCAAAAGAGAAGGGATAATATAAACAAGCCCAAGTTCACAGATCTTTGGAACAGAGATTCTAGTCCAGCCATAGCACAACCAGAACAAATACAGTGAGGTCATGATCAAAGCTTACCCTTTAGATCAGGGTTGTTAATTTAGCCATTTGGATGTAAAGGTAACTGTGGATGTGGCAAAGTCCTTTCCACAACTAAAGGTAAAATTGTATCCAGCATGAGAGGCCATCATGCTGCCTTTCCATGACCCAAGCACTACTGTTCAGCACATCAGTATTCCTCAGCCTGTTAGAAAATAGAGATAACACACCAGATCTGTAGACAAACAGCTGGAACATTTTCAAGTGGCATTCAGAAGAGAGCACCGCTAACCATACATCTTTACCATAGCGTCACCCTGTGCACTTCAAGGAAGCTACACACAGATTTAAAAGTCAGACAAGGCCCAGGCCTGAACTCAAGAAGATCCCACAGCTTTCTTTCTGGATATGGTGCTGGAAGCTGGCATTGACTGAAGAATTATAGCTGGTTTTACTCCACTTGGAATAAAACCTTTCAAATTTCTAGCTCACACAGAAATAGTACTCTAATATTCACACTGCTATGATAGGAAGGCAGAAGAATATTTAACCCTTTCCTCAGAATTTATTCCTAATGGCCCCATTTCTGCTCTGGTGTTTCTCAGGCCAAGTCTTCAGGAACCGGTGGAGATTTTCCTTCCTTATCATGCTACTCTCTAGGGCTGCGTGTCCAAACAATAGAGTCTGAAATTGCTTTTACAACCTTCTCCAAATCCCATCAGCTTTATAAAGCATGCAAGGGCAGAAGCCAACCAGCCCAAAATGTCATAGGTTTGATGACAAAAAATCCCTGTGTGAACAGTCTGCACAGTATCAGGTAAAATCATTGCAAATGACCTCAGGATGCTCCTGGAGCAGAGCATTTACAACTACATGGCCTCCTGTTACAGGGCCTTTTGTGTGAAAAATTGTTAAACAAAAATAATTTAAGGAACAAGCCCAACCCAGAAAACTCCCATTGATAGAGATTCTACAACCTGAGTATTTTATTTCTGCATCCAGCTGTCTTTAGCTGAGAAGTTCCCTCAGCATCGCAGCTAACACCAACATTTCGATTTACCTGATCAGGATACCTGGAAACATGATGCTGGAAAAAACCTCAAGTTTAACAGCTCAAAATTTCATCTCAACATTCCTAAAATAAGTAGTTCTCTGAAAATGCTGAAGTGCCAATTTAATAGAACAGACACATTTAATGGGAACAAGATGTGCTTGCAGGAATCAAGGATCTAGTCCTTAAGCCCTGGGCAGGAGAGTGGGGGGAAATTAAATTCTTTAAGTTAATTCAAGTGTAGTTTGTCATGAATAAGATACAGAGAGATCAACGATACTCCTGCAAGAAGAGCAAAAAGGAAAAGATAAAGCTTGAGAGAAAATGACTTGATTAATTTCAAAGCAGAAAATATTTATCTTCTGATAGTTCTGCAATAGTAACTTTTCCTCTGTTGTTCAGGACAACTAATGTACTACAGATACTATATTTTATCTGATAGATATAGATTCAGTACAGTAAGAGCTACTTCTTGCAGTATTAGTGAAGAGGCACATGCTGATAAACTTTGAGATGATCTTGCTCTGAAGCTCAGGCAAACCAGAGCAAACCAGAAATCAGCTTACTCATAAAAAAGAAGCTTTTAAAAAATTGTGTATGAAAATCTTATGTATAAACTAGTTTGTAATAAGATGAAATTTTACCAGTATTCTTTCTGAGACAATGTGGTTTCAAGTCACAAAATTAGAGTCAGGATTAGAACAACTTTGATATGTCAGGAAACAATAGTTGTGTTATATAATTTTCTTATGCTACATATACATTTAAAATTAAAGAGGACACTACTGAGAAGTTTCTGCAGCTCTTGTCTCTTCTTCAACTTAGACATTTTTCCTTCAGTTTTATGGCCAAGAGCCTACACTAGAAACTGGGTTCATTCCTCAGCTCTGCAGCTTAATTCCTGGAGGGACTCTGTCAGTCATTCAACCTTTTCAAGCCAGGGTCTCAGTTACTTCTCTATCTGTCAACTCAATTGCTCTGTTTCTGAAGAGCAGTGATAGTACTTATCATATCTTGCTTTTGCTTGTCTCACCAGATAGCAAACTTTTTGAGTAAGGACCGATTCTTAATGTGTGTCAAAACAGCACCTAGAACACTGAGGTCCCGGCAGATGGCTAAACCAAAACTCCCCAACTTCCTTTCCCTCCACTGTCAGAAAAAACTCCAAAATGTTGCTTGATTATGTGTTATGATTTTTTTTCCAGATGCATTTTTTCCTCCAATATTTTCCAGCATCATTTTATGTGAAAGAAGGCAGCTAATCTTACAGAAAAACAGAGGGAGGGCTTCATGCATCAACCACCAAGCTCTACTCCACCTCTGCTTGCAGCGCAAATCTGGTTGCTCTGTCTATCCAGTGAAGTAAATTCTCAGCAGAGGAGTCACCATCTGTCTTCCAGAAGAATCAATCAGAAAAAGCTTTTTCACTGAAGCAAGTTCAGGATCAATGATTTTGAGTGATTTTAAAAGATGACCCAACCTGAGTCTTCTGCACAAAAGCAGGATGTGTTTTCTAAGCCCAGAACACCAGATATGACAGCACGGAAAGTGATCAAGGTATGCCAGAGTTAGAAGATCCTCCTTCTCTTGCTACTGACCACCACAGCAGAATTACAAAATAACAGCCTGGGGTGCACAACAGGTGAAATGAGATGTTTAAGTGTCCCTTCTGGCTTTATTTCCCACTTTAGATGACAGGAGAAATAAGATAGTTAATGATATTAGGCTAAATATCAGCTTCTAGCTACAAAGATAGAGATTTTTCTATAGGCACTACTGCTCTCCACCACGCAGAAGTGGAATTACAATCACTTGGGCTCATCACAGATTGCTCCTTACAGCAGCTTGATTTAAGGGCTCAGGCATACCTGAGATACTCCACGAAGTACCTATTTGACCAATATTTTCTGAAGAAAACTACATGTCTGTTCTACTCAAATTTTCCTACTAGAGTCTATATTTTTCCTTTCCACTTGTTACTATGCCTTGGACCCTCAGAGATTTTCAAAAGAAAAAGCCCTTGCCTTTGAGCACTATGATTATAATCATCTGACTCACCAAAAAGCTAAAAACCTGAAGTATATAAAAATATGGCCTCTTTTCCAAGTGAGACACTTGACTCCTTTCATCAAATTCACAGCAAAACAGTTACTTGAGTTTTCAATGCCATCATTTCAATTTCCGATTGATCTGGCAAATGTACAGAGACACAGAAAAGGAAGGTCCTCAAAACAATTTCCCTAATTTCCATTCAAATACTAACATTCAAAAAAATACCACAATATATCCACACTAGAAATCAAATTCCTTTGGTACAACATGAAATTCTCATCTAGCACAAACAAAAATCTCTTTCCAAAGATCCCATCAAGACGTAACAGGAATCACAGACAAAAGCCTGAGGCAGGCACACAAATTCTAAGAGCGAAGTAAAATACCTGTTAAAATTTACAGTCTAATATTGCAAGGATTCATAAAAATATATAAAAAGTTACCATGTAATTTTGCCAAGATCATTTTCTGTGAACTTCCACTTTTTCTTCATGCCAGAGTCCCTGCTGTTATTTTTCTAACATATTTTTACTCACATCAGAAATTAATATGGCTCATCAGAGCAGCTTTGGTGTGATGATTCTGTGCTAAGATAATACCCCATGTATAATAATTTACATTAAATCTTTTTGCTAAATACATATTGTTCCCATCAGTGAACAAACAGCCTATCCAAACATCCAGATAATTTGTTTTAACAACATGTTACTGTTCTCGAGTAATGCAACAAAGCAGGCAATCACAGATGAGTGAGCAATATGCCAATAAAATTGAAAGAAATAAATTAGTATCATGGTAACACATGTGTCTTCACAATTAATAAATTCCACTCCATCAGTCTGTGATTTAATTATGCATTATGTATAGGGCTACCATGAATCATTCATGTATCCTGTTAACTAAATAGCTGGATACAAAGCTTATGATGAGAATATTTACATAAATGTTCATGAAGAGAAGAATCCTCAATTAATTTTTGGCTCCTAGGGGGGATTTTTTGAGGAAAAATCAGTCTTCTGGGGTGTTACCTGGGTTTTTGGAGGGGGGGTGTTGGGTGTTTTGTTCTGATTTGGGGATTATTTTTTTTAATAAAAAGGATATACATTTTGGCATGACAACATAACTTTCTGTTTGCTTTGGATGTAATGAAGTGAGTTTTTACTGCAATAGTCCATAGCTAAGGGTACTAAACAATTCCTTAATATGCTCCTTTTCAGGAAATCCAGCTCTGTCCAGTGTCTGCCAATAGAACCCCAAATGAGGTTGCTCAAAGTCCTGCGTCTGCTGTGTCCCTGTGGTCTCCTCATTCTCCTGACACTCTATTGCTCCTTTCTGTCAAAAACCATGTCTAATCAGGACTTCACTCCTGACAAACTGACAGGGCTGCAGATTAAGATGTAATGCTTCCTACAGAGGAGGAAGGCACATAAAACAGATGCAGAACACTATGTAGGCAGTCAGGACTATAGGACTTATATCTAGAGCAGTGGAAAAGAATAACACTCAGTCATTTTCTGCTTGGAGGAATTATTTGGGCCCTTACTTTTAGGCCTGATGAAGGGACTTACCCTTTCAAAGTGTCTGCTTTGAAGATCACTCTAAGAGTATTTTGTTTAACTATAGAGAGTTATAAATGAAACACTGATACAAGGACACATGACTCTTTAGGATTTGCTACTTGTCACTAAGACCAAAGTTACCTGAAATCACAGCAGAATTCAACAGGATCAGGCCTTTTAAGATGCCATTTAAGATTTGCAGGAAACTTGCAAAGGCAAAATAAGAGCAGGAGGTCCCTTTCCATCCATCACTTATGGCATTTTCCTCTAGTCCTATTAGACTAAACTTCAGAAAAATTTTGTGAAAACAAAGATGGTCTTGTTCCTGAAGCTACTTAATATAATTCTTCTACTTCCCTTTAATATCTATTTTATTAATATGGCATGGACAAAGTGTTCTGAGATTTCAGTCATATGATAAAGAGCTGTATATTTCCACATGTCTTTTGAAAGTTTATCCAGATTCATCCTCCATTTCCAGTGAATTTTCCTGACTAGAACAAGAAAATGCTGTGAGTCCATCACTTCTTCACTGACTAACCTAAGGAGATTTGGAGCCCTTTATGTTAAACTCAGCATTAAAATGCCCTATGTGACCATTATATATGTATTTATACAGGAACTAAGGGGAGAAATTGGCTGAAGTTAAATTTGGATTTGTTGACTCATTTGTCCAGAAATACTAAAACGTATTACCAAATACATCCTGCCCTAAGTCACAAAGTAGAAATACAGTCTGCTCCAGCTCTCCACTCAAGCAGTGTTCTCTGAAACATCCTGTCTTAAAAAAGCACTTATACAACACATTGCATCAGGCATAAGCAATCTGCAGCATGTCCTAATACAGAACACTCTGGTGTCTAAGGCTCCAGTACTCCTTGCAATCTAAGTACTGTCCTGCAAGTCTCCAGGGAGGGGGTAGCAGAGAGACCACCTCCTCTCACACCACAAGAGCAGCTTTTCTTTACTGACATACTGGGAAGCTGTCTTCCTGTGCAGCCTCCTAGTCCTGCAGGAGGCAGAGGAACAGAACATCCCTCACTCTTCCACTGCTTGTTTCCCCACTAGGTGCACTGGCAGCAAAAGCTTGGTGGACCTGCCCCAGTTCTAGAGTCAGCTGGTAAAGGGTGGCTCCAAAATACAGCAGGTACTACTGAGGCTACTTTGCAGGGTTTCCTGCATAACATAACAAGATAAACACCTCAGAAAGGGCATACATGTTCACTGGCTCATTGCCAGTTTAAGGGCAGTGGGGATCCCTGTGTGTGTTTAATAAAAGTTGCAGAGCTAGTGTCAGATGACAGTAATAATTTCAACTGGGTAACTGCTGAAAAGAGCCTGGAGGATCAGGAGCAATTTTATACACTGAGAAAGAAGCAATTATTTAGGGAGATGGACTGAAAATGTAACTTATCATCCTGATGCATATTTGGGGATTTCAGGATTATCTAGCTCCTTATTCCAGGAAACCCTAAGGTTAAATCCAGTTTGAGCACTTCAAAGTTTGAGGAATTCAGGCAGCATCTTCTCTTCAACAGCCTGGTCCTTGAAGGAGCAAAGCCTGAGCTCCATTAGAAGGCTCCTGCAGGTATGTCTGGAAACACACAAACCACGAGACTCATAGAAGGGGGAAGTGCTGGACTGATAATAATTGCCAGGGCTCAGTTTGTGTCAACAGTTAAGAACTTGTTTAGCTAACAAGGAAATCCAAAGATAAAGTTAATTCAGAGCCACATAAATTTTGGGGGTATTTTATAATTTTCAATCTACTTCTCTCCACTTGGAGTATTTATGCGGAATAAATAAATCCATGTTCTCAGCAAACTACTACTGCCGTCTTTTGTAAGGCTGGATGGTGGAATCTGTTCCAGAACTATAAGAGGGATCAAATCTGTCTGGGCCTGCAGGAGGCAGCATCTCCCTGCCCAACTGAGATGCTGCGTGTTCAAGCAGTGCATTATAAAAAGAGAGGGAAAACTGCAGCTTAAACAGCTCTAAGGACACGTGGAAATGGAAAAGGCAAAGTTTTCACCTTAAAGAAAGAAACATATGTACACCTAAACCACTAAGACCAATTTCAGCTGCAGAACATGCAACTCCTTTCAACCAGTTTGTGTTGTGCTGTCAAAAAGGCAAAGCACCCAGCTTTTCTTTACAGGATGAAGCAAAAAAACCTTGCTTGGTTCTATAGGCAGTCAATGAAAAATCCTGACAGAGCAGAAGAAACAGATTGAACTGGCAAAGTCAACACCTTTCTCCTCATTACCATTCCCATCAGGGACATTAACTTGACCTTCAGCTCCATGGTCCATACACATAAGGGAGGGGATAAGGGGGGCAGCAGTAAATTTAAGAATATGTTAAGTCCATGCCCTCCTTGTTCTAGTTTTGCTCTTTCTCTCCATCACGACTTTGGATCAACAAACCTTTTCAGTTTGTTTTAATAGTACTGCAATTATCATTTATGATTAATCCTAGCCACACTAGAAAGCTGCAATCAGATTTTTTTGCTGGAGGGCATGTTGTACTTAGTACAGTGTAAAAATTTGTAATGCATGCTGACATGCAATACAAATCTTGGGGGACAGTATCAAAAATATCTGGACTCTTTGAGGCAATGGGGTAGGGTAAAAACAGATCAGGATTTCTGCTTCATCGGGACCCATGAAGCTTTATGTGTCTTTGAACATTGTCACTCTGAGTCCATACACAAGAGGATCAGATTTTCATCCCCATTTTTAAGGTGTTGATGTGTATAGCTTTGGTTATGGTGGATAACACATGAGACAAAAATATTCATATGGTGAAGCCTCGGCATGAGACTCAAGAGCTCATGCTGAAATCTCAAGACTTCATGAGCATGAAGCTCAAGCATGAGGAAACACAACATCTGTATTACAAGGAAGCTGAAAAGGCAGTGAAGGAATCAAAGAGAAAGTTCACAGAGCAACAACTTATCATACACCTAAAAACTTGTTTCCTCTCTATTGAGAAAAAAAAAATTAGTTTGTGCCCAGCAGCTACATGAACTAGGAAAATTTTCTTAAAAGGAAGATATAACAAACACATTCCACAGAAAATGTTTTATGTTACCTACTGTGGGGAATAAAAGTTGTCTGCAACATGCTCATGCTTCGTACTAGATCATTGTACAATTTCAGTCCTGTCCAAATATTTAAATAAAATATTTTAATGCATGGATATTTCTAAACAGCATTGGACAATTTCTCTACTGTGCACTGAAGCACAGGAAATTTTTTTCTAGACCAGCTGAAAGACGCAGTAGATAAATCCTAGAGAAAATGTCTGTAGTTGTACCAGTTCAGAAGCATGGGATCTCCAGCTTTCTGGGATGCCTTGAAGCATAAGAGCAATGTGTCTCAGCTTATTAGAGAAGGGAAAACGGAGGAAGAAGCTTGACAGTTTTCTGGCTAGACTCAGCCTATGTGTATTATGCCAAGTCTGCTCTAGAAAATCACTTTAGTAAAAGGCTTCTTCATGTTTCTGAACTAGTTTGGTTTCATGAAATATTAAAGAACAGCCATCAAAAGGGAACACGTCACTACGAACTTTCCTCTCCCATACAGAAACATCCCACAGTTAAGTGACATGACATTAATGTCACGTTCCTGCCCTGTTACTTTCCGATGGCTGCCTGCTGCCTGAGCCTTTAGAGAAGTCACAGCCTGGTTTTGAGGGTCTGTTGTTTCCTGAACCTTTGTCTAACACAAGAGAAGAGGATGTAGAGTAGGACAGGTTTTCTAGAAAAAGTAAATTGTTTCAGTCGATGTGAGCTATGAAATCTGAGACACGACACTAGTACTGGGACATTTTGAGGGACTAAGGAACACACTGGCAGTTGTTATTTAACTTGCATGAGTTCAAACTAATGTACACTGGCAAAACAATCTTAATTTCTCCTGTACACCATTGCGTTGCTAATACAAAGGGAGGTCTTCCAAAGGAATAAAGGTAGAGGAGTCAACCTGAAAATCGCAGTAAAGTTGCTTACTCTCTCCCCACTCAGAAGAATTACTAAAGTAGACAGCTTCCCTCTTTCTTGGCTCTGTTTAGCAAAGCTTATAAACTATCCACACACAGATAGGCAACTTCTAAATCAAACTATCATCTGAAAAACCTAGCTCAATCTTCCCTCTGGAAACACAGGGAAGAGACCAAGATAATTGAAACCAGATCTAGGAAGATGAGTAGAATCAAGAAGAAGTTGCGCCGGAGCTAGAAACATTATTTTTGTCTGTTATAAAGTAGTTTGTATTCTCTGCCACTATATAAGGCCAGATAAAGGAGGCTCAAGCATTACCCTTCACTTCTGGTGCCTTTTTCATGCAATGATTGAAAAGCAGCCACCTAAGACCAGGAGAGGTTCGCTAATGAATTTAATGACAGGATGCAATGACGATTACACCGAATCTTTTGAAGTAAAGCAAAATGCACTACTAGAAGCAAATTTCCAAGATGCTAATAAATTTGATATTAGAGACTTCTAGTGTATTAATGTGCTGGTTTTGCATACTAAAATCTGGTAAAAATAATTCAAATGTGGTACACAGTATTTGGCATTTAAAATAGACATTTTCCACAGAGCAGAGTCATACAAATTGCATTAACATACATACATAAAGCAGAAGCAAACATCTTCCTCTTATGATGAGAGTTCACCAGCACCCACTACATCTAGAAGTGGTTGTCAGTTTTATAATTAATCTGTGCTGACAGATCCATTAATCGAAGCAGATCACGTTGCCCGAGCAATGTAGGTCACAATGTTTTAACAATACCAATACAAAGCAGTCAATGTTTCAAATTACCTCATGCCACAGCCATTTCTTTTGCATAGAAGGCCTCCACAAAGTAAAATCCTTGCACCTTTCTCCTTTTCATGGCAGTGTCCTATCACAGGGAAAGATCAAGCTAAGGGCAGATGTGGGAAAAGTCATTTACTATGCTGGTAAATGGCAGAGGCAAATGCTTCACTGTCAGTTGCAATTTAATCTTACAAACTGTTTCATTGGAAGTTTTATGTATAGCAATAAGATTTCCCTGCTGCACCAAAAATAAATCTGTCCATCCAATTACCAGCAAATTATCAACTGTTAACTTCATTAGTGAACACTAATTTTTTCCTATCCTACAGGGGAAAAGGAAGATAGAAAAATCCTACCCCTGACTGACTTGTGTGCAGTTACAGCAAAATTGTTTTCAATTCACGACTCTTCATGTGCCCAGAGTGAATTCCCAGCTCACTATTGTGGATTGACTTTGAAAGTAACACAAAATCATGGAAACCTGCAATGGCAAAATAAGCTCTGAAAGGTGTTACACTGTTGAGTCACACATACACAGCTCCTCTTCTGGCTGCACTGATGCAGGTTCCTTATGTCACCTTGCCGAGACTTCTGTTCTGCATCAGACATAGCTGGCCTAAGGACACAGTCCCCTGCAATGCAAGGACATGCTCCAACTCCCAACAGACACTTGAGCTGCTCCCAACACCTAAAAGGTGAAAATTCAGTTGGAACAAGCTGGAAGGTAAAACATTCACCATCAAGGCTACAAGTTCTTAAAGAACATCTAACCCTTATCTGTTCCTTGGGGAAAACAGGTATGATTAACAACAGACTAAGAGACTGAAGCCATCCTTGCATAAGTTTCCACTCATTCCAGGAACTCCATGCTTGTTAAAAGCTGATATTTTGTCATACACAAGAAGTTTTCTGGTCCTATGAAACACAGAGGCATCAGCCTGTATATTCTTGATTGCCACCTACTGGCATTTTACATATTAGAGTAAGGTTTACAAATATGCACAAAATAGAAACTAGGCAGCTTCAGGTAATCTTTGCTGAAGCACACATGGTAAATAATTTTCAAAATCCTAGCTTTTCTTAAGTACTGTGAACAACAAATAAAGTAATGAAGCTTCCCAAAGCCACTACTTCATGACTAATTTAAAATATTAGAAACTCAAAACCTGATTTTAGAAAAAAAATATAAAGATGACCTAATCATGGTTTTTCTTCCCACCAATTTTTTTTCCCATTGGCAGAAAAGTCCTTCGTCCTGCTTCATAGTATTCAAAATTTGAAACTAAAGCTTTAATCTGAGTTAAGCTTACTTAAATGTCTACAGCACAGAGAGATAGAATAAACAGCACCTAAGACTTTCAGTAGCACTTTTCACCAGAAGATCATGAATACCAGGACGAGTCGCCTCCAGCACTGGTCACTGAGAAAAATTTCTATATTTTGCTTTGCAACTTCAAGGAAACCAGAATCCTCAACCCTGCTCACCAGATACAGAACTGGACACAAGAAGTGGAAATGATTTACCTGTGGTTACCCAGCAAACAAGAGACATGACCAGGGCAGAATGCAGGAGATCTCTAACCACTCAACCACAGGACACATTCCCAACCAGAATCCAAACTGCCTTCCCAGCAGAACAACTTCACCAGTGATGGAGTCAGCCTTTTAGGACCTCTGAAAGTAACCATCCTCTGCTAAGACACAACTTGGCATGACTGTCACTACAGTTGGTTTTAAGAAGTCAGTTACAGCTTTTCAGAGTTCCAACCTGCCCTGCCCATTACATTTATTCAGGCAGTTAGTCCCTCCTTTCATTCCACTGCTGCAGTGCTGAATGTCAACATGGCAATAATTAGGAATTATTGAAATATAAAGAATAAAATAAGATTATCCAGGGTTTGCAGGTTTTCCAGTAAAACTGTTTTCTGAACAGGTCTTTTAGCAATGCTAGAGAGACAAAATAAGAGTGTATTAAGACTATACCAGGTTCATAATTATACTATGGCACCAACTAGGAAATAAATTCACAAGGTGCAGAAAACAAAAGTCAAAGTCAAGAAAGTGCAGAAAAGAAAAAATCATTACTTTTCATCTTGTGTATTTTACTTCTTCTAATGAATCAAGACAGTAACAAAGTAAGAAGAAAATTAAATCAGTCTCTATATTAAGCCATTCATCAAAAAAATTCCAACATAGTCGACAAACTCAAGTCCAAAATTAAAAGTCCAAAATTAGTAGGTTCCTTCTCACATTTCTGTTCAACCCTAGCACCCAACTTCAGGTACTTACACACCTTAGTACAAAATAAAGGCTTAAATAGCAACAGGTGATACTCACAGCTCCACACCTTCATAGAAACCACAAGGATTTGCAAGCTTGAAACCTAGATCACACATTAATTCATTTCAAAATAAAGCACAGTCCTTTGTGGAAAAGAACAAAATACTTTGAGATTTGTGCAACTATAAATGTTCCATTCTCCTAGTAGCACCTCAAACTGATATCAGCTTCAGAGTATATGTCAGGGTTTTTTATGTCTAATGCTTAAGTGTTTCCTTGCCTTTTTGTTTTAATCAACTATTTGCTGGTAACCAGTAGCAATACTCGACAAAATTTCTAGGAAGACCAAATCTATATTTTTTAATTTTCTTATTTTTAAGTGAGTTAAGCAAATCAAGAATCAATACTTGAAAAACATTTTTCACACTTGAAATCTAAGAATTCTTTCAGCAGAAGCCTAGACCTGAGACAACAGTTTCCTAACACTGCAAAGACCAAATCCAGAAATACTACACCATTAGACAACCACCTTTACAAGATACCTCAATCAAACTCAAAAAAGTATTTCGTTCTACCAGAGTAAGAAACTGAAAATATTCTCTGGTTTTGTGTTGT
The DNA here is from genome assembly GCF_049639895.1 of Pseudopodoces humilis. Classification (NCBI taxonomy): domain Eukaryota; kingdom Metazoa; phylum Chordata; class Aves; order Passeriformes; family Paridae; genus Pseudopodoces; species Pseudopodoces humilis. The sequence continues at coordinate 14,796,621 of NC_142208.1, forward strand.
TTTTTTACTCTCCAAATCTCTGCTTTCTACCCAAAAGGTTAATTTTTTGAGGAGCAACAAGAACAAACCACAGTTCCATGCCAGCACAGTATTCTTCTTCTTTAATTGGTTAATTAATTTAATAGTTTTTTTGAGTTTTTGTACTCCAAACAACAGTCTGCAACAGAAAGGTGCTTAAAAGAAATAAGCCACATTACAAAATTCTAATTGCTACCCAGGGTATCTGCTGCTGAACGACAACATTCACATTTCCTGCCAGATGCAATACAGGTTTATCTGGACCTTCATCAAGTCACTGGTCTGAAAATAAGCTTATCATAGATAGGATTAAGACACAAGCATTACATTCAGAACCAGAACTTTCTAAAGTTGAGAACAATTTCACCCAGGCTTTGTAATCAGTTCACTTCTACTTCAGAAGAAAGAAAATAAATCATTACTTATTTGCTCCACTTTTATTATTTTCCTGCCAACTTCTCTGTAATCTCATAAGATTCCCTGCATTATGTAACTACCCAAGCCATTCTTCCTTGTCTCTCTTTTCTCAGCAAATCAGATAGAAACTGATGGATCAAACTTCCAAGGGTAAATTTATCTTTGGTATTCAATATTAGCCAACCTCTTCTCAAAGCCTAAAGGCTGGATCATATTCTTATAGCATTCTATCACAAAAAACTAATGACAGTTGATGTTGTGAGAATACTTTTTATTAATTGCTCTCCTAGCAGGAGGAGGAACAGATTTCAATATTACAATCACCCCACACAAGACTTGTTTGAATAAAAATACAGGGAGGTTATATTACACAGGCCTCTGTATTGAACCATGCCCATTCAGGCTAAAATCAGGAGTTAGTAGAGTTGTATGACTTCTATGGAGAGAGAAGCCTGGAATCCTTCTATGTGAGCCACAGAAGACAGTACTGATTTACTGTCGTAACTGCTTTGAAGACCTACTAACAGGAAACCATGAAGCCAGACACAGTCTCCAATAAAGAGTCTGAGAGAGAACAGAATATAACCACTTTAATTAAATATTATGCAAGTAGCTGAATGACACTGCAGTGCACAATTAAGTGTAGATCTCACCTACCTCTTTATTTCATGTTCAGGCAGGGAGCCCTCACTTTACAGAGACAGTCTTGATAATGGCAAAAGACAAAACCAAATAGAGCATAAGGGATGTGCTCCCAGATGACAGTGGGGAAACCAACAGGAAAAATTAAAAGTCCTCAATTTCTTGCAGCTGTTAAGAGATATATGCACTCCAGACTGGAGAATGGCTTTACGACATTTCTCTTGGGGAAAGCCGCCTGAGTTAGAAACTAAAGGTGCTAGAACTGGATAATCTCAACACCACACTGACTTCAGTGAGGTAGGTACAGCTCAACTTAGCACCTGGCTGTGTCAGATAAGGCTTCATGAAAACCAAGCACAGATACACTCCACGTGTACAAGCCCCAGCTGAATTCTGCCAGTGCTACTCAACTACTCTGTGACTACTCTTAGGAGCCTCCTCCCCTACAAATACTTTCCTTTGACTAGGTTACCATTCAGTTATTCTAGGAACACGGATCCTACCCAGCCTTTGATCAAAACTTCACAGGGAAGATGCAGGCAGCTAGACAGGTGTTGTACACAACTGCATTTTATTGTGCATACACAGCACGCACTGATCTATCACCAGCCATCCTGTTACCTGGCCACAGCACAGACAAAGTCAAACCTGTGCTGCTACAGAGGCAAGGGATTTCACATGGGGGCCAGGCTCCAGAGAGCTCTTCTGAGGCACCCATGTATGGTACATATGTTAAACAAACACTCCCACTCAGCCTGGCCTCCAGCCAGCTCTCAAGGTACCCAGACTCTAAATGAGTTCATTAATCAGTTACAGGATTCTCTGTAAGCTGGGAAGCAGAGTACAAGTTTCTCTAGTCCTTCTGCTATGCTATACATAGAGACCCTCAGGAAAAGCCAGGAAAACCTCTCCTGCCATGAAGTCCTTAAATATATCAAGGCAAGACATATAAAAGCTGCTATTCATACTCCTGTTAACAGGAAACAGGAACAAAAGAAAAGTTTTGGTCACACCAGAATCCTTTGGCAGGCTCAGTAGATGATGTCAGGTCTCCTATGTCTTGGAACAGTGCTTCTCTTCCAAGAGAGAAAGTCAAACAATCACCTAAAGCTTGTTAAACTCCAAACTAGACAGCCAACATCATGATCAGAGCAAAACCAAATCTAAACTCAGAAACAAGCAGTTTCCTCCCTGTGCATTACTAGTGAACAAAGCAAGAAGGACTTTTATGCACACATGTATCTGTAGGTGTTGCACACAAGTAGAATGTGTTGGATTCCTTTCTAGTGATTACTTGTAGGGGTTTTTTTTTGCTGGGGGGAAATACTAAAAAACAGTCTAAATTCCAGAAAGACAGCACTCATGCTGTTGGATGCTCATCTGTAAAAGCAAAGGAGAATCTGACAGGCTGGGTTCTTAATCTAAATGATCCACATTGACAACTGACAGTCCTTTCAATGAAGAAGCACCTGAGTACTTAATAACAGAGAATTAACAATCTGACAATAGGTAAGGTACTTGCTCAGGCATTAGTAAGGAAACAGAGTGACACCTTACATGAAAAGCTACCTGAATGCCATTTAAACTTGTCAAATTGCAGAAAAATAGAACTTCAAAGTGATAAAATCAAGGTTATTCATTATGTGAACTAATGTCTAATTTTCTTAAATTGCATCCATTTTACACAGTTAAACTAAGAGAGCTCTTCTTTCTCCTCTTTGCTGGAGCAAACTACCCAGCACTGCCAAGAACTACTATAATGGATTTTCAGATCCTACAGCTAGAAGGCACCAAACCAATCACCCTTTCTGACCTCCTGTAAAACTCAGATCATACCAGTCCCTAAATGAAGTCCCTGGTTTGATTAAAGCATGCTGTCAAGGAAGACTGAAATTGCCAACAGAGAAAAATCCATGACAACCCTTAGTAAAACACTTCAGTGGTTAATTAGCCCCATTCTTTTCCAATACAGCTCTTTCTTCTTGTCTAAACTTGTCCAGCTGCAACTTCCATCCAGCAGTGATCACAGCACTCTTGTCAGCTACACAGAACATTTCTGGTCTTTATATAGGTACTTATAGACTGGTCAAGCCACCTTTAAACCTCTGTGAAATAAGCTAAAGCAGATTGTGCTCTCAGAGCATGTCACTAAAGGACATTTTTTCAGACCTTTTAATCATTCTGACATTGCCTCTGATCCTCCTCCAATTTATCAGCATCTTTCTAGCACTGTTGAAATGAGAGCCAGGCACACTATTACAAAAGCAATTGCACCAGTAACAAAGGAATTACCTCTAGCCTCTCATTGAAAAATCCCTCGTTTTCACATCCAAAGACCTCATTAATCCTTGTGGTAACTTAGGAACTGGTTATTCAGTATGCCTCAAATGCCTCTCAGAGTCAACCCCTTCCCAAAAGGGTCTCCCACTCTGGAACCATGACCTCTTTAGTTCCTAGATGCCAAATTTAGCTTTTAGCCCTACTAGGAAGCTCCACATTTGCTTGCTTATATTTTCCTGTATGGTACTCCTGACTTGGAAAGCTGGTATTACAGAATACCATCTTCCTTGTTGGCACAAGACTTGGGGGGGAGCATAACTGCAGACTTTAATCAGTAATAATCTGGGGTGTTATTCCACATTCATGTAATTAAAAAGCATTAAAAAATCTGGGAACCTAATGCTGCAGAACCTTACTAGAAACACATGCTCAGCAATGATTCCTTATTAACCATAATGTTTAGAGACCTGTCACAGCTGGCCAGTTGGTAATATCATTAGTTTGTGCCATGCTAGCTCTCTATCACTTTTTCCCAAAATGTCCTGTGGTAGCAAGTCAACTGCTTTAGAGCTGTCTAGAGAATTTCCTTTAATCAACTAAATTTATCAAAAGAGATATCAAGTTAGTTTGACAGGATTGCTTTTCCATAAACCCAACTTGACTGACATTAATTATATTACTCTTTTTAACTCTTTGCTACTCAAATCCTTTAATCAGCCATTTCATTATTTTGCCCGGGATAAACATCAAATTGACAGGGCTATAATTACCAGATTTGTCTTGTTTTCCCTTTTTATGCATTGGCACAACATTAGGTTTCTTCCAGGCTTCTGGAACCTCACCAGAAATCTAAGAACAAACATCATCATCATCATCATCAGTATCGCAGACAGACATGCCATCATTTTAAAAACTGCTTATGGTTGCACAGGGTAAATTGGCTCCAGCACCAACATACCTGTCACAGGATGTGCATCATGCATCTCACTGAAGCACAGCTAAGCCAGGAGCAAACACCAAGAAAGGACAAGCTAAAATGCTATATGGCAGGTGCCTCAATCCAGCACACTTTGAAGGCTTCAGATTACCACAATAACATTTCAAGACTCCTTTGAGGGGAAAGCCCTCCTGACGGGAATTGTCTCCTGACCTGTCCATCCACCAGAAGCAGGGAGAAGGCCCCTGAAATGCTGCCCTGCTTTGCATAGTTTCATCAGAGACCACAAATCAGAGTAAGTGTTGAACTGTGCACAAGTGAGCATATTTGGGAGAGAGGTAATGACAACTCATTACCGTGAGAGGAGATGCTTTTTGTTGAAGCCTTCTAGTCATGGGCTCTAATTGAAATCAATGCTGAACTCTCGAAGTCAGGAGATACAGAAGCTTAAAGATGTCAGCAAAATCTAACTCTTAATGAAAAAAAGATTAGACAAGTGGAAACCAGGCTATGAAGGGGCTGGAGGGCCTAGATGGAAGTGATAGTTGATTTAAGAGATGGGGACATGTCAGAGTAAGAAACACTCCAGAAGGGCAATAAGGCAGTAGAGGAGAAAGCAGGTAACATGGAAAGGATGGTGGAGAAGGATATTAAATCAATGGTACCACTACAAAGCCAGATGTAATTGCTTGAAAGCATGTTTCAACAGTCCCCTCTCAGCCTGCTTCAGTCCGCTTTCACAGATTTTGCTCAGTGCTGTCAAGTGCCGTCCCACTGCACAGAGGGGAACAAATATTACAGGCAGCAAGAAAATGAAACAGAGCTTTCAGAATGGAAACCTGGATCTCCTTTTCAGTCACTGCAGTTATGTGACTGCAGCTGCTCTTCTTTCCAGGGCTGTAACACAACCTGTGTTAACACTGGGCAGAGCCAGAACATTTAGCTCTAACAGAAAAGGTAGACAACAAAAGTTTCATTGGTAGATGTGCTGTAGGTCAAGCTTCTTATTTGCCTCCTTATTTGACACAAGCAGCATGATGTTGCATTGTTCTGAAGAGGGGAAGTCACCAGCCCAAGAAACTTCATCATTTCAAAGAACCACTCTCACTCTTAAAAGCAAGCTTAGGCTTTTAAGATAGATCGAAGATGGGGATTGTGCATTTCCAATCTTATCCCACTGAATTGCCCAAATTAATTTTGGTGAAAGAGGCAAAAGGAAGGAACAACATTTCTATCTCAGAAAAAAAGCTGGATGCTGATGGCAGTGATGCACTATGGCAAAAAAACAGAAGAGGGGCATATTTTGAAAGGACGTGGATAACTGTAACCTGACTGCACAAGGCCTTCAACTACAAGGGTGACAACACTGGCAAAGGAGTGCTAGCTATGCCTCGCTCTCACGGCAACAGACACAAGCAAAAAAAAAAAAAAAAAAATCAATTTACTAGGTTTAGTAAAACTTTATTATGCTATGTTCAAACCATATTTGCCTCTATGCAAAGCAATACCAAACCCATTGCAGACCTGGCCAAATTGGCTGGCAACTAAGAAGAGATGGCATAGCTAACAGCAACCAAGCTAAAATGTTGGGACTAAATCAAACTGACAATGTCCCTTTAAGGGAACAAGCATACCCAAATAGGTCTATTTTTAAACCACTTTTGCAGAAGGCTGCCATTTCTGACATTGCTACCAGCAGCCAAGACAGCATCTGCAGCAGCAATTTAATAGCGACAGTGTAGTGGCAGGATGTCCCTCCACCTCCCTCCCCAGCTTCATCTCAGGAAAAGAGCAGTGAAGACATTTTAATTAATTTTGTTCCCCAAAATCTCAAAGCAAAGCAACCAGCATACAGTGCATTCATCAAATGGAATAACAATAGCCATGGCTGTACACACTCCATGCTCTGATCTTTCAGGCAGTCGTGTTATGGTTAGTCAGACCATTTGTGGCTCTAGAATACCAAAGATGGAGAGATGCAGCAATTCATCAGTGTCTGTAAGAAATGGGTGAGATTAAATCCACAGCCAGAGCCACAAGGTAGCAGACTTCAGCTCCTGGTAGATTGGTTTCTAAAGGACCCATCCTCGTCTCCTCCACCCAAACAAAATTTATTCATTTTTCAGAAAGTCTGTTACGCATTAGGGGGAAAAAAAAAATATTTTTATTGTCATGTGAAGAGACAACACTATTCCTTGCAGAGTAACTTAAAAGACATCACAATTTTTATATATCATTAAACCAATTTTATTTATTACTTCTATGGTCATTCCTATACAATATTTGGAAACACAAGTCTAAAGAGAAGATGTAGCACACCTTAGCAAAGGACCCATTTTAAAATACTTAAGATCACATTAGACTTGGAGAATAAAAACCTACAAATCCTATAGTATGAAGTATTTTTCATCTCCCACTAAAGCAACACTATTGAAGAGTCAATTGATCTAGCTGATTCATTCAGAAGTAAAATCCAAGAGATGCTCCATGCATCAGGAAGGCTGTAGTTTTAGATTAATAAATTCTTCAGACATAGCTCTTAAAACTTGCTCATTTTCAGTCTGTATTCTCACAAAACAGGGAAACATGTTAATTAACTGCAGTGCCTCTAAGAGCTGAGTAGTTACACCCAATATTGGCAACATTTTATGTTTCCACACTAGGGAATACAGCATTAGCTTGGGTCAAGCTATCTCTGCAATTCTTCAGATTTCCTTCACGTTGTGGAACGCAATTTAATAGAGGCACAACCTCCCCAACACCTTCTCTTTTCCCATTAACAAATTTCTAACATCCCTGTGGCACCCTCAGCAAGTGCTTATGCAGCCAAGAACTAGCAGAGACATTCAAACTGTTTCAGCTGTCCTTCATACAGTTTTAACCATGCGATCAGCAAACGCTACAGACCACAGCAATTCACAAACTGCAGCTTCATTATCTACTGCAAAACCAGACTGCTACATGGATTGCAACAGTGTAACACAGAGTTCATTAAGTATCCTCTTCTAACCTTAAAAAGCATAATTTCCAGAGCAGAAAGTGCTCCCTTATTCATTAACTTCAAAATGTCACTAATAGTGCCAACTAGACATCAAGCAGCATCCTTTTGAGAATCTGGCACATTCTTCACTCCCAGCTTTCAGATGAGTACAGCATTCGGCTGAATAGCTTTTTCAACAAATGACATGTCACAGCCTTGACACAAAAATACTTGCACCTTGTCAATCATTCACTCACCATCAAGTTCAAATGCTCATCTTCACAGAGATGAATTTGATCTGCACTGCAGTTAATGTTAAATATGGACTCACAGAGGAGAAGATGAGTGCAAGTAAAATACAAAGTAATTGTGGAAAATCAGAGAAAATACCATGTCATTTGTACATTAAATAGGCAACTAGGAACTTCTGTGGCATGTAGACATTCAGGCACATGGAACAACAACAGTGTTAGGTGACAAGGATGGAAATGTAAGCTGATATGGATGGCCTCCAATTTTAAACTGCTGACCTAGACGTCCCAGCCCAAAGGTTAGCTACTGTTTTATCTATCAAGGTTGTTATACTGCAACCATGACTATAATATAACACAGCTAGTCAGGTACTTTATTGCCAGAGAGAAATCCATGTGTCATTTCCAACACCTCAGTTATTTTTTTGATAGATGTATAAAACAAAGCACTATTGTGCACAGCAAGTTGCCTCTACAAGGAATCATTCACCACACAACTCAAACCAATTCAGTCTGAACTAAAAAAAATGCAAAAAATTAAACATAGCCACTTCAGAATTATTCAGGAAAAATAATAGTAATTACTAACTTTTGTATATAATCTCTCCGGATCTTTATCACAAAAATGATTCAAGTATCTTAAAGATGCCTGTGAGGAAAGAGCACAAGCCATCTAAAGACCTAGTCTGGCATTTCAAAAAGGTGCAAAAGAATTAAATTCAAAAGAGCTGGTTCCTTAATACTTGCAGATCACTTCAGAAACAACAATCTAAGACGCCTGCAATGACAAAGTTGTTCCCACTGAATCTAAATGCTAGTGGAATTGATAGCAATGCAATATACAAGCTACAGGAAAGGTCTCAGTATTACACTTTTCCTGCTTTTCAGAGTAATTCTAGACTTGTCTTGGCCTCATTCTCCCCTCCTCCCACAGTGGATTTTGCATTGAATTCTATAGTATTTCACAACTGCATTTTTAATGGAGAACTCAATTGTCTCAGCTTGCAATGCAAGATGCAACCAAAAGTCTGTCTTCTATTACCATCTAGGGCAGTGTTCTTTATCTCTTCCATGACCCATCCTCTCTCCAGGGGGATCTCTTCTGGTAATGGGCCATGGAGTGTCAATGCATGACTGATAAAATCACATCACCCCATTGTGAGATGCTCCACCCAGGGGAGGAGCCAAGAATTCCCACCTGGATGTAACCTGGGACTCAGAACACAGCAGGGAGCCTTTCTCCACTGGAGCCCAGAGGAGAGACTGGACCCATCTACATCACCACTGGACCTTCAGGGGAAGACTACACCCTTCTACAGGATCACTGCTTCAACAGAACCACATCTGTCACCCCAGGAGGACAGCAGCCACCATTTAATCAGACTGCTACCAACACCCTGACCAACAGCATGTCAGGTTGTATTCTGACTCTGCCAGTGGGTTGTTTTTTTGGTTGGTTTTCTTTTTTGTACAACTGCATTGTTATTTTAATTTCCTTAGTACAGAACTGTTATTCCTGTTTCTGTATCTTTGCCTGAGAGCACCTTGGTTTCAAGATTATAATATTTTGAAAGCAGGGAGGGGGGTGTTTTACATTTTTTTTAAGGGAGGTTTCTGCCTTCCTTAGCAGACATCTGTCTTGTTCAAACCAAGACACAAATTTAATAGAGAAGACCATTCTCTAGCATAGCACAAGTCTGATATGATGTTTTCAGCCAGCCTGTTCCCAGAGTTTTCCCAGTCCTCCCAAATCATCCAGAGAAGACACTCTAAACATCTGTACATGCTATCTTCCACATAGATCCTGTTTGGGCCACCTCACATAGCTAGGACACAACTAGTTTTTATCAGGCATGTCTCATTCTAAAGTTAAGGATTGGGATATATTATTACTCTTATTTAACATTCTGTTTATTTCCTTTTACCTCAATACCAAACACCTCAGACAATAACAGATTAAACAAACTTGTCAGTCATCATACATCATCTAAGCTGATATACAACAGTTCTAAGGTTATTGACTCTTATAGATTTTAATATCCCACTGAACAACCCAATACGATTAACTCAATTTAATTCAATGCCACTCATTCATTACTTTGAGCTCTTAACTTCCACATGCTAGGTCAGCTGCATTTCTGTCTCCTTAGTTTTCTCTTCATCCCTGTGTCACAGATCAGGTTACTCTATACAGTATTTGCAGTCAAAGACCTCAGGGAACCAATTCAGAAGCAGCAAGTATCAATAAAGCAGTCCCTCCATTAAAGAAGGCTTCAAACAGCCCCTCTTTGAATGAAGGTGCTGCTGCTTTAATAGGAACCCCTCCAGTGTGGGGGAGTCCCAAGACCATAAGCAATGGATAACTGACAGGATGGACAGCCAGGATACACTGGGATGCTGTCTCCAAGTTCAGTGGCAGCCAATAAAATCACAGAATCATCAAGGTTGGAAAAGACCTCCAGGTCTGAGTCCAACCTTTGACCAAACACCACCATGCCAACTAAACCACAGCACTAAGTGCCACATCCAATCATTTGTTGAACACTTCCAGGGATGGTGACTCCACCACCACTCTGGGAAGTCCATTCCAATGCCACCTTTTCAGTGAAAAAAATTCTTCCTGATATCCAGCCAGAACCTCCCCTGGCACAGCTTTAGGCTATTCCTCATGTCCTGTCACTGGCTGCCTGGGAGAAGAGGCCAACCCTCATCGTGCTGCACCCTCCTTTCCAGTAGTTGTAGAAAGTGATAAGATCATCACTGAGCCTTCTCCAGACCAAACAGCTCCCTCAGCCTTCCTCCTTATATGACTTATTCCCTAGACTCTTAGGGCAGCCTGCTCTTGTGCCTCTCTTGGCATTTCAGTAATTTTTCAAGCTGTTCTGGGAAGGCTGGAGGCACTACACATCCTCTTTTCACAGTGGCCTCTATGCACAGAGCTTCTTCCTGATTTACTGTGCCAGTGCCACACAACCATATTTCCCATTCTAAGCCCTTTTATCTAAGGAGGGATCTCAGATATGAACACTGGCATGAGGGAGAGAAGGAGCATAATAGCAAGTGCTGGAGCTCTTAAAGCAAAGTGTTTTTCTCCTGGTTCTAAATATTTTTATTGTATCTCAGATTTTCATCACATTATCTCAAATGGCAGGAACTGGCCTACCACTCACTTTCATAGCATTGCCATTACTGCAAAGAAGCATTTCTTAATGGTGCCAGGGTTATTGCTCCAACAGGAAAAAAAGGGATTGTGGTAGGGTGCCCATTTACCCACTGCTACCTCATTTCATCAGCCATTTATCAACACATTCTTCATTTGGAGAAATAAAATCAATGGTAAGTGGAGCTCTTTCAGTGCATTTAACTTCCCTGGCATGATACAGGTGGTAACACAGCTGAGATCACTTTTATCTTTCCTCCAGAGCCAGCTTGGCTGCAGACTCGCTGCTTCTCAATTAGAAACTGCAATATTTCTGGCAAGGATTATGTGTGCTTTCTACAGCTCAGATTTGCCACACTGTTGCTTTTTTACTTAAAGAACAATCACTTTCTTCTTACTTGATCATTCACCTTTTACCCAAGTCTGTAAGAAATAAAAAGGCCAGGCTCAAGTTATGTATGAAACATAAATCTGTGGAAAACTTTAAGCAGATACGAAGACTGAGATTTTAGAACATTGATTCTATGTTACAGTGTATAAATCCTGTCACACACTGCAATAAGCATTTCTCTGTTGGCTTTTTGAAAGAGAAGGGTTATAACTGCATTTTGAACAAAGACCAAGGAAGCTTCAGGAGATCACCTGGTCTGTTGCTAAGTCACTTCTGTACCCTGGACATCTTTACTTCGCATTAGGATAACAACAGCTCCCCGACAACAATTGCCTTGAACCGCAAATTTTACCAAGTTTAATTTCTTTAAATATCCATGAGGACAACCATTCCAGTGCTTTTCAGGGAAAAAGAGGTACTGTAGCAGCTTGTTCCACTTTCAGAATTATTTTTCCTTTTCTTGGTTTTATATTTAATATGTAATTTAATAGGTAAAATTAGCTATCCCAGCTCTAGAAAGATTAGAGATCCTAGAATCAAAAGGTTAGTAATGTTTTATTTTTCCACAGCACCATAAGGGAGATCTCTGTTATGGCTTGTAAGAATGGCTGATACAGAATCAAAACCTGAAGAGAACTCATACCAGTACAAACCTTTTCTTTTTGACAGAACAGAGCATTTTATAATGTAAACCAAGGAACAAGACAGACCAGGTGGAAGTTTCTATATTTGGCATAAATTCCCCATGATCACTTTAATGACACCTATTTCTTTGTATGTTTAATATTATAGTAGAATACTTCAGATCTTTATCTGCATCCACACCTCTCTACATCACCTGCAGGATGACAGTATGCCACTTAATTTAAGCTTCTACATATTTCTGTTTGTTAGTATTTGCTTCAGTTGGTCACTCTGCAATTTGTCACTGCTTCACAAATAACGACTCAAAATAACTCCAATGCCTATTTTTCAAGTTTAAAGCCAAATGACCTGTAGTCTCACTCCTGATACTGAGATCAGTAACATGGCTGACAGGCAACACACTGATTCACACATACAAGTGTTTAAAACACTACATACTGGAGACATTTCCCCCCCCCATCTTCAGTCTAGCTCCTCATCCAGTAACCTACAAAACATTCTGTTTTGCACCTTATGAATTCCTACTATGCATGTAGCTCAATAAATCAGCACTTATAAATCAGCCACAACCTCTGCGTTGCATCCATCTTCCCACTCCCAGCCCTGAAATGCTTTGTCAGCAAAGGCTTGAGCTATTGGTTCTGCAGGTGCAGGTAGATCAATATTAAACACATGGCAGTTTAGTCTGCAGTGACTACTTCTAGCTCTGCTCCCCCAGTCATTCGAGAGTGCACGTACCTGGCTGAGACTGCCAGAGCACTCAGCACTGACCAAAGTCCCCAGTAAACTCTTGTTGACACCCAGCATACAGGTTGTCCCATAAACACTGATTATACTGGCCATGGACAAAAATGTTCCTGAAAGTTGAGGAAGTAGGACCACCTAAAAGGAAGGACTGGATGGTTCAAAGTAAGCTGTTATGTTGCAGTTAACAGCTCTTTCACCTGCTGAAACCACAAACCTCAGCTCTCCTGAGAACAAGCACATCCTGCCACATCCATATTATGTAAAATTATCAGCTTAATTTTTTATCTTTTCTACAGAATTAAAATGGATATCCAGAACTCTCACTTTACTACTGTTTGCTGGTATTCAATGCAAAGTGGAATCCAATTTTTCTACATATTTTAGGTTGCACTTTGCCTGACATTCAAGGAAATAAAATCATGGAATTGTAAAAAAGAAACAAAAAATGCACACCAGAGACCAGGCTGAAGCAGCGCAACTTTGCATAAACTGTTTTCATCTCCAAAACCAATCCTGACTCTTAATTCCATCAACATTTGCTCTTACCAAAGATCTAGAATACGGCTTTGCTGTTGAAGTACCACAGCATTACCACATTTTTTGCAGGCTATCATCATAAGCTGATGAAAAGCTAAGGACTGCGATATGATAGGAAAAAAATCCTTTAGTCTACATGGAAGGGATGTAGAAAAACAACATCAAGGAGGCAGCAGTGTTTCAGCCACAGATATTAGAGCTTAGTACATAGTCCCAGAGGAAACACGGCAGGGTGGCAAGTTGATCCAGGGGTGTAAACACAATCAGAAACCATATCTGATGTTTCAGATAGAGGAAGCTGCCAGCATTTAAAAAAAAATCCCACCCCACAGTCACAAAAACAGTGTCATCACACACTACCTGCCCAGCTCAGCTGTGTGGAGAGGCAATAAAAATAATTCATACTGCAAACTTAGCACCTCTGTCAAGGAAGACAGTATGCCTATCATGGAGTGTCATGACATACTACAGACAGACAAAGCCCTTCACAGCTTTCAATTGACAGGTAAATCAAGCACAGGAATAACTTCTTTCCTTCTGGCCTCACCACTGGAATGCAGTCCCCTCCAGAGCAAAACACTGAAGAGATTTAACAGTAAAAGTGTGATTCCATGCTGTAGATAGTACAATGGAAACCACAAAGGTGGGTAGGTGAACTAAGGAAAGTCTATAGCTGGAAAAGAGACAAGTACTGGAGATAATCCTGGTTGCACAGTGATGGGAAGTAATACCACTTGTTAATGGCCACTTAAGTCTGCCTTAGAAACTCACCTGGAAGGAACTCCGCTAGTTAAATAAAAAGAACGAGTTACCCAAGTCACCTAATAAATCATCACCTCATCTTCAATAGCATTCAAGGTTTCTGCATTCAGTGCTCACCTGAGCATCATCAAGATCTTGCTAATCACAACCTGAGTGCAGCTTTCAGAGGGGAGGTACAGGGAGACTCCAGACTGCTACAACAGACTCTTCCATGCTGTCAGTAGGTACCATGAACACTGTCAGACTGGATCCTTGCTGTGGACCACGGTTTAAACCCCAGCAGCAACCCAGCCCCACAGTCATTCACTGACTGTCCCACCAGCAGAATCAGGGAGAAAATCAAAGGGGTAAAAGCTGAAAATAACTTGTCAATTGAGATAAAGACAGTTTAATTGGGAAAGCAAAAGCCACACAAGCAAGCAAAGCAAGGAATGAATTCACTGCTTCCCATGGGCAGGCAGGTGTTCAGCCATCTCCAGGAGAGCAGAGCCCCATCAGTTACTTGGGAAGACAAACACCATCACTCCAAACACGTCCTCACTTCCTCTCCCTAATCCCACAGGTGGGGAAGTGTGCAAGCAGCTGCATGGTACTTTGTTGCTGGCTGGGCTTAAACCACAACACAAGGGCATATTTTTACAGGCCCCAATATGAAATATGCAGGCTATTACATTTACATACAGCCTTCACGTTCCAGCTGCTTTAGGAACAAGACAACAGTCCACAGAGAATGCCTCTCTGCTCTTTCCTCTTGTTCTTTTGCACACCCTTGAGCTGCTTTGCTTTTAGCCAAATGCCAAAGATATCAGGCTTTCATCCTCCATGGCAGCACTCTACCCCACAGGGAAACACATCAAAGCTGTCAGTCCTACACACACATCACCATTTACTAAGAAATTGCCCTGTCCTGTCGCCCACCCACCACTCAACAGATAAGCAACCTCACCACATGTGTCAGTCTTCAGCACGAAATGGAAAAGCCTGCAGCCAAAGCAACAGCTGCCACAGTCAATTTAGCCATTGGTAGAAACAGAAGTGAGGGAGAGAGAAGCCCACTGAAACTCTGTAGTCTCTGCTGTTATTTTTATTACAGAAGACCTTGACCAACACCATTTCAGATAAAATACCTACACACATTAAGACCCTGGATCAGGATAAACTCCCAATACAGGAGACATGCAAGAGAACTAGTATTTCTGTTTCTACAGCCCATTAATATAGTGACTACATGACTAAAGTCACAAAGAGAAAGCTGGGATTTGTGTCTTCTGTGACACTGATCAGCAGCACACTAGGGAATAAGGGGCCGTTCACATGCAAGAACTCCAGCAGCCCAAAAGGAGCCTTTAAGAATGAAATTCAATGGGCAAGTCTCTAAACTGTCAAAATCAAACTCTCATGCTAATGCTTCTAAGCTGCTCCCACATCCAGAAATGGCTTCATTATTTATGTGGAATGGTGCAGTAGAGGTGAAGACCAAACACCAGACCCACAGCACACATTCAGACCAGACAATCCAGCAGGAATTTTCCTTCTCCTGAGCTCATTTCTAATGAGCCTTCAGCAGAAAGCTCTACACAAGATCTCAAGCCCCAGGCTGTAAGCAGTGTTTTGGTGGGATGGTTTTTTCTTTGATCGTTTTCCTCTTGTTGGAGCATAATTTCCACTCATGGATGTCATGGATGATCCAAGGGAGAAACAAAGAAAGAACTAAGGGAAGCTATATATTGTCTACTCCATTAGCACCAAAGACATGCTCCTATATTCCAAGATGTTGCTGAAATTACATGAATTCACAGCCCTCTCTGCCTTGCAGGACACATTTCCCCTGCCCTCCTAGCAGTTCTGCTTGTACTACTGTGGCAAGTAATGGCTCCAACCAGAGGAGGAAGCCATAATGCCAAATGCAGCCCACCTACAGTAAAGAAACAGCTCCTGCCCTAAAAGCAGTCATAATTTAAAACAAGGTGAAATGAGGGGGATGAACCAATTATAGAGGACAAGGCAAAATGATGGAAAAGCTATTATATGAACAGGACTTTTAACTGACTGTCTGTACTCCCCCTCCTGTTTTTTGGAGAGCTTAGCTGCCCACAAAACAACACATCCTAAAGACTAAAACCATGAATTGGAGTTTGAGGCTTTTTTTTGGTCCAGAAAAGGGCAGAAATTTAACAAAGAGCTATCTTAATGCAGGGAAATTCAGCTGTTCCCATGCTCTTTTAAGCAAGTAATTACAAGTGATTGGGTGATTCCCTAGAGGTGTGTTAGGGGAGGCAGGGATTTAAATGCTGCTCTGAATTTTACAACAGGGGAGGGTACTTATCTACCCTGACCTGGCCCTGATTTTTATGACTGGCTTATTCCATTCTCAGATGCCTAAAAAGGATGAGAAAGAATGAGAAAGTGTGGGAGTACCCTTCTTTTATCCCTGCCTGAAGCAAAGAGAATGTTTAATTTATAGCATGCCCACTACACACACCCCTCCACAGCTTGTATCACTCAGAATCCACAGCAGAAGGACATGACATTTCTCCAGATTGCAATATGTCCATTCATTTTCAGATACCAGTACTACTGCTCAGGATAACTACTGCACACCAGGAAATTACTAGGGAAAAACCAAAAAAAAAACCAAAAAAAAACAAACAAAAATGCCATGTGCCAGGAGAAAAGGGGACACGTGTGCCAAGCTCTTTTCCAAGAAGATTATGCTAGAAAACTAAGTAGTGATCTGAAAGGATAACTTCAGATGAGTAGACTCATATGCAGCCCATGTACTTAGCCCGTATGCCAACATAGCACAGCTCTGCTATTCATCCCATCTGATTGTAAAAGGGTGGGAGTTGGAAGCTCTGCACTGCCAAAATGCCAGCCACTAGCCAAAAGGTACATTTGGTTGCTTGTCAGTGCAGCAGATGTGAAATGGGCAGCCTTTCCCTTCTCTGACCTCCTCAAGGACAGCAAAAGCAGCTCCAGAAAAGAACGGAGATCAACAAAACTAAATCATTTTCTTAAAGTTCTGCTTTTTGGCACTATTCCCACATCATGGTTTTTTTCCCACCAGAAATTTGTCAAGAAAAAATAATCCCCTTAATATTTATCTCTTGTATAAGAAAATCCAGGGAGCTGAAGACATTCAGATTAAACAAAAAATGAGAATTATCAATAGCAGCAAGGACTTGTGCTGACAGGATTAAGAGGAATGCTGACCAGCATAGGGGAATACTGAACACATGGGACTGAGACACCACAGAAAGATAAGTCCATAGGAAATCTCTCAATTTTCTCTAATAAAGGCCCTGCTTACTCATTGCCTTTTGAAGGTCTAGAACATTTAATGGGGTATCCCATACCTGGAGGCACTTTTTTAAAAATTTAATTATTGTGTAAATACTGGGGAGAGAAGTTGCTTCACCTTGCTGTGCAGCATGAAAGAAAACTACTGCACCCATAAATACAGAAGGAGAAGGCAGGAGGAAAGGAGTTTCACTTTGTGTCTCCAGTTGAATTAGTTCTGGGGAGACATCAGGTACAAGCAGGCCAGCTAGAAATCTGTATGTAACAATTCTACCCTTGGAAGATATTCCTGTAAATAAAGATACAACAAAAAAAGCAGTCTCGCTGCTTAACACAACAACAAATATTTTCCCAATCCTACTGCACTATAAAACAGTCAAAAGGGGTATTTAAGTGCACCACATAGATTCCATGCAAAACATAGACAGCAGAGATATGAGCAGATGTACAGAGGAGAGGCTTCACAGAGTTACCATTCTGAAGGGAAAGGATGCCTGTTCCTTGGTGTGCTTACCACTTTCTGAGAACTCCACAAAAAAACTGACAAGCCAAAAATACTCAATTTGAGCCTTAAAAAAGCTAAGATTTTTAAATCTGCCAGTTAGGAAGAACTCCTGTATTACATATAATTCTAAGCAAACTGACTGGAAAAATCCATGGGTGATGAGCTTTTTATAAGTTACTCATTTAATTAGCCATTGTATTTTCGAATCGGAAACTGCATTTAAAGCCACTGGAACACTGAAGTTATTAAAAGTAGGGTTTATTTACAGAGCCACTTTTAGCAGCATATTTAGTTACTAAAATATAGATAAATTGTATATGTTATTAATAAGCTTATTAAAACAATTACCCCAAGCACATTTCTTACTTAATGCAGTAATCCATAATCTTCTCAGAGAACCTCTCCTTCCCTGTTCAAGGGAATTTACTGAGCCCAAACTCCTGTTTTTAAATTCAGGCTATAAGTGTCATATTCAAAGATGTTAATTTGAATGACCAATGTTTTAACACATTTTATCAAATCAGAATAATAAGAACTTTAACAACATGCTCCACTTTGTCACAACTCCTCTAAAAAAAAAAAAAAACACCACCAAAAAAAAAGTTCTTTTATCCTGGTAGTGCCAGGAAGCGATGGAATTTCACCTTAGCAAGTCTGCAATACAGTAATAAAGATCAGAAGGAAACACCTCTATAAGTAGAACACACTTCCATCTATAAAAGCACCACCAACACCTCCAGCTGGAAATGCCAGGGGACAAAGGCAAAGCCTAAGAACCAATTGTCTCAATGAAGGTTTCTCAATTACCATACCATTATTGTGCTCTCTCAATTACACATAAATACATTTACACATAAATAAGTGTAAATGACATTTCCCAAGTACTCCTGAAGTGAATTAACAATATTCTCACTATATTTCATTTCCCTTTCCACCCCAGAGAATATTCAAGGTGATAATGTGTCACAGTTACATGCACACATGCAAGACAAGGAGGAACTAGATGTGTTACGCTGATCAAAGATAAGGACAATCCTTTCTCCCTTAACAGCTGAAAATCCAAAGCTTTCCATCTCTTCTGCCACTAGGTTCTCTACTTGCTATCTCTAACACAGAAGTAGGACAACTGAAAAAACATTCCAGTTCCTGAGATTCAGTTTCTCATAACAATATTTCAGTAACTAGTATCTATCCTTTCTTCAAGCTTCCAAAATTCATGAATGCTTCAGTCAGTCGCTCCATGCAATATTAAAACTCTGACACCTGCACTTGATCTAATAATACAGAGTTAGAGAGCAACAGGTATTTACAGAACACAATTCATTTTCAAAAATCATATACAAAAGTCTGGTCAGATGCAGGTGGCTAAAGATATTAAGCTGAACCTCTTAAATTCAGATTTACAGAGCTTCTTAAGAGAAACAGTAGGTGAAGCAAAGACACAAAATCAATAATTTCTTGAATGGTGCCAGAAGTACACTTGCAAATAATATTTAAAAGCCCCATACTAATTTCCCAACTCAACTTATTTGTCACAGTTGCACAGTTTTTCAGATCACCTCAGAGCCAAACTCAAGAGTATCCTTTTGCTGTCCTGCACACAAATTTTCTTGCATTTCCCATAAACAAGTCCAGTGCCCATTCCTCATTTTCAGGCCCTTGTCTGAGTTTGATGTGATGATCAAACACAGTTCACTGCTGTTTGCATAGTGCAGGCTTGAAAGCACCAATAGCCCTTTACCTAAGACAGTATCTTGTGAATAATTAATTTCTGATCATTCTGCATCAGGTCCAAGATTTTTTTTCACCCACCAGCCACTGTGTTACATTAGAATAGACAAGAGGAGAACAAGCTCCACAGTCTAAATGGCTTTCACAGTCTCAAAAGGAAGGGAGGTGATTTGGAGATGAAGGAGGGCAAAGCAACCCCAACCACCAACAGTTCTGTTGAACACAATCACAAATATCTAATGATGAAAGCTAACATTTTGTTTTTAAAAACATCTAGGAGGAGCTGAACAATGATAATGCTGTGTACTGACTTAACAGAAAAATCCCTTTATAATTGCAGAAAGTAGTGAGAGGAAGCAGGATTTTTCACTTCTGTCTTCATACAATAACCATTTGTATCTCTCAGGTTTCGGTTTGTACTGGGGATACTTTGCAATACTTCACTCAGAGACTACTGTCTCTTAGGAATGGACTCTGGAAGGATCATTTTGCTACCTCCTGTGTTCAAGGCTCTAAAAATGCATTACACCAAAGAAATCTGAAGTGAAGGATAACTTGCTGTAGCACTACAGTACCAAACACTGGAAAACAGCAGCTTAGCCAGAGTTTAATGTAGGTTAGTGAAAAGACAGGACAATATATGGCATCAGCCTGCAACACTAGCAAGCATTATTCTTTGCCAGAGACTCAGGAGGACCCAATATGCGTATTGTCAAATATTTTACATGTATTAATGCCTAACAAAAGCTCTTGGCACTGTCCGTGTGAGGCCAAAGCTTCCAAGGCTCCAGGGAAGCCCCAGGTACTCCTGAATTCTCACACTGCATCAGACAGTATGGTGACAAAAACAGTCCTTCAATGCCTGCACACCTCACAGATTTGTAGCCTTCTCCTTCAACTAAGTGAAGGAGAAACCACCTTCTGGTGGAAGATTCCTTCCCTCTGGTGGAAGATTTCCTGTGGCTAGGGGTTGGAACTAGATGATCTTTAAGCTCATTTCCAGCTCAAACCATTCTATGATGACTTCACATTCATGGTCTCAGAAGGTACAGCTTCTTCCATAGCATCTAGATTGCTCCTCTTTTTTCACTGTCTTTACTTCATCAGTTTATTAAGAATACACCTGTTGTCACTTTTCTGCTTTAAGACAGGAAATAGTTTTGGTCCAATATAAAAGAGCCAGGCTTAAATCATGGTGAATATTTGGGTCTTCAAGATTATATCAGCATCAGAAGACCCACTGCTTCCTCTAAGGGTGTGCCAATACAAAATACCATGGAAAAGGTAGAAAACTGGGGAAGAGAAGTCAGCCTCATTTACTAAAATTGTTATGGGACATACAACACTTGGTCCATTATGCCATTTGCCCTTTTTAAGGCTGAGCTGATTGCACAGTAAACACCAAGTCCACATTTCATGCCTTATTTTATGTATACAAAAACTCTGTGAGTGCATAAACATCAAAAAGCTAAACAGTCCATGAAAGAGACTGCAACAAGGCTGGAGGAGCTCCTAAACCCCATTTGGTCACAGAAATTGTCTCTGCCTTGGAATGAGACAAACAACTTTGATTTTCCAAAAGGCATTTCATCAGGAAGGTGTATGGCACACAGTAATTACCCATGTTCTCCAAAGTGTCGAGACAGATGACCAGCTGCATACCTATCCTCCTCCTGGCCTAGCTCCCAAGTACTCTGGCATTTCCCCGTTGCCTACATGAATATGACTGAAGGCAAAGGCAAACTGGCAGCTGGGTAGCATTTCATGTTTTAAGGACCACAGCCTAGGATTCAGTTACAACAGTAACTGTTTACAACATGCTACAAATACCCTGCTAGGAAACATAACAGCTCCAAACTGCTCTGTCCTGTGAAATACGTCAGCAGAGCTTTGCCAGAGTACAGCCACGTTAAATATTCTGCACGTCCTTGAACTCCAAAATCACCAAATCTGACTAACCTCTCACATACACTTCCTGAATAGGAAACTGAAAGTGGCTAAATTAATTTCGAAGTTCCTATTTGGTTTGGGGTTGTTTGTTGTTTTTTTGTTGCTGTTTGCTTGGGGTTTTGTTTGGGTTCGGTTTTGGATTTTTTTTTTTTTTTCCAAATAAAAATGGTGTTTATTGTTCTGCAACATTTTCTTCTGTCCTTATAAAACAGGACATGTGAAAATCCAGAGGCAAATAAAAGCAGCTTCTATTTAGTGATATGATATGACCAGAACTTCCATATACCTTCTCCAAGTTACCTGTTACTTCTGAAGCCTCATTCAGAAAATCACTTGCCTCTTTCTAAGAAAAGAGCACTTACAATAATAAGGAGCTGCTGCCCTTGTTACAGCTTTAATTTAATCTAATTGCCCGATTACAACTGCTCCCATTTTCACAAGAGACTGTATTATTTGAAGTATTCCTCTACCTAGAGGAGTCATCATTGATATCAAGCAGGTACAGTGTAATTTATTTCAGATAAAGATGAAGAGAGAAACAAAGTAAAGCTCTCAGGAAAGAGCAGAGCACAACTGTGGCAAAATGTAGCAACTTCAAGAACAAAATGGCACCAGAAACCATCTTTAAAACAGACACGAAGGTATAGGGGGAGAGGGAGAAAAAAAAAAAAAAAAGTATTAAAAGACTAGCAGTTCTACATCTGTATTTGGAATAAGGGACTACCCACAAAAGGAATGCAAGGTGAAAAGGACTATAGGGAACATGAGGTGCAAAGAAAAATCTGTGAAGTAAATTTCTCCTTGATATTTCTTCAAAGAGCATGGCAAATTCAGGAACAGATTCCATAGCAATTGTGCAATGCAACCCAAAAGAGCTAACTGTTGTCCAGGGATATTTATGATGCTTTATACAGGGAGGCTATTATCCCCTGGAATGGACTACAGAAGAATCATTTTGCTACTTCACAGGTCCAAAGCTCTAAAAATCTGTGTTACACTTAGGAGAGTAAAAGTGAAGTATGCAGAAGTGATCAAAAGAGAACAGGCTGGGTTTATAGCCTGCAGGGGAAACAACTGATCATATATTCTTCCTATGACAAACAACTGAGAAAGTAATTGAGAGCCTAGCAGAAACCAATGTTGTTACCTCAGCATTATTGATTTTCGGCAGACATCTTAATCTAACACATGACAAAACTTTGGTCATTCCTGTAAGATATAGCTTTCAAGGAAAAATGATATTTATAAAGGTAGTTTATGGTTCAGTTAGAGATTCTTATGAAGTCAAGCTCAGGCTATAAAGGAATGGAAAGAAAAAGACTTCTTAAAAACAAAATGGATAGAAAGTTCGATTAAAAAGTGAAAATATGATTCAAGTATACTAAAGCAGAAGGATCTTCTGATCTTCAAAACACTAAAATAAGGTAGTAAAAACATAACTTTAAAATACTGTACTAAGAAAGCCTTATTCTTATCAAAGGGATGAGTGGCACTGAAGACTCACAGCACCTGTTAGGCATTCTTTAAAAAATTACTTACAAAATTTACCAGAAATGTTCCCACTATTTATAGTAAAAGAAACTGGAGTTATTTACATATGTATATACAAAAAATAAATCCATAAATGGATAAGAAGATAAAAGTCCATATAGTCTTTCTTTAACATTCAAACCCAAAGAAATACAACAGTAAAGAAACAAAAATTATTAACACTAAAGAGAAAAACCTCATAAAATTACAGCAAACATCTTATATGCTGAGAGAAAAAAAGTGGGTTCACCTCACAGCAATTACAAAGACTGCATCTTGAATAAAAATAAAAAAAATAAAAAAAAAAAATTAAAAAGCAAGAAAATAAAGGGAGCATTGCACACAACAAAAAAATTCCTTCCTAACTTCCCTCTGTTTTCTCCTACAAGCAGCCTGCCCTTTACAATCTCAGACTCCATTCTCTGTATATCTCACTCTCCTCTTTCCTGGGGATATCTGAGCTATTTCCCCCACTATGGTTTTCAGCCTGCATGCACCACTCATGGAGTTTCAGGTGATGGCACTAATTGGGCTCTCTCTTCAGCAGATGTTTTCTACCTGCTAAAGTCAGTACTGCCTTCTTCCCAGCCGCATCATATTATCAAACCACAGCTGATTAACACAGATGGCCCCTTCTCTGTTTCTTCCAACTGGCACGTAGTCTACTGAGAATTCTTGATTTTTAAGTCCCAAAGATAACAGCAAAGAACAGTTTTTACATGCTTGTGATAAATTCTTACTCGTGAAACAAAATCTGACCTAGAGCTCTCTAGAAGTCAGGCCTAGTGAGATGACCATTCATCATTCTTTAATATACTTGGGGTAGGCTATCTAATAACAACCCAGTCCTGCAGCTCTCCTGCCATCATGCTGCTGTTGGTTTTTTTGTGCACTCGCAGACAAATGCCCTTAAGGGAAGGGAAAGAGAACTTGCTTCCAAAAGTACTCTTTATTTTTGGTATCCATTCACAAGGCTGGTATGAAACAAATCCAGCCTGCCAGGCTTTGACAGATTTTTTTCACATGTCAAAAAAGGAGGGCAAGCAGTATAGGCATGGGAGAGCCTGATTAATGAGGTATCACAGGTATGGCTGATTTGTTCACTGCTTTTTAATTTTATTATGTGTATCAGAGTTATAAGGAGCAATATTTCTCACATGTTGTTAATGCAATATATACAGTTTAAGGCTTAAGTGGAGCAGCATCTTGGGACTTACAGCAGGCTTTTCAAGTGAAGCAGAATGCTCCATTCAAGTTGTATCTATTTCAATCACATGGGGACCATTTGTAGAAGCAAATTAATGCTAAGTTTTATTCCTCAGTAGTAAACACTCTTTGTACCACCCATGCATTTGTTCCAAGTGTGAGGCTGGACTGTGACCTGGAAGGAAATCATTCAGAAAAGTCTGACACCTGTGTTGAGGAATTCAATGTGCCTCTGATCCATATACTTCAACTGCAAACTCTCTTTGTCAGGGGAATTGCTTCTATCATTGGACCTGTCAAGCTGAGCCACTGAGCAAGCCATTTCAGTGGGTCTCCCCCAGTCAAGCTCAATTTGAGTTTTACAGTCCTTGATACTTGTGGGATATTGTCATAGAAGCCATTAAAGTACTTTGCACTGGGAATTATGCTGCTTGGCAGGGGCTATCTCTCCTCACGATACCTGTATGTCCAAAGCTGAAGCTAGTCCTGTAATGAGATTGCAAAAAGTAGTCATATATATTCAAAATGTTGGCCTGTAAGCCAGTAAGGCCTGAAAATATTTACCAATATGTCAAAATGCTTCTAGCTGAAAACCGTTTCTAAACCATTCGCTGTTTGCAAGTTTAATGGCTTAAGGCTTATGGGCTCATGAATCACCAGCTTTCTTAGCAGCAGCATTTGAAATGTTGATATCTTAGCCTTGAAATAGATGTGAAGGTACCACAGCCTTTACAAGCTGTTATCGAAAGACATACTTTAAAAGCTCCCACAAAAGACTGAATGCAATGGAAGTAGCTGAGCAGGATGAAAGTAACCGAACCAACTTAGTTAAAGTCATTGTTCATGTCTGTGTTCCATTTCAGTGATTACCCTCCAGCTGGACAATGAATCATATTAAAGGAAGCTTTGTTATAGCTCGACTTATAAAAAATCCAGATGACTTCAGAAGCAGTGATGAGTATTTGGGAAACTATTAGTCTTATTTCAAATTACTGAATTCAACTAAAAAAAAAATGGAGAGCAATTCCATTTATCACAAATTTTAAAAGAAGAAGAAAAAAACAAAGGTACCATTCTTAAAATTCTAAGATTTTCAGCTGAGAAGATGAATGAACATTTATGGGAAAAAACCTGCTATAACAGGTATGTGTGGAATGAGTATCTCTAAGGTCAAGGAGCTTATGCTGGTAAATGGTATACCCTGCCTTACAGAACTGAAAAATGAAATGTTAAGTATAATACTAGAAAGATAACAGGGATGGGACAGACAAATACACAGCAAAACCAATTAGAAGAAATAAAAGATCTCAATTGTGAATAAAATAATAATTTCACATACAGTCCTCTAAAATACACCATCAAGTGATTTATTTAGGTCTTGCAAGGAGATATACACTGCAGAGTGTAAAATTATAAAATATACATATTTTTCATCTACAACACCCAAGACAGATGAATGAACACATAAATATGGTAAATAAGTTCTGTTTCAATTTTAAACAAAGATATTACAAAAACCTATTACAATAGAATAAATAAATAAATAAAATTCAATGCTTATGGGTTTGCTTATTTGTGAATATCTTAAAAGATAAGGAATTAATGGTCTGATGTCTTTTCTGAGTATCTGGCCCAAGCTACACATGCATTCATCCAGAATGTTAGTGCAGACAACTTGAAAATATGTCTCTTCCCTCCTATCTTCTTGAACCAGATTAAAATCCCAATCTGTATCAAACATTTCTCTGAGGATGGCTAAGATCAGGTCAGTCTCAGCTCTACAAACTTTTTCCTCCATCATTATAGATAAAAATTACTATTTTGCCTATCACTCAACCTATAATTCTTCATTATCAACCCTCATATCACTCCATACTCTCACATTCAGCTATGCAAAAACAAGCAGAAATATTTTGACATATTTTCAAGATTGTATGTTCATCTTCACAATTAAAAGGTTTGTCTAAGGTCTCATTACCTTGCTTCCTATGCCTTCTTTCCCCAGCACTCCTCTCATTCAAGTCCCATTCACCCAGAATTTCAACCCAATCAGCATTTTCAGCATGAATGAATGGAATGCATGAATGCATTCTTCTTTGGTTTCTCCTTTTATTTGGGCTTTTACTCAATCCACACTCATACTTGAGGTAAACTTTTAAACAGCTCCAAACTTAATTTTCCTTCTTCCTGATCACTCCTTAAAACTTTGTTCTGAGAAATTTCTCCTAAGAAATTTGAGTTAGGCTACTGCCAAGCACACTGCCCAACACAATCCAATTCCCTACACTTCCTGCCCATGACCATGGTTTTACATTTCATTGCAAGCTTTTGAGGGCAAAGACAGCTGTCTTCTCTTTTAGCTGTACACAAGCATTAAACATTTTTCCACTTCAGTTTAGCTTACTAAACTAAACACATATAGCATTTACACTTCCTTTTCAATATTTTGACTTGTTTTAGAGGACTGTGACTGCTATCCTCATTGTAAACAGAGGAGAACAATGTGCAGATAACTAAGATTTTAAGTAAGCAATATTTAAATTATGCTTGAAGGTACACCAGCAACACTGCAGCCTGAATGAAGCAGACACAACATGCAACTCCCACTGAATGCTTTCCAATGTCATAGGCCAATATAGCTTCAACAAATGTGTAGGGCAACAACACACATAGGGCTTATTTCCAGTGATTTGTGCTGCTCAAACATGCCTGTACACACTTCCTTTGAGGTATTTGTGACACACAGTGATTTTCCACCACAGAGTGAGTATGATTTTAGAAAGAGTCATCTATACCCACTCTAGTCCACCTATATACCCAGGCTGTTCATGCTGGACAGAGGCTGAAACACCTACATATTTTACTTCTCTTTAGTGCAGCAGTAAGACAATGAAGATGCTCATATACTACTCTTTACCACCACATTGGAGCAGGCCACAAAATATCACAAATCACCTGGAAGGAACAGCCTACCAGAACAGGCTGAGTTCAGGTAGTTGGCACATGGAAGAGTAAAGAGGGAAATAAAAACAACAACAGAAAAAAATGTAAATTATGAGGATAGTGAAAGAAAAAACTTTCTATACTCAAGGCAAGTCATTTAGCATTTTACAGTGGTGTCTCAGTTACTAGGCACAACTGATCCATGTAAAATTAGTTGCAAATGAAAGGCAGAAAGTCAGAAGTGAGATGACAGCCTTATCAGGAGGCTCTCTGCCAGTCCCATTTCTACAACAGGTCTGCACAGATGACACTGAGGTAGATGGTGTGCAACATTCTCACACAGAAAAACACTCCTGGAAGGAAAGTTCCAGGAGAAGAACAGACTACTGCATATATCAATTACCCAGTGTCTGTAAAACCTTGAATAGATTATCAATATGAAAAAAGTGACCCTGAGGTCAGCCACTATTCTGTCTGTCCTACTCCATATGTTTTACAAATGTGATCATGTTCTGGCTCCAGCCTGAATATGCTGCCAAAACCCTCCTAACCTTCCAAGAACGCAGTTCCAGAGAGATGGCACTTTCAGGCATAGCAAATATGCCTGACTACAGCACTGGAAGCAATCCTGATTTCCCATGGAATCTGTGTAATGGGACTGACCTTACAGATTTAGGGAGCAGTGGGGTTTGTATCCAAGCCCATATTACACTCAGTTTTTAATCTCTAGGTAGCTTTCATCTTACTTACACAAGCAGTAGGCAGAAATCTACCAAAATGCTTAAATTCTCAGGTAGCCATAGCACACTGCAAGCTCTTGTCTGATAAATCTGTTAATCAAAGTTTTCTGTTCAGTATATATCACAGAGTTAAGTAAACTGAAAATGGAATTGTTCAAAGAAAAGCTGATGGCTCCATTCTATCCAGCTGGAAGATTTTTAACTCTTTTGACCCCACTGTGAAAGTGGGGGTTTAGATATCTGAAGACCAGCTTCCTTATCTATAGGAAACAACATACTGTCCAGTACAGTGATACAGTAAAACACTCAACACTGCCATCAAAGTTAAGCTATTACTGATTAACAGCTTGGGGGTGAGAGGAATTTCAGAAACGCATTTAAGTGTGTTAGCAATTCAGTTCACCAGTTCTCTTGGATCTTTCAGAAACTTGACGCTTCTAGAGATGTCCAAATGGGGCATCGAGTCGAGTCGAGAGGTCAACATAACACTGGAAGCTTGCACGCTTCCTGTGTTTCACTGAACTGAGTAAGCCACAGATCGTCTCCCTTGTAGTTGTAGAGAAGATTCACTAGATGGAGCCGCACCGTCACAAATCTGATTTATGGCCGCTGCAAGAGTTGCTGCCTCCTGCCGCTGTTTGACCTAAAACTGACTCGCTGCAGCACATGCTGATAACTCATCTTCTCAAAGACTGGGATGAAATGCTGTCATTTACAAACGTAAAATGTACACAGAGAAAGTGACAAGATACTGAATGAAAAAAAGCCACCATGAAAGCAACAACACTTACAGCTTTCAAAATCAAATAAATTTTAGAAGTGAACTCAAAGTTTTTTTGTCTGCCAAGACAGATCATACGTCTTTGTTCTGCAAATCAGAAATCACAGCAGACTCCCTTTAGTGAGTGGCATGATCAGTTGCTGCAAAAGAAATACAAGAGCTCTGGGGGCAAGTCTTTGTAAATAAACTCTAATACACTAAAAATGCAGTGATAGGCAAACACATTTCCCATAAATACCCTGGCGATATACTTAATCCCACACTTAAGATGTACTTAAAAAAGAATCTTTTTCTTCTAACTGCACTGACATTTGTGTCATTTTGTATAGGGAAATAGTTTAAATGTTTTCATCCAAATCTACCAACACACAATTCATCTGGCTTTCTGGAGATACACTATGTGCCAAAAGGGAATTTTTACCTGCTTTCATCCTACATCTGTGGAGGCCAAGTTGCAACCCAATCCATTCCTATGTATTTCTGCTCTGTGTGCAATGGCACTAATTTCATCTCCCATGGAATGTTAAAATTATAGATCTCCATATTTTGCTTGTGTTTTCCAAAGCCCAGATCTTACCAATACCTCACAAAATGAAAACCAAATCCCCAGCACACCTCTGAAAGGCACAGAAGCACAAAACAGTCGGGTTTAGGCTGACATTAAAAAACTTACACAATCACTGTTGATTTATAAACCAACTCCCTCCAGCAACAGATCCAGCCAGAAAGGAGATCCCTCAACAACGCTGTTAAGCTGTGGGCAAGGGTACTGCTCCACCTCACCTGGAAGGTACTGCAGAAGGGGGCTGAAACAGCATTAGAGGAAACCAGACCTCACTCCCCTTCTCTTGGAGAACTTTCCTTGACCCCTTTCATCTAGAAACTCACACAAATTTCAAAAATGGTACATGCTTTTTGACCAGTAATTGCTCACACCTCAGCTGCAAAAAAGCGTGTTCTAGGGGAAGGAGAGAGCTCACTTCCTGGGCTGGCTGGAGTACCAAGCCTCTTACGAGCGTAGCTCTGTGGAAAGCTCCTCCATCAGAGCCCATTACGAGCTCACACGACACTTGGGTGTGTTTTAAAACGAAGACTGCCGTAAAGGTGTACCAGAACCAGCCTCTGAGGAGGTGTTTGCACAAATCGCAGGTGCTTTGTCACACCACAACCGAGTATGTCACCGAGAGGAAGGTGACATACCTCCTCCCGCAGGTGACCCAGCATCGGGCACGCCGGTGCGCGGGGACCGTCAGAGTCACCGAGACGAGCCCTGCGGCCGCGGGGCCACCACCCAGGGCCAGCGCGGCCCCTCCCTCCCGGGGCGGGCGGAGAGACCCGACCCGCCCCGCCCCGGGTGTAACCGGGCCGCACCGCTGCCTCTTGCCGCTCGCTCTCTCCCCACGCCAAAATGCCGCTTATCAGCGTCCCCAAAGAAGTGGCCGTCGGGACGGCGATGCTGGGGGTCGCCTTTGCCACGGGTGTGCTCGCAGGTAAGCGGCGCCTCCCAAGCCCTGCTATATTCACAGAGACGTGAAGGCTGCGCCTTCCCGGTGTCCCCACCGGGGACGGGAAGCGCCCGGGCAGGTCCCTCCCAGGGCGGGCAGGAGTCCTCGCCGCGGTGCAGCCCGGCGGCTGTCCCGGGAGCAGACCCCTTGTGATTTATTTTGCTGAGCTGCGGCAGTAAATACACCGATGTTCTTGGAGCCCAAGCCGCTCCCTGTAATCCAGCTGCCGCAGTGTGGGGCCAGGCCAAGGTCCGAGCGAAGGCGAGGACATCTCCCCGCCCGGTCCCCTGCCTGCGTTTGTTTGCTCAGGCCGGGGTGCGGTCCTTGCGCTCAGCATTGTTTTCTGGTAGCAGTTTCGCTTTCACTGCCCCGGGGCAGCGGAAGAACGAGCCCACGGTCCAGGAGGGGAAGTGGACTGGTGTTGGGTTTGTAACGCGGGAACTTGGTTACTTACACTTTGGCTTAAGGCAAGTTGTTGAAATAATCTACATCTCGCCGTGATCGTCTGTAAAATAGAACCATTAACAGAAGATAAACCCCTCGAAATAAAAGTGTTCTGTAGATGTGGAAATGAGTTTGTTGTGGTCTCTTCAAAATAGTTGGTCCATCTGGTAAAAGAAACGTTGGACAGGAAAGCTGCAGTCAGTACTGTATTTGAGTAGACATGTACAAATCCTTAAACTTTCAGCACCTACTTTGTCTGCATGCTGGTTTCATGCTAAACAAGCCATTGAGCAATACTACATTTTCCCTGGCTGGAAGGCAGGACAGTGTCATGAGGAGAGCACAGGGTTTGAGAAGACACATCAGCTGATGGGCCTAAAACCTGGCAGGCTCTATTCATCTGCCAAATAAGGACTGAGAAAACTGTGTGCCTCGTTCATGTTTCTCTCTTTGAATTTTAAGTTTTGATGGGGTTACTGCTCCTGTAAAATTATGGCAGTTTATAACCACCACATTGGCCCCTGAACAACACAGTGCTGAAGCCTTTCTGTTTCAGCCTTTAGAGGTCTGGGCTGGACATCTTAGAGGCTAAAAAGGAGAAATAAATAAATTATAGTCCACCTGGTTGTCCAGCTATGTTGTGTTTTCCATTTTCATGGCTCTTTTAGAGTGAAGAACTTCTTAACCTTTAGTAATGCTTCAATGCTTACTTTATTTAGAATGGCAATACCTGAAAAGTATAAAAGTTATTATTATTACTTACTTTTTTGTAGGTAAAAGATACCCTTCTTTCATTTTTGGGACCCCGAGTGGTATGATTAGGAAAAACAGTCCTCTCCAGCAATACATACTGGATCACTCATTGCGGGAACATCCAATTCTAAAGAAGCTGCGTCTGGTCAGTATCGCCCACACCTCATCCTGACCTGCTGGGATCCTGGTCATATTTCCATCCTCCGTCATATTTGCATACCCCCTAGAGGTTTTTTTTTAACTGGTGATACCCAGACCATTCAATGTTCAGGGCTACCTATCTACACGACTATTTAATAGTATTGCCATACATTTTAGACATGTTTTTCTATCCTTGGCTCCCAAGGCCATGTGTTAGGGTTGCACTTGGTTTGGATTTGAACAGACGACTTCTGTTCACTTTGGTTGGCATATAAGGAACCTGTAGCTCAGAGACGTGATGTCCTCCATCAGGCTCCAGTGTCAGAGATGAGACCAGACATCCTGACGCAGGTTTGAGGTGAGACAAACTGTTCTTACATAAAAGAAATTAAATGTTAACTGCTGGAACAGGTTGCTTGGAATGATCCCTAGTAGAAGAAGGGAAATAGGAGGACATACTTTCCTGTCAGCTGTCATGGCACAGCCCTGCTTTTCTCGTTGCCCATTCTTCAGTGCCAAGAGCCTTTCCACCCTGGGATGGGTAGGATGGGCACAGCTTCTCCAAGGTTTGCACTGTGTAGCCAGGACTACATGGTCTGAACTTTGGCAGACATGAACCTAGCAGTTCATGAAAGCATTTTACACATCTTGAAGGAAGTGCATCTATTTGTGTAAATTCACAGAAATAAAGGACTTTCATAGTCAAAGTTCCTCTGTGATTCTTTGTTAGTTACAAATATTGCTCAGTTTGCCACAGCCATGGTAACTTTGGAGCATATTACTGCTTTCAATATCCACTGCTTGTGACACACATAACATCTTCCTTATAGTTAAATTCAAAACAATTTCTGGCTCATAGATGGAACACAAAGCCATCTAAAATGAGGAGACAGGGGTATCTGCTTATCCTGGAGTTTCAGTAGGATTTTTTTCTTTAGGATATTGGTTTGGTAGATTTGGTTTTTGTTTGATGCAATGTGTTATATTTTTTCCCTTTTCTAGCTCACTGCTGATCATCCCTGGGGCAGAATGATGGTGTCCTGTGAGCAGGCTCAGCTTATGGCAAATTTGGTCAAACTCATTAAAGCCAAGAAAGTTATTGAAATAGGTAAGAGTGTCACTTTGTAGTAAAAAACTCTTGCCTATCATTCTCCAAATATAGCTGCATTTAACGTGAAATATCCAAATACAGGAAGGCACCGCATATGTCAGCAAACAGGTGGGCAAACTACAGCATGAAAAGGAGTGTCTGATTTGCACTTGGTTGCCTCTTTGTCTAACTGTGCATTCAGTGGTTCTGGCATCAGCATGGATGGTTCATCAATTCTGAAGCAATCTGAAAAACTGAGCTAAAGAGATCTCTTGAGTCTCCAGCAGTTGCAGGACAGGGTGTATTCTGTCCTTCCTGTATCAATTTCTTGCTAGAAGAAGATATTTTTCTGC
Source organism: Pseudopodoces humilis (assembly GCF_049639895.1). Lineage (NCBI taxonomy): Eukaryota > Metazoa > Chordata > Aves > Passeriformes > Paridae > Pseudopodoces > Pseudopodoces humilis. Next base: position 14,829,360 of record NC_142208.1, read on the forward strand.
ACAGGCCCTGTATCAAATCCACTTTGCTTGATGCACCTATATTAGCAGGATGTCCTAAAAGACAGACTGATGCTGAGCAGCCAGGTATGGGTTCCCACCATCTTTATTCTTGGCCTGGCTGTTACAATTCCCTGGTATTTTGCTGCTCACTTGGGTTACACATGAAAGACCAGACTCTGCCTTGTCTGTCCATGAGCCTTTTGGAAAAAGCTAACATTGAAGTTTGCTAAAAGATTGATTTTAAAAAAAGAAAAAATACATTAAAATGGAAGGAAAAATGAAAAATCTTTATTGTCTCTTAACAAATTGCCATTCTTGATTCCTTTGGGGATTTTATTCCTGAAGAGAGCCCTGTAGTCCTTTTTTCACGATGCAGTAAGTGTTAATGTCTCTTGTGATTTTCCTAGGTGTTTTCACAGGTTATAATGCCTTGAATATGGCACTTGTCCTGCCAGATAATGGCCGAGTTATTGCCTGTGATATAAATGAGGACTATGCCAAAATTGGAAGGCCACTGTGGAAGGAGGTAAGCAGCATCTCCTATACACAATGGGGGCAGCTGCCCTTACATGTGAAGAGATTTAGGTATTTTAGACTTGCACATTCACATAGAAGTATTCTTACCATTAAAGAAGGCTGATAGAGTTCAGTTTGGGAAGAAAAAAGTGGTGTTTGGAACCTAGAAATAACAGAAAAACTGTCTGAACCCCAGTCACTCCCTGGGTACAGCCACTACTACTAACAGGTTATTTCTTGACCACTTTTATCAACACTCTCTTCTTTTCCATCTTAGGCAGGAGTAGAGCATAAAATTGACCTGCGGATTAAGCCAGCAATTCAAACACTTGGTAAGTAACCTGAAATAACCAATTGCTTCTCCTTCCCTAGACATAGAAGAAGGATACAACAGTGATGAAATTTAAGACCAAATATGGTTGTGAATGTGATTTTGCTAACAGGGAGGCAGCTTCTCTTATATTAATTAAAAAGTAAATATCTTAAGGCACTCACAGTTCTCCTACCTACTAGCAGAGAGAGAGAAAATGCTTGTCCCATGTAGTGGGCAGTACTGCTCACTCACCTGTCCTGTCCATCACTTTAATCTATCAAGTACTATTGCTTCTGGGAAAGATGATTAAAACAGATTAGTTAGACAAAGCCAAATTTCTCCTATCCGTTGTCCATTCTAAGCAAGTATTCCTTTGTTAAGAGAGAAAGGGTTCCCTGAAAGGGCTGAGGTGCAGAAAAAATTCAGAAGCCAATATATAATTTAGGCTGAATCATGTTCAGAGAAGTTCAATTTCAGGATGTGCCAAAAGTGTGCAAGGCCATTAGTGAGGCAATGACTTGTCTCATTCAAGGAAAATGTGGAGCAGAAATGCTAAAGTGTAAGTGTTCTGAAAATGCAAGAAATTTTCTGGGATTGTTGGATGCAGGAGGTTTCCAGCAGAGGTGTTTGATGGATCCACAGATCCATTGATAACCTTGTATTACTTTCAAATCCATCCTTTCTGAAGAGACAGGTATAAGCAGTTTGCTGATATACACACTCCTTGAAGGCTGTCTAACTGCTTTGTCCAGGCATTGCTTTAGACAAAAATATCTTCTGCTGACAGAGGCTAAGGGCCAGTTACAGGAGTGGCAGAGGACCTTAGGAGACAGCAATTACCTTCTCTTCAACTGGCAATTTGGAATTCTCAGTCAGGAAGCCTGTCTAGGAGAACTTAAAACTGAATTCTACTTGTCTTGGCCCAGAGAGGGACTACTTACAGAAATTTCTTGCTATAAATATCTCTGACAGGGTTTGTTCATGACCTGTGTCATGGCACTTGATCTGCAAGGAGAGATTAGCATTTAGAATCTGTTCATAAAGTGAGAAAAATTCTAATCCACTCAAGAAAACAGTTCTCAGCTCAAAAAAAGCTGAAGGTGTAGAGTATGTCCAGTTTCAAAGTGCTTGACTTGTTTTTACTGTACCTTTCAGCAGTCCCAGCTATATCCTTCAGGTTTGGAGCTACTCCACAAACTCCTAAGCATGCAGAACTCAGTAACTGTGTGTTTTATGGCATACTTAATGTCTAGATTAGTTTCTGTGGGATAAGCTTTTCTAGTAATTACCTGTGGAGGAATAGGCTGCCTGGTCAAGGCAGCAGAAAACATTTAATGAGAACTTTGACACAAATGGATTACTTCCTCCTACACAGCACTAACCAGGGTATAACAACTCACTTTGTTGCTCATCCAGATGAACTGTTGGCCAATGGAGAAGCGGAAACCTTTGACTTTGCTTTCATTGATGCCGATAAAGAAAACTACAATGAGTACTATGAAAAATGCTTGCGCCTTATAAAGAAAGGGGGAATAATAGCTATTGATAATGTAAGTACTGCAGTTCTGGTGGCTATGCACAGGCAGTTACTGCATCTAGCTGTGGGGAAAAAAAAAAGTCACAGTGGAAATCTAGTAATGTGATTTCTGACCTGCAGTTAGGTTGCTAATTGTGACACGTTTGTTCCACGTCACACAAAGAAAATTCAATGTAAACTCTTAAAGTAAGCTATATAAAGCACTAATAGAAAACAAAGAATTTTTTTTCTTATTTGTTACAGAGAATGCTCTGTATTATTCTGGTTTGTCTTGTAGTGCATGTAAACTATGTACAGTACTTACATAAGATCAAAAGTAGCACTTGTAATCAGTAACTATTAATAAGTTATCAATTAATTACTTTTACAAGAAATAAAGGACATTAAACTTCAGGCACCTTCAGGGTTATGGTGACAGCCGAATAGGTGCTCTTAAAAAAACTATATTTAAAGACATAGTTTTTTATTTTGGTTTCAAATCTACAGTAGAAGTACAATTAGCAAGTTCTGTGGCTTCTCAATTCCACTTACTTATGGGAGTTCCATGTCAGAGACCATTAGACATCTGAAATACAACAAATAATATCAATCTCTAAAAAATATAAAATAACTTTTCCAAAGCCTTCTTAGTGGTCCAAGGACCATATTGGAACAAAGGAGGTGTATTATATTTCTTTTTTCAATAGGTCTTTTGGAATGGAAAGGTGCTAAAACCAAGGAAGGATGACTTGGCAGCGCAGAGTATCCACCACCTCAATGAGAAGCTTCTCAGAGATGCACGTGTCAATATCAGCATGCTCCCAGTGGGGGATGGAGTCACATTAGCATTCAAATTGTAACTCAAGGAAGACCAGCAGATGGGAAATAGCAAGCAGCATCAAATCATCAGGAAAAATGTAGGTGGAACAGCATCAAAAATTTCATTTAACCTATATCTCCGCTGGATAGCATAGCCTGGGAAAGTAAACTTTAGCAACAGCAGGATCCTAAAGGCAGCTAAGCAGAGAAGAGAGATTTATTGAGATCTACTATGGTTTCTTACTTTAATTGTAATAAAGAAAATAAACTTACATTAAATTGTCCTTGTAAGACAGTGGTTGAAAAAATCCCCCTCTATAGATTGTCTAAATGACTCAATACAACGAAGTAATTTTCTGTCCTAGAAGAACCTCTTGAGTAGTGGAATAATCAGTCAGCACCATCAAAAGGAAAAGAAGTGCAGTTTACTAGTGTTTATGGCCATAAGAGAAAAATGGATTTTTAATGAAATGACATCAGGGAGATTGCTAGCCTTCTCAGACTAAAAATATTGTAAGTCATTCCTTATCTTTAAAGGTTACTACAGAACAAGCCTCAAAAAGGCATCATGTGAAAAAAACGTTCTTTTTAAAAGCTTACTAAAGGACAAACAGTATTTGCAAATACAGTAACTGTGTTCTCTAAAACTTTTGTGCACAAGGACTGGATTTCTTTAACCTAGGTAACAATCCAGGTAGATTTCTTTTTTTTTTTTAAAGTCAGAATGAGGAAAAGTAAATGGGCAAGAAGTAAACCAAAACAATTCTCCCTCTTTCCTGTGTCCCTCCCCTTACTCCCTCAAAGAAGCAACTTGCTAGTTGCTTGTTTCCTAGAAAGTTGCAAGCACAGAGTATTGGTGCCAAGCCTATAGAAGGATTATGATTGTATGAGGATGCAATACAGCTGTTAACTGGCTGTTCAAATTATTATTGCAAGCAGAGATTCCCTTCCCTAGGCAGCAGAGAGCAAAATTTCAGGCTGCAATTCTTTATTACAGATAAAAATTGATTAAGTAAGAAACTGAAAGTAGGTTTTGTTGATGACCTGAAGGAAAGCTGTTATCAGAGCTAAGAGAATCCTTTGTCCATTTGCTTAAACAATGCACTTGAATGACTCGAGCCACTGGGGGACAAAGGTTTCAAGTCTCAGAATGTTTAAAACTGTCTGCTTGGCTTGTACTTTTGAAATTTCAGCTGGGTGGCTTGGGTTCTGGTAAGGGGCAGAAGTTCAGAGCAGAAGTTCAGGCTCTTTCCTGTCACAGACACTGACACAGACACTGCAGTGTAGAGAAATGAAGAAAGGAAGCACTGCCTGATGGCTTCAGAGTAGGGTTATGACTGAGGAGATCTCAATTCTATTTCTGTCACTTCCACTTAAAACACTGATTCAGCAAAGCATATCAGGATGTGCTTAAGTACTTTGCTGAATTGAGGACTGACTGCTAAATCCAAGTCTGGGAGAAGGCCAGGACAAGATGTGTGTTGCCCTTAAATGAGAATTTACATAGGGCATAAAGTTTGCTTAATTTTTCTGAGTACAGATTTACCCTCGGAGCTTCAAACCTCTGCACTCCTCAAATTTCTTCTCTGCATAAAAGAAATAACACCTTATTAAATTCTTAGTGACTATAACAGCTTTCAGATGGAGTGGCTAAGGGAGTGTACAGGATTATTACGCATTTGCATGCAGAGCTTCTGGCCGTGTTCTACTTTACAATTTTACTTTGTCGGTAGATACCAAAAGAATCCTAAGGGTTAAAAACATTAAATGGGACACTTTAACAGCAGGGGCATCTTCTCAAATATTCCTGCTTTCAGAGGCTAGAGGCTGATAAACATGAGCAAGACAGCAGCTGTTAAGAATACTTACCCTGCCCTAAAAGTACCATGATGGCCTTTCCCAAACATAGAGAAGCCATTGGAAAATTAACCACAGACTCTGCAACTGTTTTACAATTTTCCAAGTTGCAAGAATCCTATCAATGAAGGTGAGCCAAAAATGGGCAAGCATCATGAGTATTTTTGCAAGAAACTGTCAAGTAAGAGTTTAGCAACATTTAAAACCAGATGCAAGCGCTCATAGTTGATGAAATCAAAACCAACAATTCTTTCTGTAGTGGGTACTGGCAAAGTCCCCATTACTTATGCTAGAGGAAAATCTATCAAGTGCCTGAGGCTGAAGCCATGTGCAGCCCCTAGCTAGCATTTTGCCGTTGCTTTGGACTCTGTTCCATTTTAAATATGCAGATCATAATGTGAGTATTTCATCAAACCTGTCTCCATCCTGATCACCTAATTACCATTAGAAAGAATAGCAATGTGTCCCTAAACTATAGATTGATGAGCCATCTGTAAGTGGAAACAAAGAGCAGAAGGAAGCTTAATTGAATCAAATATTTAGAATGCATTACTCTATCTTGTAGTTACTCAGAAACTGGCCTTCTCTTCAGGCTTCTGTCCTGCACATCTGGAATTTATCACCACTAACTGCATTTAATCCTTCAACCTTACCATGAAGTGACTGCTGATAATATATAATTATGGTTTAATTCAAGTGGTGAATCAGCGATGGGGAATTTGTGGGGGCAATGGGAATTCAGACTTCCATTAGCTGATGAGAATGGACCACCCAATATCACAATGCAAGCCTTTGTCTCTTTCTAATGGAGATGCCATGTCTGAAAGCTCGTGGGTCTGCTGTGTCTGCTCACCTCTCTCAGGTAATACACCTGCCTGAGCTACTGCTCACACTATAGAGGCTCAGGATTTTCTGCCAATGGAGAGGAGCTGATCCAGGGGCACAGCTGTTGCCCAAACCTTCACAGCCAGCTGTCCCTGCAACACTGACATTTCTTCTGCTTGCAGGGGGGGACCACAGAGGGGCCAACACAGGTGACAAATGTACAGCTGGGACTTGCTCAGAAGCAAATGGGGCTGAAGGATGGGTCATGAAACAAAAAACAATAACAACAACAACAAAATAATTCCCCCTAATGTGGTAACTTCCAGAAGCCACCATGAGAATAAAAGCATGTAATTCTGACTGCTGGTTAGGTATCTGAGTCTCTGCTCCAAAGATATCACATTCAAAATGTGGTATGTATGGTATGATATTTACATGGGTGACAGGGAAGGGAACAGAAGACTTTTAAAGAGTAAACTTTGCATCTCTACTAGCTAATTAAATGATCAGGACTGAGACTGGATGCTGAGAAATCTAGAGAGAAGGCTGCCCCCAAAAAAACAGCTTATTGTCCAAGGATAGACACAGGGCTCAAGGCTCAGTTCTGCATTTTCAATGCTGCAGCTTTTAATCCCACTGGAAGACTGGGGGGGTGGGGTGAAGCAGGGAGTATCCTCAGTCTCTCATGCTACTAAAGAAAGTAATGGCCTCAGGAAAAACTGGGCTACTGAGTGTTACATGACTTACAGGCATTTGTTGAACCTCTGACACTGCTGTCACTCTTTCTTTTAACAAACTCAAGTGTTTTTAATATATTTTAATTCAGTCACCTTGCACACAGACAGCACTTTCTGTGAATTGCTACTCATGGAAGACAACTGGCAAACTTGTGACAAAGCCCTTAGGATACAGGGAAAGGAACATGAATATAAACTTCATCTCAACCCTTCCTTTGAGGCATGAGCAGTTCTCAGAAAACTTGCAGCTCAGATCTGAGGGATATGCCATATCTCAAGCACTTCAGTCTTGATACTGGAGTGGTAACAGCAGCAAGTGCCATAACTGGCTCATTTTTGATGATGTAGTAGCATGCAGTTGGCTGCATCCCTGGTTATGTTCTGTTTACCACTTGAAGAAACCAATCCTAAGTGGTCACAATGGGAGTAAAAAAGCTAAGAGATCAGTACTGTTTAAAGAGATTTTTCTCCTTGTGTGCTGGGTTGGGCTGAAGGAGAGTTAATTCTTTTCACAGCAGCTAGTACAGGGCTATGTTTTGGGTTTGTGCTGGAAACACTGTAGGTGTTCCCCTCACTCCACCGCACCAAGGAACAGGCTGGGGATGCATGAAAAATTGGGAGGAGGGAGAGCCATCTGACCTAGACTGACCAAAGGGATATGACATGGCATCATGCTCAGCATATAAAATGGGAGGAAGGAGGAAAGGGAGACATTCAGAGTGATGGTGTTTGTCTTCCCAAGTTATATATGATGGAGCCCTGCTTTCCTGGGGATGACTTTCCTGCCTGCAGATGGGAAGTGATAAATGAATTCCTTGTTTTTACAGCTTCTGCTTTGTTTATTAAACTATCTTTATCTCAGCTTACAAGTTTTCTCATTTTTTTTTTTCTCTCTCCCATTGCACCAGAGGTAGTGAGGGAGCAGCTGTGTGGGGCTTAGTTGCTAGTTGGGGTTAAACCACAACAACCTACTAAGTGAGATTAATGCAGTTCGGTTTTATCCGTCCCATCTACTGAAAGTGCACAGGTCTCCTCCCTCATGGCACCACCTTGAGGAAGGTGACCATGCTGAGTGGCTCCATCCCTTCTGTCAAAGAACAACCAGACCAGCACAAATAACCTAAAGCATCCCCCACACAAAAGATCTGGGCCCATCTCTGAGTGGTTTGCAGCACATTTTATTTTATTGCTCATTCCATTTTAATGGGAGAGGCAGCACTATCATGGCCTTCCGAGAATGAAAAAGTGGAAATCACAAATACAAAAGAGGGGTCTTTTGGGAAGGGATTGCTGATGATGTCCCAAACAAGTACCAAGCAAGAGAATGACAAAGCTGTTTTTTCCATCTGTGCAAACCTAAGAGTGGCAAATGAGCATTTCTTACCACAGTGAGCACTGAAGTTTCTTGAGAGAAGCTTAAAGAAACTTCTGTTTCCTAACTCATCAGTTGCTCTGCTCTCAGGTCTGCCAAGCCTTTTTCCAGGGCTGTGGCATTTCTCTGCTGCTGCATATTGTACCAATGATTTGCACTAGATGAAAAGGTTCTCCAAGAGTATAAAGCATTACCTCTGCATAATTCTAATCACACAAAATTGGTCTCATGCATTTGCAGCTACTCATGGTTTCTAAGTCACCTGTTTTATAATAATTTTTAAAGCAATGTTTTGAAAAAGGAAATGAACAAACATAAAACCTGCAAAAGAGGGAAATTAATGTGGGATTTCAGACAAGTTATTTATCTTCCTTTTTGGCTCAGTGCAATACTGTAGGGATAAGCACATAACTAGCTGCTTTAATATTTACTCCTATTATAAGAAAAATAAACATTGCTGATAAGTCACTGCTTTCCAGGATTAGATTTCATATTTTAGAGACTACTTTAAATTAATGCAGAAGCAAACATTATCTTTTCTTCTTATTCATATATTTCCCTAATGAGTTCCAAGCAAATTGTGCCTACTTATATTTTATGATTTTAAATAATTAAAACATTTTATGGAGGCAACTAAAATTCTCCCCAGAGTTAGCAGAAAGATTATTGATTGAACAGATCTCAGGCTACAAGGAAAAAATTATTATTTAGTTTAAAGGCTCATAATTTTATTCCTATTCACCTACTAAAAAACCAAGAGACTGTGCATTTTTCCAGCAGCCTTTTGAGTTATGCTGGGGTAGGGACTTGGGTTATGTTGCTGAGATGAAAGTAGTAACTTTTTGACATTATGAAATTAGATTTCAGAAGATAGTTAATGAGAAATTGTTATTGCTGCTGTCACAAGTAAATGCAATACCTAAATACTGCACACCCACACAACGCCGCAGCATTCATTACCCAAGATAATGCCTTACTGTACAACATCAAGAATTTTAACTAAATCCACAAATACGAAACATCGACAGAAGAAATCCACTCTTGGAGAGGACTGGTTCACAGAATACCCAGGCTGTCATTCATGTGGTGTGGCCAGAGAAGTCCATAAGGTTATGGCCCAGATGTCACCGTCCTGTACCACAACACCCAGCAACAGAAAAGGGGATTCTTCCATCATGAAAAGAAAAACAAACAAGCCATATCAATGAAAAAAGAACCAAATCAAAAAGAGACAAATGAATTTTAAAACAGGTGCAAAGAAACCTTCACAAGAAGGGAAATGAATGTCTGCAAATTCAAATAGAAGTAACAGCTGCAGGTAAAAGGCTTATTTGTAAGGAACCTCATGCTTGTCTGTGATGTCACCTTGTATCTTTTGTTGTATGGGGTTTTAGGAAGCAAACATTAGTAGTTTACATTTAAAGGTCAGAAAAGTATGTAACTCCTTGGACTAGTAAAAACCCAAAAACAAATAAACAAAAAGCAGCAACCAACCAGAAAAGACCCAAAACACCTACAGTACTTAGCTCAAGAATGCTGATTTGGAGCATTATTTTTACCCTGCATTGCATGTCCAACGCTTTTGCTTGCAACAGCGAAATTCACACAGACTGTGGCTCACAACTCGGAGTTTACTTCATAAAGGTAGGTGTTTTTCCATCTGCCTACCAGAAGTCAGTGCTGCTGGTATCTGCTACAAATCAAAACCTGGAAAGCCAAGAAGCAAGAGCAGCTGCAACGAGCAGAACTGGAAAGCTTTGGCAGACAACAGTGGACACCTTTGGATTCAAGCAGAGCTGTAAAGACTACATGGGGTCAGGGAGGGAGTGGGCAATGAGATCTCCCTGCTGCTCTCTGTGGAGGTCTGGCAATGTTCAGCTCCACAGAGGTGAGAAAGGGTCCCTCAGGTGCCTTCACCAGCTTCCACTCAGCTACCAGTGTCTCCTCAGCTTCCTGGGCACATCAGCAAGAGTTTTGGCATGTCATTTCCAGTGTCACCTTCAACATCCTACAGCCATCTAAATGTCAGCTGCATAAAATGCTTTCCCGAGACACTTTATCTTTTCTATTTAGTGTAATTAGTGGGGTCATTCCAAAGCAGAAAGCCACAGTTAACTGTGCAACTACTGTGCCATCATGTATTGTAACAAAGAGCTTAACACAACCTGAAAGAAAAAGAAGAGCCCTCCTTGTTTTCCTTTAAGCAGCAGAGCTAGATCATGTTCCCGTAAGCCTCAAAGACAACCCCAGTGAAGACGAGCATTAATTCACTATCAAAGTACAATTACAAACCAACACAAACCAGGTCAAACTCCAGACAAAAGATTCCTGTACAAAAATCTGGAGTTTCTCCACAGATTTTAGAGCTAGCTTCTATACCACCACCTCTGGGTCTTCTCACAGCTGTTGTGGATTTTAGGCACAGTCATTTCTTGGGAGCTATTCCCACCAACAGTCCCTCTGCTCAGGTCAGAAGGATCATCAAGACCTCGTAAGGTGCCCTGCAGAGCATCTGTGCCACAGTACCAAAGCTGAGCTCCCCTGGTCCCTGTCAAGGACTGCTGCATGGGATTGGACCTATCCTCACAGTTCTGAGACTGATCCAAGACACCACTGAAGACTAACTCGAAGGAGGCAAAAGCACAGACATAATTAACAAACACCCAGAGACACAGCATTTAAATTCCTTCCGTCATTACAGAAGATGTCTCAGGCACCATCAAGCCCATCTCACTCCCCTCTCTCATGCAGCTTTGGTAACTTTGATGTCTGCTACCAAGTTTTCCTTTCTTGATTTTCAGTGTTGTCACTCACTATATATTGAGTCATCCTTTAGCTCAAGCTTAAGTTCAAGTGTGTATTTAAACTTCCAGACATGGACTATGATAAACTCTTAATGAACGCTTTAGATGTGTAGATAGAGTCTGTCTGCCTGTTGACCTTGGGAACCATTTATGGTCATCTCTACAAACTACTCTAAAGCTACGTAATTAAGCCTGCAAAGCTAAGCATTGACAGTGTTGCAAAAGACTAATCAAACTTGCACAAGCAATCAATTTTGACAGCCCCTATTACATGTAAACATTATAATATAGATTTTAATTTTGTGATCAAACATTTATGCATTCAACATTTGATGTGGTCCTTCCTGACCTTATTGGGTTTCATATTACTTTTTTTGCTTCAGACTAATAATCTGAGAACCTACAAGCAGGAAAATAGCTGGCTTTCGGCAGTCTGTGCCAGAGGAAGATTCCTAGATCTCAGAAGGGCCAAGCAGCTTTGTGATGTGGTCACAATTCTCGAGCAAAAAGAAGTAGACAAAATCAGGGAATCACCAGCAGAAGTTACAACTGCCTATTCTGTGTTTAATTATCTTAACTTTCTGCTTTGGGTTTATCTTATTTCATAAAAGAAAATTGGACTGTGACAGCTACAGCAACACCAAGTCAATTCAGCTAACTCCCTGTACTTTTTCTCCAAGGGATTTAAGGTTGTGAGTCAAAGGAAAGAAAAACAGAGGAGAAGTAACAACAGGTTTTCCACAGTTATCCTGTAAAGGGAAGTTTAAATTAAAGTTAGAGCCTTTCTTCTTGTAGAAAGTTCAAATTTTGAGTGCTTTTCTGCTCCTCATCTGTTCTCATGCTTGGTGCTATGCAGGCCGAGTTCTTCATGCCTGTAACCCTGCTCTCAGGTACCCACCATCTGCTGTGCAGGCAGCTCAGCTCATGGGCCAAGGCAGGCCTGTACCCACTCCACAGCCACACTCCGCAGTGTGGCCACCAAGTGCCCTAGCCCCACCAGACCAGGCACACGTCACATACCATGTTTTGAATTCAGGAAATCCCAGACAGAAATGTGATTTCAGCAATCTCATTTAATGAACAAGAAACATAATCAGTTTAACACAAAAGGTTTGTAAGGCAGTGGGTACATGCTTTCTACGAGCCCTGCTCTCTCTGCTCACCAGTGATTTATGCCTTGCCAAACCCAGAGAGGAGCCAAGGACAACCACCTCGCATGCACTCCTCTGGCATTGGGGCGTGCCATGAGTGAGGAGGAGCTGTGTCCAGGAGAAGCTGCTACTAATGCCTGTGCTGGGACTCCATGTACATCTCTGCTACACTTCCCACACAGAAAAGGAAATGTTAGGAGCCAGGACTCCGAGACAGATTGTTTTGAAAAAGACAAGGTGTTTTAGTTAGGTTGTGCTCTTGGCAGAGAGGCTATCAAAACTGCTACATCAGTGCTCACTCACGAACTCACCTTATCATGAGCATGATAAAGCTAAACCAGGGGAGTTTCAGACTATTTAAGTTAACTGCAAACAATTTCAACACAAGCTTGCATATTCTAAATGCAGAGGACCTGTGCTACAAAGAATTAAAACTCACCTGAAAGCCTAACACTCTTGCACCAGGACTGAATGCTGTACCAGATTTCCTAAGGTACTTAAAAGAGTAATACAAAAGTAAAATTTTCTCAAACACAATGGAAGAAGATTAGCCTTGTAAGACTGCAATATTAGCTTACCTCCACAGCCCCATGAAGAACTATTTGTGAACTGCAGTTCTCTTAAAAACATTTCATAAAACATTGATTCCTGAAATACAGACATCACTCACACTCACCTAGTGCAATCTCTCTCAGGGCAAATTCTGCAGCTGACGGCATAGAGGGCCACCACCTCTGCTTGCCACATCCAGGGAATGTCTGTCAAAGCTGGTTCTGTTCAGCCCAAGAGATGAACCTCCCAGGTATGACAGCAAGAGCTGCTACACACTCCATCACAATGGGCAGGCTTCTGTCAGAGCTAAAGGACACACAGTGCACACCACCACCACCACCAAGAGAAAGCAAAAATATTCCCTACCCTTCTCCCTAAAGCACATGCTGACAATTAGAGAAATGAAAATTACACCAAGCATTCCCTGTGAACAGTTACAACACACCCAATCCACTTACAAGGTACCAAGGGAAAAATTCACCATAGCTGTCAATTTGGCCTGGGCCCAGGCTCAGCCCCCTGCGCCAAGGCAGCTGGCAATACACCTATTTCTTCCACTCCCCAGGAGCTGAGGGGTTCAACACAACTGGCAAAGAGGTGTTTGCATGCTCTGCTCGGAAGGGAAACAAACCCCCAAAGATCAACAAGGGTCCCTGTCACTGTAGGACACACAATGACTCACACAGACATAGCTTCCATGGTTTTAAAAAAACCTGGTTTTATTCTTACAACTTCAGTATTTATAGATTCTCAGCAATGACCAGGGATTGGATAGTTAGATTACCACCTTTCCAACCGCACTGGTCATGTGAGACATCCATCAAAAGATGTGTATCAGAAAGAATGCACACATGTCTATGTTTACAGTCACTGACCTGGGAAAGTTTTTAGAAACTACGTCAACAAAATCAAAAAACTGAGTTTTCGGGGCAACAGGTCCCCAAAGATGACAAGTTGAGGCAGCATCCAGGAAGAGGCCATGGGAAGCCTGGGGCAGCAGTTGACTACACAGCACCATAGATGCACTAGTCTTCTGGTTTTGTCCAGGAAAAACAAATTTTGTATGTACATGAACAAAACAGCCCAAACAAAAGTTGTGTCTGCTCCCCAACCTTAACTGAAATATTTTGCACAGCAGTCTTCTAACAGCACCTCTGTGTGAAGGGGATGGTAGTCACTCCTCACAGCAGCGCTAACCACTTCTGCCCCATGGCACCAGCAGCTCAAACAGCAAAGACTGGTGCTTCACCACAGCATCACAAAATCACCAAATCTATTAGGTTGGAAAAGATGTCAGAGATCATTGAGTCTAACCTGTGACCAAACACTCCTGTGTCAGCTAGACCATGGCACTGAGTGCCATGTCCGGTCTTTTCTTAAACACCTCCTAGGATAGATCCTCCCTGGGCAGTCCACTTCAATACTTAATCGCCTTTTCTGTGAAGAAACTCCTCCTAATGTCTAAGCTAAACCTCCTCTAGTGCAGCTTGAGACTATGTCCTCTCATCCTGTCACCAATTGCCTGGGAGAAGAGGCTGACCCCAGCCTGGCTACACCCACCTTTCAGGTAGTTGTAGAGAGGGATAAGGTCACCTCTGAACCTCCTTTTCAGGCTAAACAACCCCAGCTCCCTCAACTGTTCCTCCTAGGATTTACCCTGTAGACCTTTCACCAGCTCTACTGCCCTTCTCTGCGCACACTCCAGCACCTCAATGTTCTTCCTGAACTGAGGGGCCCAGAACTGGACACAGTACTCAGGGTGTGGCCTCACCAGTACCCAAAAGGACAATCACTTCTCTAATTCTGCTAATCACATAATTTCTCATACAAGCCAGGATGCCATTGGCCTTCTTGGTCACCTGGGCATACTGCTGGCCACATCCACATGGGACAGGCCCTTAGCAGACTTGCTGAGCTCTCTTCCCTGTCCCCAGTGAATTGATTGACACAAATTACAATAATTGCAAAGATGGTGGAAGAGTTTGTGAGCTACCCACACTGTAGCAGTGTGATGCCCCTGGGCTGAGGCCATGTGCCCATACTTCTAACATATCCTGTGGTCACCACAGCATTGGTCCTGCCCCACCACACAGCCTGATGCCACCAGACATGGGAATATCACCAGTCAGAAGCGTTTCAAATCCTTCCCCTTTGCCTGCTGGGTTTTGGCAGCTGGTGTGCCCTGTCCTCTGCCAGCAAGTGTTTCACATAGCCAAACGTGGCCAGAACATCTCTTTGGAAATCAAGGCATTGCAAGCCATTTGGGGACTTCTTCTTGAAAAGTACTGTCACGTCAGGAGCAGAGCAGCAGTCGGGAAGACAACTTGTTGCGTCACTTAATTCCATTTAGACAGGGGAGTGGATGCTCCCAGGAGCCGGCTGCCGCAGGCCGTGAGAATAGCCTTGGCTGCTCCCTCAGAGCCGACGGGCGCTGCCCGGGTCTCAGTCGCAGGGATAGAGCACCCCGAGTGCCGGCCTATGGGGTGCGTTTTCCTCCTCTAATTCTATTTCTTTGTGTCAGAATCAGCTCGGGCTCGCTGCCGTCATCATTTCCCACTGCCGCCCTCGGTCGGTGTGTTGGGGACGGCGCCCGCAGGAGCGGCTCCTCCTGAGGGCGAAACGGCCTCCTGAGGGGGGCACCGGCGGCCACCAGGTGGCGCCCGAGGCCAGCTCTGCGGCCCCGATGGCGGAGGCGGCCCCGGCCGGCTTGGAGCCATCGCCCCCTCACCGCCGCTGCCTCGGAGCGGCCCCGGCCGCCTTGGAGCCATCACCCCCTCATCGCCAGAGCCGTGGCATGGACCGCAGTGAATCACGAGGAACAATAAGTTGCCTCCCTCGGAAGCTGCCGGGAAAGCATCCTGGACTGTGCAGGAGAGAACACTCATGCACACCCCTCCCCACGCTGCAGCCAAACCCCAAACACAGCATAGCGAAACTTTGCGTATCCTAAACGAAGGAGCCATGTGTGCACACTGAAGAGTCATTTAAATTGACTTTTGCGCATTAATTTATTTTATTAATTTATTAATGCGTATTAATAATGCCACCATAGACCACTAAGAATCCAAGGGCAAAGCTCACTGGTTCCTTGTGGGCACCCACCTCAGCTCTCCCCTCCGTGCCGGCCCGAGATCAGGCTGAAGCGATGAAGCACGGACATGGCTGTAATAGACATTTAGTGTTTCAATGCTCATAGGAACACAAGCAAAGTAAACAAAAAAAAAGTAAGTGCTAAGAGTGCCAAACCCTTAAACAGCGTCATTGCTTCAGCATTAGGATTTTTTCCCATGGATCCAGGGCAAAGAGCATCCCATGAAAAATCCACAAACCCTCAAAACATTTCTGATCTATGCACTACTGTTAACCAGCAAGTGTACTGCAAGTGTTGCCGTGGTATTTGGCTCAGCAGAAAATTCTCATTTAAAAAGATACTGAAGTAAAGGTCAAGTATTTGGAGATGAAACAGTCCATGCTTGCCATCTTTAAAGGTCTGTCAGCACTTTTCCCAACACCAGCAGAAAAATGAGGGTAGATACGAACCAAATCTCAGTATGTAACACATCACATTTTGTCTAATAGCATTTTCATAAGTTTTAATTGCATGTTCTCATAAATTACTTTTTAAAGAAAAAAAAAAAGTTGTCCTCTTTTTACATGAGCATTTCTATCAAATTTGCAGCTGAAGTAAAAGGTGCTGCACATTATGCTCAGAAAAATCCAGTTGTTTATTGCTTCCCATTTGATCCAGCAACATGTGGAAAAAAGGACCCAAAGCACAACTAAAAGGCAGGCCCAGAAACAATCATGAGAAAGGAAATACCACTAAATACAATGAATGCACACTACACTAATGGATATAATCTATGTTTTTATTACTATTCCAGACTGGGAACAGAAACATTCCACTGCAAAGGGAGACTGACAAACACAATAAAACCACTTACAATAAACGTAGCCTTTCCATGCCACGTAACAACCCAACCAGCTTTTTCTTTGGGTTTCCCTTCTTGCCAGTTGGTTCCCAGGAAGGGTTCACTTGCCATTACGACACTACTGCTGCAGGTGTGAGCCAGTTTTATCATTACTAACTCACCTTGCATAGAATTGCTTCCATCCTTGCTCACTGGTTTAATAAGGAAACAAGGACCTTTGGTAGAAGTAGGGCTGAATAATCCGTGTATGAGCTGTTTCTTGTTTGCCCGGTTCTACTTCCCCTAGGAGGGCAGTCACCATGAATTAAATGTGTATTTGTATTTGTGCCCGGCCGACGGCCTGTTGCAGCACTAAGCCAAACACCAGAACAGGACATTAGAGGGCAGCAAGCACTCTTACTGCTGCCTCGCTTTATTCAGCGGCAAGGGAAAGGTAAACACCCCTGTCCCAACGCTTGGGGGCGAAAGGTTTCCCTGCCCATTCAAAAATAGTTCCAAATTTCCTGCTTTCGAGTTACTGCAGTGTGTAAGAGGCAGATTTAGGACTATACCACACCCAGTTGAACCACGTGAAGAGTGCAAGGTTAGGTGAACCAACTTGGAGAATTTCTACAGCACACAAAGAGCATAAACATTCAGGACACTGAGACTGTAACTGGTGAAATCAGGGCATCATAATCTCATGTGAAATGATTTTTATTTATGAAAGCGTGATTAAAGCTCCTTGCAATATAAACAGACACCCCCTACTCCAGCTGTACCAGGCAGGAATGCAATGCTACAGTTTCACACAAACAAGATGCAGAACGAGGCTCTGGTCATTTGTTATCTCAAGTGGTGGGGGGTTTTTATTCAGGACACCTGAGGAAAGGCTGTCTTGGCACTGGAAGTTACTGTTAAGGCTTTTCACATATTTTAATAAAATGGAGCTATATAAACTACCAACGTTTCTTACCACAAAACTCCACTCATACCACAAGCTTCTGTAGCAGTTGAAAAGTTTGAAAGTCATTTTTAATAAGCCTTACTTGAGAGATATTAAGAAAAAGACACTGAACTTCCTTTTCATGTTCGAAGTAGTGATTTATGACAGAATATTTTAGAAAAACGCACATTTTCACAGTTCTCTTAACTACTGCAGAGCCCTTTTACTTCCCCAGTTGCCTATCAGCACTATAACAAATACAACTACTTGAGGTTTAAAGGCTGAGGACTAGTAAAATCATGCACATTTACAAAGAGTAAAATGAATAGGTTCAAGTTTTCCATTACTCATTTTTAAGAGTTGAAGAGAAACTCGGCAATAGGAGCTTTTATTTCACTTACCCATTTTGTGACCTCAGAAAAAAATTATCTAGAGCAGGTAGTGAAGAAAAAGGCTATAGTGTTTGCTTCTAAAATAAATAAAAAAACCAGAACCCACAAACCACGACCAAAAAAAAAAAAAAAAGTCAATTACAGCCCTATCAAAAGCTGAGAAACATCAGTGTCACTGGTTTAAGGAGAGAAACAAGGCATCATTCATAACCAAAAGACACAATCCATTATTTGCCTGGGTGCTGCAGCTGGACAATCCATACAGGCACACATTTCAGGGAGGGTTTTTTGGTAGGTTGTTTTGGTTTGTGTTTTGGAGATTTTTTGGTGGTTTGTCATGGTTTGGTTTTTTTAGCTTTTAGTTTTTTCTTTCTTATGCTTTTTGTATCAGAAGCCCAGTCTTTGTGAGGCACTGAAGATATTCTGAAAAGTATACTGAAGTTATACTGAAATGAAAACACATACAAAAATTCAATGTCCGCATGGTCTCTAGCTTTTAAAGTGGTCTAGCACATAAAACCAACTCAAACTAAAAATATACACTATGGACCTTAACATGCAATGACAGCAACGAATTGCACCTTACATGCTTCTTCCACCCTAAATGGCAGAAATACAACTCAGACAAGGGCATTTAGTGACGACAGCAGTAAATGTACTCCACAGCACAAATGTCTTACTATCATGTAAGAAAACTAGTCAAACACACTATCAAGCCTGCCAAGAGCCTCAGCTGGAGGCTTGAACTCTACTCTGCCTTCTGCAAAGAAGGTGGCTCAGCTACTCCACAGCTATAGCCTTAAACACAGGCAGTTCGTAACATAGTGCTTCATGTGAGGATTTCAGTCGGAGGGCAACAATGCAGGATGGAACAAGACCTCAAGCAAATCACTGATACTTTTGTGGGCATTAATTTTAATCCAGTATCAACCGATAATATTTCCAAACCAGAGAGCTTCCTGATCATGAGCCAGTCACCTGCACTATGAAGAGAGCTGCTGTGAACCACTGACTGCAAAACTAAGTATCAAAACACCCTTCACAGCTAAGAGCGTATCTTAAGAAGTAGGCTCCAGGCGCTCCCCCAAGCTCAGTAAATTCCAACTCTTAAATGTAAGCAGTGCAACTACATGTCCAACTACATTTAATATATTCCACATTAAAAGCATTCACAACTAGTTCAGCCTTCAGGGATGTTAGGTTCACAGACTAAATACCCCTCATATTTCTATTCTCGCTTATTACTATTCTGGAAAAACATGCGAGTTTTTCCATTATTCTGCAAGTTTCTGAACTTAAAATGGGTATCTGCCAGGGAAAGCAAGATCAGATGCATTTTCCTCCATCTCCATTTAAAATTGTCTTTATTTCAGTCATTTTAAGCAGAAACCTCTCACAGCAGTTGGGATAAGCAGGCTGTTATACCATTACACTGTTACATTCAATTGCAGAGATACATCTCACTTCATACAAATATAAGCAAAAGGTGTGTTTGTGGTGAGGTTTTTCAAGGAACATTTCTTATATGTCTCAGTGTGCCAAGTACATCGATCTGCACTTTTTGCATCAGGAGGCCAACTAGGAACACAGTACATCTCGCCCGTGGATCACAGGGGGAATTAAGCCATTGTGTTGTGACAAACCTTACCTGACAGAAAAGCACATTCAATTTGCTTGAGGAATCCAACTGTTCACCTATATTCAGTATTGTCACGCGTGGGGGTCCTTAATTGCACAAAGGTACAGAGCACTACTTCTTGGATTACTTAAAGTTTAAACTTAACTGAGCACTACCCTCATATCTTTACTCTTAAAATATCTGAGGCACAAGTATGTGTGTGTACTTGTTTTATTCATAATTTGTCTTGGGATACCAAATGTACTTCTAGTTCAGGTCATTCAACAAAATTGTTGACCTCATTTCAAAACATCCACTGATCCATTTTTCATTCAATGGCAATATCGAATGTTAAAAGGAACATAAAAACAAACATGCACACAATTGTACAGTTTTCATAAATGTCTATTTCATTATTTGTGGGTAGCGCATTAAACAGTTAAATACATTTAAATAATGTTTAAGTGACTGCACTAATGCAGAATTTTAACTAGATGGGTAACCAATTTAACTAGAAACCAGCTAACAAGTAACTGTCTAAATACTTCAAATACAGCTCTTGTTCTAGGTCATCTTTCCTGGAAAATAAGCCTGCTGGTCACATTGGAAATACATTTTAAGGCCAAATTCTTCTGATATCCCTTGTCTGCAGCAGTTTCTTCACCTTTTTAAGCTTCCAATTCCAGGCCAAGACCAAGTTTATGGCCACCAGCATTGATGCTCTTTCCATCTATCAGGGCAGACAGTGTAAGCTTCACACCTGTAAGATTTTTAAGCAGCATGTTTA
The DNA here is from genome assembly GCF_049639895.1 of Pseudopodoces humilis. Taxonomy (NCBI): domain Eukaryota; kingdom Metazoa; phylum Chordata; class Aves; order Passeriformes; family Paridae; genus Pseudopodoces; species Pseudopodoces humilis. The sequence continues at coordinate 14,849,476 of NC_142208.1, forward strand.
CATCACACACAGTAGCTTTCAACTTACAACTTAACCTCAGTCATTACAAGTCCCAGTTGTAGCTATCTTTTTATACAATTGCTTTCCTCTGAAGATCTTTAGAGAAGAATACGTTTACCCATGAAATCTACTGAAAGTTAGTCACGTGAAGAAAGCTTTATGATTTTTGTTAACAGTTATAAAGTCAATATACAAAGTCTCTAATTGCTAAATACACAAGAGTTCTCCTTTCCTGCATTAACACATGCAAAGGAGGAGGAAAACTCTGCATAGACAGACACTCCTACCTATAAAAGTTTGGAATTAAACTAGATTTTTCAAATAAGGAACTAAACAATGATAACACAGCCTTAACAGGTGCTTTCATAACTTAAGTAGAACAAGTTAAGTTGTGGAGGCTTTTCTTACTAAATATGAATAGCAGGAATTATGGGGTTTTGACAGTTAATCATAATTTAAAGACTTGCTATCATTCAACAGTATGACTGGACAAAGCAGTGCCAAAAAAGTCATACTTTGCCCAGCCTAAAGCTAAGTTGTCAAACATAATACAGTCCACTCCTACACAAATCAGTGAAGAACATAATGTATTAATACCATTAGATATAATAATAGCATTTGTCTTGTTTATCTAAAGGGTTTGATGTATGACTGAAGCTACTGTAAAATATCTACTCAGCCTTCAAAGAAAAAAACATTCTGAAGGAAAAAAATGCATATAAATGCAGAGATCTCAATTATTTTCTTTAGGATTCACAGAAGATATATATGTGACATAATTTACATGATAGCTCTTACCTGGCCTCAGGGTCTGGGTATAACCCACTCCAACTAGACTAGAATTGTTCACTTTTGCCTAAAAAAAAAAAAAAAAGGAAACTGAAATGTTGTAACTGATTAGTTATTTGCTACCATTCAGAATCTAGAATAACTGTGATAACACTGCTGTTTATCACAGTTTACCCAAATTTTTTATGTTCTTTCAGTATGCCTGTGTTTGTTGAATTAGCTCCTTCCAGCTATGCCCTCATTCCTCAACTTACAGCTGAAGCAGTAACATATTTTGAAACAATAACATATTTAAGAGCAGAGAGACTGTAAGAGCAGGGAGAACTGTTACTGGAACGTGGTTTCACAGATGAACTTCACTGCTTCCCCTTTTACAGAAGGCCAGACACATTTACACCAGTCTCCCAAAAAATGCCACATCAGAAGACTCTTCCATGTTAATATTATTATACAAGAATTAGTATCTTCCAAGTCCAATCAGTATGCAACACACATTTTGTAATATCATCATAAACAATATTTACAAAATTATTTCTCTCACTTTGCATCACTTCCTCAACAGAATTATTCCAACTTTGTAACATACAGGAAACATTGCTGCTTAGCTACTTTTAACCAGTACTGACAGTTCTTACCATGAGAATGTGGCAAAGCTCCCCAAAAACTAGTTTTAAAAAAATTCTGTAAACTTACAGAATCAGACACAAACTTTTTTTTTTAATTGCGTTTTTCTTTTAATAAATACAGTAGGACCTCTAACATAAGCACATTTGACAGTCAGATTGTACGAGACTTTGCTATAAGCAACATTACAGAATTTAAATATTGCTGGTTTTACTGTAATTGGCTGGACTGTAAGAATAAATTCCTACAAGGCCTCCCAGCCTATTTTGTACTAAAAACACACAGATTCACAGCAACTGCAAATACAGTGTACTTTGCACAACCCTTCAGGTTACAGCCATACTTACTGAAACAGAAGCAGTGGAATCCAACTTGTACTTAGCTGCAATGCCAAAGCGAGTGCTGTTGCTACCTGCTGTCCAGGCCAGGTTTACAGCAGTTTCAAGACAGTCACTGACTTTTTGGTAAATTGACCCACCAAATTCAGACCCATCATTGCTGCACAAATTAAGACAAAAGTTAGTTTCCTATTTGCATAATCCACTCCTCTTTTTTCTCCACCTTTTTTTCTTTACTACTTCAAATTTTTATTCAAATAAGAATTTCAAAAGTTTGAGTTGTTTCACATTTTTTGACAAGAGAAGGGGAACAAAGGTGAACAAAGGCTTCAAGGCAAAATTAAATTGCAGTAATTCATGGAAATAAAAAGGTATTTCAGAGTGGTACAATTAATTCTCATGTTAACTGTCAAACAAAGTTCTGGAACAAAATTCCAGATCACATCCTTACAAAACTGACCAATATGTGTTAATGGTTACAAAATGGGCCTTCTGAATTATATGATTATTGAATACGTGAAGCTCCTAGAGAAATGGATGACCTTTCAAAAATCTGTCACAATGTCTTGCATAGTAAATTGAAATGGAATTTTTACAGCCCAGACTTATAAATTTTCTCATATATTCCTCAATTTCCATGAATTCAGACAGATATAATCCCCATGCTTTCCCCTCAAAAGCAAAAATTTTTAACTATCTAAACACACTAGAATTCCACCAATTTTATTAATTTGGACTGAAAACAAATTACTGTTTTTCAGTAGGTTTTGATCAGATTGCTCTGAAGTTAGATCTTACTAACTTCAGTTAGTAAGTTAAGTAAGTTCCTTCTTAAAGGCAGGAAGTCTGAAGAAAGATGTTTAACATTTATTTACATTGTTTCATGCATTCTTAATCCCTGACAGGCAAGAAGATGAGCCTTCACAAAAAGCCAGAAGTACAGCTCTAGTCTTGCTCTAGAAACTAATACAGCATTAGTGCAACACTAATTACTACCTCTTACAAATCTACTGGCCTTAAATTGTAATCTGAAACAAATTCAATATAATTGGCTAGCCAGAAAAAGCATTATGATCAGTTCTGCATAAATGAAGTATTGCACTTCCAAACTGCATATACTTCAGTATTTGGCAAGCTGTATCACATATGCTGCAAGTGCTAACCAGTCACAGGTGCTTAATGTTTCGAAAAGGAGAGATACAAAGTATCGTTCACATTTATTTCATTTCCTACTGAAAAATGCACTCCATTAATGACCTTGTAAGCACCTTTTGATATTTCAAGCATTTATATTTTAACTAGAAGGTAAAAAAAGCCTGCTTCTGGACAGCTGGAGAAGTTTTCAGTACTTACACGTTAGTGTGCAGTTGGAAGTCTGCAGTCTTGTAACCCACAGAGAAATTATTTCTTGTCAATTTTGATTTGGCACTATCAAAAGTCATCTGATAACCAGCAAGCCAGCCTTCATAACCAAAGACAGCTGAACCATGGATTGCAGGCCCAGCAAAATCAAAGTCAACATCGCAACCCAGGTTTACGCAGTCACGTCTATAAGCTGACTTAATTTTACCACTTTTCTTCCTGAAACAGAGATAAGAGTTATCTTGAGACAAGTATACACGATATTCCTCAACAACCTGCCAAATTCAAGCCCTTTGACTCTACATAATTCATCTAAACACCTTGCACAGGCAATCCCCTGGACCAGGCAAAAGCCAGCCCATCCAGAGCACCCAGGGCTATAGCAAACAGGTATTTTCTGATGAATATAGCAGCAGTTTAACATTTCCTGCAATCTTCCAGGTATTTCTATCCCAGAAAATAAGCAAAGTTGTGAAATGTGCAATACTAGCCCCACAGTGATGTCATGGTAAAAAGCACAAGCCTTCAGCACTGGGATTTGCTAAGCTGGATCAACAGTAGACCATAGAAACAGCTCTGTCAATACCACAGACCAGATCAATGGACCATGGGTGCTGTTACACCCTAAGCAAGGTAAAAAAGTTAACAATTCTTACCCTGTATTTGGTGAGAAAGTTGTATCAAATGTCAACTTCAGGCCTTTGGCAATCTAATTGAATGGGGGAGAAGATAAGATAAAGCTATAAATTCAGTTCTTACACAGAGGTAAAGTAAATAAATATTCTCCTAATCTATTACCTGATCTTCAATTGCAATTTCTGTTCCCAGAGTGTTATCCGTGTTCCATTTTTCTGTGAAAGTCAGACCATACTCAGCCCACTTGTATTTGGTCTCCAAGCTCCCATTCACTTTTCCAGTGTCTGTGTTCGATGAACCAGATGTTGTGAATTCCTAAAAAGCACAGAAGATACATGTGATCCTGAAAGCATTACACAATGTTTCCTTCAGCAAGCACTAAGATCTTGTTATTATATGGAAAAAATTTAAAATCAGTAGACAACTTGCAGGGAAGAAGGGAGAATAGCACTGCCAAGAAGAATTAATGACTCATGCCCACATGGAGGCCTCCCCACAATTCCCATCTCAACTGCAGTGTTCCTACCACTATTATAAAACATACAGGGTGGCAAATTAACTCCAAAGACACTAGCCACCATAAGGATTCTCCTCTAAAGCAGCAACAAATCCTTGAAATGTAAGGCTCAGTTTGATACTCCCAATGAGCAACTTAAAAATCAAACCATGAGCCAAAAACACTATTAGGCACATATTACAACTCCAGTAAAATTCTTTAAGAATCACGTATGTATTTTCATTACTCTTGTCAACCACCCCTGAAGATAGTCTGCAACTGTAAAATGTCATAGAATGGCATAATTTTTCAAACTGGGGGTGGATGGTTTGTTTTTTTGTTTGGGTTGGGGTTTTAAGTGGTTTTCAGAGTTCTTAGTCTGCCCAATGCACCAGCCTTTCACACCAGCCATAGGCACACCTTTTACTGGCACTTTGGTTCAATGAAGTGGGAGCTAAGCAAACAGGCTGGGTTTATAGTATGGTATGATCTGACCTGGAATTCTTCAAAGTAACTCAGAAGCTAACAATATCACTCACAATTTTTTATTAAAGGAGGTAATCACTGATGTCTCTCACTATTTGGATTCTCACAAAGAAGAATTAATAGCCTCTGTGTATAACTATCCAAAAACTGAAAGTAATTAGAAGTGGAAGCCAGGTTTGCAAATACCTATTAAAGAGCTCTTTCCAGTGAAGTATTATTCCCCTTATGATTTAAGAAGTCCATTATTTCAACTTTTTAAAACATATAAACATTCTGATCTCTGTCTTCCTCCATACACAACATTATTTTCAAACAGACTTCTCACACCTTCTCCAGAAGGAAACACAGATTTGAAATCACAAATCCTTAAGCACTCTTACAGAAAAAGCCCCAAGAGCACAAAACAAACATGAGACTGTTCTTTAATGGTGGTTGATTAAGTTTAACCACATCCAAGACATTTACTTGTATTATGTTAGTGACCCACTATACCATACACAGTTGTGTAATTCTAGTAGGCCTATTTCTTGGCAAGGGATGGGAATTACACAAAGACCTTCAGCTTTAACTTCTTGCTTTGTGCTATTCCTACTGCACAGGGTCTATGTGACTGTAACCATTAGGGTAATAGCTTTAGGATAAGCAAATTATTATATCATCTCTTATCTCTGCTTTGAAACATCTGTAGTACATACATGCCTGCAGTTTCTCCTCCTGGGAAGGATGGCTTATAACTGATACAGGATTCATATTAAGCCTTGGATTTTTCAGCAAGTTTTACCAGCATAACTGGTAGTCCTCCAAAGAAACAAGCTACAGTAAGAATAACTTCTCTAATAGGGCTCTTGCAAACTGTGTTTCAGTTGGAATACAGACTTCTAGAAAAAACAGAGCATATAACTCATGAACCTTGTTTCTAACAGCAAGTTATGCTGCTCAGGCTCCAGTTATGGGGAGAAAAGGAAAATAAATCTACCTTTACATCTTGCAAAGTCTGCTCTAGAAACAGATAAAAGTTACAGGGGGTACTGCTTGCATGACCAAGACATCTTGCATGGAACACTATGCAATGCCTTAGTACCTAGAGGAGCCAAAGGTTCAACATGCTTATTCAATGCCAACTACTTCATACAAGAATCAAGATGCCAGAAATTTCCACTGAACAGTACCACAAGGTACTTCAGAAATAAAATCTGTATACTATAATTGGTATATTAAAATACTTTATTTGTTCACCTTCACGTGTAAGACCAGGGACACGTAATAAGCCCTTTTATTATACAAAGATTACTGAACAAGGCAATATTCCTGATACATTCAGATCTTTAGGGGGCTTCTGAAGTTATCTAACACCAGATATTTATCATTCATATAAGCTATGAAATACTTAACAGCATCTGATATGTGCCCCTTTTAATTAACTATCAAAACACAGCTAGAAAAATATATAATTAATAAAAGTTACTTAAACTCACCACTCCGCTTGCAGATTTTGTTTTCACATCCAGTTTCACTAATCCAAAACCTTAAAAAACACAAGTCAAAGTTACATGATTAGGCCTTAACCAAGGCCCTGCACATTTTTCAATAAGCTAGTCTTTCAGGCAGTCTCAGCAGTGTACTATATATATATACATAAACAGCTATAGACTGACTTCAGCAACGTACAACTTTTAGATGCTACAGGAGGTAAAGGAGGCCTCTCCAAAACAAGGCAGGGAAGTGCCTCTCAGTTCTACATGAGTATGTTTAACTACCAAATGATGCTTCCAAAGGGAAATACATTATTTTCTGTTCCTGAAATTGAACAGTTTTTATAGTCAATGTCTTTTAAAGGGCTATCCCAATGCATAAAATGCCTCTTTCTGCACCAAGACAAAATATCTCAAAGTAAAAAACTGTAAAAAGCAAAGTAACTGGGAAATACACAACCACTGGAGCTGTAATAGTGGGTTTTGTGGGAGTGTCAATTCACATTGTTATCCAGAAGGTGAACAACAGTCTCAGAGGAAAAAAAAAATCCATGTTTCTTAAGACCAGAAAGAAACAGCGCTGTAACAAAGAATGATTTAACTATGCAGCTGTCTGGTATCAAAGCATCTTAAGATGTTGGAAGAATTCTTTATCCCAATAGCCATTCCTCTTTCTAGTCCAAAAAAGGCTACAACATTACAATAGCATGTAACCCTTTCTGTATCAACAAATGTTGTGGCACAGACAGACCAGTAAATGAAGTGTGCTCCTAAGTTAAACTACACTTGCTGCTTACATTCTTGCATATTTGTACACCTCTGACTCTTATGTGACTCGAGCAGTAAGATTTCCCATTCACATCGAAACAGCCCACAAAAAGCCTTCAATGATCTGTTAGCTGGTGGTAAAGACATAAACACAGCACACCTTCCTTCTCCCCAAAACCACTGGCATTTGATCATTCAATTTTCCATACAGACTTAAAAAGGCAATTCATTGTTGCACCTCAAATACTGCTTACAGAAGGTACTATTCTTACCATATCCTTTATTGAAGATATCTCTGGCAGGCTTGCCAAGGTCTACGTATGATGGAGGAATCGCCATTGGAGCTGAAAGATAAATGGCTAATTAATAAAGAACCTTTTGCCACTGCACACATGAAAAAATGCTACCACAATTATTCCACAATAGCATTTAACGAAGATTCATCTACATAATAGCAATTAATAGATATAATGGATATAATGATATAGTCAAAATTAATAGATATGATACTACAGTATTCTGTGAAACACACAGATTTTCAGTGAAGGTCACTGGGAACATGGGATATTTTCTCAGCTTATGCAGAGAAGAGGCATTGCAGAGAAAAGGCATTACAAGACCACCCAGTTCTCAATTTTTCAGGTAGATTTCTCCATATGTCTTCCATTACCAGAAATTAACTAATAACTCACATTTCCAGAGTTGGCGTAGTTACTGCCAAAAACCTGGACACCAGAAATCTAACAACCTGTAATGGAGACAGTTATTCCCTGAAGTTCTACAAAGTCAAAGTTGACACATGGTTATGAAAACTACCTGGAAGTACCCACATGGTTTTAGGTTTGAAAATGTAAAAAGGGAGCATATCTGCTCTCTAACATCATTTTTGCCCCATATTTTACATGGCAGACATACAATTTAAAGATCATCTAATGCCATTTAACCAGCAATCAATCTGGTAACATACAAAAGTTTAAGTTTGGGAAGTTGTGCTGTTAGTTTAAAACATCCAAGCAGGAGGAGTGTGGGGTCTGTGAGAAGAGATCTCTTAACAAGTGCCTTTCTCAGATAGGGAGCCGCTGGCAACCTCGCTGTTAAAGAAGCTGTCAGTGCAGATGAGGTATGGCCCAACTCTCTGGCCCCATGGACAAACACCAGACTAAGGGCTCACCCAGGCCCATATCACTCTCCTCCCTGGGAAGATACACTCTTATCTGTATCTCCTTGAAAGACTGTTTTCCCATGATTTCAATAGCAAGAGGCTGCTGTTACAGAGGCCCTGTATTTTAAAGTTGTGAAATATAGAAAACAGAGCATATTAATAACTTCCCCCATGCTGTGAAAGGGGAGGGGGGAAGGGATGGGGGAAAATATAGCTAGACAAGGCCATGAAAAGGCTAAACACATACAAACAAAAATCTTCTCAAACTGATTTGTCACATTTGTTTAGCTGAGAGAGTCAGATTAACATAATTGACTTTTTATCTTCCTTTTGTGTGGTGGATTGATTTTCTTTTTTTCTTTTTAAGTAAATGAAGAAATGATCTCTGGAACTTGAAAAATAACAAGGGCAGTGTTCTCACATGTTAACTTCCAAACCCTAATTATACCTCCCATACACAGCTAAATTGTATGAACTGCTACTATTTAAAAGAAAAACCAAACTCCCCTAGCAATCAATGGGAAGGCAGAAGACTGTTTCTTATTTTTCTACAATTCATAATGCAGTTTTCCAGTGTACCCTACTTCAACAACCTAATGCCCTAAGGGGATAATTTCAACCTCCTCTGAGAAACAACATTTGCACTCCACTTCACATACATACACACAAATTCAGAGAAACTTCTTTAGCTAAGATGTCTAAACTCTACTACCAGGTCACTGTATCAAGACATCTATCACTTGCTCAAGAACAAATTTGGTTTTCCAGGGAGTAAACTAAACATTAATTTTTTTAAAAGCAACATGAAAATGGCTTAAAGCATCTGAATTTTAAAGCTTAGCCCAAGTTCAAGTGTACAGAACAGACCCCAATCCCAGTGACAAGCCATTGAATTGTTCCTGTTATTTATTCCGTAAAAAGAAGCAGCTGATAGACCAAATTACAAGGGAGTGTGACAACTCTTGCCTGTAGAGTTCTGCTGTACAGCAACTGTACAGTTCTTCAGTTTAACATATTCTAGAGGTTTTGCTGCATGTTTCCTCTAATGAACAGATCTCGCCACTAACTAGCATCGCCAGGAAAATTATTATTTCTAGCTTTGAAGTTTTTTATTAGCTTTTACCACAGACGTACTTTTACACTGTAAATAAATGTGTTTTTCCCTTTTGTTTTCAATGTTTCCAATCTGACTAGACAACCAGTACAGACAAGAGATTTATGCTAAGCAGAAATGTCCTGAGAAGTTAACAAACTTGTATCTGTGTCAAAATTCAGAGGATTATTACAGTAAAAAGGACGTTGCCATTTTATCTGGCCTAGTTAAGCATCCTTACCACTTCAGGGAAACCAGCCAGTATTTGTCAGACATTCCAGCCTACAAATGCAAGTTTTGTAATAAAATGTTGAAGCAGAGTACAACTGTCACACTGCTGTTCTAATACTATACTATAATAGTGACAGGGATGGATGAGGACAAAACAGGAAACCAAGAGTTAATTTCAGATGTACTTAATGCCTGATAAACCAGTGCACCATCAGAATGCTCATTAAATGAAAACAGGGCCATAAAAAATCAGTCCTGTGTCCTCAAATGTTAGCTAGGCTTGCAAATTCTTATAATCACAAGTAATTTTTTCAACCCTATTCTGAAGCATCTTTCACTTAAAAACGACTAATCAGAAGTGACTAAACAATAAGCACAATTTAGCAACTAGAGGTTCGTTATAAAAACTGTAAAATAATCGACTTGAAGTACAGAATATACTTGAACCAAGTGAGAGTTCCACCCTAATCTATGTTTCATGCCACCGTGGTGAAAAGAGTTTAATTGATCTGTTACTCGAGAGTCAAAATCATGCTTTCTTCTGTGATAAAAAGAAAAAAATAATCACTCCAAGAACAAAAAAATGTATTAACATTATTTGAATTACTATGTCACAGTTCTCCTTGGAGGTAATATTTCAAAACTCTCATGCCCTACAATTAAGGAATACCACGAACCTCTATTAGGATTTCTAACAATTTTAAGATCTCAAGATATTCAGGATCAAGCTACAAACCATATCAGCCTACAGTCCACAAAAAATAACTGTCCTCATACAATTAAAAAATCAACAACTCCACCGAAATTATTCCAGTATCCCATAAATAGCAACAAAAAAATTGAGATTATTTAAAAATTAGTTTGTTAAAACGCATCGAACACACGGTGACCTTCAGGCTTACACTGATACTACCCGGAGCTTAAAAAAGAGAAAAGCCACCTCCTTACCCTTGCATTAACTCTCTCCCTACTCACAGACCGGACGTGAACACGCAAGCCTAATATTGGCCAGGCCAATGCAGAAACTTTAAGGACAAGGTCTGGAAATGGACTTCGGGCTCAGGAAGCGATAGCGGGGGTAGTAAAGCAGAGCCTCCCAGAGTGGAAGGGCAGCGAAGGGAGAGCGGGGATGCGGCCGCAGCCCGGGAAGGGCAGGGCAGGTTCGGGCCGGGCCGAGCGGCGGCCCCAGGCCCGGCGCCAGGCGCGCCCCCCGCCCCGCCGCAAGGGGAACCCACCCGCCCCGGGCGGCCATCCTGGGCATCCCGGCCTAACCCCCCCGCTCCCCGCGCCTCGCGCACCCGAGCCCGGCCGCGGGGCCGCGAGGGCAGCGCGCGCGGAGAGCCCCCCGCCCGCCCCGCCGAACCCGGGAGCGCTGGGACGCGCCCGCGGCCCCGCCAGCCCCGGCCCCCGCCGGCCCAGGCCCGCTCGCCGCCGGGCGAGCCCCGCCCGCCCCCCCTTGCCCCGCGGGGCCGGCCGCGGCCGAGACCGGCACCTGCGTGTCGCGGGCGGGCGTCGGAGCGAGGCCGGGGCCGGTGGCTGCCGGGTAGGGCCGTGCGGAGGCCGCGCTGCTGCAGCCGCGGGCACTGGAGGGCGAAGTGAAGGAGACACCGATCCGCCCGCCCGCCCCCGCCCCCCGGCAGCACCCGGGCGCGCCGGGGCCGCCCCGCCCGCCGCCTGCCCCGCCCGCCGCGCCACACCACCACGCGCCCCGCGGGAGGCGCCGGCGCCCGCGGCCCTGAGATCGGCAGCGGCGGGCGGCGCCACGGCCCCGAGCCAGGAACCGGACGGCTACGCCGCGCCCCGGCAGACGCTCGGGAGGGCCGCCCCGGCGGCGGCGGGGGCCTGCGGGGGGGCGGGGCCTGCAGGGGGGCGAGGCCTGCAGGGGGGCGAGGCCGGGCGGGCGGACGGGCTGGGGCCGCCCGGGGGGCGGGAGGGGCCCCACAGCGGCCGTAGCGGCCACACCCGGGAACCTTCCGCCCTGAGGCCCGCAGGGCAAAGTTCCTCTCTCCTTGGGGACGGGCGGCCCTGGACGGTACCTAACACAGGATCCAGGGGCCCCTGCCCTTCCGGGAAAATGCCGGTCACCCTCCCAGGGCCCACCCGCCTCCCGTCCTGGCACACGGACTGGAGAAGCCCTGCAGCCGGGGCCGGCCGCGGAGAGCCGTGGGCCTTTGTGCAGACGGCGCTTGCCGGGCGCAGGCCTCGCTCCTGAAGGAGCCCCAGGAGCCGTTTCCCCTCCACAGGGAACAGCGCTCGCGTTGCGCTGGGCCATGACGCAGTGCCCAGCGGGGCTGCTCGCCTCTGCTGCCCCGCTGCCACTGAACACATCGCACCTCGCACGATGTGCTGCTGCTGCCCGAAGGGCACACACGCACAGGGACACCCCGCAGGATGGCTGGCCCATTGCTGGTCTGGCAATTATGCTCCATCTAACATGGTTTGGTGCCTCCGGGAGACAAGTTGCCACAGACTTTCCAATTGCCTACGCTCCGTTTTTACCTCTTCCAGCCACCACCCACAGACACCCCCCATAAAAGCACAGCGTGTCTCAGGCAATAACCCTCAGAAACCTTTCCTAGATAGTGCTGTCTGACCATAAATCATAGCGGGAGAACACAGGCACACAACCGTTGTGCAGCAGCCACTGCACAGCTCTGCAGGAGGAATCTCCAATGCAGACCATTACAAGGCCAAGGAACCGCAGGATAACCGTTTCTAAAATTCCTAAGTTTCTCTCCTTGCTTGGATTATGACATGATCTCAAATTCTTCAAGAAAGTAAAATTCATTTACAAATAAAAAATATATTTGTGTGATATGAAAAATACTTAATAGGACAATTCATTTTCCAGAACACACGGTACAAGAATAATTGTCCAGGATATTAAGAAGAAAGCAGATTAGCAGCAAGGCCCAACATAATGCCAGTCAGCATCTGCTTGTTATATCAAAAGATAAGCAACAGATTTTTTTGTGTGTGTGCAAGTCCAATGCTTTCACATCAAAAGACCAAGAGATGTTTCATTTTGACAGTTTAAAATAAGACAGTTTGGCATTGCACAGATAGGTATGTGTTGATGAATCAAAAAGGAAAGCCACATACTGAGAAAATAAATAACAGTAGAAAGGAAATCCAGTATGTCTTATCCTACATGGAAATATGCATTAGGAATAAATAGAGATCTGATTAAGTAAAAGTAGATTGTGGAATAGGTTGCTCATTATTTAAAGACACGCATTTCTTACTCATACCAGACCTACAAGTCCATTCTGAATAAATGTTCAGTTGCTTCTAAGAGCTATCAGCATTCTGCCTTTTTTTTTTCTTTAAAGATTAATATTTTAGCAATGGTTTGCTTTATTTTTAGCAATTTATGAAAGCAATTACTGCCCTGTCCAGAGCAAAAAAAGCAATGAATCAGTTGCTTTGTGAGACAAGGCAGAAGCAATAATCTGAGACAGACAACAGCACACAAACTCCTCTGCACTGTTGTTCCAGGCTTCCGTAGCAACAGCCTCTGCCTGCCAGTGTTTTCTACTCACTCTTCCCCCGCCCCTGCCTTATTTCTTTCAGCATATCTGCTAAAGCTCAGAGCACCAAAAAGGCACAGCTTCAGTAGCCTGCAGTAGCAAGCCTTCTGAATTACTCTGGACCTTTCTTCTTAGTAATCTCCTCATACCATTCAGTGCACACGCCTTACTTAGGAGTAGGTGCACTCCCTCTGAATGGGCTGGCTTTCTATTGAAATTCTGCAGCTCTCAGGTTTTGGGGCCAGTTGCAGTTGAACAGTTACCATTTTGTATGAATACAGCCATATTTCTGTATAACTGACATCACTCACATGTTTTACTGATACCACTTGGAGAACAACCCACAGGTCACTGTAAGTTTACTGCCATGTGAACACAAATTCTGCTTCTCTCTCCACAGTTTATAATCATAATTACTGAAGTAGTGTATGTGAGCAACAAAAAGAGAGCATGTGGCTACAGTACAGTACCTACCAGTGTCCACCAGAAAGTTTAGATAACTTACGTTCACTTTTGACACGAGCCTTAAGTCATTGTTTGCTGTCCGCCCGGGCTGCAGACCTTCAGTTGGAGATTCAGTGGAGAAGCCTTACAAACAGTCTGGCAATGAACAGCTAAGTGATTTAGGACTCCTCATTCTGAAACAAACTGATTTAGGAGATATAGCAGAGATTATCAAAGTGTAACCAGTAGGGTGGAAAATCGTTGAAGCTACCCAGAAACAAATTCCGAACAAACAAAGCCAAGGATTTTTTCTACGAATGAGTGCAATCCAGTGGAACTACCTGACACAAGAAGCTAAATGTTTATATGGGCTCTAGGGAAAACTAGACAGGCTTGTGGATGAGAAATCCAGCCATTCAAGAATTACATACGGCTGTATAGCCTGTTCGGAATCAGATAAACCCCTCAGTTGCAAATGGAGGTACCATTTAAGCTGATCTTGTCCTTCGGCTGTTTCTTGCAGGAGTGGGCTGCCGTGGTGGTTTAACGGCGTCTGGGCTTCAGTTGGAGGGATGGGCCCCTGGGGGACCAGGTACAGCCAATCAGCTGCCTAGTTTTGAAGAGCCAATCAGCTGCCTAGGTCTGAAGATTGACACCCGGTTAAACCAGTTAGAAGAGTTGAACACGCCTCCCTGGCAAAGCACCTTTAAAAATGAGCAAAGGCCGGGAACGCCCCCTCGACTTCCGGCCTTTGAGGAGCGGAGTGGCAGGGCCGGTCCCGCGCGGTCGGGTCAGATCGGGCTGGGCCGGGCCGGGCCGGTCTCACACGGCCGGGCAGGGTTGGGTTGGGTTGGGTTCGCATGGCCCTGTCAGCGTGTGGCTCGGGTAAGTTTTCTGCCGCTGCCGGGCCGTGCCACCGAGACTATCCCAACCCCGCAGGCAACCACGCCACTGGGACAGCGCAGCCAGGGCAGCACCCCGTGGCCATCTCAGCGTGGCTCGCAAATGAACTTTGTTTTACTCCGGGACCAACGCTGGCCATGGCTGGGAGTGGTCGCCATCGACCTGGTCCAGGAGCGGCCACGTGGCCAGGACAACAGCGCACGGCTGGGGCTGCCTCGGAATGGCTCGCAATGAACTTCGTTTGTTTAGCTGCTTTTAGCCGGCCATACAGCGGACAGAAAGACGAAAACGGCAGCAGCAGCTTTTCTTGTTTTTGGCACTCCTCATGAAGAAAAGCGCCGAGTGGAGTGGAACCGGCACGGTGAGCGATCCCCCCGAGGCACATCCTGGATGAGAGCAACCTTTCAGTGCTGCAGGACTCTATAAAACTGCTTCAGTTGATAAATCTTGAAAACAAATGAACCTACGAACACCAATTCTCTCCCGAGTCAGGAAAAGGAAAGGATGAAGATACTTAGAGAAAATAACATGCGACACTGAAGTCAGTAAAGAAGTCAAATTCTAGTTAGGAGGGGATTGAGGAGATACCTTGGTCTTGGGTTGAAATTCTTTTTGTAAGACTATGGTGAAGATATGTTTTTGATATATCAGACTTTGTTTTTTCCCTGTAATTCATGAAGGGCATGGGGGGATGTGGTATTCACCCACAGCTCATGAGAAAAGGCTGCTCGTGTTGGAGCGTGTAGATGCTGAAAAGCTGTAATCCTATGAGAAGCTTGAACAGAGAGACGTGAGAAACCGCCCCAGGAATAAAAGAAGGAAAAAACCTCTCTTCCTAGAGATGAGAGAACTTTTGGATTATTTATAGTAGAACAGCTCTCCATAAGTACCCCATAAGTTGACATGGACCGTGAAAGAAGCTTTGGGAAAGTTGTAAGGCATGGGAAAGACTTTCACACTGCAAACATTTTCCTTTCCCAGGCGGCTGATTCGCTATAACATTGAAGCCACAAGAGAACTGTTTCTTGTGGAGAAGTCTCCATGGCATGGCAAGAGAGACTCCTCCCTAAGTGGACTGAAGAAAGATTATTTTTGAGATGGTAAACTGACTGAAAATTCCAGGTTTTGTCTCTTTACATTTCCAGTAGGAAAGAAAAAGGGGGGGGGGGGGGGAGAAGAAGTGTTACGAAGATTTATTCTGATTTTCTTATTCCTTTTTCTTTTAATTCTGTTAATAAATTTTTCTTTATACCCTTTAAAGTTTCGAGCCTGTTTTGCTGTCCTCCTCCTAATCCATATCTCGCAGCAGGAAAGGAGTAAATTTCTAGTGGGTCCATGGGGATTTGGCCAGCATTAGAGCCACTACAGCTGCCTAAATCATTGCTCACTTCATCATCCCAGAGGCAGGAATATTAGATTGTCTACACCTTTTTTTTTATACCCTACAACTGCCCTTACGCAAACTAGGCCTCTGAAAAGCCCTGAGAAGGCAACCAGCAGAGGCCCATACTGCCAGGATCCTTTAGACTGACAGACTTAATGCCTTTCAATTTTTCTTTTTCTAAGCAGTTTTAAGTAACCTTTGATTTTAGCTTAAACTACTAGGAAGAAGTTTAACTTAAACCAGATTCTAAGATCACACTTAAAAAAGGTCCATACAGAGGTAACACATTTCAATAATGATAGAGATAATACCTTAGCTTGGAGGAACACCGGCTAATATTAACCAGTGATTTTAGAGCTGAGAAAGTAAACAGAAACCAAATTTGACAAAGCCAGCAAGGGAAAACCATCTTGTTTTCAGTCCCTACTAAGACTAATGGAGACACAAAGCACCTCACAGCTACATAACTAATGAAAGGTGATTGACTTTGTAGAGCTATGGCTCTAGAAGCAAAGCAAACTAAAAATTCAATCCTTCCGGTTACGGCCTGTGGAGACACTGCACGCTCTTCTAGTACATGTTCAACACTAAAGCACCTTATTCCCAAATAAATAGTAAGAGGGATGTGGAAAAAGTTCTGCTAAAGAGCAGGAAGAAACTGAAATAAAAAACAACCCCATGCAGAGGAACTGGTACTTATCCATTCTTCTCAAATTTAATTTGGTTAATAATAATTTTTTTGTTAATTTTTCTTTTTCCTGCAGTTTTTATTGCCTTGGGATTTTTGTTGTTGTTGTTGGGGTTTTTTTTTTTTATCTTCAATGAATAAGACATTTTTTATCTTCTTAATAGACTTACAAACCATCAGGTGTCCTAACACCCTGAAATAAATTAATTAATAGGCTTCATTCCCTGCAGGGGATAAATCCAAGAAAGGGAGGGCCAATCACACAAATGCTGACCTGTAAACAAAACAATTAATGCAAATCTCACTGAGAAACTCAGAGATACGCCCAGTGTTCCAAATCACTTATGCGGAACAATAGGTTTGAGAGACTGGTGCAATAGTTCTTACCTGAAATAAATATGAGACCATCTCCTCGTTTGTGCTGTATTGTTGCCAGTTCTGCTCATAGTAAAAGCTGTAGCAGTTACTGTGTTAAATGGACACAGTTTTAGAGGTTACAAATTTTTCCATTATCTCAAATTTTTTGTAAGAAGGTGAGTGAGGATTACAGGTCTCGGAAAACCCAGGGCACTTTACACCAAAGGAATTACAATGCAGAGCAGCAGGCCTCTTGTGTACTTGCTTTGCTGAAAAGAATTTGGTTGCTTTTATTGTTTAGCTTCACCCAGTGAGGGACACAAGTGCACACGATGTTGAGCAATGTTTTTATGGCCTTGGCTCTCACTGAAGTCACTCCAGGGTTAAGCCCAAATGTTGTAAATAACACCTTGGTGGAAACAAAGCAAAGCTGAGCCATGGAGGATGAACTTGCACAGGATTGTGTCCTTCTGTTTTCAGAAGGGGGCTTGGAGAGGTGGAATAGAAAACAACTTGCCCCCAGGCAAATCCCTCTAAGCAAAGAAGTGCTACCCTGGCTTCACAACCTTTCACATTATTTACAGGATGTCCTTATTGTGCTCAGAGTATTCTGACGATGGTCTTTACTGTAAACTATTTTGACGCACAGCTCTTAAACTGAGAGCATCTTTACGGTAAGAGAGCATATTGTTTGGCCATTTGCTTGTGAAGGACTAAGTTTCCTTATTAAAAAATTAACAATGCTAAAATCCTAATAATATTGCTGTCATACCAATCTGTACTTCAATCAATTTCTCCCTTGAAAGTAGGTCTTTCTTAAGGTCACCTCTATTTCTAAGGCACCTATTTGTAGCAGGCTTTACAAGCGTAGCAGGTGATGGCAGGCCGCTTGCAACAGGCAGGCTGGAGGGGGTTCAGGCTGCTGGAACCCGAGCTCCTGCCCCGAATGGTTCGGGCTTGGAGGAAGCTCCAGCCGGGCCAGGCTGGCTGAGCTCTGACACGGAACGTGCCTTGGCTCTGGAGGCCGAAAGGCACCATCCCCTCTGAGTGGGATGGAAGACTGATGGGCCATTAAACAAGGGGAAAGCAGGGGATTCTTGGAAGCAGGTGTGCCGTGGGAAGGATGGTGGTGCTGAGTGACAGGACGAGGCTGAGCTGGCCAGCGGGTCCCGCACCCTGCGGTGCCTCTCGCGTTTGGCTTCTGGGTGCGATCCTGGGAGCCCTGGGCGAGTGGGACCCGCCGTCGCACACCCTTAAGAGGTGTGGGTTGTCCCAGTTTTATCCTACGGCCACACGGGAATGAAAGGTGAAGTGCCAGCCCTTCTGGGAGCGTTTCGTTCCCTGTCATTCCCCGGGCGCTGCCTTGCGGGAGCGCCGGCAGCCGAGGGCAGGCTTTCCCGGCCGGCTGGCACCGAGACGGAGCTGGGAGCGCCGAGAGACAGCCAGGCTTTGGAAAAGGAAACAGCGGCAGAGAGGGAGCTCAGGCTCTTGGCACCGTCTTTCTAAAAGCAGCCTGCCGTGCCGGGATACAGCGAGTGCTCCTGCACAGGCGGCAGCACCTGCCGTGGGGCAGCGGGCAGCGCTGACCCAGCACCGACTGCTCTGCGAGCCGCTGGAGTTCAACCGGGGCACGCTGACACAGCTGGTTACCTGGGGGGAGAGGCTTGTCTTGATAGCACAAACCTACAAGAAGTCATTTATCTACAGCTCTATTCTGATAGCAATCATTCTAACAAATATGAAAGTAGTGAATTAATTACTTTTTCTGCCTGCATGATTTCCTTGAAGAGCTGTGTAGTCCACACCCTTCCGTGGCATGTGGAGAATAAGCAAACTTTGCCAACAATCATGATTCATCCAGTCCTTTAAGGATTTTCATTTGAATATAAGATAATAGTACACACACCCTGACACACACACACACAAAAAAGGACCCGTGGTAGATTTTTCCTTTTTCACAGAAACTTGACTGTGAATATGTACAATCAAGTTCTAGTTAGTGTCCAGGTGCTCAGTGCCAGACTCAGCGCAGCAGAGCTGATGATAGTGGTTCTTATAATTAGATCACCCTGATCACCACCAGTAAAATGTCCTAATTTAGTAATACCTTAATTCATTGATTCAATTTTATTTACTCACATTGGAGGTTCTAGTCCAGAAATTTGTGTGAGTCAGAACATTTTTTCAGAAGTTTTGATTAAAATGTTCAGTGCTTTATAATGGAAAAATGCTGTTTGCCCAACTGAAATAGTTCTTACAATGAGTTTAGACAGCCCTGTGCATTTCATGTTGAGGTGGGTATTTCAGACATCACATGAAAGAGTTGCCCTTCTGCTGTCTAGTAAAACTCACTCACTCAACCTATAAACTTCAGCAGGATCTCCCCTGGTACAGTCTGGCAATTGATTTCTCTCAAGGGTGCACACACTTAATCTCTGCACTTAATGTAATTGGTCTAAGCCATCTCCCCGGAGCACCTGGGCATACAGCATCCCACAGCTGAAGCAGTGAAAGGAGATTTCTGAAATTTAACCCCGTGTTGTAAATTTGGCTGTGTTGCTGAGCAGAACAGAAAGTCCCTACAGGCAACCATTCAGGAGCATAAGAACCCTAAATGCTTTCTGTGTTCAGGAGCAAAGAGAAAAGGAAAAAACCAAAGGCAGACAGACAGAAGCATGAGTAAGTACTAGTACAAGGGGATAATGAACTGTCACAGGAACAAGGGCAAAGCTGTCTGCTGACAAGAATGAAGAAAACAGGGCTTTACTACAGGTTTACCTCTAGCAATTAATTTCACTTCTCCATAAGATTCTTTGTCCTTCTGCAAAAAGGGAGTAATGACATTGACATCTTTTGTACAGCCCAGCACAAAGTGAACATTCAAAAAACTGTCCTGCTTTCCAACCCTTACATAACTACAACTTTTATTTTCTTAATGTCACATTGAAAAACTTGCATACCCAGGTGTAAAACTAACACAGCATGTAATAGAAAGACAGATAAGATATTGCTTAAAAATCTACACACACTAAAATCCTCCACATTCAAGGTAACAAGGCAGGTATAACAATATGACATCTCACAGTCTGAAGAGGCCGTATTGTTTGTGTACAACCAAACCACCAGGAGAAATCATGCACCATTCTAAAATAAAACTAAATCACTTCCTAGCTTTCCCTTTTCTGTTTGGAAGGAAGACGTGTCAAGGCATACCTCTTTCACACCCTGAGAAAACATTCACCACATTTTTAGAATTCAGGCATTTAAAAAATTTCTCCTGCACTATGGTTTGGAGAGACGTTTGTCTGACACTACTGCCTACTAGTAGAAGTAGTTATTGCTAAAAATTGCTGGCTCTCAGATACAATATGCTACAGAGACTTGAAAAGCCAGTGCTAGGGAAAATGGATAGTGTGTGGTTGCAGATGGGCTCACAGGTACAGATTGTGGAAAATTTCAGTGTCACTTAATCTGTGTCACTTACAACCAGAACCCAAGACAGATCTTTAGGACAAAGATCTGCAAGTAGTGATCCACAAAATACATATTTCTAAAAATGTCACTGAGGGCTGTCAACCAAACAGTGCTCTGTCTCTCAATGGACATTCACAGCAAGACATGGGCCAATGATTCAATTAACCCAGGAACAGATTAAGGAAGTAATAAACATTAAGAGGCTAGCCAGGACATAGATAGAGAAACAGCACGTGGTTCACTGATCATAAGGAGTGATCACAAGGAAAGTGTCCTTTCAGAGGGAGAAGTGAGCCTTTGCTTCATTTTTGCCATGTAAAGTTTTCTGGTAGGATGTTTTCATATCCAGGATGAAAGGTTCCAGACAACTCACATGATTCAAACAGATTCAAACAGAAAATATAACCTTAAGAAATAGAATGTAACAAAGAAAAATGAATTATTATACGCATTTTAACTTCACATTTCCAACCTCATTTTGATTAAAACTTAGGTACACACTGCATATTTAAGTTCATGAATGTAGTAAAATACATATTTTGAAACAAGTTGAGCATTATTTTCTGAAATAGCTTCCCACATTTTAGAAAATTATTGAACATATTATAAACTCTGTTGTTCTGTAGTGGTCTACAAATGTATTATCCATGTAATGTTTCCTAAGTGACACCAATTGGAGTATTACAGTCATTCAGTATGTCCAAGGGTCTCCTTGTGTGAATCCATGTACTTTTGTCTGACAGGGCCCATGAAACTGAGAAATAGAAATGGTTTTGATATGCTTTGATAATGGATATTTGACTTTGTGCATTTCAGGAGTCAAGAAACTCAGAAACTTTCTATTGTCTTATTTGCACTAAATCTGACTTCTCAGATCTTCAGTCTTATGTGCCAAACTGCTTTAAGTTATCCTACCTCAGGTATCCCTGTGGAAAGGATTAAAAAATAATTAAAAATCTCATTTTCTTCAATACTTCTATTCTTGCAGACAGGCTTGGAGATTCAACCATGCCACAGTTATTATAATTCTGAGTCAGGCTTCAACTATTGTGCTTTCTTCATCGGTACAGCTTCTCTCTATTTCTCCTGGTAAGAGGGACAAAATTTATAACTTTTTAGGACTGTAACGGAAAGTTTCTAATTAGAATAACCTACAGATATTAATTCTTTCAGAGGGAAAAAAAAAATAATATGCTGTACCAAAGTTGCAAGTAATAGAAGTAATAGAGATTCAGCTATGCAGGGAGTCTCATGGTTGGTGTTAGCAATCCTGCATTTCCAGTATAATTAAATCAGCAGCTCCCCAAAAGTCATCCTTCACTGTGCTAGATTCATCCACCAAGATTAGATATTCATGGGAGAAGGCTGTAATGAGATCAGAAGATAATAATATAAGATTTATTAAACAGAACACTAAAATAGAAGCTAGAGAATGACAAAGATAAAGCTTGCAAGATGCTGTACATGGAGATCTCGGTTCTGTTTAGACACAGGAAACAGCTCCATCGAGCAGCAGCCTAACATGCCTCAGCTTGATGGCATCATCATCCAGGGTCCTGCCATCACTGAAAATTCACCCAGCAGCAGTAAATGGAAATACCTATGCTTTGCAAGTGTGATCAGAGTAGTTTTTTTCAAACACTTTTAAGCCAGGAAGGGACAAAGAATCTACCCTTTGAAAATCAAACCCTGCAATATCCAATATTTTTGACAATGTTTCATGTTATGAAAAAGAAGTAACAAAAACAAAAGCAAAAATCCCAGGATAAAGATGGCTTTTGCATTAATCAAATGCAGTTCCATGAGCCCAGTCCAGGATGTCTGACTCAGAGATACTGTGAACTTCTGAACTTTGTGCCGTTATATGGCTGCTGACATTTGTTCAGTACTATAGCATAAGATTAGCTGCTCTAAGTGCCAAATATGAGTCATATCGTGTAGGACTTCATGCTGGGGTATCTCGGCTGAGCTGTGGTCGTTCCCAGGAGGGGGACATTCTGTTCCAGGCTTTCATGCCTCCAGCACCATTTTCAATATACTTGGCAGTATTTTCTGACACAAGTTGCAGTAAAAGTAATGTGAAGTGTTTCTGTGGATGCTTTCTGATACATCTGCCTCCCTGGCCTTTCCCTGCAGTATCCAACCTGCCGCTCAATCCACAGCTTTGTCTTCTCCATGTCTCCACAGCTGGCACTGCCAGCAGCTCACAGCTCATCAGGCTTCTGTGAGCTGGCTTAGACTGCACAATGCATGGGACCAAGAACAATTGCATTATTTTCCTCTCTCTCTCTTGTTTTTTTGGGGATTTGGAGTATTTTGGGAGGGGTAGGAGGGGAGGAGATTGGGTTTTATTTTGGGGTTTTTTGTTTGTGGTTATTTTTAGTTTTACTCAGCTCTTCATTGCAGGCAAAGAGCTTTATCCGTAATGTCTTTGTTTTCTTTTATTGTTGTCCTGATTTCTTACAGCTCAGGGAATTTGTATATAGGAGACTGATTTGAAGATATTCTCACTGTTTTAAATAAGCTCTCCAAGAATCCAGGGCAGTATAATAGGCTTGTCTGATTAAGCCCACTGCAATCTTTGGCATGCCTGGGACTACTGTGCTTTTATTTTCCAAGAGGATGAATCTCAGATGTGCTTTGAAGTCCTCAGAGCAGGATACAGATGTTCAAGTGACAAAAGCCAGTGCTCAGTAATCCTAATGCACAGGGATACTTCTTTTGGCAGGATCCTGACACTCAGGCTGTTATTATGATCTGCTGGCCGTCTGCTTTCCATTAATCACTTCTGGCAGAAGAAAAGGCCTTCCAAAAATCTTCACCTTTGGCCTATACTCAGGCAGCAAAAAGGATGTAGCAGCACACAAGGTTTGTGCCAGATGGGATCCTCAGCCTGAGAGCATGGTTCAGAGGGTTTTGCCATGAGATTCCCCACAGGTCTGCCCTGGAAGACTCAGCAATCTTGTCAGCCATCCCGTATCTTCGGTTTCTTTATCTAAATGGGGTGGGAGTCCTCAGTTACACTGGCTATGCTTTTAGCAAGCTGACAAGTTAGTTCATGCCTAGCACAGATATGGCAGGACAATATCCCAGGGATGAAGATTAGAAGATGGATAATGCTGTACAAGCTTTTTCTTAATATTTCTGTGATTGAGGGAAGAAAAGGAAGAAAAAGAATCAAGAAAATATGGATCTGAATCCAAGTCAACTTTAGGCTTTTCTCTTCTGCACTTGGGAACATTAATGTACAAAAATCTTTAGAGAAAACTGAATTCCTCTTAGTGATCTAAAACAGAAAAAAGCTTTCAAGAACACCACATGCTACTATCCATTAAGATAAAATCTTTAAGCAAGTCAGCACTCTTGATTAAAGAACCCAAAATACCTTTATTTTACTCCTGATAAATATCTTCAGAAACACTGATGAATTTATATATCTGTCACTCCACCCTCAGTTAAGCTCCCTCATTTCTTACAAAGGGAAGTAAGAAATCCTCCTTTCTAAGCCAGCAACTTTCTTACATGACTGAGAATGAATTCTCACAGTTCTTCAGTGGTCAGGCTGGCATTTGAGTTACCAGGGACCTGCATCCCAACCACCTACTGCCCCAGGATCCAAATGGATTTCAACTCCCACATCTTGTACAGCTGGGACTGGTGGCCAGTGTCTCTTAAGAGGTGAAACAAGAATGATAATGTCATGTGCATTTAGCCTTATGTGGCGGATTTCTTAAGATTAACTCATAGAGCAGAGACAGGTCCTTAATCTTTGTGCAGCTCTAGGTGTAAATTCTTCCTGCATGTGACATGGTAGCATTGAATTAGCTGGAACTGAAGTGTGAACATCTAGATAAAATGTGAATAAAGGTAAGCTCAGGCTATGGTTTTCCTCTGGATGACATGGTCACCACACTGTGTGCTGGCAGGGAAGATCCTGTGGCTTCCCATGGTGCTGCAGTGGTCTGGGCTATTCTGTCATTAATTGCCAGCTCTCCCATGCCATAGGAAAAGCAGAGCAGGGAATTGTACTTATAAATAGTATGTGGAAAACCAAGGGCAAATCAACAGCCATCAGTTGATAAAGTCCACATCCCCCTGGAAAGCCAAAGAGAAAATGACACAGGCTGTGAACCATCTGTGAACCACACCAGCTAGGACAGGTTTGAAATTAACTCTGGTGCATTTGGATGTGGTAGGGATAATGCCCAAGAAGGAGCCCGTCTGTTGATTTAGCTATTGGTGTAACTGTCCTGTAGGAACTGTTCCTGGAAGATAATAAATGAATTCTGTCACATAAACTCTGGGCAGTGTGCACACATCAGTACAGCCCTGACTCGGTCATGCCTTCACACCAGCCTGTCCCTGCTGCCCAAATCCCAGTGCAAATCATCAACACAGCATTTCTGCAGTGCTGGGTCAGAGATAGCACCTGAATGGTAGTCCATGTTCCAGCTTACCAGAAGCAGAAACCAGCCTTTTACCAAAACTCTGGTTTTCAGCTGCAGCAACCCACAGCTTGGGAAAACAGCCTGATAAAACCAGAACAACCAAACAGAAGAGCACCTTTGGGAAGGAATCATCTCCAGAGCAGTCAGAGGTGTCCAGCAGGGGCTGCCTTTAGCACAGCCTGCTGCAAACTGTTCTCCTTTTAACTCTGCTCTCTCCTCTTGATCATCTCATAGAGCCTGAAGGAGAGCAGATACTTTTCTAGGTATTTCCAGCCTCCTGACTGACAGCTTGCACCTGTCCCATGTAGGGCTGTTACATCCCCTGGCATTAGCCAAGGGGGCTATTTTTAATTGGCAGGACAGAAACAAGAGGTAGGGCCTTTGGGCAAGTACCCTGCAACCCTGTTACTCACAGATTAAATCACTTTTTGGCACCCTCATTAAAGCACTTGCTGACAAACTTTGCTGTCTTCTTGAGGAACACTGGTTCCAAGCAGTGCCCCACAGTGCCCTGCAGTGCTGTTTGCTGGTGTGGGAGTAGGAGAACACACCTTCAAATCATTCATCAGGAAACCAAACTAAGGCAACATCCTCCATAGCCTAGTCAGTGTCTCACAAGAGAAGGCAGAGCTTGCTAAGATACACTGGAACCCACTGGGAAGCAAAATAAGGACTGCAAGAACCCAGACCTAATCTGGGCACTGACTAGTTTAGCTTGGCTGGAGCCTGACACAAAAGAACATTTGTGGTTTTGCAGAAGATGAAGCTTGTGCTTTATGTTTTTACTGCTGCCTTCTCTCTCCATCACTTGGGCTTGTTTGTAGGTCAAACTGCCACTTGGAGCAAACAATTCAAGTGTGCATCTGAAAGGCCCTTTAGAGCACAGTGCTGCCACAGCTCTGCTCCTCCAGCAGGACATGCTCCACTTACTTTCTGCCATAACATGAAATGCACCTTGGTTCTTGGAGCATGGAAGGATGGGCATATCACTCAATTGTATTTCTGGCAGAATCATGTGCAAAACAGTTTTTATGATGTCTCAAAGGTTTCATGCCTATGTAAACAACAGTCACATCCGGTTATTGTTCTGTACAGATTCAGTATTACAAACCTCCCTGCAATACCAAAAAAAATCCACCCAGGAATCTTTTTTACAGTGCCATTAGGATACAGAAGTCTTAGCTGTTTAGCTTTGCCAAAAATACCCCGCAAACCCCTAACATCATGAAATTATTTTAATCAAAAATCTCTGAAAGGGGCCTTTGTCATGAGACTTTTAAAGAAGCTGCAAAATTTAGCAAAATTGCAGGTTAATGTTATCAGCCCCTTTCTGGTGTTTCCATCCGCACACCAGAGAGATTCCTTAGTGGAGAGTCACCTCTTGAATATTTTTTTGTATTTCACACAAGCTTCATTCCCCACTCTCCTTCACAATATTTATGAAATGCTATTCCCTACATTGCCTAAAGACCCTTCTTTAGTGTTACTAAAAGGAAATTTGCTGCCTGCTGTCTCCTCTTCCTCTCTGCCCCTTTCTTTTTAGGGCTATTAATCTCTAATTAGAGTACTCGAGACTCTATCAGTGATCAAGACACACAGATTCACTTTTGATGACTTCATGTAGCAGAGGGGGAAAAAGTGAATTTTTTTTATATTTAAATATAATTATGAATCCTTGTTTGAAAAGCATTGCCTCTTTACAATTGATCTTGCCTTCTGTGGCATTAGAACTTGGAAAGAACCTTTTGATAAACTAATGATGCTATTAGAAAGAAACAGAATACCAATTGTTACCAAATTGGCTGTCAATATTTTGCACATGTCAAATTATTCCTATGAACAGTGCAGTGAGTACCTATCCTATCTAGTATCAAACTTCAGTACAATTTTGACAGCAACAGGAATTTAGTATTTGGCAGCTGTTTCCTCGTTTCAGGAAAAACCAGTAATTTTACCAGAATCTGTCACAGATCAGTGCCAAAAGAAAAAGCAAACCCATTACAGGTGCAAACTTAAGACCACAGCTGTAAATCCATAATTCCTGCATCACCCAGAACAGTTATTGCTCCAGAAATTATTTTTAATAAATAATAGTCCAGAAAATATATGTACATACTTGTAACACATTCCCACAGGATGTACCAATTATATTTTGTTAGCATTACTTCCATACTGAAGCAAGACCTCGTAACACCATGAGCCCTATGCTCAGGAATACTTTCACAGTCACAGCACTAACAGAGACAGTGAGCCATCATTTTGTGCATAAAATAAATCAAGCATTTGTCATCTTTCAAATATTTTATTTTAGTATTTTTAAATATGTTTAACACAACAAATATATAAAACAATATATTAATTCAATCTGAGTTTAGAATCAAAACAATATTTACTTATTTACAGTACTCTATACTTCACAGGCATACCTTCTAGCCATTAGATAACACTATTTTCTCAGTCGGGACAAAACTGAAGGAACTGTTCAGTGTGAAAAGCCATGTTTCTACATCCTTATTATGTTAAGTACCTTGTACAATGCAGTTTGTGGTTTCTCAAAATTTCACAAAATTTCTCCATTATTTGACAAAACTAAATTGATAGAGCAAAACTAAGTTATAGTTAGTCTTTCTAACTACACAGTCAGGGCTAATAGGTCAGGTTATTGTGCTCCACATTTATTGCCTTAAGTTCTTACACACTTATTACAAACTGGATTTTAAAATGCGCATGTCATTGAATTATGTACATAATACTCACTGAAAATTTGTCAGGATACAAGTGATAAGTCTGCAGGATACTGCTATATGGAAGGTTCAGTGTTCATAATACCGTAGTGTTTGAGAAGTTGTGAGGGTTTTTTTGTGGTTTTCTTCATATAATGAACAAGACATCAGTAGGTTCACTCCAAAGAACTTTTTTTTTCCCCCAGGAATACTCTTTCAATTAGAATAGTGACAAGGTCAAAGATAGATCAGAAAAATTTTATAATTTTATAAACCAGTGGTCTATCAATTAACACTTATTGTTGAAGTCTGCAGGCACAAAATAATTCAGAGGGTAAACTGTCTCACTGCTAGGACTTCTGTCAAATATAATTCCATCTTGACAAGACTATGGTGGTTTTTGAAGTTACAGGTCAGATTTCTAAAAAGGTACCTATGGCTATTAAACAACAACAAAATAATTGGTATTGTCTGTAGATTACTGCAAATTCTCCCTAACTCTTCAGTAGGAACTACACGGACAGGATGAAAAACCATCACAGATGTTTTAAGTTATTTTTGTTACACTCCAGGTCCATAAAACCTATTGTTTTTTCCATGATTGATGTTTGAAAACCAAGTGGGCTTTCATACACCAGAAAGCTAGCTAAACAGTCATGGACAAGTATAACACTAAGCATACAGACCATTGTTTAAAACCAATGAGGCATTAATTGCTGCAAAAGACTTTTACTGGTGTCTGAACTCAACTCTTTCCTCTTTAACTCTCTTTTTGGCACTATACAAGATACAGCTGTACAGAAAAGATTATAGGAACCTGTGCTTTTACCCTCCTTGGAGGGTTTCAGTAATTCTAAATGACCTTACTTAACAAGCTTGCATCAAAAAATAACCTTTTTTCCCCGAATCATTTAACTGACCCTTACTTCTTAAAGAAGGTAATTATCAAGGTTTTATTCAGTCTTTTGTTTTTTTACATATTTGTTCTTTCAGAACCCAGTTAAGTAGCAATTTCTTTGAAATTCTACTTTGAATTTGGAATGTTTTCTTCTACAGTAGATGGGGGGGAGACATCAGAGAAAAACAAAAAGCAAGTGACATTACCTATTCCCATTACTGTAGCAGTATACCACACACAGTATGTACTGGGCCTTATCCAAAAAAACTGTTTAAACTAAAATAGTAACACCTACTGAAGTCAAGAATATTTTGTAATTTGCTTGAAGTTAAGCATACAAGTCAAACAGTGTATTTATGGGATCCAATTCTTGCTAGTCTTGGACATGTAAATACTTCAGGCCTAGCTACATTTCTGTACCAATACTTTGTGTGTAAGTATTACCATGTTTGCCACAGGACATGAAGATAATTTGCATATATGGAAGCTTTCTATAGCATTGTTCAAGATCAGCTGGAAAATCCTGCTTAAAGATCCTTTCATAAGTTTTTGTCAGTGTAATCAGAATTTGTTAAAAACCACATATATGAAGATCTAATTCAGTGCAGGTGTAATCTCATAACTCACTAAAGGGATCTTTAATAAATGAAAAACTAAAGGCAAAAAGTTTAGGAAAGCTATTACAAGAAACTGTGTCATAAGGTACAAAAAAACAAAGAAAAAAGATGGGGAAGAGCCTGTGTGGCTATCACTTGCAGGTGTGTACATACTAATAAGGAAGAGCTCAACTCTATTTCCAGGTCTCAAATATTACTAAATTTGCTAAGCTAGCAAAAAATATGTGACCCTCCCCTTCTTTTGTATATATGGTTACTAATTTCAGACTTTGCAACTTGATTCGTTTGTGCAGTTTGTAGTACTAATGTTGTTGAGACACTTGCACTTGCTGGCATTCCACAGTAATTCATTCATTATTCTGAATTCAGATTTTGTGGGCACTCACACAGACCACAGAAGACAACTTAGCACAAAAGAGGTGCAA